>NC_044322.1:272068841-272693841 GCF_007399415.2 Gopherus evgoodei | reverse complement strand
ACATTAATAGGCAGCAGGTTTCAAACGAACAAAAAAGTACTTCACACAGTGCATAGTCAAACTGTGGCGCTTGTTGACAAGGGATGTGAAAGGCAAAAGTATAACCGGGTTTAAAAAAACTAGATAGCTATTGACAGACATAGCGGCCATGAACCTGTGAGCCAAGATGGGCAGGGACTCAACTCCATGCTCACGGTGGCCCTAAACCTCTGACCGCTAGATGCTGGGACTGGACAACAAGAGATGGTAAATTGTCCTGGTCTGTTCTCACCTTCTGAAGCAACTGGGACCAGCCACTGTCAGAAGACAGGATACTGGGCTCAACGGACCATTGATCGGACTCCCATGGGCCTTCTTAGGGCCACCCACTCCCCCAAGGCTGCTGGCTGAGTCTCATCCACTTGTGCCTTTTGGGCACTACCAATGCATGCTGGCCCCCAACTGGTGCCCTGGAATGGAGAGGGTCTGTGTCCCCGCGCCAGTTCCAAACTCTAACCAGCTGTTCTTGGAACCAGCTCATCTAACAACAGAAGAGCAACACAGCTGCATGAAACAGTTTTACCGTGTGCTTTATTAGTCCAGCAAACAGAGTGTGCCGCAGAGGTGTACCATTTAGGCCACAGTGCTCTCCAGGAGCTAAAGACCAGGACTTTGCATGTAGACAAAGGGAAGATAAATGAGGGTTTTGTCCTGTTTGTTTATAGATTAATAGAGAGTAAAGATTAAATAACCTGACATCTTGTCTGTCTGCCCCCCAGTTTTAGAGTGCTGTGCCCAAATGCTTTGTGGCACTGAGCAATCCACTCACCCTCTGCCTCATTGTTTGTCAAATGGTTAGTGATGCAGAGCAGGTGAGTGGGAGGAAGGAAGGAAGAATGTTGCTTAGGTGCTTTGGAAATGGAATGTGCTATAAAGGCCTTCACCACTTGTCTTGGGAGATTATTCCACAGCCTCCTACACCTCATGGACTAGGGCAAGTCCAATGCAATCAGAAGTGGCATGGAGTCCGGAAGAGGCTCAAATGCTGTTCCAGAGTGGGAATGAAATGTGTGGGCCAGGCCAATGCCCAGTGGTCTGGAAGGAGGGGTGCAGATAGCCCTGGCAGAGAGGAGAGCAGAGCAAAGTAAGGTCAGTATTTTCCAGTGTCCTGCAGGCCCCTCCAACAGATTTAGGAAGATGCCTTGATTGAAAGAAGGTATTCATGCTGAGGGAGAGAGAGGTCTTGGGGCACCCTCGCCTTTGGCCCAGGTAATGGACACCCTTCAAAACACAGAATGGAAAATAAGATTTTTTGGTTTAGCTTGGAAGCCTCCCCACCCCCACCTTTATTTTGGACAAAACAGCACGTTCAAAAACCTGCACCAAGACAGCAGCAGGGGAAGGTCAAATGCTACCAGCAAAGGACAGTGCCTGTTAGCTTTGAACGGCTTGTTGGGCTGGGAATTCACATCCTCCATGATGTCAGGTTTCTAGATGCACCGACTGACCTGAACCCTGTACCAGAAACACAATTCCTTCCTCACTCCCCCCATCATGTAGCACCTGGCTCCCCAGCCCTTCACACGGGCTAGGCAAGACTGGTGCAAATTCCTTCTCCACTCCTGCAGCTCCCCCCGGGCCTTCACTGGGCCTCCGCTCTGGTCAAACTTGAGCTGCAAACATAATTTCTACCTTTCCCCTTCTCTGGGTCCTTCTTAACGTCCACTCCACACGCAGCACCTTCCCCCATCCCCACGGGTGCAAAACTACATGCCAAAACAGTAAGAAAGAGAGCTGCTATTTTGGGGGGTGGGGGGTGGCAGAAGCTGTAAACAATCTGGGGGGCAGGGGGGATTGACTCCAAAAGCCTGTTCTCCTGTGATTTCCAGTCCAGCTTTGCTATAAATAGCAACCCCTCAGCCATGTAGGGGTTGCCTGTCAAGTGGAAACCAGTCACTAACCCTGCCTTTTTACATCACCCCTGGCTGTGCAAGGCTTTGTGAATCACATAGATCCCCCAGTGGAGAGCCAGAACTTCAAAACTATTTATGTGAGGCATGAGGCTGTGCACGACCCTCCCTGGGGATTCTCTGTAGAGAACAACCCGGGAGTGGGCATGGACTGGGATGGACAAAAGCGGCCTAAGCCACAGGCTTTCCCCATCTTAGCTTTCTAGGGCTGCATTTTATTGTCCATGTCAGTCACAAGGGGCAGTTACAGAACTGTCTGGTTTACTCCTCGGGGCTCTATGGTGTCAGGTCCCTGGGTGAGTGGCAGACCCCACGGGGCACTTCCTGCTCGGCTATAGGATGCCAGGGAGCAGTTAGAATCACAGAGTCACATACTTGGGTGTGGATGTGAGTGTGAGCCTGGGTGGGGCAGACACGGTGCAGTCTACTTTCTCCTCTGGGCACTGGCTGGCAGCTGTCCCATAACTGTGACGGTCCTCATCCTCCATGCTTTCATCAACTGGGCCCATGGTCATCTTGGCCTGGTTGCTGCTCCTGCGATGAAGGGGTGACCCATCTTCATCATAGTAGCGCTGGAATTGGATCGGCTGTGTCCGCAGCCTGTAGGTGACAGCCAGGGCCAGTGCTGCGAGTGCTAGGAGAGCAACAGCGATGCCGAAACCTACAGCCGAATGGCTGTGGCCGAGTGGGGAGTGCAAGGGCTGTGTGTCACTAGGAAGGCCAGCAGTGCGCTCTACTTCGCACTGCCGGGCGGCAGGGGCCTGGCACTCCAGCAGATTCTCATTCTGGGGGATGACACAGACTCTGTACTCGGTCCCTGCGTGGAGATCGTGGAGCGTCACCTCGGCCAACCCTCCCACCACCCACAGCACCTGCTCATCCCGGCCAGCCGTGTACCGCACCTCAAATTGGTCCTGGTCACCGGAGAAGGCCCAGGAAACCACCAGGGAGGTGTTGCCCTTTGTCCTGATGTGGACGCTGCTGATGTGGTCGGCCAAGCATGGGTCCCACCTCTCCAGCCCATGGTGAAGGGAGGTAGCTGAGTGTGTGGTGGAGCTAGGGAGCCTCTTTGTGGTGATCAGGGCGGTGGAGGTTGTGGTGGTAGCTGTGGTAGCAGCCCCTGGGAAAGGTATGTCTCTGGGTGGAGCAATGGCCATGGGTGTATTCGTGTTCTCAGAGGGGCTGAGGGTGGTGGAGTCCATCCCAAAGGGTGGGCAAGTCAGCTTCTGTAACTGGGCAAGGTGAAAAAAAACACACATGAGAGAGAATCAGGTCTTCTGTTTCTTTTTGGCCTGGATGAAGCACTAGCAGGGATAACTCCTCCCCACTGACAAGCAGAGGATTCTGGGAGGGAACAGCCCAGCCATCCTGCACCCCAATCCCAGACAGAGGTGGGAGATTATTTTGAGGGGTTTAGGACAGGAAGTGGAGAATGCCTGATCCAGTTAAAACTGTAGTGGGGAGATCGGTTAGATTGGAAGGATATAAATTACCCAGGTTAGAACTGTCCCAGGATACCAAGCTAATACCTCAAAAACAACGAGGAGTCTGGTAGCATCTTAAAGACTAACATTTATTTGAGCATCCACTTCTTCAGATGCATGGAATGCCCAACAGATAAATCTGTTCATCTTTAAAGTGTCACCAGACTTGTCGTTTTTGTGGATACAGACTAACATGGCTGCCTCTCTGGTATAAACTAATACCTTTAACACAATCAGTCCGGAGGTCTTTTATGGGCAAGAATGTCAGAGTGGCTCTGTTTTCAGATGAACATGTATCTCGGAACCAGGACTGGCTCAGTTTTCAGGGGCATTTTCTGTAAACGACTCTGATCCCCACCCACCAACTGACCACCAGCCAACTGAGCTGGGAAAGCTGACAGCAGGTTGAACAGCTGAGGCCCAGCTTCCCCCAGGCAGAGGCAGATACCAGGAGAGGCATCTGTGTGCTGTGTTCACCTCCCCCACTGCAGGTGAATGAATCGCAGCAGGACATAGAAGGAGAGGTGGGAAGGGAGAGACAGACTTAGAGTGAATGTGACAGAGGATGAAGAAGAGAGATAGGAAGGGAAGAGCTGTGCTGGTCTTTGCACTAAGCCAACATGAGCTTATATTTGAACAATTTATTATTTTTATTCACACCTCACATAATGTGGGAACCAGAGCCTACCATAAGCTACGGCCTGCTCCGAGTGCTGACACCCAGCGCCTTCTGCACTGCAGGATGGCCTCTGCAGCCACACCTTAACCCAGCAGCCCTGGCTGCTCCCCACAAGAGCTAGGGAGCGGGAGAGAGAGAGGGACTGAGCAGAGGAGAAAGGGAGGAAATGAAGACAAAAAACCATAGAAAATAGAGTGCGCATCTCTTCTTTCTTCCCTTCACCAGCAGCTAACCCATCCTGTGTGCACCTTCCCCCCCAACCACTGAAACATATTAATACCATGCCAGGCCTTCCTATTAACACCCCGCCCCCATTGCGTTAGGATTTCCTCCACCAGCCCCTCCACCAAAAAGCACTACCTCCCAGCTGGCAGCTCTGTGGGGGCCGTGCCTAAAGTGACTATCTCCCAGCACCAACGGTCAGGGAGCTGCTATCAGCTGCAACCAGGAGAGATCTTCAACTCTGTGGAAGGGGCCTGTATTTTCAAGCTAAAGGACCGAGTTTAAGCTCCCCAGGGGAATGGGGAGCGTGGGAGGAATGTAAGTAACTGTCTGTTATCTGCAGTGCATGGAACTGTCTGTGTCCCATCCACATATTGGCCAGGCCTCACCCTGCCATGAGATCGGCAAGGGCATTGGTTACATTGGTTGTCTCCCTTTTAAAGTACCGGGGCCATGAACAATGGCTCCCTTCACAACACTCCCAGCCCTTGAGACAGAAGGGGAGAGAGGCTTGGACTGGAAATCCTGTGCACCTTGGCCCCAGCCCACCACTTTCAGGTACTCTGGAACTGCAGGTCGTTACCTCTATGTCCACCAGGAGCTGGCCCTGTAGCACTTCCGGGGAGCTGCACTCCACAGGGCTGCGTTCTTTCCGGAGCACCTTCTTCTGCCAGGTGCGGAGCCAGATCAGGTTGCAGTCACAGCGCCACTTGTTCCCAGTCAGATACAGAGTGGAGAGCGACTTCAGGGAGGACAGAGGCGGGAGTGACTCCAGGCTGTTATTCCTCAGGCTCAACAGCTCCAGCCAGCGGAGCCTGGTGAAAGCCAAGTTGGTGATCTGCTCCAAGGCCAGGCCGTCCAGGAACAGCTGCCTTAGGGAGCGAAGCCTCCTCCCAAAGGAGAGAGACGTCAACTTCCGGATGGGGTTACCACTCAGCTGTAGAGTGGAGAGCATGGGAGAGGTGCGGATGGCCGCGGGCACACTTGTCAGCTGGTTCTCGTCTAGGCTGAGGGCCCGCAGGCTGCCTGGGAGGGCTTTGCTGGACACATTGGTAATACGGTTCGCACTCAGGTAGAGCCGACGCAGCCGTGGGAGGCCATGAAGGGCTTGGTCGGAGAGCTCCAGCAGCAGGTTGTTACTCAGGTCCAGGACACTGAGCTGCTTCAGAGAAGAGAACCCACCTGAGAGAGACAGAGACACACACACCCCCAACCAGGTCAAGCCAATATCAAATGTTCTGTGCTTCAATAATCTCTGATCATGAGGTACCTCCTCTCCCCTAGCCTTGAGTTATCCCCTCCCATTGTCCCCTGGGTACAAGGGGGTGCTGACTTTGTATCATGGACATGCAGGACCCGTTGGTGGCAGTTCTGGCCCCCATCCTCTCAGCAGTGTGGGGTCTTCAGGAGACCTACAGCTTGGGCAGGGATTACTAGAGAAGAGGCGTGGGGCTGGTAATGCTGGTTGCTCAGTTAGCTGGCTCTTAGTGGTGCTGGGGGCCTGGCCTATCCATCCAGAAATACCTGGCAGGAGGTGAGCAATCTGGTTGTGCTGCAGGTGCAGGAAGATCAGATTTGTCAAATTCTCAAAGACACCCTCTGGGACCTGCTCCAGGAGGTTGTTGTCCAGGTGGAGATGATACAGATTCTTGACCCCCTGAAAAGCCCCCGGCTCAACCTGGTGGATGCCACTGCTGCCGAGGTAAATGATGCTGATCTCAGCCAGTTCTGGGAAGAAGCCTGCTGAGAGGGTGCTGAACTGGTTGTGCTGCAGGTCAAGCTCCACGGTGGCATTGGGGATGCCAGGGGGAAGAGAGGATAAGCTGGCATTGGAGCATCGGACAAACCACTGGGAGAAGAAGCAGGAGCAGTTCACAGGGCACTGGGCATTGCCTGGGAGCTGTGCGATGGCCATGACTGGAATCCACAGCAGAACAAGGACCATAATCCAGAGCCTCGACATAGCGTCTCTGTTTGCAAGACAAGCCAGGCAGCGAGTGAAACAGATTCATACATACTGTAAAAGGGCTGGGAACAGAACAGATCACATCTTGTCCACACCTCCATGAGATTGTCCTTCCCTATGCTATATTCTCCAGGGAATTTGTCCAGATGACTCTTAAATTACCCACTGTCCACAGAGGACTATTCCACAGCCCAGCAGATCTCACTGTTAGGAGATGTAATATAATGCAGCCAACATGCTCCTATCACTCCAAGTTTAATAAACCTTTGAATCAATCTGAACAGTTTTTCTTAGGCCTTTTGTTTTTACCCCACTGATGGTGTACGTGCTTGTCACCTCACTTGGCTTTGGCTGAGCTACAGGAATATTGTTATTTAAATCTTTCCATAGGTCAGCTCCTGTAGCCCCTTAGTTGATTTTAGATTGTCATTTCTGGATTCCTGGCACTTTATCAATAAGTTTATATTACCAAGAGCTAGCAGAGAATGAAGTTCTCAGAACCAGTGACATGGCTCATCTGCTGCCAGCTGCATGTGATGAAGTCCTGTATGGGTCCTGCCTCAGCGCAGGAGGATGCACTAGATGACCTCTCAAGCTACCTTCTGGCCTTACATTTCTATGTAGCAGACCCATAGGAACAAAGGAACTGCTGAAACCAGATTAGACCATTGCTCCATCCTGTCTGGTATTCTGCCTCCAACTGTGGCCAGGACCAGATGTTTCCAGTGCCACAGTCTGAAGCAGGAGTCGGCAACCTTTCAGCAGTGGTGTGCCGAGTCTTCATGTATACAGTCTAATTTAAGGCTTCGCGTGCCAGTAATACATTTTAACATTTTTAGAAGGTCTCTCTATAAGTCTATAATATATAAACAAACTACTGTTATATGTAAAGTAAACAAGGTTTTCAAAATGTTTCAGAAGCTTTATTTAAAATTAAATTGAAATGAAGATCTTACTAGTTTAGTGTGATCCTTGCCCTTGCTTTTCCTTGCTGAGTTTTCCAGTGTCTGGTGGCACATATCTAGATACTTTAAGCTGCACACAGGCTTCTAAGTTATCAGCTGATAACTGGCCGGCAGGAGGTCAGCGGCTGGAACCCCAGATCGGCAGCTGAGGTGAGTGGAGCTAGTGGCTGGTAGGGCTGAGCAGGGACGGAAGCCTGGACCCTGTCTGGCAGGGGGCCTGCGCTGGAACTCCAACTGGAGACAAGGTGAGTGGGGCTGCGGGAACCCCGGTTGGCAAGGAGCCAGCAGCCAGAACCCCAGAGTGGCAGCAGGCTGAGCGGGTCAGCCCACCCAGCTCTAGAGTTTCAGGGGTGGGCTGAGCGTCTTCGCCAGCCCCCCTCTGGGATTTCAGCCGCCGGCTCCTGCCAGCTGGGGTCTCAGCCGACTGCCAGCCTGGGGTTCCTTCACCCAGGCCAGGAGCGAGCGCTGAGTGGGATCGGCATCAGGACCTCGGCTGGCAAGAGGCCAGCAGCGGGAACCCCAGAGCAGCAGCAAGCTGAGTGGCTCAGCCTGCCCCACTCTGGGGTTTTGGCCACTGGCTCCTGCCAGCCTGGGGGAAGAAACCCCAGGCCAGCAGCAGGACCCCAGCTGGCAAGTGGCCAGCAACATGAACCCCCAGAGCGGTGGCGGGCCAAGTGGCTCAGCCCGCCCCGTGTGCCATCAAAAATTGGCTCGCGTGCCACCTTTGGCATGCGTGCCGTAGGTTGCCGACCCCTGGTCTAAAGACACACTGTGCTGTGTCAGCAGCTGCTATAGTGTCATAGACTTTAAGGCCAGAAGGGACTATCATCTAGTCTGACCTCCTGCACATCGCAGACCACAGAACCTCACCCCACCCACTCCTGTAATAGACTGTCCCTTAACCTGTGGCTGAGTTTAACTTGAAGTCTTTAAATCATGATTTAAAGTGACCCGTGCCCCATGATGCACAGGAAGGTAAAAAACCCCACAGGTCTCTGCCAATCTGACCTGAGGCGAAATGCTTTCCTGATCCCAAATATGGTGATTAGTTAGACCCTGAGCATGTGGGCAAGACTCACCAGCCAGACACCTGGGAGAGAATTCTCTGTAGTAACTCCGAGCCCTCCTCTCCACCGAGTGTCCCATCACCAGTTGTTGGGGACATTTACAATGGCAGATGTAGGCAGCCTCATCATACCACTCCTCCGCACACTTATCAAGCTTGGTGTTGAAGCTAGTTAGATTTTTTGCTCCCACTGCTCCCCTCAGAAGGCTGTTCCAGAATGTTTAGATTAGATACTTCCATCTAATTTCAAGCCTAAACTTATTGATGGCCAGTTTATATCCATTTGTGCTTATGCCAGCATTGGCCCTTAACTTAAATAACTCCTCTCCCTCTCTGGTGTGTATTCCTGTGATATATTTATAAACAGCTATCATATCCCCTCTGAGCCTTCTTTTGGTTAAGCTAAACAAGCCAAGCTCCCTGTCTCCTCTCATAAGGTAGCTTTTCTGTTCCTCGGATCATCCTAATAGCCCTTCTCTGCACCTGTTCCAGTTTGACTTCATCTTTCTTAAACATGGGAGACCAGAATTGCACATACTATTCCAGATGAGGTCTCACCAGCGTCTTGTATAATGGCAGTAACACTTCCCTGTCTCTACTAGAAACAGGGGTGGCTCCAGGCACCCGCGCAGCAAGAGCGTGCCTGGGGCGGCAAGCCGGGGGTTGAGGGGGTGGGGAAGCGGCATGAGGCGGCAGCCAGGGAGCCTTTGGCAGCATTTCTGTGGGAGGTTCGCCGGTCCTACGACTTCAGTGCAATTTGGCAGCAGGTACGCTGAAGGCGTGGGACCAGTAAATCACCGACAGAATCGCCGCTGAATCCACGTGACCAGGGCGGACCTCCTGCAGAACTGCTGCCGAAGGCTGCCTGACTGCCGTGCTTGGGGCAGCAAAACACAGAGCCGCCCCAACTAGAAATACCTCATCTGATGCATTCTAGGACTTCATTAGCCTTTTTCTCAGCCACATCACATTGGTGGCTCATAGTCACCCTGTGATCAATCAATACACCCAGGACGTTCTCCTCCTCTGTCATTTTCTCTTGAAATGTTCTGAAGAGAAGCTGCTCACCTCACCGCCCCTAGGGATCAATGCTGTGCCACGCAGACAATCTGGCTTTGATTCCTACTCTCCTGTCCGAGAGCAGGCCCGATGCCCGAACTGGTTTCTGCCCTGCCATGAGGAAGATCCAGGGTTGACTCCGAGTTGCCCTGAGCCTTCCCAGGGGACACTGCTGTGCCAGAGAGGAGACTCAAATTTAACTCCTGCTACCTGGAGTTGGGCAGACCAGGGGCATTCCAGAAATCAGTGCGGTGGCCAACATTTACTGCTCTGGGCTCCCACTTTGGGAGAGTGGGGAATTAAGCTTCTCACCTCAGATGATATTTTGTTCCAAAAGTTTGGAGGATTTCTAGGGCTTCATGTGGTCTGGAATAATCACCAAGTCTGGCTTTGGCTAGCAACGGATTTTCACCAGTTCATACCAACCTTCTCCTTCCTGCCAGGGCAACAGGACAAGATGGTGAAAGAGGAGTACTATCAGTCAGATTGGCTCTACGGTTGGGTAGCTTTATCTTTCACTGTTCTGCCTTCCTTTATTCTCTTCTCCTCACCCATTCTGCCTCCACGAGCCTTTACTTCCTCCTCTCCCTCTCGATTCCCTCCCACTCCCAGGGCTGGAGACTCGGGTGGTGTCAATCAGCCTTCCTGCAGTGAAAGCAACAGCTTTACCCCACCAAAGGATCTGGCCCCCCCTGTCTCTCTGACTGCTCCTGTTGCTTTCCTCTCCATTCTCTCTGCCCTGGTCTTGCTCCCTTTCTTTCTCTTCTATGGCAGGGGAACACTCTCTCTCCCATCTCCTCCTGAATCAAGTTTGTGTAGCCCAAAGCCAAGGGAGTGAACAGGAACGGCCGAGAGCCTGGGCTTCCTCCTTTTGTTCACTCATGGCCAAACGGACTTCTAGAGAAAGGCTGACTCGGCAATCTGACCAGCAGGAAACGCAGCCCTGCAGTCTCCCCCTGCCCTGATTTCCTTCATTAAGGTGTGGCTAGAGTCAGGGGAATCTCTGCTGGAACATGGCCCCTTCTAGCTGGATAGCTCCATGTCCCAGCTGCTGCCAGGCTCTGCCTTGCTGTGCCCTGCAGAGTTGGTGCCACTAGAGCAGAGCAGTCCTGACTGGCAGAATCCCTCGCCCAGTGGGCATGGCAGGGAGAGCAGAGCAACGCACAGAGCCTAGGGGGCTGAGGGAGGAGCTGGTAGAACCATGATCATGGTCGGAGCTGTAAACTGAACTGGACCCACTGGAGCTAGAAGGGACTTCAGGATGATGTTCCTGATCAAATCACTTCTCTCCTGGCACCACTAAACACTCTCTGACATCAGCAATACAATCCTCCAAGAATGGGGTATCTGAGATCATCTCTTCTCCCCTCCCCAGCAGCCCTTTACTCATCACTGGACTTAGCTGCTTGAACCGATGGGAAACCAATGTCCTAGGATGCTCATCTCACACCCTCCAACGAGTCTCTATATATACAGCAAGGACATCCAGATTCCTAAAGACGGCTGCGGTGCCCCACGTGCCAGATTCTGGTGTTAGTTACACCAGGGTAAGTTTGCAGTTACGCTACCGACATCTGTGGAGTTACTCTGGACTCACACCAGCATCACTGAGACTCGAGGCCCGTGATACATGCCCTGTGCTATGCAGTAAGGCCCTCAACCCAGCAGACTTTATGATGGGGCAAACCACCATCATAGCTTATTCTTTTCCTGTTCTGTTCTTTTGAGTGTAGAATAAAAAGATCATACCTAATAGAAGCCACCGCTCTTGACTGCAGACACTCCTTCGCCAGAGTGATGATTGTGCCACTTGGGTGCTGGGGTTAAAGTACAGGGGGAAGCAGTGCTACCCCACTCTGCTATATGAGAGGGAGAACTCCACCCTCTACCTTAGCTGGTGCAGGGACAACCCCCCTCTTTCCATTTCAATATACTGTAACTGCTGCTTGGGCACCTGTAGTGTTCTGTCCTGTCCCATGGAATCTCGCTGCTCTCTCTCTGTCTTGGTAACAGAAGTGGGGTGGTGGAGTTAGTGTGTAGTGGAGGCGGTGTTTGCTCACTCCTAGGGGCTAGGCTGGGGGCACGATGAAAAAGAAAAAACAAGATCCACTTTCTATTTCACGCTGGTGACCCTGCCGCAGCTCCCCAAGACGAGGAGATCAGTGTGTCCATAAGAACATAAGAATGGCTGTACCTGGTCAGACCAAAGGTCCATCTAGCCCAGTATCTGTCTCCCAATGCCAGGTGCCCCAGAGGAAGTGAAGCTATCAGGCAATGATCATGTGATCTCTCTCCTGCCATCCATCTCCATCCTCTGATGGACAGAGGCTAGGGACACCATTCCTTACCCATCCTGGCTAATAGCCATTTATGGACTTAGCCACCATGAATTTATCCAATTCCCTTTTAAACATTGTTATAGTCACTTCACAACCTCCTCAAGTAAGGTGTTCCACAAGTTGACTGTGCGCTGTGTCAAGAAGAAACACACGACAGGGAAGCACTGAGGCCACAGCCAACCGGAGTGTGGCCCCACCCTGCAGTACAGCCAAATGCAGAGGCGCTCAGCATTTCATGGCCCCTAAGATGTCACTGTTCTGCCCATAGGGCACAGCCAGCTCTAAACCAGCTAGTCTTCTGAATCTCATTGCTCTGTACCTTACCCATCGGTGGCAGTCTCTGCACTCTCTCCCTCTCCACACTCTGCATGTCTTCCCCCCATTCCCCCCCAGCACTTCTCCCCATGTACTTCTGCTGAGCATGACTCCTGCATACCAGTCCCCTCTTCCTCCTCTCGATGTTGTCTCTTTTGCTCTTCCCTAGGATGCAGCTCTCTCCCCATCTGCTTTCTCTCTTTAACCTGGGAGCCTGATCCTGTAACCCTCTACCTGAGAAACACTCATTGGGCCACTGAATTGGACCCAGGATGTATCTCTCTTCCACCCTTTGGGTGCGAGTCTGTGTTTGTTCTGAGTTTATTGTCTCCCATGTTACTGCTGTAGCCCATAAGATTTCTTTGCTAACTATTATACCCTACTAATCCAGCCAGCTGTATCAAATAATATGTTTCTCTTTCCGAATTAATCAATTTCATATATGATTCTTATATTTTATCAGTATTAATTCCTATGAAATTAGGATGTGTTGAAGCACATGATATGTGTTTCCTAATAATTATACATAGAATAAGTTTTGCTGAAATGCAAGAAGCCTATCGGCCTGTATCCAGTAAGATCAGCTAAACAGCTAAAAGTATGATCAGTTAAGAATAAGTCAGCATAAAGGCTGGCAACCATTGGCACAAATAGAAATGACCCCTGAACTTTGGGGCCAAAGGGAGGAACTACACACAACACTGAACAGGTTTATCTGGCGTCTGCAACCAGTTGGTAACCGCAGGGTACACCACAAACCTGGAAGTCGCCAAGAGAGCCTAGTTTGGCAGTTTTTGGAGTGAGACAATCCTTATTAATATGTGGAGAGTAAGTGTCATAATCCACTAACCTGTAGGAGAAGGGTACCGATCAATTTCTTACGGTACGGAAATAAGATTTCGGCCTAAATTACATAGTGTCAGGATCCTATAAAATATCATGTAAGGATATCTTAGGGAGCTTTTTTCTTTTTTTTGTTCGTCTATAGAATATAGGAGATCTTCCATCATGCTATCAGCTCAGCGTGTGCAGTACAGTGTAACTACTCAACATTCCTAACTATTGGGGAAGCCAGAACCATTGTGTTATCGAGCATGTCAGGAGTAAGGCTGGTCCTTCACCGCCTATTACCGGGGCCTCAAGGAAGGGTGTGGTATGTTAGGTTAAGGTATTTATAATAGGCATGTTACCACCAGGAGTTTTGAAATTCTTTTACTGTTTTGCAGTCATAAGTTTCATAGCATTTATTATTCTTTTGTTAATCGCAATAAAGCTTTTATCGATTTGGTATTGTCCTCAATGTAACTGTTTATGCCAAGCACCCCGAGAGTCCTCTCCCGATATAAAACTCTCTGAGTTCTCAGAGCCTGTAGTCTGAATTGGACAAGAACCTATAAATCTTCTGGTCGGATGCGATCAGTGGCGAGCCATAACAGCTAACCCATAAAATTCAGGTCAACACTGCAAGCTCTATGGGGCAGCTCTGTGAAGCTCTCGGCTTATCTATAAGTGACTAATAATAGTGTAGGAATGGTTTCCTTTGGGGCTGCATATTTGTGCTCCCATCTAGTCTCCACTGAGCAGCAATTTTGCTTGCTTTCAGCTAGAAGTACTTGCTCTAGGTTTTCACTGTTTTTTCCAAACCAGTGAATGTAGCAAAATAACCCATTTGCAGCAGCTATTTCCAAACGCACAACATTTCTCATCTGCTCTGCCCTGCCTCCACAGGGCTCCCCCTACCCCTTCACTGACAAAGACAGTCAACGTCGCTGGCACTTTCCATCTCCCTTACCTGTCCTGAGAGACGGCTCTGCTGGGGGGTATTTGCTGCGCAGCTCCAGTGCTTTAGCCCCTCTCCAAACACCCCATGTGCTGTGGAGCGATTGTCCTGGTGACTCTTCCCCCTTTCAGCTCATATGCATCCAACAAGTCACATAACCTGATGGAGGAAGTGGTGCTAGGACATGAGTTGTTTCCTCCTATTGTCTGCAGGGAGAAAGGATACAGATGAGCTGGAGAAAGTAAAGGCAGCAAAAATAAAATAAAATAAAATAAAATAAAAAAAATACAGCCACAAAGTCTGGAACCCAGCATGCATCAGTGTTTGAAACACCTAAGCCTGCCCAGTCCTCATCAGGCCCTTTGTCCCTCTCTGCATTAGGAAATGAGCCAGGTCTGAAAACCATTTTCAAGTGAAAACTAAGGTGCTGGTCTCTGTCTAGGGGTATGTCTACACTACGGGATTATTCCGATTTTACAGAAACCGTTTTTTAAAAACAGATTGTATAAAGTCGAGTGCATGCGGCCACACTAAGCACATTAATTCGGCGGTGTGCGTCCATGTACCGAGGCTAGCGTCAATTTCTGGAGCATTGCACTATGGATAGCTATCCCATAGTTTCTGCAGTCTCCCCCGCCCATTGGAATGCTGGGTTGAGATCCCAGTGCCTGACAGGGCAAAAAACATTGCCGCTGGTGCTTCTGGGTACAGCCTCACCCCTCCCTCCGCGAAAGTAGCAGCAGACAACTGTTTTGCGCCTTTTTGCCTGGGTGAACTATGCAGACGCCATACCACAGCAAGCATGGACCCTGCTGAGCTCAAGACAGCAATCATGGACATTTTAAACACCTCGCACATTCTCGTGCAGTCTATGCTGAACCAGGACCTGCAAAGCCAGGCGAGGAGGAGGCGACTACAGCAGAACAGCAACGAGTGTGATGAGGACATGGACACAGAATTCTCTCAAACTGCGGGCCCCTGTGCTTTGGAGATCCTGCTGGTAATGGGGCAGATTCTAGACATTGAACGCTGATTTTGGGCCAGGGAAACAAGAACAGACTGGTGGGACCGCATAGTGTTGCAGGTTTGGGACGATTCGCAGTGGCTGCAAAACTTTCATGTGCATAAGGGCACTTTCATGGAACTTTGTGACTTGCTTTCCCCTGCCCTGAAATGCCAGAATACCAAGATGAGAGCAGCCCTCACAGTTGAGAAGCGAGAGACAATAGCCCTCTGGAAGCTTGCAATGCTAGACAGCTACCGGTCAGTCGGGAATCAGTTTGGAGTGGGATAATCTACCGTGGGGGCTGCTGTGATGCAAGTAGCCAAAGCAATCACTAAGCTGCTGCAATGAAAGGTTGTGACTCTGGGAAATGTGCAGGTCATAGTGGATGGCTTTGCTGCAATGGGATTCCCTAACTGTGGGCGGGGGAGCGATAGATGGAATCCATATCCTTATCTTGGCACTGGAGCAGTAGGGCACCCAGTACATAAACCGCAGGGGGTACTTTTCAATGGTGCTGCAAGCACTGGTGGATCACAAGGGACGTTTCACCAACATCCATGTGGGATGGCCAGGAAGGGTTCATGACGCTCGCGTCTTCAGGAACACTACTCTGTTTAAACGGCTGCAGCAAGGGAATTACTTCCCAGACCAGAAAACAACAGTTGGGAATGTTGAAATGCCTGTCGTTATCCTGGGGGACCCAGCCTACCCCTTGATGCCATGGCTCATGAAGCCATACATAGGCAGCCTGGACAGTAGTCAGGAGCTGTTCAATTACAGGCTGAGCAAGTGCAGAATGGTGGTAGAATGTGCAGTTGGACATTTAAAGGGACGCTGGCGCATGTTACTGACTCGCTCAGACCTCAGCCAAACCAATGTCCCCATTGTTATTGCTGCTTGCTGCGTGCTCCACAATCTCTGTGAGAGTAAGGGGGAGACCTTTATGGCGGGGTAGGAGGCTGAGGCAAAACACCTGGCCGCTGATTATGCACACTCAGACACCAGGGCGATTAGAAGAGCACACCAGGAAGCAGTGCGCATTAGAGAAGCTTTGAAAACCAGTTTCATCACTGGCCAGGGTACAGTGTGACTGTTGTGGTTGTTTCTCCTTGATGAAACCCACCACCCCCGATTGACTCATTCCCTGTAATCCACCCACCCCCCCTCGCCTTCAATCACAGCTTGCTTTCTAAGGAAATAAAGTCACTCTCGTTTAAAAATCATGTATTCTTTATTACTTAATTATAAAAAGAGGGAGAGAACTGACAAGGTAACCTGGGTGGGGTTTGGGAGGAGGATAGGAGGGAAGGAAAAGGCCACTAAAAAAAATTTCATAATAATGAGAGCCTTTTGGTTGAGCTGTCCACTGGAGTGGAGTGGGCGGGTGCACGGAGCCTCCCCCCATGAGTTCTTACTCGTCTGGTGGGTGAGGAGGCTAAGGAACATGGTATGGGGGGAGAGTGGTTATACAGTGGCTGCAGCGGCACTCTAAGATCCTGCTGCCGTTCCTGAAGCTCCACCATACGCCGGAGCATGTCAGTTTGATCATGCAGCAGCCCCAGAGTTGCATCCCGCCACCGCTGATCTTCCTGCCACCACCCCTCATCTCAAGCATCTCTCCTGTCCTCATGTTGGTCCCTCCTGTCCTCACGGTCACTGGCATCTTTCCTGTACTTTGCTACCACGTCCTTCCACTCATTCAGAGGAGCTCTTTCATTGCGGGTCACTTCCATGATTTCCGAAAACATGGAGAGAAGTATTTAAAAAGATACATTTTACAGAACAATGGTCATACTCTTTCACGGTGAACAATACTATTCACCTTACATAGCACATGTGTTTTCACTACAAGGTCGCACTTTGCATCTTAATACTGAGTGCCTCTAGCTTTGGTGTTACAGATCACAGACGCAGGTCCATGCAGCAGAATTCGGCTTGCATGCGGCCATGGTAAGCCATTGTCTTTTTTCTTCTGCAGCCTTCATATATCCAGCGCCCTCCTTTCCCAAATAGCAAGCAAAGCCCATTGAGTGCTGCTTCTTTCCTGTTAACGTGCAGCAGCAGAAACCACCCCCCATCCAATTCTCTGGGATGATTGCTTTACCCCTCCCCCCACCGCATGGCTGGTAGCAGGGAAGATCCCTGCTAGCCAAACGGGAAAAAGCTCAGCGCCAATCACCCCCTCCTCTTCCCCCTGCTTGGCTACATGCAGGAAAGGATTTCTTTTAAGCCACAGGCAAACAGCCCAGTAGGAATGGCCATCTCTGTCCCCTTAATTAAATTCCTGAATTTCAACCAGGTTATCATGAACAATATCACTCTCCTGAGGATAACACAGCGAGATAAAAAAAGGATGTTGCTTGAATGCCAGCAAACACCGGGACCATACGCAGCTAGGCTTTGTCATGCAATGATACCGGATTACTTGCTACATGCATGGCGTGGTCAAGGGTCCTACCATGGAGGACGGAATAAAGCAGTGCTGCCCAGAAACCTTCTGCAAAGGCTTTTGGAGTACCGTCAGGAGAGCTTCATGGAGATGTCCCTGGAGGATTTCCGCTCCATCCCCAGACATGTTAACAGACTTTTCCAGTAACTGTACTGGCCGCAAATGCATCCCAAGTCCTCAGGGCAAATTAATCATTAAAAAAACACTTGCTTTTAAACCATGTTTTATATTTACAACGTACACTCACCAGAGGTCCCTTCCATTGCTTCTTTGTCTGGGATAGTGGCTTGGGAGGGTAATTCTGTCAGGGTGAGAAAAAGCTCCTGGCTGTTGGGGAGAATGGAGTGCTGTGTGCTCTCTGCAAACTCGTCCTCCTCTTCCTGCTGCTCTTCCCCGTCCGCAGAATCCTCAGGCATGGCTGAGATTACCACCCCCACCTCGGAATCCACGGATAGGGGTGGGATAGTGGTGGCAGACCCCCCTAGAATTGCATGCAGCTCAGCGTAGAAGCAGCATGTTTTCAGCCCTGCCCTGGACTTTCCGTTTGCTTCTTTGGTTTTCTGGTAGGCTTGTCTGAGCTCCTTAACTTTCACACGGCACTGTACTGAGTCCCTGGTGTGGCCTCTCTGCATCATGGCCTTGTAAATTTTTTCAAATGTTTTTTCATTTCATCTTTTGGAACGGAGTTCTGTTAGCACGGAATCTCCTCTTACATACAGCGATCAGATCCAGTACCTCCCGTGCAGTCCATGCTGGAGCTCTTTCTCGATTCTCAGGAGACTGCATTGTTACTTGTGATGATGAGCTCTGCGTGGTCACCTGTGCTGATGATCTCTCCATGCTGGGTGAACAGGAAATGAAATTCAAAAGTTCGCAGGGCTTTTCCTGTCTACCTGGCCAGTGCATCCGACTCCAGATTGCTGTCCAGAGCGGTCAAAATGGTGCACTGTGGGATAGCTCCCAGAGGCCAATACCATCAAATTGCGGCCACACTAACCCTAATTCGACATGGCAATACCGATTTGAGCACTACTCCCCTCGTCGGGGAGGAGTACCGATATCGATATTAAGAGCCCTTTATATCGAAGTAACGGGCTTCGTTGTGTGGACAGGTACAGGGTTAATTCGGTTTAACGCTGCTAAATTCGGTATAAACGCATAGTGTAGACCAGGCCTACAAAGCCTGAAATGGCCACACCCCAGTACGCACAGAGTTCCTGTGATGTCCCACCAAGTCCAGAAGTTTTGGCTTTTTGTCCATAGTGTGAAACTTGAGGGCACTAGGGAGCAGAGAAGTGTCAATAGTAACTCCTTGCCTCCGGCGTTTTCTCCTGCTGGGAGTATGTCTGAGTTTGTTGAAGCTTTGCATGAAATGCAGTTTCTGAAATCTCCGGTCATTGGGCTGGCTCATGACAGCTTCACAAACTGATACCTTCCCCTGGAGGTTCTTTCATGTGCTCTAGAAAATAAGCTTAAAAAATGAAGTCAGACTGGATATGAACTGAGGCAGCAATGTCTTCCTGACATCAGGCCTAAGAGAAATATCAGCTGCCTCAATCATCTCAATATGATGTACACGCTGAAGCCTAATGATGATCATTTGAATGTCAACAGTGTTGTCAACAATTTAATATCAGAGGCAAGAGAATCATATTATGAAGGTTTGTGCAATCTCCTGCAAATAGCATCTCAGTTTGGTATCACAGGTGCACAAAGGTTGGGTTGTAGATGGAGCTTATTTTTTTCAGTCTGACATCTGTTTAGCTGACTGGCTTGGTTTGTTCACTGTTTGATACTGTAAAACAGATGCTTTCCTTTCTGGAACGGTATCTGGTGAAGTGTACACAGATGATACGACTGTGCTGCAATAATTCAGGCAGGAAATGACTTGGATTCAGGTCTTGTGGAATCTGGTGTCTCTAGGCAGTTGTGGTGAGGGGACTGGAGAACAGGCAGCCACTGGGTACTTAATACGGTCTGTATCATGGAATTGTCCTGAAGCAAACTTTCAAGAAGGTGACAGCCTGATCTGATCCCTGTCGTACGAGAAATTAACCTGAGCCCTCCACACAAAAAGGCCCTTGAACAACCATGGGAAAACAGCAAGTTTGGGGCTCTACTGACCTGTGGCTGGTTCAGAACCGGAGACCAAGAGGTAAATGGTCATTCCATCCCCCCAAAAAGCTGGTTTTAAGCTGCTGAGCAATCACAAGACATTCCTGCCCCCCCACTCTCAAAGGAGGGATTAATCCAGCTTTAACCCGGCCACCTTTCCTTTTCAAATCAAAGGGTCTGATCCTGCAACCACCTCATTCACACAAGGCATCCTAGCGAAGCCAAAGGAGCAACTTGCTGAGTGAGGACTACTCCCTTAGGGCAGAGGTTATGGGGCAGGTAGGCTGGGGCATTTGTTGCCTAGAAGGACACAGGACTAATGTTTAGCGCAAGCCGCCCCCGTTCTGCTTGGATCAAAGAGTAATAGCAACAGCATTGGCTGGCTTCTGCAGCCACTCGACCCACACAAAGAAGCCAGTGTCATTGGGAGAGTGAGGAGGGGCAGGCCCTCCAAAGCTGAGATCTGTGAGGAGGACAGAAAAAGCCACAGTCTTGTATGTCTCCTCCTTGCACAGAAATCCTCCTCCCTTCACCCCACTCCCCGCTGTATGCACAGAAATGACAGACTCCACTGCACAGTGGAAAATTCCACCTTCCTTTCCCCAGTGCACAGAACGTTTACATTAAAAACAAGTCGCCTGTGTTTCTCTTTCCTGTGTCCTGCTGCCCAGTCTCCACCCCTCTCCCTCTGCAACGCGGCTGTTTGTTGTTAAATTCAAACAGGAGCAGAGCTTTAGCTGAGCTATTCTGTGCACTGGTTCAAGGACAATTCTTTCCCGAAGATCTCTCAGATGGAGTCTGGCCCAGCATGACGATTAAACTCCGTACCCAGCCACAAACCAGTGTGATCCAACATCTCAGCAACCCTACAATAACAATACAACGTGCACAGTCCAAATCTCTGGGGCAATCAGGCACTAAACTTTGAGTCCACTCCTGCAGCACTTATACACACAGACACATGAGAGTCAGTGGGACCACTCAGGTGAGGAAGACGTGCAACAATAGGGCCTACTAGCTGGTTCAGCTTGTGACTGAGCCCCTGGCCCTGCCCTCACTGGGCCCAGATGGGAGCAGTATCAGGCCCTGAGATAGTGGCTTTGCCGCCTTCTGAGCCGCAGGCAGGGAGTCTGCGTTTCCAGAGCTGAGAGTTTTATTGCAGATGTTGTGTAGCTGATGATCACAATGCCCAGCTCTGCACGCTGTGGTCACCTGAATGTTTTAATGATCCCCACAGAGCAGTACTTTGTGCTCCTGTTAGAAAGACAGCCCCCTTTCAGGTGACCACAGCTACATGTTTGCCATCCTCACTCTCCTTACAATGCTAGTGGGGCACATTGAGCAAGGAGCCTACCCAAAGAGTTGAAGCATCTCCCCTCCAGCAAGTCTTCACTTGCACAAGCCTAGAACCAGAGTCCGGCCCAGTAGACCCAGTATTGACGTCCATTCAGACAGACTAGGGTACAGCACCAGAAGTAGACCCCCGATCCTGCAAATAGATGCACTAGCCCTGCCTCTCAACGTGGGATTCCATTGACTCTGGGGACTCCTGCACCCACACAGAATCCCACTGACGTCAATGTGACGCCATAACGGCACAGGGGTACAGGCTAATGCATCCATTGAGGAGGAGCAGGGACCTAAACAGCTGAGACATTTGCGAATGAGAAATCAGCATTTTCCTTTATGAAAATGATATTTCAACCTTTTTCTGAAAAAGGCTTAAATGCAAATTCCCCTGCACCTGACTAATCCAGGGCATTGTAACTGACTGGCAGGAGACGGAGTCTGACCATCACAATGGGGTGACAGCTAAAACTCTCTGCAAACTAATGGCCTGTTCCCCAGAGGTGCAGAGAACAAGCAACTAGCAACTCCCACTGGAATCAGAGAAGATCAGTTTCTCAGCAAGTCACTGGATCAGGGCCCTGGAAGATTTAAAAGGGAAAAAAAAGATGGCAGGGTTATGTTCCTAAACTCTTGCTAGACGGTGAGTCCTCGCACAGATTCCATAGGCAACGCCACCACTGCCAGAGAAGCTGAAACTCCAGTCGTGAAAGAAAGCACTGGTGCAAAACTACCCATCCATCCTCCCAACTCTTTCTGCAAAGTGAAAACACCTCACATGTGCACACAGAGACACAGGCACTTCCTTTAATAAAACAAATTAATGCAGCATTAGGGTTAGGTTTTAAATGTACAACAGTCAGGACATTCAGAAACCTGTTTCCTACATCAACTGTCACTCAGCACGTATCAGTAATTTGTATTACTATCGACTTAAAAGAAAGCATTATATATATAAGTAAGCATTAAGTCGATAGTAATACAAATATATACATGTGCACAAAATGGCTAAGTTAGTTATAGTGGAAGCTGCTAATGTTTAATCTATGTGCATTTCTGAGGTAAACCCTCATGCTGGATTAGAAAGGAGTAGGTTTTTATTTAACATCTATATTTTAGATGATATATAATTTCTCTATACACATGTATACACAGAGAGGGGAGAGGAGGCGTAGGGGGGAAGGGAGTCAGTCTAGTTCTAACACAGATATTATTTTTAATGGCATTGTGACATTCAAGACAAGGGGTTTAAATTCCACAGCCCTTCTTCTACCAAAGACTTTCCCAGTAAGTACAGAGGGATGCATCTGATTAGTTGCTGCTCTCCCAAAGGCTGCACTTCACTTCAGTTTTGCTTTCCCCCACTAGCTCTGTGTGAGCCCGAGCCAGGCTGGGAAAGCAACACAAAGCTCCATTCAGCCCTCATTTCTGTGAGTAAAGTGAACTACACACACTCACTCCCACCAGGAGAATTCACAGGATTCTGGTAGCTGCTGGGTGAAAGGATTTCAGTTCCTTTGGCTTTGCCATTCCCATCTTCACTTTCCTCGGTTTCGCGTTACCCTAGTTGTGCTTTCCTGGGGAAGGATCTGCCTTGTGCAAACAGGAGGAAGCAGCTGGGTAAGTTGTTGGGGGCTTGGACGGGGGAAGACGAGGCTGGGTTGCAGCCTTTCACTGCTGTGACTGCAGTGGACTTTCACATATTAAGCCAAAATGATCTCAAGAATCTTAATGCAGCTCTTGGTACTGGAGGTTTGTCCACACTGCATAAGCAGTATGCTGAGCACTCCCTGCTCAGGAAAGACTTGGGCATTCAGTGTCCAGGAAGGCTGCAGGTCAGGACTGAGCTGTACTGGCAAAGCCCAGGATTGAGATAAGCCAGGGGTGCAGCAGCGGGGTGGGGGATCACAATCCATGTGTGTGTGAGTGGAGTCTGGGATAGGTGCCACCGCTCAGCACTGAGGTGAGCCAGCAGGGATGTGTGGGGCCCAGGGCTGGGACAGCTGGGGCTGTTGCAGGGGGCTGGGAGGGGCACTGCCATGTGGGGCCCAGGGTAGGGGATGCTGCAGGCAGGAGTGAGGTGCACTAGCAGAGGAGTGAGTGGGACCCCCAGGCATGGTATAGCCAGGGGTGCTGGAGGACAGGCTCAGCAGCGCTATTTGTGGGGGCATAGGATTGCCACAGAAGGGAAGTGTATTAACATAACAGTGGATGGAAAGCTGGCACTGACCTTGGCTCAGGAGACTCACCATCATGAGCCCTGTCTATGCTCAGCTCAGTTCCGCTCCATTGGGGTTTGCAAGGGTGGGAGCCCTACTGCAGACAGAACTGTAAATGCTGACATTTGTTATCCTTCCCCCTCCCCCTGAGATCACCCCCACTCCTTCCCCCCGCTCTGGACTCTCCCACAACATTTTTGCCACTCCACTGACCATTCAAAAAGCCTTTGCTAATGCTGCCCATTTTGCTTCTAGCCACATACTTAGCTTACAGTAATACACTAAAACAGCAGCCCAGGGCGTGCCACATCCCCAGCGCTCAGAGTGGATTCACTGCCTCACAAAGCCTTGGCTGCTTCCTGCCTTGTGTAACCCCTGGCAGGATGGACGGGCCTGTGGGCAGGCTCAGGGTTGAGAGTGAGGCCCCTAGGTTCTCGGGCTGCTCTGCCACTGACTCTGTGACCTCAGGCAAGTCATTCAACCTTTCCAGCCCTTATTTCTCATCCCTCCAATGTCTCTAGTGGCTTCTTCCTGGCTTTATCTCAAGCCTATCCTCCATCTTCATCCTCCTTGACCTTTCTGCTGCCATTGACCTGTCACCTTGCTTGGTTCTCCTGCATCTCTGATGGCTCTTCCCCCCTCCTTTCCCACTTCTCTATGGATGCTCCCTAGCGCTCCATCTTGGGTCCAACTCCTTTTCTCCATCTCTGTCCCATCATTGGGTGACTTCATCTGTTCGCACAGGTTTAGCTGTCACCTGTGTGCTGATGACTTTCAGATACAGTTTTCTGCCATGGCCCGCTCTCTCACTGACTCTCCAACAGCTCCTCTTGGGCAGTTCACTGTAAACTTAAATTCAGCATGGCCAAAAACAAGCTTACAGTCTCCCCTACCGGACATCTTCGCTGACTTTGTTCTGGGTTACAGCTGACCAGACCATCATCTCTCGCAACATCCTGGCCCATAACCTGGCTGACATCTGTAGCTCCTGTCTCTCCTTCTCCCCACATATCCAGGCAATTACTTATTCCTGTTACTCATTCCCTCACAATATTTTAAATAAACCACACTTTCCTTTCTGCCCTGAGGATCAAGTCGCTTGTCTTCATCCCTCTTCCGTCAACCAGCCTTACCCACCTCTGATCCATCTCTAAATGCTGCTGCCAAAACCACTTCTCTCTCACCAATTGCTCCAACCACATGAACTCCCACTGAGTCACTTCACTGACTCCCCAGCTCTCTAAAAATCAAATACAAACTTCTTGTCTTTGCTCCTAAGCCCAACCTCTCAGACATGGTCTCCTCCCACACGTCCCACCTCCACATCCAGCCTGCTCTGCCAGCATGGCCAGCCTCAGCATTCCTTCCCAGCCTCTCACAGACACCTCCATCCCCATGACTTCTTCCCTGCTGACCCTTACAACTGGGGCACGCTCCACAATACAGTCACCAAGCCCACCTCCTTTCACCTCTTCCAAGCCTTTCCTAAGAACTCACCTCTGCCAGGAAGCCTATGGGGAAACAAGGTGGAAGTAACAAACCAAACACAGACTCAGCTTGGATGAGCCATCCAGATGGGTCCACACCTCACTTCCAAACCACTTGATTTTAGTATGGACAACCTTATCCTCCTGTTCACCTCTCATTGTTGCCTTCTTCTGACCTCTCACTTGGTGTGTCCGCTCCAATACAGATTGCAAGCTCACTGGAGCAGGGATCACTGCTTTTTACTTGTTATGGGGAAGTACCTTGCACATTTGAGCCACTTGAAAATAAAATAAAATAAGATAGATAAATAAATAAATAAATAAATAAATAATGTTACCCCTCTGTAAAACGAGGAGACATTACAGATCTGCCTGTCAGGGGTGGTGTGAGGCTAAGCTAATTAGCATTTGTAAAGCACTCAACTACCAATTGGAAGTTGCGGTACAACTACAGTCTTTTATGAGCAAGGATGCGTTGGAACAGTGCTACTGCGATTTGCTCAGAATGGCGATGAGTTACCGCAGTTTCCTACCCTCCTTCTCTTAGGATATATGGCAATGGTAATACGTGTTGTCACATTCACATTAGCACATGCTCTTATGTCTGCAAAATGCTCTCTGCTCCTTTTCTGGCAACACCGGTGTCTTTTAGCCACTCTGCCTTGGAGTGAGATTACATCAGATCTCACATGCTGAAGCAGGTTGGACCTGGTCTGTACTTGGAAAGGAAACCTCCAAGGAAAGTCCAAGTGCTGCAGAAGGAGGTACTGGTGATTTAGCCAAGGTTGCTTGTCCCTCTAAAGCCCTGATCCAGTGAACCATGTAAGCATGTACTTAGCTTTAAGCATGAGAGTCATAGCCCCACCCCCTTGAGTTCAAGAATGGAACCAGAATCAATCCAGCTCCCACTGAGTTCAATGGGACAACTCACATGCTTAAAACTAGGCTCATACCTGAGTAATCTAAACTTCCCGCTGCACTTTCCCTTAGTCACACTATCCCCTCCCCGTCTCTCAAATGGGGCTGGAGCCTTGCAATACACCGTGAAACAACTGCCGCAATCTCAAGGGACACAGCCTGCAGAGCACTTAGGGTCCATGGGGACGAGAAGCACTGTGGGAATGCACATCTCTCTCTGATTGGGGTGCCTCTTCCCTCTCTCTCTCACCTGTAACCACTTTCCAGGATGTGGGGTTCCCTGGGCCTTCTCCTGGTGTCAGCTCTCTTCCCCGTCAGGAGAGCGGCTGCTGAGCGCTGCCCACGGATCTGCATCTGCGATAACATAAAGCACCACGTCATGTGTCTGAACAAGAACCTCACGGAGGTGCCCATCACCATCCCACAGGTCAGTCCCTGGGCACAGCGGGGGAAGCGAAGAGTCAGAGGCAAACACAGCACAAAGTGCTCTTAAACTGCTCTTCACACACTTGCTGCCGCTGCCACCACCATCAAAGCTCCTCACCCCCTGGGGCATCTGGGTACCAGTCTGATTCTCTCTCTCCCTGCACAGCACTGAGCCACACAGGCTGCTGTAGGACAGGGGAGAGGCAGCAGAACAAGATGCAGGCAAGTGTGGTTCACTTCATCCAGATGTCTGGGTTTCCAAAAGATTTGTGCAGTAACCTCGCAGCCTTTCAATGCCATTGATGTGAAAATCTTAAGGGAGGGGTTGATCCACATGCAGGGCAGTTTGCAAGACAAGCTGGTCTGCTCAGGGTCAGCTCTTCTACTGCAGAACAACATAAAAATAACTCAGCTGATCAAGACAAAAAAAACAAACAAAAAACAATTATAATATTTTCTGGTCAATACACAGTCAGGCCCCTCCGAGGTGGTGATTGTTACAGGCCTTAAGCTAAAGCAGAGTCAGATAGCGAAATAAGGAAACAAGGGAAACCCAGATGGCTGCAGGAAGGTGGTGTTGGTTTAGGAGGCACTTTCCCCTCTGAGTCAGTACTAAACTAAGGCTCATGCAGGATATTAGCGATTGCTGCACTGCAAGAAGCCTGGTTCAGCAGGACGAACAGTCACTATTGAGATCCCATCACAACTTCATGCAGCAGACTGGAGGTGCTCTGGGAAGTGTCTCTTCCAAGTACTGATCAGTCATGAGCTTGCTTGTGAGATTTGGCCAGATCACAGCGATAAAGGCTGCAGAGAGGCCTGGGACAGCCTGTCACTCTGCTGCAGAAGGGTGGGAGAGGTTTTGGGTTCCATCTTCAATAACTGATGCTTGTGTAATCAACAGGTCACCCAAAAATTGGATCTCCGGGGCAACAACATAAAAGTCATCCCTGGAGGAGCTTTCCTCCCTATCCCATACCTCACCCACTTAAACCTGCAGCGATGCAATGTGGAAAGTATTGAGGAAGGGGCTTTCAGGGGACTAGGACGACTGATCTACCTCAACCTGGCTTCCAACAATATAGCCTTCATCTACCAGGAGTCTCTGGATGGGCTGTCTTCTCTTCAGCAGCTCATCCTGGAGAAGAACCGCATAGAAGAGATAAAGCCAGGGGCTTTCAGCCAACTGGGCTTCCTCAGCTTCCTCAACCTTGGTGAGAACTTCCTGGTCTACCTGCCCGATATGGTCTTCCAGGGCCTGCAGCTGATCAAGTGGCTCCGCCTGTCCCATAATGCACTTCATGTCATAGCCACAGAGGCCTTTGCTGGGTTGCCGACCCTGAGGAGGTTGAGCCTGGACCACAATGAACTGCAGTCCCTGCCCACAGAGGCCCTGTCGAGGCTGTCGGGTACCACACGGCTGGACCTGGGACACAACCCGGTCACCTACATTGGCGAGGAAGCTATTGAGATGGCTTCACTGAAGCAGCTGTTCTTGGACAACATGGCCCTGCAGGATGTCTCACACAAAGCCTTTGTGAAGAGCCCCCTGCTGCACACAGTCGACCTCCACAACAACCAGCTGCAGGTGCTGCAGCCACTGACAGAAGCTGCTCACCTGAAGAAAATCAACTTAACAGGGAACCCCGTGGTTTGCACATGCTACATGCGGCCCTTCAAGGAGTGGACGGAGAAAGCGAGGGTCCAGGCTGATGTACCATGTGCAGGCCCTGGCGCCTTCAGAGGTGAGCAGCTGGAGTTGCTGAGGTCCATTGATATGAAGTGTGGGGGCCCTGCCCCGGATGAGAAGCAGCTCCCCAGCCCAGCCACCCCCAGGAGGGAGCCAGAGGGAAATGCTAAGACAAGGTGTCCAAAAGTCTGTGCCTGCTCTCCTGATTTCCAACACAGCAACTGCGAGAACAGAGGCCTCCGGAAGATCCCCAAGGGGTTCCCAGGCAACACCCAGCTGCTGGACCTGCACCAGAATGAGTTCCACTCCATACCCAAGGGATCCTTCCCCGGCTTAAAGAAGCTGGTCTCACTCCATCTGCAGAGCTGCAAGATCACGGAGCTGCAGCCGGGGGTCTTCCAGGGCTTAAAGAAGCTGGTCTACCTCTACCTGTCTAACAACAACATTGCTGCCATAGATGCTGCTGCCTTTGGCGGGGCCCCCCAGCTCAGTTACCTGTACCTGGACCACAATGGGTTCACTCGGATGCCCACGGCGACCTTCAGCCTCCTGCCCAACCTCTTCTCCCTCCACTTGCAGCATAACTCCATCAGCCAACTGTCAGACAATGACCTGGCTGGGGCAGGGCAGCTACGCTGGGTCTACCTAAGTGGGAACCGCATCACTCGTGTGTCTCCCAGGGCCCTGAGCCCCGCCAAGATGCTAGAGAAGCTGCACCTGGACGAGAACCTATTGCAGGAAGTACCCACCGGGTCCCTCAGGGGTTTGCCTGTCCTTAGTGAGCTGAAGCTGTCCAAGAATCCCATCAAGTCTATTGCGGATGGAGCCTTCCTCCCTGTAGCCAGATCCTTGCTACACCTATATCTGGATAATATGGGGCTAGAACAGGTGAGAGGAGGGAGAAGGGCGAGTGCCCCAGCCTAATAAAGCTAAATAATACTATACAAGTTACTGTTCGGTCACCTCTCCTCCCTGCTCCCATTGCAGGGCACTTCCCTGCAGCACATTCCAGTGCTTCTTCTGGATGAAATGAAGGGGCTTCCAACCCAAAGCAATGGCCCCAACACTGGGGCTTGTACCACTTCCCTTGGGAGATGATTGCTCAGCCTGAGACCTCGCTTGGAAGAAAAGCTTCTCAATATTTAGTCTGAATTGCACCTTTGTTCAGTTTTATCCTGTTACTCCTAGTGATTATGCCCCCTCGGTCTGCCCCAACAGTCCCCCTCTCCCCCTCCTTGGCAATTGCACCTTTCACAGGTGCCAGATCCTCCCCATGTCATAGCCCAGCCAGGTTACAGGCTCTTCATTCCTTTAATCTGTCCTCATTAAGGGCTTGATACAAAGCTGAGGATAGTCAATAGAAAGATTCCTGTTTCTTTCAATGGGCTGTAGAACCTGCCCTAAGCTCCTCCCCCAAGGATCCTAATAATTGATATTTCTCTTTCCTCCAATTTGTCAATATTTCTTCTTGTTCTGTGAAGAGCTATTCCGAGGGATTCCCCTCTGCCACTCACCTGTTTCTCTCTCCTCTCAAGCACCCGAAATTGCCACCATCCTCCTGTCAGCCAAGGCTCCTTTCAGGCTCAACAAGGCAGCATTCCGGGGCCTCCCACGCTGCTTTCACAGCAACTCCCAGCCCTGGGGAAGGAAAGCGCCAAACCTGAGTCCAGGGGGGACTGCCTGGCCATTCGGTCTTACTGTCAAGTCTCAAAACTGAGAATGCAGCCACCGCAGAGCCCAGCGTTTCTCTTGCTTGCAGAGAAGAAAGTGGAACATGTCCTTGCCAAATTCTTTCCTTTTCAATGGAAATTTGGGTACATTCTGAGGTCCCCATAATGCAACCCAAACTGGTTATGTAAATTAAAGGGGTCTTGGTACTTTTTCATAGCATGAAACCCTTGTTCAGCTACTTGTAACACAATCTCTACTCACATGTGATCCCAGAATCCTCAGTGCTGGTTTTCACAGCCCCTCAAAGGAAGTGCCGCAGGAATAGTGGTTATTGAGGTGCTTCTGGAATCCAGAGACCATCCTGAGCATGAGGGACTGAACCAAACCTGAAAACCAGAGGTGGGAAAGCGGAGCGGGCTTTTCCCTTTGTGACTGTTCCAGAGGCTGACAATCTCTGCCACAGAGATTAAATTAAAATGGGGCACTGGATCCACAAAGTCTTGCAAGTAGAAAGCACGTACTCTATGGCGCTGACCCAACTAAGCACTTAAACACAAGTAGCGACCTTGAAAATGACACTGCTCCTATGCTTAAAGTTAAGCACATGCTTACGTGCTTTGCTGGACTGGGGCCTGTTTAAACTGAGATAAAAAATAAGATGACAATCAGTTAACCAGGGACTGAAAAAGCCCCTACAATCTGCTCAGTTCAGTGCCTTGCCATTAGTTAAAGGAAAACCTGAGTCAAAAGTGAAAAGCTATATTAAGCGTAACACATCCAGTTGCCAAAAAGACAAAATACCAAATTGAAAAAAAAGTGTTAAATATAGCTATTAAGAATCACACATGTATGTATATAACACTGTGCATTTACCCCGCACTTTCAAACACAGAACAGGTGAAATTCCCTGCTACAAAGAGTTTACAATCCACAAAATAATGCAAAATGAAATAGGACACTGACAACTTGAGTCTGATGCAGGTTAAGAGACACAAAGTGCAATATTTCAACATGTGAAGTAGGTAGAGGCTTTCACAGCTATTTAAGGGAATTAATATTTAGCACTAAATATTAAGTACCATTGTGCAGGAGGTCAGACTAGATGATCATAATGGTCTCTTCTGACCTTAAAGTCTATGAGTCTATTAGTTAATGTAATTCATAGAATCACAAAGACAGAGAACTCACTTTACACAGTAACTCTGAAAGTCTCTGCTTCTCTCACAATGAGCTCCTGCACTTCCTTTGTCTCAAATTAGGTCATCAAACTGACCTGTGTGCTGGGTAGTATTGATACCAAGTGATAGTAACTCAAGCCCCATTCCCAGTGGAGACAGGAACCAATGAGAGAGAGAGAGAGACACACACACACACACACACCTCTCCCTATTAAAATCATCCACAGCTGTTTTCCTTTGACTCATCAGCCCCATCTCATCATTTGCAGCTTTCCTCAGGGGCCTTTGCTGGTCTGGGTCCCAGGATGAAGAGTCTGTACCTGGACAACAACAACATGTATAACGTGCCTGATTTGCGCAACTTCACAGGGCTGGAGGTCATCAACCTGAGAGACATCCCCTTCCACTGTGACTGCCAGATCCTCCCACTGCGCAGGTCAGTCACTGCTTAGGTCCAGCAGCCTGGCTGGGCCTGACTGATAGGAGGGTGTGGATCTCTGCTCAGTTCCTGCCAGGGAGATGTTCATACCACTGAAAATACCACTGCAACAGGGACCAATATTCAACTTTGCTGCCAGTCTTAGCAGGGAGGCTAATCCATGAGAACATTGAAATCCATGAGAGTTAGGTGCCTAAATACCTTTGAGGATCTGGGCCCTCCTGCCTAGAGAGGAGCTCTCCACAGTACGGTTGAGACATATGGGTAGATGAGGGCAAAGAGAAAAGCAAAGGAACTGGCAGGTCAGAAAAGACCATAGGTCCTCTGGTTGCCTGCCTCACCCAATTCCTGATGCTTCCAAGGGAGGTGTAAACGCCACATAACGCGCCTCGTTGTGCTGTAGCCTGCCATGTACTTCTTCATGACCGCAGTTGCTGCTCACCTTATACCCTGAAGTGTGAGGTCTGGGAACCCTTGAAATATGTCCTGGTTGGGGTGACTGCAGCTGCGATTCTTACTCTATACAACTGCATTTTTGGGGTGTTAAAACTTTCCAAACTGTTTGCACATGTGGGGAGACTGAAGTGCCTTGCCTGAGCTGTTCCCCTTCCAGGGGTACACAGAGGGCATTACTCTCCAGGACCGTCAAGTCAGCCCCAAAGTCCCTTTGAACTTGTTAAAAGAGAGCAAATGCCCTGGTTTGCCAGCACAGCCATTTGTGCCAGTAATTTGCTAAGTCCACTTGGAGTTTCTCTCATCTCCTTCCTCTGTCTCTTGCCCTATTTTCAGATGGATTGACAAACTGAACCTGCGCGTGGGAGCCACCTGTGGGTCCCCAGCAGAAGTCCGCGGGCAGAAGGTGAAGCTTTCTGCTGTCTTCAAAAGCTGTCCAGGCTGGGGTATGGAGAAAGGCAGAAGGGCTCATCCAGACAAAGTCAAGGCCAAAATCAAAGCAGAAAGAAGCCCCAGCAAGGAAAAGAGGTCAGGAAAAGCACAAGCCAGAGGCACCAAGAAGAGCAAAGCATAAGAAGGTGTGGCCCTGCTGCAGCTGCTGAAGTGTCGTCTTAGCAGTGTGTGGCTGTGGATGCACTTGACTAGCTAGTAGGAAGCAGCTTAGTGAGAGAGAAGCTTTAATGGCCTTTTATTCACGTTGCAGTGAGATTTCCATTGCACAGCGGAAAGGAGCAGACCTGACCGTAGCTATGGGAGACTGAGCTCTGGGATTCTGGTGGGATGGGGGCTGGAAGGGCAGTGTGTGTGCCGTGTGTTGCAGGGGAGGGAATTCAAAGAGGAAATCGCATTGAGAGGAAAAAGCAGATGTGAGAGTTCCTTCTGACAATCCCATGGTGCTTTTCATGAGGTGCTTTCCCCATCCTGCTCCCCTGCTTCTGTGCCAAATCATAGCTTGAGCAATTCCATTGTGTCTCCCTAAGTTCCTCTTGCAGTTTCAGTGGAACATGTTATTGTTCTCTTCCTGCCCTAAAGCGCTGCGTCATGCTGCTGTGCATTATGTTTCACCCCTGAGGTGGCTGATAGTTAGTGGTGGGGGAATAATCTGCTGTCCCCAGGCAGGGTTTCATGTCACTTCTGATTCAGTGGCCAGCCACTTGCTGTGGAATGCAGCCCTTGCTACAGAATTGGAGCTTCCAGCCAAAACCAATACATTTCTAGCCCACATGGTTGAGCAGTTAACACTGGAAACACAAGCGAGTGTAATACATGCCGTATTGACTTTGTGAGTCTGCAGAGACCCTGAAACAATAACTGTGGGGGAGGGGAGACAGGATGGGACACACCCCACTGATCTCACTGGAGCATCAGGTCTCAAACCTCCTGATGAATATTGAAATGCCAACATTGCTAACTATCCACTGGTTTCAGAAGAGAAGTCCAGTAAAAGTACATATCCCACAATCCCCAACCACCCTCTGTACCTTCCCAGGTGTCAACAGCTCCAACTGTCTCCCTGCCCAAGTTCCCAGATCTCTCCCTCACACTGCCACCCAGCAGATCTGCGTCATTAATACAAACATCGGCAGCAAATTGAAAATTCATGGATTTAAACCTCAAAATAAACAGCACGGGGGCTATAGTACTGAGTATTATTTATTTTTGTTCAGTAAAGCCCCTATTTTATTTTACATGAAGGGGCTGCAGAATCTCCCATCTCTCCAGAAAAAAGGAAGCCACACTGCAGCAGGTAGGTACTGCTCACAGCACACTGGCTGGTGCCTGGTCTACACTGAGTGACGTGGCAATACTCTCTGTAGCCCCGCAGGGAAGAAAGGCTCTATAGCCAATGGGATTAGCTACATGTTGTTGGAAAAGCTATTTACCCATAATATATGTATCACTGATCCTTTCCAAGGCTGGCAGCAGTTTGACGTATTCAGCGCCTCCCTTTCTGCCCCCTCCCATTTCAAAACACACTTAAAGACAGCGAAAGACTTTAAGGGCTGGTGTCATCTAGTTTCTTAGAGGAAGATGATCTGGGAACTTACTCACAATCTTTTGCAAAGGCAAAACCATCACCAAGTTTCATGTATTGTTTCAACACGTATGGCCAGACCGTTGGCTGGTTTATATTAGTGTAGCTGCCCTTGAGCTATACTGATTTACATTGGCTGAGAATTTGGTCTCTAGACTTTGTTCGTGCAGACTGAGATGTTCTAGGGAACTGGAGAAGGTACTGATCAGTTACAAGGAATTCTGCAGGGACCTAAACTTCCTTAGTGATCTCTGTTTGCCTTTGGCCATGCAAAAATCACAGGGAAGAGGCAAAGGGCTGCGCAGGCCAGCAAAAGCATTTCATATAGTGACTCAAGCCTATGTGTGTATGTGTTCGTTCTCTAGTTCGCTTACAGCAGCAGAATGCTTAGAGCCTACACCATATGGATATATTACTCTGCAAGAGAGTGGCAGGAAAGGACTAGCCTTGTCCTTCCCCAGCACTTCAATGAATCATGTCCCTTCAGTATCACATGCTGCCTGGGCTCTCTAGATTGCTGTGAACAGGTGGTGAGGAGAAATGGCAGGTGTGTTACCCCAGAGGACCTGCTCCAGCCCCTCTGCTCACAGCTAATATTCCAGTTAGGAGGAAAAACAAACCTGAATATACACTTCCACTAGGGCTGGAGTTTCACACCTCTGCAGCCCCAACAAGCAGTGCTCAATCCAATAGTTGGCAATTATAGTATGAGAGGCTGGTGCCTGAATGCAGCATGACCAATAAAATATACCTGTCACCCCTGGCACCCTTTCCAATGGAGGGAGGGTGGGGGATGGAGAACCTTTTTCTTATGCTATAGGCTGTCTAGACTTGGGAAATAGGTCATGTTTTGAAAATATCTTTCAGTCACAACCTTTATTTCTAGTGCACGCAGGGCCTAAGTCAGGCTGCAGGGTCCTGCCATTCCAACCACTGCTTCTTGTAGCAGACACTCAACAGCCAGCTTGTGAGGGCACAAGGAACAGCAAAACACTCCAAAATGCTCTGCCCCCAGAGCAGAAAAGGAAACCTTAAGAGATGATTCAATAGCATCTAAAGACTTTAAGTGGAAATGAAAATCATGTTGAAACAACATTCTCCATTATCTTATTCTCCTGTATCATATACTTAAATGACATGAGAGCAAACACAGTTCTTACGTGTATCACAGACACCTTCAGAGAATTAAAAATAAAAGAATGTTTAAAATGTAGCATGTTAATCACCACGACAGAGTTTTTGCCTTTTACATTTCACTCAAACTAGATTGTAAAACAAAAGTGAAATTGACCAGTTTCACTGGCCTATTCTCACACACTAGCCCAGTGCTGCTGTGTTTGGGTTTCCCCACACATTGGGGAAATAGAGAATTTTTTTTACATGAAAAGTATTTTACTAAAATTAGGAACAATTTCCAGGAAAGCAGTTATATAAATACTAAGTATTGGGAGAGCGGGGGGCTAAAGTTACTTGACAGCTTAAGGAAAGAAGCAATGGAAGGAAAAAACCAGAACACCCTGAAAAAAAATTTACTTGACAAAGGAGCTAGAAAAGACGGTTACTCAGCTTTGTAACTGTTGTTCTTCGAGATGTGTTGCTCATATCCATTCCAGTTAGGTGTACGCGCCGCGCGTGCACATTCGTCGGAAAACTTTTACCCTAGCAACTCAGTGGGCCGGCAGGTCGCCCCCTAGAGTGGCGCCACCATGGCGCTTGATATATACTCCTGCCGGCCCACCCGCTCCTCAGTTCCTTCTTGCCGGCTACTCCGACAGTGGGGAAGGAGGGCGGGTGTGGAATGGATATGAGCAACACATCTCGAAGAACAACAGTTACAAAGGTGAGTAACCGTCTTTTCTTCTTCGAGTGATTGCTCATATCCATTCCAGTTAGGTGAATCCCAAGCCTTACAAAGGCGGTGGGGTCGGAGTGAAATGTGGCGGAATAAAACTGCTGAGCCAGAGGCTACAGCCTCTCTTGACTGCTGAACCAGGGCATACTGCGAAGCAAAGGTATGGACCGAGGACCAATGGAGCTTCGCGACAGATCTCGTGGTTAGAAACACGAGCCAGCAAGGCGGCAGATGAAGCCTGAGCCCTGGTAGAATGCACGGTGATGTGGCTTGGGGAAATATGAGCCAAATCATAACAAGTGGGGATGTCCGCCATCACCCCAGATGAGATCCTCTGAGAGGAAAACAAGCAAGCCCTCCCTTTGGCCTGCTACCGGGACAGAGCTGGGGCACCTTAGGAAATGGTTCTGTCAGCACAATATAATGAGAGCACTCCGCAGATGTCCAAGGAGTGCAACGGTTGTGCCCATTGCGTTGAGCTGTGGGTAACATGAAAGGCCAAAACCACCTTAGGGAGGAAAGCCGGGTGCGGTCATAACTGCACCTTGTCTTTGTGAAACCTAGTGTACGGCGGAACCCCCGTAAGAGCTCTGATCTCAGAGACCCGTCTGGCCAAGACTAGGTTGAGGTCCCAGGTCGGGGATGGGCAGCGCACCCGAGGGTGCAAGCGCTCCAAGCCCTTGAGGGACCTCGAACCCATAGAGCGTGAGAACACTGAACGTCCATCTTAGCCTGCTGGAAGGTAGAGATGGCTGCTGAGTGTATCCTCAGCGCTGATACCGCCAGGTCCTGCCGCTGAAGGCCAGAGGCAGGCCAAATAGAGGGGATCGAGACCTCAGCAGGAGCAAGATCGAGCGAATTGCAGCTGTAAAAGAAACGCTTCCACCTGGCCCGGTACGTTGACCAGGTGGAAGGCTGCCTGTCACCCCGACTCAGGTACGCAGCAGCCACCGTGAGGCGAAGAGGCTGCAGGTCCGAGTGACGAAGCCTGTCGTTGCCCTGAGTGATGAGGTCTGGGCTGACAGGCCGAGCAACGTGGTATGTCAGTGCTGCCTGGACCATTCTGGAGTGATCATGATGATGATGCGCGCTCTGCCCCTGCGGAGTTTGAGCAGGACCTAATGAACCAGTGGGAACAGTGGGAAGGCATAATGCAGTTGGCCTTTCCACGGCATCAGGAATGCGTCCAAGATCGATTCCGAGGAGAGACCTTGGAAGGAGCAGAACACCTGGCATTTCCTGCTCTCGCGGTGAGCGAACAGGTCTGTGTGAGGAAACATCTCCACTTCCGGAAAGCGGGACGCCTCACATGGGGCAGAGTGATCACTCGTAAGACAGGAAAGACCTGCTGAGTCAAAGAGTTAAGACGTTCCGAACGCCTGGGAGAAAGGACGTCGCCAGCTCCATCGAGTGGGCCATGCAAAAGACCCGGGAATGGATGGCCTCCTGACAAAAAAGGGGGGAGGACTATGTCCCCCCTGAATACTTATGAAGCACCTGGCCGCTGTGTTGGCTGTAAACACCGAGATACAACGGCCTCGCAGCTGCCGTTGGAACCCCTGGCATGCCAGGCGGACTACTCTCATTTTTGGGGCATTGATGAGGAATGCCAGCTCCCTAGAAGACCAAAGGCCTTAAGCTCGGAGGTGACCATGAGCACTCGAGCAGAGAGATGAGGCGTCCGCCGTCAGGGGCAGTGAGGGCTGGGGCGGATGAAACCGCATCCCTGTCCACACCAAGGAGGGAGTTAGCCACCACTCTAGGGAGCCTAAGGCGTTCGAGGGAACGGTGACTACCATGACCATTGGCTCCCTGTCCAAGCGGTATGCCGAGGTGGGCCGGACTTGGAGAGGACGGAGGCGGAGCTTGGCGTGTTTGGTTACAAACTTGCGGGCAACCATGGACCCAGGAGACTGAGACAAGAACGAGCTGAGGTCGTTGGGAAAGCCTTCAGACCTCAGATGATTGTTGCCATCGCCTAAAATCGCAGTTGTGATAAGCAGGCTCCGGCTAGGTAGGAGACCAGGATAGCCCCTAGGAAGCCCAACCTCTGCGTGGGAACCAGAGTGGATTGCTCTATAATAAACAGCAGGCCTTGACCTGTGAATAAGACCGTGACGATGCCCACGCGCTGAGTGGTTTGTGTCTCAGAGTCTCCTCGGATAAGCGAATCGTCCAGATACGGAAAAACGCATATCCGACATCAGCGACGGTAGGCGGCGACTATGGCCGTAAACCGGGAGTATTGACCGTTGGCTATAAAGCGGAGGCATCTCCCGTGCGGAGGGAAGATGGCATTGCGAAAGTACGCGTCCTTCATATCCAGGGCGGCATAGTAGCCCCCAGGAGGCAAGGATGGAATAATGGTTCCCAGGGATACCATGCAGAACTTCAACCTTATCCTAAACCGGTTGAGTCCGCGCAGGACCAGGAAGGTCTGAGACCTGTGTTCGAGTGGGGGACTAGGGCATAACAGGAGTAAAACCCCTTACCCCTTTCGTCCGCTGAAGGGGGACAGGGCTGGAGCAAATTAAAGGTGGTACCTATGCTCCATCATGCGCAGGACCCAGCGATCTGAAAGTAACTGGCGCCATGCCAGGAGAAAGCGGGATCGGGATCCCGTCCTGCGACTGGTACACCGCCCTCAGGCGAACCTTGGAAGGTCCGTCTTTGGTCCCAGTGGTAATTGCGAGGGACCTTGACTTTGGCTCTTTAGGGGTCCTGACGTTCGTCTGCGACCACCTTGGCCTTGCCGTTTGCCAGAGTTCTGCCTCTGGCTAGGCACAGAGTATGGCGGCTGGGGCCAGAAAGGCCTGCGTTTGGTCGCTGGCGTATACATGCTGAGACGCATTAGGACCCTATTGTCCATCAGACTTCGCAGTCTGGGGCTGTCTCTGCCGCGAAGATGCCTTTACCAACAAAGGGTAAATCCTGAATGGCATACTGCAGCTCCGGCCGGAGGTTTAAAACCTGAAGCCATGAAATGCACCTCATGGCGACACCCAAGGCCAGAGTGCTGGCCGCAGAGTCTGCTGCGTCCAACGAGGCCTGGAGGGACGCTCTGGGAACCTTCTTTCCCCCGTCCTCCAAGACGGCAGCGAACTCCAGGTGGGAGTTTTGAGGGAGAAACTCCTTCACCCAGGTGCTATAATTATCGCAGCTAAGCAAGGCTTGTTGCTTTGCTACCCAGAGCTGCAGGGCCCCTGCAGAGTACACCTGGCGGCCAAGCAGGTTCATTCGCCAAGCCTCTTTCTGCTTCGGGGCTGGCGCCCGCTGGCCATCATATCAGGATCGTGGTCCTGAGCATAAAATCTGCGCATATGGGATGACACGGATGCGTGTCCGGACGGCCATGGAGGTAATAAAAGAAGGCACAGGCAGAGTCTCTGACTCATTCGGACCTTGCCCAACTCAGCACCGGGGACCGGTATCGGGAGGCGTATCGGTACCTGGAACGAGATCCAGACCCGCAACCAGAATGGTGTCGGGAGGTCGACCGAGATCTCAAGGCTCGGAGAAAGGCTACAGGAGTCAAGGTACCTGCCCCGGTGCCAGGAGTCGGAACGGTGCCGATAGCGGGTCGGCGAACGGGATACCGACCGGTGCAGCGAGTGCGACCAGTACCGAGGAAAACAGCACCGGGACTGCCAGTGGTGTCCGGCGTGCCGACAGGACTTGGAGTGTCTGCGGGACCGTGATCATGAACGGTGCTGCTCTGCTGTGCTGACAGAGGACAGTCACCTGAAGAGACTGTATTACCCGCACCGGTGGTGCCGGGGTCAGGCAGCATTGACTCTGTCATGGCACTGAGAGCCCTCGCCGTTGGTAACGTCTCCGGCGTGAAGGGAACAGCAGGCTCAGCCACAGTGCATACTGGGGAGCTGTCAGGCACCGGATTCGACGGCCCTCGTGGGACCGGGATCCACGGTACCGAGGTCATCAGAGCTTCGGTAGGTGTCGGTGCCGGGCGATCCGAGTTAGATAAGCTGTCTGGCTGCGGTGCCGTCAGCACGGAAGCAGCGGGAGTAATACGCTCAACCACGGCGCGTGCCGGGGAGCCGTCGGGCACCGGATTCGATAGCCCTTGTGGGACTGGAATCGACGGTGCCGACGTTGTCGGTGCCTCAGAGGCGTCGGTGCCGGGCAATCCGACTTAGACTAGCCCTCTGGCTGCGGTGCCGTTGGCACGGAAGCAGCCGGAGCAGTAGCTCAACCACGGCGCGTGCCGGGGAGCTGTCAGGCACCGGATTCTACGGCCCTTGCGGGACCGGGATCGACGGTGCCGACGTCATCGGTGCCGCAGCAGGTGTCGGTGCCGGGCGATCCGACTTATACGAGCTCTCTGGCTGCGGTGCTGTTGGCACGGAAGCAGCAGGAGCAGTAGCTCAACCACGGCGCGTGCCGGGGAGCCGTCAGGCACCGGATTCTACGGCCCTTGTGGGACCGGGATCGACGGTGCCGACGTCATCGGTGCCGCAGCAGGTGTCAGTGCCGGGCGATCCGACTTATACGAGCCCTCTGGCTGCGGTGCCGCTGGCACGGAAGCAGCAGGAGCGGTAGCTCAACCACGGCGCGTGCCAGGGAGCCGTCAGGCACCGGATTCTACGGCCCTTGTGGGACCGGGATCGATGGTGTCGACGTCATCGGTGCCGTAGCAGGTGTCGGCGCCGGGCGATCCGACTTAGACGAGCTCTCTGGCTGCGGTGCCGCTGGCACGGAAGCAGCAGGAGCAGTAGCTCAACCACGGCGCGTGCCGGGGAGCCGTCAGGCACCGGATTCTACGGCCCTCGTGGGACCGGGATCGACGGTGCCGACGTCGTCGGTGCCGGGCGAACCATCTTAGACGAGCTCTCTAGCTGCGGTGCAGTTGGCACAGAAGCAGCAGGAGCAGTAAGCTCTACCACGGCGCGAGCCGGGGAGCTGCCAGGCACCGGATTCAGTGGCCCTGGGGGACTGGAATCGACGGTGCCGATGTCATCGGTGCCTCTGCAGGTGTCGGTGCCGGGTAATGCAACTTAGGCGAGCTCTCTGGCTGCGATGCAGGTGGCACGGAAGCAGCGGGAGCAGGGGGCTCAACCACGGCGCGTGCCGGGGAGCCGCCAGGCACCAGCAGGAATTGTAGGCTCTCTCGATCTCGGAAGAAGGGAGCGGTGCCGAGTCGACATCGGTGCCAGCAACGGCCGGTGCCGAAAGGCCTTGGTAGTACCGGCGGGGTCCGGTGCCGAGGAGACGCTTCTGCCCGCCGCTTGAACATCGCTCGGCGCCCAAGGTGGAGGGGTAAGTGAAAGTCCCGCGCCTTTTTGTTCTCGGCTTAAAAGCCTTGCAAATGGGGCACTTAGCTGTCAAGTGCGATTCCCTGAGGCACTTCAAACAGTAGTCATGTAGGTCTCCCTTCGGCCGCGGCTTCTGGCAGGCCGGGCCCATTTTAAAATCCGGTGAGCCATGCATGGGCTCTGGCACTGGGCTCATGGAAGGGGCTACTTCCTGAACCCCGCTAACTAAACTAATCATGTTAGCAAAGAAACACGTATAACTATACAAATATATATATAAAAAGGTTATAACTGCATAACTATATACGAGAAATACGAGTAGCTAGGGAAGTGGAGGTCAGCTAAGCCGCGCTCCCCTGTTCCAAGGACCGACACGGGCGGTAAGAAGGAACTGAGGAGCGGGTGGGCCGGCAGGAGTATATATCAAGCGCCATGGTGGCGCCACTCTAGGGGGCGACCTGCCGGCCCACTGAGTTGCTAGGGTAAAAGTTTTCCGACGAATGTGCACGCGCGGCGCGTACACCTAACTGGAATGGATATGAGCAATCACTCGAAGAAGAACATTTATTACTGCACACCTGAACACCGGGTTGTATGAAAGTCAGAGCTCAGCATGGGAGGAGGAGTGACTAATGCCACAAGAACAAAGAGTTCTGTGCCAACTGGTGCCAGGCAAAGTTCACCTCCTGTCAAGATTCCTTCCCCACTCTGAACTTTAGGGTACAGATGTGAGGACCCGCATGAAAGACCCCCTAAGCTTATTTACCAGCTTAGGTTAACAGTAAGCTGCCACCACCAAGCGTGTTCCAAATCTTAGGGGAGAGCCACTTGGGAAATATTTGGGGGAAGGCAGAGTTCCAAGTCCCTAGCCCCCCCCCTTTTCCTGGGCAGATTTGAGACTAATTCCTCCCCCCCACCAGGTCCTTACACCCCTTTTCCTGGGTAGGCTTGAGAGTATACCCTCACCAATTAGTCCTGGTGAACACAGATCCAAAACCCTTGGATCTTAAAATGATGAAAAATTAATCAGGTTCTTAAAAGAAGAATTTTATTAAAAGAAAAGGTAAAGTTCATCTCTGTAAAATCAGGATGGAAAACAACTTTACAGGGTAATCAGATTCAAAGAGCCCAGACGAACCCCCTCTAGCCTTAGGTTCAAAGTTACAGCAAACAGAAGTAAACCCTCTAGCAAAAGGAACATTTACAAGTTGAGAAAACAAAGATAAAACTAACACGCCTTGCGCCTGGCTGTTACTTACAAGTTTGAAATATGAGAGACGTTTGCAGAAAGATTTGGAGAACATGGATTGATGTCCGGTTCCTCTTAGTCCCAAAAGCAACCACCACCAAAACACAGAGCACAAACAAAAGCCTTCCCCTCCCCTCCAAGATTTGAAAGAATCTTGTCCCTTTATTGGTCCTTTGGACCAGGCGTCAGCCAGGTTACCTGAGCTTCTTAACCCTTTACAGGTAAAAGGATTTTGGTGCCTCTGGCCAGGAGGGATTTTATAGAATTGTACACAGGAGGGTTGTTACCCTTCCCTGTATAGTTATGACACCTCCCCTACACTCACTCCATCCTAGCTGGTGGCTCCATTTGCTGGGTGTACATGCATATCCTTCATGTCACCATGATTGAGGACTTGACTTGGGGACTCTTGCAGAGTCCTAGAAAGTAATTCTACCAGACCAGCTGATAAGGAGCCTCCCCTGCTGTGCCATGTTGCTAGCAGCTGGCACTTGCTCTTTGCAGATCTTACAAACAAGCAGAGGTGGGTACATGAGGGCTATGATACAACCACCACACCCATACCCTCCTTATTGCTTTCATGTTCTGACTTCCCCTCTCACCTCTTGATCAGAGCAGGCATTTTGCTGTTCCCGAAACCAATAGGCAAGTCTTTGACTTTCTATTACATTTTATTTACAGATCATTATGGCACATTTGATTGGTGGAATTTACTCTGGCATTGTAGAAATATAATAATAATCATCCAGCAGTATTGTGTGTCTTGAAGTGGGGAAAGCCAACATCAATACCCTACTGTCTTCTTCTGGCTGGATAAGATTTAGCTCATCTCACAGCAGGTGAAAAAATTAATGTATGAGTAAAACCAAGAGAGAGTCCCTCCTGTAACTTGTTTTCTATCTCCTCCATTTCCCAGCTGCTCTCTAGAGCCCTCTGATTCCATGTCCATGTCACAGAGAGGATGAGAGAGAAAGGGATGAGCAGCACATCATGGTTGTTCCCCTAGCGACTGCTGTCATGTTCCTGACTTACTTGCTCCCCCTGAGACTGCACACCATGGTTGTGATTCTGCAACTTCGATGCTTCTCAGATCACAGGTTGCAGGCTCCAGACACCAGCCTGAAATGCTAGCATTCTCCACAATGCAGCAGCAGCAGCTTCCCAGAGAGCTCAGAAAGTCATGTCTGTGGGCTAATAGGATTTCCCAGACTCAGAAATCCACCCTCAGACTCCAGCCCTTCAGCTAAGTATGAGCTGTATTGCTTTCAGAGGTTGGTGCCTTTTCTGGAAGCTGTGACCTGGGGATTAAAAAAATAACCACCCCAAAATGGAGCTTGCAGGCACTGCGGATTGTCCTTTTGCAATGATAAAAGGGAGTTCTGACACATTTTGGGAGTGCCCAGACCAAAGGAACGACGCCCCTCCTTGTGTCCTGCACAGCTCTACTCGGGGCTTCCCCAGAGTGCAGTGCACATCCTTGCTCAGGGCCAGGAGATCCCACTCGAGGGATCAGGGATTAGTCCTCTACCTCCTGCTTTATGCTGCTTATCAGAATGGGAAGCTCTGGGGCTCCAAATTCCACTGCTGACGGGTCGATAGTTTCCTCTTTCACTTGCACAGTGATAACTATTGAGAGATGGAAAGAGGATAAATCAGTCCACCCAGAAATCTTCATTAGCAGTTGGTGCCAACAGCTCCATGGGGCCAACTTTGTTCACATGGACACAGTGACAAAAGCTTTGGGGGTCCCATCAGTCCCATTTCCCAGAAAGCAGGTGCCCATGTCACATACAAATACCAGTCCAATTGGCCCCTCTTACTGGCAGCCTCAGCAGAGACCAAGAAGGGAGCAGAACACAGAGTGATCTCCCATCTCATCCCTCCAGGGCAGGGGAAGCCTATGCTATGGGTGCTGTACCTGTTCTGGGACTAAAAAGGGCAAGTCAGCCTCCAGAAGCAGCTGTGTCATTCTGGGACCTTTCTCTGGGGAGAGATTCTCACTCTCTCACACAGTCAGAACGCACCCCCACTGGGTCCTGCTGAGGCCGATGAGGGACCCAGCAACGAGGCGTGTCTCAAATACTCTCAGCATTATGCAGTAGTCAGTTCCTCGGTTTAGAGGCTACTCTGTGTATGCTGAGGCTGTGCTAACTTGGCTTTCATTGCCATGGAGTTATGCAAACCCCCAGAACCTTTTCTGTGGAAGAGACAGTTAAGTCTTGGCTGTGCTGTCTCTGCAGCCCAGGCCCTAGGGACCCCCTGCCATGTCTGCTAGGAAGGGGAGCAGGCCACAGGATTGCTAATGGCACCCAGCATGTAGGGTAGGGGCTGCAGGCTGGAGTGACTCCCTTTCCTTACTCTCATCAGGTGCTGGCTCCGGTAAGGCCTTGCTTGCAGCTTTTGCTTCGCGCTTTGCTTTTGGGCCAGCTGGTTTCTTGGCTGCCTGCTTGAGGGACCGGGTTTTGGCAGACATCTTTTTCCCTTAACAAAGAAGAATAAAGAGTGTTGTGGAAATCCGTCCTTTTTGCTAAACACGTGTTCAACCTTCCCGGGGCAGAGGTGTCACAGGGCGGGGCTAAACACACTTGACCAGCAAAACACATTCTGATTGGCTGGATGGTCATATTTTTCCCAATCAGAGACACTCCCAAGTCACTGCTTGCTCTGAAGTGGTGGGGAGCCTCTGCAGGGGTTAACTCTCCACACTCCACATAAACACACTCTGAAGAGAGGCAGTGGAAGATGGCTATAATAACCACTCTTCCCATCATCCTAAGTATCGAACTGCAAGTTCTTACACATTAAGGCTCTGGTTAAGCAAAGCACTTAAGCACCTAAGCAGGCCCAATGAGCTCTGTTAAGTGCTTTCCTTAATGCTCAAGGCCTAGATCCTGAAAAACTGGCAGGGTGACCCTGTATTTGGTGTCTGTGTAATTTTGTTAGTTAGGGCATTATGGCCTTTTAGACTATAAGCTCTGTGAGACAGGAAATGTCATTTACTATTTTTGTACAGCACCTAGCACCGCGGAGTTGTTGATTTTAGGTGCTCTCTCTCTCACACACACACACCAACAACATGGTCTTAGCCCATTAGCTTCTTGTCCATCACCATAACCATCCTCATCTCCTAACTAATTGTTAGGAGGCTCACATCATGGACTGATTCCAGCTACCCAGACCGAGCTCCCCGTCATATCCACGAACAGGGAAGCTGCATGTTGCCGATGAATGTGTCAGTCACCTGGAAGCGTTCTCAGAGGCAGGCTGTCCTAGTTTAGAGCCAACAGACACAGCTTAGCATCCTCCCCGCACACAGTGCCCAGGTCTCTCCTCAGCAAGAGCAGCATGACAAGGTGCGAAGAAGAATAATGAAGCTATAAACACACACTGGGCTAAGTGTATCCAGAGTCAGAAAGGGCCCTTTTCTCCTGCCTACGGAGAGTCACACCCAAGAGGGTTCTTTTAACAGTTTCCAGCAAATGGAGGAAAAGGAGGGCGCTGTGGAGGAAGAGCTAATCAAACTGTCACTCACTTTTCTTTCCATAGGGTTTCTTCTTTTTCTTCGGCACCTCCTTGACTTTCACTGGCGACGTGGGCTCTGTCATCAAGACAAGAGGGAAATGAAAGCTGGGCTCCATCAGCAGCAGATAACTGGGATGCCATGTTATAAAGCAGACACAAGACCAGCCCAATCCACCAGCACACTCCCTCTCCCTGAGCCAGCCTCCCACAAAGGCAGAGGGAATAGCTGGCTATAGTGGTGCTGCTAGGCGCATGGATGTGAGGTGAGCAGGACAGGCTGGGCATAGCTGAGGACACAGTGCTACACCAGGGAAGATGGGGTAGTGCAGGGATGAGGCTAGTGATTCTGGGATGGAAGGAAGGGATATGAAGCGTAGCAGTGGCAGCCCTTGCTATTTGAAGAGAGGAGTGACACTCGTGTGAGGTTCACCCTTATCCTAGAGACTGAGGGCATCAGGACATCACAGGGCCTGGGAAAGGGATGGGGGCAGAGCTGCACCTGCTGCAAGGTTGGGTGGGGTAAGGCTGTACTCGAAGGAAAGAGGGAGAGTACAGCTAGAGGGGGGCATGGAAGTGCTCATGTGATGCCCCATTTCAGCAGGAGCAATCCCGCATTGGTTGATGGGATGGAAAACAAAGGAGACTAAAATCCACCTCAAACTGTCTGTCTTCTCTCTTCACCATGCTGATCTGGTTCCTCTGGTCAGTGAGTGAGCCAGGCTGGGGATGGGAGGTAGGATGTATGGAGTCCATGTGGGACTAGGGAGACAGTTTCTCTTCCCCACAAGTCACAGAAGAGGATGTGCAAAGCAGTGGGTCAGAAACCTGCCACCAAATTCAGGGTCACCACCAACAGGGCAGAAGAAGCAATCCGTGTTCACCAACCTGGGGCCACTGGTGGCTGCAGCTGGTAGCCCGTCAGCTCACACCAGCCTACAGCATAGATATCTGGTGACTCACAGTCCACCCACTGGTCATACTCGCTGTCCCAGCCATCAAAGTGGATGCTGAGGAGGCGGTGGACCACACGCTTTACGGTGGCTACGCAGATAAGTCGGGGCTCCATCAAATCCACTGCTTCCAGCTTCATGCCAGCCTTGAAGCCATGGTTTGGGCAGTCCTGGGAAGAGGGAAAACCCAACCCAGGTCACATCCAGGCCAATCCCAAGTCCTAATGCAAATATACCAGTGTGATTATGCCTGTAGCTCACAAAACACAGTGATGCCTCTTTGGTTTCTCTCAACAAAGTCCATACCACGATACCTACGAGGGACTTCAACTACCCTCATACAAACAGGCCCAATCCCCAGAGAAGCTCAGCCTGACCACAGAGAGGCCAGATGCTAAACCAGGGAGTACAGTTTTGCAGGGTTCGAAGGACGTCCGTCTGAGCCCCATGAGCCAGCATAGTCATGGGGACCGAGGAAGTGAGACAAGTGTGGCATTATCCCATGACACCATCATGCTGGTGTGGAACGATTCCTGCCTCCCCATCCAGAGAGGGCTGTATTTCAGTGAAGAGACTGATCCCTGTATGGACAATCTGTGATGAGCTTGGAGATCCATGTGGGCTTTAAAGAAACGCAAGTCGCCCTAATCAAAAGCTCATTCCATTATGAAATTCAGAGCAAGACAGCACCCGCTGTCATCACCAGCCACCAAATGCCTTACTTGTTGAGCCTATGGGGAACAACTCAGGACACATCCACTGATGGGAGTGAAACCTCCCAGAACAGCCCAGCTCAGAAACTCCCATGTTTGCTCCTCCCAGTATGCTGGGTCCAAGCTGGTGTGTCTGCCTTGCCCCCATCCCAGCTCACCATGTTGAAGAGCCGCACTGGCACAGCTTTTGATTTGGTCTTTTCCAGGTAACTTGTCCAATTGAAATTCTTTGCATCATACCCTGCAAAAGTAGAAAGGTCACAGGGCATAAGAGCCAGCAGAAAGACAGAGAGTGCAAGGAAGGAGCAGCAGCTCACAAGGCTGTACAACTATCCCCCTGACACTTCCAGGATGCAGCTCAAAGGATAAGAGGAACTGCACCGTTCTGCCAATGCACAGCAGTCCGGGACTCCCTTGCTAAGCACAGATTGCGAACAGCATCAAGCAATGCAATAGCTTTGAGATGTGGACAAACGTATCCAACAGGGACTCAGCTGAAATTAAACAGCCCCTGTCAATCACCATATGCAGGAGGAAATGGACTTCAAACACATTACTAGGCATCATCTCTCTTTCACCACCAGGAATGTCAAGGGCAGTGTTGAAAGCAGGAGACCACCCTCATTTTCTGGATCAGACAACCCGAGGAGGGGTCTAGAATCCGCTGGCAGTGACAGAGAAGGCAAATTCAGACCAGATTTCGATTTTATTTCAGATTAGGAGCCATCAAATACTAAACATTCTTTGGAGCAAGACGTGAGAGTAAGGCCAGTTCGAATGGATCAGCTGTTGCAACCTCACCAACCCTGACTCTTCCAAAAAAAAAAAAAAAAAAAAAAAAAAAAAAAAAGCAGCAAGCAAGCAGGCCTGGGCCCCATAATTTTGGTCAGTTCAAGCCACATTTAAGTCATCATGTGCCCTAAGGAGAGGTGTAGCCCAGTGACCTTAGAGTTCGGGGTGGGGGTGGGAGGTTTCAGAGTCTCACCTTTTGGAGGGGTCAGGTCAATGTTGTTCTTCTGGCAGAAGTTGACAGGGAAGATGGCATGTGAGGACGCATGGTAACAGAACCAATCAGAGCCATCTGCAGATGCTGCCCCATCAATGCCGATCATGAGATAACCATCCAGCAGGACCTGACAACACAAGGGGAGGGCATGAGAAGAGTAGCTCAGCTTGCTCTAAAGCCTTTCATCCTGAAAGATCCCCAAGACCTCTGTGGTTTGTCTATTGGAGGATCATGCCCCGACTAATGAAATGCAGCAACCTCTGGGGCGGAGGATGGTAGGTGCTAAACAATGCACAGCAATACACTGAAATGTTGTATCACAGATGGGGGAGCGGTAGCTTCTCCAGCTGAAACTGTAGCAGGAGTTTTAGTCAACAGGACCTAGTGACCTGGAATGGAATTTGACAGGCACACAGGGCTGATATCACCACTCTTGTGAAAAGTGCCATAAAACTTAAATGGTCAGGAGCTCCGTTTTCCATCTCAAAGGACAGTGCCTCCTCCAGCAGCACAGAGCCTCCAAGGCAGTGATGGGTCACTGGTTCACTGCTGACTCAAGAGGGAACAGCACAACCCACTGACTCACCACCACCACTCCCCGCTGTGCCATGGGAGTCCCCATCCAATCACCAACCAGGCCTGACCCTGCTTAGCCTATAAAATATAGCCGGCGTACGTGATGCGGGAGCTAACAAAGTCGCCTATTCATTCTCTCAGTTCCAATACCTCAAAATGGCCAGCGCCACACATGGCTTCAGGGGAACATTACAGGAGGGCTCTTTATTTGTCCAGAAATCTCTAGTCAACCTTCTGCTTCAAGTCCCTCCCTTCTGGATAGTGTGTGGAGATGATTTTCTGGAAGAGAACTGAAAGCCCCCAGTGACGCTGCCTCTCAAGTTATGTGAAGTGGACTAGAGTTTAGAGAAGGAAAAGGCTCCCCGGGATTGTATCGCCCATTGCCCTGCTAAGTGATGCAAGGCGCTCCACAGAGAGCAGGAAGTGATGGGAGAGAATGCAAGACTGGGAAGCCAGGCCATGCAGAATGTAGGAACACACACAGCCCTTCCCCCTAACACTCCCTGCATCCCTTTATTCCTCAAAGCCACGCTCTGTATGCTGCGCTGACACCCTCCAGGAGCTGCTGAGGTCTTCTGGGAAAGCAGATCCTCTCTTCCGATTATCCAGGGGCAGAGGATGTGGGAGAAGTGCATAGCATATGTGCTGCACTGGCAAGGAACTCAAACCAGCTGCAGGCAAGTACACTTGTCCTCAGGCAATATATACTTATCTGTAAACTGACCCCAGCCTTGAGTACCCCCACCACTGAAGCTGCCGGCAGCCTGCTGGCCCCTGAACAAGTGCCCCAACCCAACCTCCTTCCCTGCTGCCTGTGACGTTATTGATATAATCTGGGACCATATAGAACATGGTTGCAACCAAGGTCCTGTAGTGGCACCAAATCTTACGTAAAGGGGGTCATATAAGGTGTCCAAAACCAGATTATGGGTTGCTGGTTATGATTATGCTGTCTATGTCTATATGTATCATTTTGTAGCTGAAGTTATGAGGATTGGCTCTATACTGTCTGTATTTCAAATTTGTGCTTCTGGGAAACATCCCAGACAAGTTGGTGTTAGCTTTGCCTAGCCTGCTGGATGGCCCATTAAGGACCATCAGCTACACAACTGACCCATTGAGAGAAGGCAGTCTTGTAACTCAGCGAAGTATGCAGCGACTTGCCCATGTGATTCCAGACTCCATTTTGCTGTAATTTTCCCAGTAAGGAGAAAAAGGTTCTTACACCTGGAAAAGCCTGGAAAAGGCTGATGCCTCATCTCCATCTTGTCTTCAATCCTGCTTCTGACCTCTGGAGGGACTTTGCTATGAACTGAAGCTCTGAACAAAGGACTGATGACCCATCCCACCGGGGGATGTACTCCAGAGACTTGATTTGAACCTGCAGTTTACTCCATCACTGCTACAAGCCTAAACTAAGAACTTTGCCATTACTGTATGTAAATGATTTCATTTAACCAATTCTAGCTCTCATCTCTATCTTTTTCCTTTTATGAATAAACCTTTAGATTTTAGATTCTAAAGGATTGGCAACAGCGTGATTTGTGGGTAAGATCTGATTTGTATATTGACCTGGGTCTGGGGCTTGATTCTTTGGGATTGAGAGAACCATTTTCTTTTATACAGGTGTTGGTTTTCATAATCATTCATCCCCAGGACGAGTGGCACTGGTGGTGATACTGGGAGACTGGAGCGTCTAAGGGAATTGCTTGTGTGACTTGTGGTTAGCCAGTGGGGTGAAACCAAAGTCCTCTTTGTCTGGCGGTTTGGTCTGCCTTCGAGGTGGAGAAACACCAGCCTTGGGCTGTAACTGCCCTGTTTTAAGCAATTGGTCCTGAATTGGCACACTCAGTTAGGTCCCGCCAGAACCGCATCATCACACTGCCTCACTCCCTCAGAACTCTCCCAAAACAGGAGCCCTGACTCCTCTCTCACAAGCCCCAGACAGGCCCCCTACCTCATCCTAACCTCTAAGGATGCAGAGCAGAGGCTCAGATGTCACAGGCTTCGACTGGGTGTCACTAAGCAATGCTGTAGGCTCTGTCCCCTCTCAGCCCAGGTTACCTTGCACACAGTAGCCACACAGATGTTGCCCAGATTCAGGGGGTCAATAGCTTCCAATTTCATGCCTTCCTCGAACCAGCCACCCTCAGCGTAAACAGCCCGCACCTAAACAGACCGCGAGGAAAAGAAACTGGGAGTCACCGTCAGGATCATGGCTCGTCTCTGAATGCAAAGGGGATTCAAAGACCCAGAGGGGCACAGCAGGGTGGAAGAAGGGGAAGGAAAGGTCGCCCTGAAGCAGAAAACTAAATGACTGAAACATGATTGGGGGGCAGGGTGGTGCTAATTTGATTAAAAAACAGAGACAAACTAAGCCCAATGGAACAAAAAGAAACACCCATATATCAAAGAGCCAGCTACCCTAATGCCATCCCCAACCCAGAGCCAACAAGCCTCCAGGCCTCAGAGCAAGCCCTTCCTTCCAGCAGCACACAAGCCTCTGACCTGACCTCCCTCAGACCTTCCCAAGCCCCCTCCTCAACCAAGCCTCTCAGCTACTCCTCACTCGAGCCTGTAGTCCTGCCTGCATCCTCGAGTCCTTCCATCCTGACCTTGAATGAGCAAACCTCCTCTCCTGCTCCTGACCATGTCCCCACCCCATCCTCAAACACCCCCAATTCCAGCTCCAAGCCCCCACAACCCAACAGCAAGCAAAGCCTCAGGGCAAGTGAACCCCCTCATTCCAGACCTGAACAAGCCCACCATGCTGAGTTCTGTGGGCCAGACACTGCTCTGCTGTTGGGAGGGAGAAGAGAGCTCAGCATCTACATGGGTTAGAGTCCAAAGAGCAGTGCGGAAGTGCAGGATGGGTCCCACCATCTCCTGGCAACGCTTCCTCCCATCCCTTTGTTGGGATATGTAAGGCTTAGGTAGAGAGAAACCGCTGGTGTGCTGACATGGTATTAGGGCATAGAGGCACAGGCAGGCACCATTTCTGCACTTGATAGATAAAGTGCTACCCTTCTCCCTTCCCTTCTGCTTGTTAAGGAAGATAAGCATTGCAGCTGCATACGGAATGTGGAGATTTAAGGGCTACTCTCTGTGTAAAGCAGTGTTCTCTCCCCTTCCCTTCCTTTCCCAGCTACATAAATGAGCTCGGGGTCATGGCCCCTTCCTCCCTTCCCTGAGAACAGCCGATTAAGGGAATTTGTGGCTGCAATTACTGCAAAAAACAAAAACAAAAAACTGTATCTTCAAAGTAAAGATGTCTGTAGAATATGCTTAATGCTGTAAACAGGGGCAGTGATAATTATATTCAGTATATAGCTATTAATATTCACTATATGGGCATTCATATTACTCAATAAGGGGCATTGTAGTGAATGTAGGTAACTTAGACAAAAGGAGCGTGATGCGACTAATTCAGGGCGTATTCGACAACTGGGTCCAGGGGAACAAGTACTTCAATAAAGCAGCTCATTTACTCAACCCGCCTCTGGGCCCTCCTGCTCCTTTTCTAACAGCCCTCCTTGCCATGGCAGTCTCAGGGTGCGAGAGCTGAGCTCTCTTACCTTCTTGAAGAGGTAGGGGACGGCGTCACAGTAGATCTTCCGGAAGGTAGGATGGTTTGCCATGTCACTGCGCTTTTCCTCTGCCAGGAGAGGGAAACAAGAAAGAGAAGCAGAAATGAGAGCTCTCCTGTGACAGAGGGGGAGCCCTGCTAAGGCATCATCTGATCAGAGGTCAGCAGTGATAAGAAACCGGAAAGCACCAGCTAGTCAGAGGGAGCTGGAAGGGGATGTTCAAAATTACAAAGGGAAAATGGATCTCCCTTTGTATTATGGAAATAAAGAGTCCCTTGAACTCAAAGGATAAATCTACTATCACTGATATGAACTTCTAGACATAATATATGATAACCAGGCAGAGATGTGCTCTGGGGGGTCAGCAGGAGAAAGGGAAGGACACCTACGCTGAACCTGGATTTCTTTTTTAAAGCATAACAAAGCATGCTGGCCCCTTTAGGAGTGGGTGCTGCTAGGCTGCCTCTTAATAATAATGAGAAGAATTCTAGGAACTGATGGGAAGAGTAATCCAAGGGCATATGATGCCTCTTGGTCTCTGGACTCCCCCGGGGAACTATATTGCCCACAAATGCCTCTCCTTAAAAGGCCAAGCCCCAGAAAGAGGTGACTTAACGTCACCTGCTCTTATAGGGGCCAGCAAGCTTTGTCACATAAAGCTCAGTAACCGTATAGCCTTTAATAACATCTGTAACTATGCAGGCTAACATAAAGGTACAGCATATCACACTTCAGGGGGAGAAACTGACTGTCTCTTGGGGAATCGAAGAAGAAATTACACTTGTACTGGTGACATGCAGCAGAACGTATTTGGCCAGGTGCATTACACTGGGTTGTTTGGCCTCTGCAACATCTCATAACGGATACTAGAGGGTAGGTTATATGGGCAGGCAGAACCACTGGTCTGCTATGGCTAGAAGCAGGTGATGTGATTTTATCACAACTGGCCCAGCTTGCAGGACATGAGATGGCCTTGTCAGAATCAGAACCATTCCATGAAAACCCAGGACTAGGGTAAACTCTAATCTTGTGTCAGTGTCTCTCTGGGACCAACCAATAGACGGCAGGCTGGGAGAGTCCTGGGAAAGGCCACATGGATTTGTACCTGTCTTCTTCATGTTGTGACCCACCCTACGTGACCAGCCCACTGGGTGGATCAGAGTGCTCCACATATGGCACCAGAAGTCATCATCGCTATCCCCGTCCTCATAAAGGAGCCTCAGCCGGCCACCAATCACCGTGTCCACTACCGCCATGCGCGTCCGAGACACATGGGTCTTGTCCACTACCTCCACCCGCATGCCCTGACGGAATGGGTACTTCATGTTCTCTGCCATCTGCAGGGACGACAAACAAACAGGATCTCTCAGAGTCCTTCATTCCCAAATGCTTTACGCAACATGACCCTCTCCACATGCACGCTGATCACTTGGCTGCACGTCAGAGCTGGGAGGAAGAGACACCTTGAGAGAGGGACACAGCAGCCATTCTGAGACCATGCTGCTGCACAACTGAGGATAAGAAGGGCTGAATAACCAGTCCTAGTGAAATCCCTGTGAAAATTATAGTTTGGCAGAATGTAACTCCTCCAACTCAAACTGGGCCAGGCTCACATCTCACTTCCAGTGAAGGTGGCCATAAGGTCTTCTATAGCCACTTCTGGTCAGAAACTTATTGGAGTCTCTTAATTGACTTTAAGGGGAGTGGGATCAGGCCCTTTGTTTCATACTCCCTAGAAAGACTGAATCTCCAGCAACACCCTCCAACCCCACCACTATCCTGGAGCACTCGTACAGACAGACTAAGGGATTTTATACTGACTCACCACATCAGCCTGACTTTTCCTTTGGGGGACTCCCAAATTTTGATCAGGCCCAATCAAACCTATCCTTGAGAACTTTCAAAGGCATTTGTAAAGTCCCTATCACCTTGGCATATCAGAGCCCAGGGTCTCAGAGCAGGGAGATCTAGTGCCATGTGGCAAAACGCGCATTAGCAACATCTCTATGGGGCGCAACCCCACATGTGCCTTGTAGAAGTTTCTCTCCAGATTTGGGCATGAGGAGAAAAAAGTATTTCTGTCTGGAAAAGCTTTGGACATGGTAACATTCCAGTCTCTCTCTCTCTAGCACTTCACTACCAACTCTACCCTTAGTCAGTGGCAACTCTCCCCAGAGCTTGTCTCCACCACGGCTCAGTGGGTCTGACAGATTATCCCACGAACAAACAGCTTCATTGTAATCACAATCACCTCAGAAACTATGGGAGACTCTAGTTCAGTGTCTCCAGTTCAATGTTCCTGACTATCCTGGATCCTGCAGATAAGTGAATCCCATCAAGTTCTTTTTCTGCCTGCCATTTCAAGGGATTATTTTCCCCCATCAGAAATTTAGAAATAAACTTTTCAAAACTTGCCAGCAGGGGGAGCCTGCCTTCTCGCTCAACTCTGACTGGAGTTGCATCTACTAACATCCCTTCAGATTATAAAAAAAAAATCAAAAATCTGCCAAACTGTCAAGATCTAAATGACTTCTCACATCCAGTGCTACTGACTGTGTATTTCAGGAAAGCCAGTGACGCTAGTCTAGTCAGTTTGGTCTCCCTCTTATTCCCCAGCATGGTGTTGTGCTTCCAAAAGTGAAGAAGGTTTCTATTAAAAACAAACAGCTCATTCACTGAAACAAAACAATTCACATTTAAAAGCAGGATTTGTTTGTGCGCGCGCACAAAGGAAAACAAAACCCCCACCAATATTTTCGGCCTCAACTGTTTAAGAACATCCTTTTAAGCCCTGTCCATGTCCTGACAGAGATGCAGACAGGCTGACTGGGTCAAAGGAACCCGCACTGCCAAAGGAGCATTCTGTCCTACTTTCCAGGTATGTCAGGCAGCCCTGAAAGGAAAATGCCCTCCCGCACCCTGCACTATATTTGTTCCCCCTCCCAGTGCCAATGAGCAACAGGAGAGGTGAACAGAGCTTGAATCAAGAGAGAGAGATTCCCCCGACAGCGCTGTCTCCTCGGCTGTAAGCTGGATGGATGGTAGAACCTTCCGCTTTACCTTGATGTGGAAATCTACAGGGATGGTCCTTGCTCCCACCAGCCCTTTCATGAGGTACCCCCTCCAGTCTGTGTACTTGGCGTGGATGGCTGTGCAGGAATAGAGAACAACAATTCATGTTACTTGCCTGTTCCACCTTCATGAGGGCACAAAGTTAACAATGCATTTGACCCCTTCCCTCCTTTCCAGGAACTGCTGGTCTAAATTCAAGATGTTCTTCCCATTCATATACACCAATGATCACTAGTCTTTTACTTACTTACACACATTCGTAGCCACACTGCAGCTATGCACCAGCAGAATATCAGGATTCCGATGAGCTCAAGGGGCTTTGCAACCATTTGGCATAGAAAGCAGAAGAAAATTAGTTCTTCTTCTTCTTCCTATTATCTTTGCACCAAGGAGCCCCAGTACAGATCAGAATCCCATTGTGCTAGGTGTATAAATATAGAACAAAATGGCAGAAGAGTGCTATTTAGAATAGTGGCTGGTACAGAGGAGATCAATCAGCCCCTAACACAAGAACCAGGGAGCACTTGATGAAAATTAAAAGGCACCAAAATTTAGAATGGATAAAAGGAAATCCCTTCAACCCAAATGCTGGCTGGAGGTGAGATACTGAGCTAGAAGACATGATCTGTGCCTTGGAAAGCTTACAAACTAAGATCCCAAACCTGCAACTGGATTGACACACATGAACCTGTGCATCCAAGCAGAGCCCCACTAATTTCAAAGGGGCTCCTCTTGGGAGCAAGAGTCTGTCCATGCTGATATGATTGCCGGACCAGGGCCCAATTTGGGACATGAGGCTGTTTAGATTCATAGATTCCAAAGACAAAAAGGGACCCTATGATCCTCTAGTCCAGTGGCTCTCATCCTTTCCAGAGCACTCCTTTTCAGGAGTCTGATTTTTCTTGCATATCCCAAGTTTCACCTCACTTAAAAACCTGCTTATAAAAATCAGACATAAAAATACAAGAGTGTGACACACACTAGTACTGACAAATTACTGACTCTCTCATTTTTACCATGTAATTATAAAATAAATGAATTTGAATATAAATCTTGTACTTACATTTCAGTGTATAGTATATAGAGCAGTATAAACAAGTCATTGTCTGCATGAAATTTTAGTTTGTACTGACTTTGCTGGTGCTTTTTATGTAGCTTGTTATAAAACTAGGCAAATATCTAGATAAACTGGTGTACCCCCTGGAAGACCTCTGCATACCCTCAGGGGTATACATATCCCTGTCTGAGAACCTCTGCTGTAGTCTGACCTCATGTATAACACAGGCCATAGAACTTCCCCAAAATAATTCCCAGAGGAGATAGTTTAGAAAAACATCCAGTCTTGATTTAAAGATGATCAGCGATGGAGAATCCACAGCGAGCCTTGGTAAATTGTTCCAAGGTCATAGGGGCCAGGGGAGAAGGTTGGAATAGGCTGTGGAAATGGAAATCATCTGAGTAAAAAGTGTAAATCAAGATGTGTCAATTTCAAAACTAAGTAAGTAGCATTTAACCACTCCCCTTCCTCCCCAGCATGCCAGAATTCTGCTCTTTCACCAGCACCTCTAGTGAGCTTTCTGGTTGAGGATGGATAGACACAGTTCTTCCTATCACCCTCCAGCACCACTCCTAGTCAATCAGAGGGAGTTGCAGAGAGAGTAATGCAAGGAGCTGCCTTCTGAGGACCAAGAGAAATGGACACTTTATAACAGAAGACAGCAGCAGATCTGCATTCCCAAGCGTTACAAACATGACACTGCAGGACTGAACTAGGAGAGAAACCAAGACTGCTGCATGTGGAATTAAACACTGGCACCTCCTCTCACAGCATGGCACCAGGCAGGCACTCACTCTGTGGGGGTACCAGGATTTTGCTGTTGATGGCACACCAGCCGATGGGGTGAATGTCCACTGTGCCCAGGTTGCACCAGAAGTCATGGCTGGAGTCATTCTCAAAGCCTTCGTAACGCAACAGCGCCCTGTATCCTGCAGGAGACAAAGAGGGAAGAGATGCATTAAATCTTGACTGTTTCTCTGCTCTGGTTACTTTGTTCCCTACAACACATTTCCCTGCACTACATGAAAATTAGCTTCAAGTGACAGGACTTCCACTACTTCCCTTGGAAGACAAGCACAGCTTAATGGAGCTCAGCAACATAAAGTCCTTCCACGAGTCCTGCCAATTTACCTTTGTTTAGGTTCCATCTATTGCTCCTAAACAACTCTTCTCCCTCCTGGCATTTCCCCCTTTCAAAGACCCCTGGATGGCTCCCATAGTCCTGTTAAGTTGTCATACGGCCAGGCCAGATAGATTTAGCTCTTTTAAACATTCTTAACATTCTCAGTTACTGATAAGCCTCTCAGAGACCTACCTGCGATCTGGACGACAGAAGCGATCCAGTATACCCGACTGGGGAGCACAGCATCACTATTCAACACCTCCACTTTCATCCCTTTCATCACATCCTCCCACTGCTCAAACAGCGGCACCTGCAAGATTGGGGCAGAAATGAAGGGAGAGGAGAGAAGGGAATGGTAATTATGACCCAGGCTGCATATATTTTGCAGACATAATCTGCCTCTTGCTCACAGAGCTGTGCTCCAAAATGTATGCTTTCATTTAGATCACAGTTATTTCCAGCCATTAGGGCTGTAAAGGGACCTATGACAACATGAACCCAGCATAATGAGACAATTCGTTTGTAAGTCTGCACACAGCCTGAAACAATAAGTTCTCAACTGTTCAGTTCATCCCAATGGGGTATTGACTTTGAAATCCAAAGATGGCTTTAGCACCCAGATCATAACAAGACTGACACCACCAAGTTGTTCTCTGGCTCTGGGACAAGCAGCAGTGACTGCATAACTTCAGAATGAGAAAGAAGAGTTTTCCATACCTCTGGTGAGCTAACTGTGACCCTGCAGTGCCAGTCCATTAGGACAAGAATGTTAATCACCATGAGGGGAAAAAAAAAAAAAAAAAAAAAAAAAAGGGGGGCAATTGCCCCATGGAAGCTGGCTATCCCAGACAATCACCTGGCAGCTGGACACCAGTTTGAGGTCACGAAGACCACAGTAGGTGCTACTATCATAGTTGCTATTTCATGGGCTGAATGCATGGCAGTAGTGTCGTAGGGGTACGTGAGCAAGGTGCCTAGTGTGCAAGAAATCACCGAAGGACTTGAAGTATTACAATTTCCAAACTGTTTAGGAGCTATCAATAGAACTCATGTGGCCCTTCTTCTCCCACAAATACATCAGAGGAGCACTGCCTCATGGTGACACCAGCCCCAGTGGAGCAGCATAGCAGGTATCTGAACATGTACGTAGGAAGACCACCCAAAGCACACGATGCCACAATATGGAAAAATTCTAGAGTTTAAGAATGGACCAGAGGAAGGGAGAATTATTCTCATAATAAAAATATTGACATGAAGGGTGTCTCCACCCCCAGTGTGATCCTCAGTGCATAGCCATTTTTACCATGGCTAACAAAACCACTTCCTAGTCACACCCACCCAGAGGATACCATTTCAGCTATATATTTAGCAGGATGATGGTAGAATGAGTTTTTGGGGGGCTGAGGGCAAGGCAGAGATACCCACTGACCTGCAGTGATAGCACAGGGACAAGCATAGCAATTATACCATCTGTTTACTGCTTAACATATGTGAAGCCAAGGGAGATGACTTCTACGAACAATGTAGCCAAGATGCAGAATTTACTACAAGCAGCTGACTAGGCACACTGCTGTATTTGAAACGGTTATTAATATTAGTACTGCATGCAAATGGTGAAGTACGAGATAGAAGCTCTCTGTGTGTCCACCTTCAAAGTGCTAATGGATAGTGAGAATTCAGTTTTTGCACTAGGACTCCGCTGCACTGGGGTTCAGTTTCTCCCTCAGTGGCAGAAGTGATCTATAGTCATTAGCCCCTTAGCTTAGAGCTCAGCTCTGCCACCTTGATTAGCAGCTTTCACTGGTAGTAGCCCCATTGACTAGTATCTGCCCTGAAAACAATGTAAGGGTGACAGGTTTAGGCCCTTCACATGTACCATGTGGAAGTTTATGGCAGAAAGCATGGGGGGTGTGTACTGATGGGCCAACAGCTGCAATTAAGAGATGTTATGCAACGTTGGAGAGAGCACATCCTTGTTTGTATGCATCTATAGAACTCCCGCTTGGGTGAGCCATGTGGTATGGGGAGGGAATTGTAGAGAGGAATAATTCAGTGCAGTATTACAATTAAAGAGGATGAAGGGGGCTGTCTAAGTCAGCCAGAGGCTCTTTTATCCAAGAATATTTTTATTGAACCCCAAAGGCTATAGGCCAGCTGCAAGAGTCAGACATAACAGCACAGTGCAACAGAGCACACTGAGTGATTTGTTGGAGTCACATTTACACTGTAGCCTTGGCCAGGAGGCCTAATGTTGGATCAACGCAGCAGCCATTTTCTCCTGAGCCAGTTTATTTGGTGTTTTCTTGGGAAACATCTCTTTCATTTGCACTTCTCATTCCAGAAAGAGCTCTGCTTCATTTTCCTGCCCTCCTGGCAGAACCTTCCCTTGTCTCTCATAGGAAACCTCATTTTAACCATCTTCTCAAACTTGTACATGAATTCAGAACCCTGGCACACGTCTTGTCAGCTCTTCTTCTGGTCCCCGAGGTCTGTGAACCTTTTCACTCCAGTGGATCTGATCAGCTTCCTCCCAGCCTGCTCTAGGAGGTCTATACTGGTGCAATGGTCACTGAAATGGAGAGTTAACAGCCAAAGCAACAGCACATCCAATATATCAACCAATATGACAAAAGTAAGAATTTCACTTCAGTTTCAAGCTCTAGTTCCTTTCTGCGAGATGCCATCTCTAGTCCAAGAACAAAGTTAAGAACAGAGCACTGGTATTCACACATCACTTCTAGGAATAAGGGTGGGTAAAGATGCTACTTAATAGGATAGAGGGAGAAGAGCGAGGAATGATCCTAACTGAATTAGGAAAGGTGGCTTGGCTCTCTGGCCTACACACAAAATTGTACCAGTTTAAGTTGAATCTGCTTAAATCGCACCTTCCCGTTAATTCAGTGCAATTCTGTGTGGACATTCCTAAAATCCATTTTACCCTGGCTTACAGATACATCACTTTAGAACTGGCAGTGTCCACACATGGGACTTGCACTAGTTTAACTCAACCAGGGTGTGTCTGTCAGCACATGTTGTGGGCCATCCTTACTGTGGGCCAAAAAGGATCCTGGACATGTCTGTGAGCATCCTTAGTTTGCAGGATCCTTTTTGGCCCACAATATCTCTTTACAGGGCTCCTGTCAAGGGAAAGAAGCCATTTTAGTGAGCAAGGGGAGAGAGCTGGTAAGTTTGGAGTAGTGGTTCACACAGATGAGAGGAGACGAAGCTTTGTGAGAGCTTTTGTGGAGGAGGAGGGAAATTATCATTGCCCTAATACTTGAAGACAAGATTGAAGGATCTGCTCAGAGATTTTCCAAATAAAATGTTCCAGGTGTGGGAAAAGCCAAGGGCCAAGACTAATTGGTGTCTGATAAATGTAGAGGATTTTACTGCATGTCAACAGAGAGGTTGGGAATAGGTAGTGCAATTACTGTATCCTACACCTATAGGCTGTATTTTCTTTGCCAATAAAATATGCCTGAGTGTTTTCCATGTTTAACAGGAAGGCAGACTGACGGGAAACTGCAGGCAGATAGAGGTAGCAATCTGGTTAGACAGCCTGCACTGCAAATGGGGCAGACAGATATAATCTCACATGAATGTTGTGGCCATTGTGCCCAGCAGTAGTTTCCTGCAATTAAAAAAGTCTCTTGTTTTTAAAGACTTTTTACATTGCAATCTCCTCAAGGATCTGCCAAGTTTAGTCCAGCCACATAGTGTGGCTCAGCCAGGCGCTGTGCAGGCATTTCCACTTTGACTGTGAACGGTGGCCTATGAGCCAAAAGGAGGGAGCACAAACAAGTAGAGAGCCTGGGAGGTGACAGAATAATCAAAACCGCTGAGCTGATGAGGGATTTGGCAAGAGCTGCAGAGGCATGTGGATGGAGACTGATAGAATAAGGGAAGGGGAAAAATATGAGTATTTCCACCCTCATGCAAGGTTATAACTGCCCTTTTACATACACTAATGACAGCATCCAGAAGACCCTTTCCCCCACCTCTGTGAAATCAACCTCCCCACTTCCCCAATCAGTACATAAAACGGTAAGAAGGTGCATACCTGCTGCTGTACAGGGCCCCATATCTCCCAATTCCTAGTCCTGCCAACTCAGCTTGGCTGTCTTCTCCAGAGCCAGGATTCCTGAAAGCTGGCATGGTGGGAAGCTGGCAATGCAACCAGCTGCTCCAGCCCAGCTCTTTGTCCTGCTAGGCCATGGATCTACTGTCCTTCTAAGAGTTCTCCTTAGAGTCCCCTCAACAAAGCACTGAATGTTGCCTCCACATTAGTCAGTAGCAAATCAGACAGAGTGGAAGGGTGTTCTGAACCGTTCATACTAGATATTTCCTGCCTCCACCTCCTCAAAGCACCATCTGACACACCAAGCGATGTCCACCTTGGCCAGTCTGAACTCAGTTGCCAAGTTATACACTAAACCAGGCTGAGCTGGCCAGGGACCTCTTCCTCTCCCCAGACAGACATCATAGACCATACATCAGCCTCCGGCCTGTGGCAGCAACCTTGTAAGATGGTCTCCTCTGAGACATGCTGGCAATAGAATTAGCTGGGTTTCAGAAGCGGATGATGTTACTCGCTGTGAGAATACAGAGCTCCATAGTAATGGTGTGCGCGATGCTACTTATCTGGGCAAATGGATTCCAGCCAACTACAGCCTTACACAGCAGAATGTGGATCTTACAGGCAATGATAAGCGTGATGGGGATAATTATTGGGAAGACCACTGGCATCAGCAGGGCTAAGACAACAGGCAAGCTCCATCCACAATGGCCCTGTCTTGATGGAGACTGGCATAGCAGAGAACCAGTGGCTGTTAGCTTCGCTCAAAGCAAGCTAATCCATATGATTGCAGCCTTGGTGCACTGCCAGTAGTGCTGTTGTCTGGATGCGATGTGTGCTACGTGTATGCTAGGGGACATTATAGCAGATAGCACAGCCATTTCCTCTAGTCCACGACATGACCATGGAGTGAGAAGAACAAAGTATACCAGAGAAACTAAAGGCATTGTACGAAAAACCACCCACAGCTCAAGTGGGGATGGGGGAGGGGGGGAGAAGAAGACAGACAGAGACAGTTTCTATTTTTAAAGAGTTTGGGGTTCCCTCCAACACAACTTGGGAGGACAGAGTCCCACTTCCCTCCCATGCCCCACTACCACCTCCACAGGCTTCAAGTTATAGTGGCTGGAATTGGTTACAACTGTGAATGGCTGATGCCATTCAATGACATTTCTATCTCAGATAACACCAAGATCCCTGCCCATTTCCCTTCACAGGATTCCAGCATGACCAGTAAGGCTCAGACTCCTTCCCTCTCAGGAGGCAGAGACAGAGTCTGATATCAAGCTCTTCTATACCATGTGGCTTCCAAACCATGTGAAAGCCAATAAGCCCAGGTGACATGACACACTGCACACAGGCAGAAAGGCACGGAAAATAAGGAGAACTCACGTGTTTGAAGCAGCTGACAGGGGCAGCCTTGTAATCATGGTCCTCCAGGTACTTTCCCCAATCAAAGCCCAGGACAAGGGCTGCAGGAAGACACAAGAGAAGAGAGTGTCAAGGTGAACTGGTTCTGAAGAGGATGCACAGCCGGTCTAATGCACAGCTCCTTCTTCTCCACCCCAACCTGCACTTACCATCTTGGCCTGTCAGCGTTCCATCTGCCAGTTGCCCTGTCCCCTGGGAATGGAGGAATGCCCCAATTTTGGCAGACCATGCTGCCTTGTGCAGGACTTTAGCCTTCTTCGTAGGTGGTTTGCCCTATGGAAGCATAAAAAGAAGAGGAGGTTGGGATTCAGAGGCACAGGAATAATGTGTTCCTGAAGGCAAGGTGCAGACTCACCTCCCTATCTCTGGCTGAAGGATTTCAGAGGTCATGATGTTCTTCTACACTCACTGGGCCACGAAGAGCCAGAAACACCATGGATACAGTGCAGTTCTGCCCTCCTCATCTTTTCCCACCCCTGCAGAGAGCAGGACCCTTAATATGCCCTAGTGCCCCTCAAGGAAGGGAGAGAGGCACCAATAAGTAGACCGCACTTGCTGGAGGATTATCAGCAGGTGGCTGACACTTCCCCCTACGTGCTACTCCCACTGTGATTTCAGAGGCCACTAGGTGGGTGTCACTCACCTGCAGCCTTGCCAGGATGCTGGCTTTCTTGGAGTTTGAGGAGTAGCTCCTGGAGCAGGAGACGCTGCAGAAGCGTTTGGTCTTGGAAAAGAAAGCTTCCCTTGTGCCCACGATCCCACACATTTCACACACAGCTGGGGGAGAGGAAGATGCACAGAACGAGAGCTGAGGGTACAGCATTAACTCTGCTGGCCTTGGCTTGACCCTTGCAGTGCTACAGTGCCGGGAAGTGTAACTAATTTGACTAGCCCCAGCAGAACCCTGAGAGCCTCTTGACAGAGCTCAGAACACAGTCACTGGGCAGTTCCACTCCCAGGGCACGAGTATTAAAGCTAAACCATTACACATATCCTGAAGCATTGTACTGCTTTCAAATGGGTACATATCGGTTTCTAATCAGCTACTGTGCCTCTTTGTTGCACGCAGAGCATACGGTACCTGGCTCAGAGCCGCTGTCCTCCATCAATCGGCCTGTAGTGGGCGGATGTAGTGGCAGAGGGGAGGTGGGCAGCTCCCCAGCTTCACGATCTGCCACATCATTATCACTAGACTCATCCAGGCAGGAGCTGCTGTCACTGCCCATGCTGCTGTTGTAACCCCGGAAGCTATCATAACCCCCAAACAAGTCCAAGTCGTTGTCATCTTCATCCTCCTCATCGTCGTCGTCCTCCTCCTCCATCCACTCCAAGGGTGATGTCTTGTGGCAGAAGGGAGACAACTAGCGGAGAGGACAACTCTTCAGACCCAAGATTTTCAAAATACCCTTATGCAGTAAGCCAGGCCTCAGCACAGCAGGGCTGTTCCACGAGGCTTAGGGAGGGGAAACCTGGTGTGGCTGTTAAAGATTCTATCTAGCAGACCCAAGAGCAAGTGTCCGACTCACTTGGGAGTGTGGGGGGGTGGAGGGGAAGAGAACTCCCACCTGCTCAGTGAGTTCTCTTATAATGTTTTACCCATCATACTCAGCATTCCCAGAGAAGAACTCAGTCACAGAAGTGCAGAAATTGGGGGAGGGGGGGAGGAGGAGGAGGGCTATCAGGAGTGAGAATGTAGGAGACCTACAGCCATATTAGGGAGAGAGGGTAGTAAAAAGTTGGGGAGGAGGGGGAAGAGTAGACATCATGTCCCTTCATCCATTCTTCTTCCCAGTAGTTGAACCTGTTCACTGGCAGCACTGGATATTTCTGTGCAGCGTGACATGCCTAATCCAGAGGAAACATTTCAGCTTCAGTCACTGAATTCCATGCCACCCCAACATTCCCCAATAAAGCTTGAGACTCGGGGATCAAATTCAGTGCTGAAACAAGGAGGTGCAATTCCTAAGGAACAACTGCACTGCCTTATGTCAGGGCTGAATTTGGCCCAGGAGATGCAGTGGCAGTGAAACAGGACAAGTCTCATTTTCACATATTAAACCTTGAACAGACAGATCTGTATGAATGAAAGAGTGTAACATTTCATTTCATCATGAGTTGTTCATGACTACGTCCAGACTCGAAGCTGCTACAGCACTATGGGATTGTTAGTAAGGAGGAGCAAGAGAGTAAAGGGACAGTGAACAAGGCAAGACATGAAAGGTTGATGACTGCCAGGACCCACTCTAGGCACCAGCAAAACAAGCACGTGCTTGAGGAGGCACATTTCCAGGGGCGGCATTCTGGCCATCCTCCTCCTAGGAGTTGAGGCTTTCAGGTGTTGTAAGGAAAAGAGAACTGGCCCGCGTGCTTATGCGAGATTCACAGGGTTTACTGTACAAGAGCCCGGTAGAAAAGAGAAGCTGGGCGCATGTAAAGCTAGAAGGAGCTCAGGTGCTGGGAACAGAGCCCGGGGCTCGACCAGATAAACTTCTGCAACGTTTAATTCTCCTTAAGATCTTGCCATCCTTACTAAAGGGACTTACACCACTGGCTCCGGTGGAACGATTTGCGGGGTAAGGATCACTCAGGACAGGAAGGGTTTGCAGGGCCACTCTCAAAATCCCAATGGAGCTGAAATCAAGAACCTCTCCAAATGCAGACCTCAGTTTTCAATCAGGTTTGCCTCTCTGGGCTTGAATCCATGTAGGGTTTAAACAGAAATCGGTACTGTTTCCAGGCTAACCGGTTTGCATCAAGCTCAGAAGCTCTCAATCCTGAATTTCAGGGGTGTGCAAGGGGTCAGCACATCTGCAAAGAGGAGAGCATATAGGGGCTAGAACAGATGTGTCAGCCATTGCAGGGCCCCTTCACTGGGATATCTCGTAACCACAATGGCTTATAATGTAAGAACGCAATAAGGCACCTGACGAGAGAGCTCAAAGAGCTAGTTTATGGATCTCCAGAGTGATGTTCAGCGTGACAGCTAGATCCACATGCATCGACCCTGTCCTTTAAGTGAACCTGGCCTGGAACTTGGCAAGGCTAACACAGAGTTAAGGGTATTTCACACTCGTATGTCTGGTTGGAGAGATTCCAGACAGGGAACTCCTAGGGAAACCTAGGAGACCTGTCCATACAAATAGGCAGCGTACACAGAGGGTCAGGGTGATGTATCCAGCCCCATTTCCACCCCACCAGCACCGCTGGAGCCTAATTTCTCCAATCATTCTGTATGGCTGCAGCAGGCTGCCCTAGCCAAAGGCACCTGATCTGACAGAGTAGTACCAAAAGACAACATGACTCTAAAGAAATACTGAATGGTCAGAGGGACAGGGCATAAGGGCACTTTGCCAGGAGAGGCAAGCTTCCCCCGCCCCCTTTTCTCTCTCTCTCTCTCTCAGGAGAGAAAACTCAGTCTCGGCCTGGGCAGGCTGCTGTTTACACCTGTTGGGACTCCCCCGACCAGCCAGTCATGCTCAGGAACCCAATCCAACAGTGTCATGCAGGGATCGACAAGGATCTGTGCTGACTTCTCTCTCATGAGAGCAGGATCTGGGCCTCTGGTGGTAGAGAGTGTCCCGGACCCGTGTCACTCTTGCTAGGTGTAGCTGAGAAATACCTTTGGGGGCAGCTCCTCAGAAGGTGGGAATGGTCAGAGCTGAAGTCAATGTCCACTCACACCAGCTGAGGATCGGCCACTGCTTTCCTTTAGTCTTTCTACAGAGAGATCAGAGCCGCAAAGAGGGAGGGGGGTTCCCAAACCCAAGCGCCTTTAAGTGCAGCCCTGCTGGCAAAAGAACATCCAGTAACTCGTGCGGATTATTGTCTAGTGGCTGTAAAACAACAAACAAAAAACCATCCCCAGAATTAAGCGTAATTCACAGCTGCTTGGATGCAAACCCCATTAGTGTTGGGAAAGAGAAAAGAGAAAGATTTAGGAGGTTTTTTCATGGCTCTGGGACAGACTGAGTGGCACCCCCAGACCCTATTGCCCTAACCCTCCCCCTACTTCCCTTTTGATTTGTAGGATATTTTCTGACCCTAGACGTGAAGCATTCGCTACAGGAGTGGGTCACTGGAAGGAGGGTGGTGATGGGAAAGCAGGGACCGGGAGGGGGGCGGGGGACATTCCTTCCAATTAAGGTGAAAGGGAAAGACACTGTGAGCCTTTTACCAAAAGGAGAGAGAAGCAGGGGAAAGAAACACTCATGGTTTTTAGACTTTAAGGAGTGAAACTCTCTGATCTCGCTTCCAGTCTGGGTGGGAAGTGAAGTTGGAGGGGCATGCGCTGAACAAAGAGCAAATGCAAAAGAGATTCTCCTTTAATAAGACAAATTGCCCCCAGTAAACCAAGTAACGAATACAAGCCCCATCTTTCTTTTGGATCTAAGAGATGCTCTTGGAATGAGGTTAAAGAGCCATCACCAGCCACTGCTGCAGAGTAGAAAACAACACAAATCAGGGACTGTGCAAACATGAGTAAAAGCCAAAAAAAAAAAAAAAAAAAAAGGGTGGGCGGGAGGTTGCTTGGGGCAGCTAAAAACATAGAACCGGCCCTGATGACTGCAAGAACATAGGGTAAGAGGAGGTTTGAACTGGGCTTTGGATAGAGATGAAGGAAGTTAGGGGATGAATTGTTCCTAAGAGATCATGCAACTGCAGCGAAGCATCAGCCTCTAGGAGGTAGTGCATGGTGAGGGGTGGCAGAAGGATGGAGAGGAGATCAGAAATACCACAGTGGATGTATAAAGAGAGATCAGGTCCCAGAGGCACATAGCAAGGAAGGATCAGCAATACAGTAGTCGCACTGGAGGTTGACTGGTTACTTCAAGGTCACCAGTCCTTTACTGCTCCCAGGTGCTAATGCAGTAGCTTAAACTTTTAGGGCAAGTGATACCCTTCAGCCTCCAATCCCTGCACTCCATACTGCTTTCCCTCTTCCTCCCTCCTCAAAACAAGAGCAGCCAGACACATAGTGGGACACAGTGAAACAGCTCGGTCCTCGTGTAAACAGATACAAGCTCCCATTAAAGAACAGGGGGCTTCCAGCTGCACCCATCGAACCTGAACAGTTCCCCGCAGAGGCAGTGGCAGGAAAACGGGATATTGTTCGCAGCCCTGGGCACGGGCCAGAGCCAAAAGCCGGCAGCGAAGAAGTCCAGGGGTTCAGCGACTACACCCCAGCCCAAAGCCTGGCACCACTTATTGCGTTACCTCGACTGAAGGAGCCTTATCTATCCACAGGCAGGTGGGGGCCCGTTACAAAACAGGTCCTTTTACGAACACAAATCAGGGGACCCTTTGCGAAGGATCCTTCCCTGCCCGCCCACATCCCATCCCGTTTGCTCCGTACGGCCCCCCTGCTGCGGCGGGCTGGCTGGGGTCCCCTTGGGACGGAGAGGGCTTCCCAGCCACTCCCCTGGGCGGAGCAGGGCTCTGGATGGCGGCGTCTCACCCGCTATAATGCCAGGTGAGACCCCCCCCGCGCTGCAGCGCAGGGTCTCGGAGCCCCGCGGCGAGAGGCCAGAGCTCCTGTGTCCGTTGGCGGGGGCCGGGGAAGGCAAAGGGATCGGAGGCTGCAGCATCTCTCTGCCCTGCCTAGGGTCAGTGTCCGGCCCCCAGGGACCCCGCCGCTTACCTCGCCCCGCTCCTGCTCCATGGCTCCCGCCCGACCCACTTAACAGCTGGTGGCCGCCGCCGCCGCCGCCGCCAGGCACATGCTTCAGTCGCTGACCAGGCCCCGCCCCCGGCAGGGTGTCACACGCCAGTCACGAGCGCGTTAGCTTCACCGTCCCCTATGTACCGGAAAAGCCTATTGGCCCCTTCCTCCCGGCCAATCCCCGGAGAGATTGCTTAACAACCGGAAACAGCCGGGAACGGGTCCATCCCGCCGCGAGGCATTCTGGGAGCTGTAGTTCGCAACAGCAGGTAGCCAGGCAGAAGGCGGCCATATGGGCGGGTTACAGCCCCGCCTTTGAGGCAGGTGGTTCCCGGCGTGCTCCGTCCTTCCGCCTGCGTCACTCTGGCTACAGTCCTGGGCGGGGGGAGGTGCCTGAGGCCGAGCCACTTTCCGTCTACTCCCAGAGGCGGGGCGGGGCGAACGTGCTGCTGGGATGGCTGCTGCGTTGGAGCGCGCGCAGCGACTCCTGCCCGGTGTTACCGGCGCAAGGAGCCAGGCTCTACCCGGGAGGGGCACCCTTGGGGCCAGCCCTCGTGCGAGTTCTTGTTTTCCTTATGCCCCAGCGCCTGGGTGATGGGTTCCGCCTTCCTTCTTAAAGCAGCAAGTTTCTAGCCCTTGGGGCTGTGGAGAAAGTGTCACAACGTGCCCCCCCCCGCCCCGACACACACAGACTCACACACACACCCCCTAAAGACTCAAACAGCAGGTGGTGAACTAGAAAACCACCAAATCATTTTACATCATCTCAGGATTTTTAAAGCCAATCTCCTGATTTTGGATGAGTGGGAGTCATGATTTTTGAACATTTTGTGGTGGACTACAGTGCAACTTCCTTTTTTGGTCCTAGTTTTTGTTTGTTCAGTCCAGCAGTTAGGTACTACACACACTAGTTCACTTGAGAGTGCAGCCAGCCATAAAATCTAGGAAGATGGCCAGTGACTAGGATAACTTTGGGTCAGAGAAGAGTGGTAGCCATCATTAGCACTTTAGTTCCTGTCCTGACTCTTTAGACTTTGCAGGAAGGTTAGCTGTTCCCCTCCTCCTTATGAAAGTCCTACACCCTGAGTTTTTACAGCTCTCCCTGCAATAGCTCCTCATTTGAATCTTCTTTGGGGGAACAGGAGTTGCCCTCACAGTTTGGGACACAGATTTAGATAATTTTTATGATCCACATCTTTGCCATTCATTTGATAAAATGGCAAAATAATTAACCAGTCTTACATTGAAGGAGATCATTGGCATTAGCATCACTGAAATGAATAATCAGTTTGCACCTCAGAGCTATTTCAGGTTCTGAGTGTGCATGGGTTTCTGGCTGAAATATGCTGCTTTGTGTTTAGGGGGGCCTCTCCACCACCACTGTAGTAGCTAAAGACTTAAAAAACACTCACACCCACCACAGGCTCTGGACACATTTTACACATCTGTCCCCTGCTGCTCCTTCAAACCCTTTGATGGGCATAACTGGGAAGTGCAGCATTAATTCTTATTATAGTCTTGCTGAACTCTGCTTCAAATCAGTGAAACCTTAAAATGAGCTGGGGGGGGTTACCTAATGACAATTTGAGAGTGGCCTTGTTTCCTAATAAAGAAAACCCCATTGTAGAAGTGACAGCACATTGCTACCATTTCATTAATGGAACAGTGAGGGGGCTGGAAGGAAAGAAATTATTTATTTCTACAAACAAACCAAGCTTAGGATGTTTCCAGCCCCTTTAAGTTGGAGTGTTTTGCTTTTACTATTTGACAATTAGTGGAAACTGGCAACATCTGCCAGAAGACTCCAGTTCCATAGCCTACCCAGGGACAGTTGTAGCTGGGCAAAAAGGAGGGGGTGAGTTACTCCTTACAGCAAAACTGATCTGCTCTGACTTAATTAATTTCACACTCTGTTGGAGTTGACTCAGACAAACCATAGGCCAGAGATGGTGGGACTGGACCCCAAGCCAATATCAGAGCAAAAGTTAGAATATCAGCATTGGAAGAGACCTCAGGATGTCATCTAGTCCAACCTCCTGCTCAAAGCAGGGCCAATCCCTAAACAGATTTTTGCCCCAGATCCCTAAATGGCCCCCTCAAGGATTGACCTCACAACCCTGAGTTTAGCAGGCCAATGCTCAAACCACTGAGCTATCCCTGCCTCCCTGCTCAGCTGAGCCTTTTGAGCCTAGCTGGGGGAAAAAAAAATAGCCTGTTCTATAAGGGTGGGAGAGTGAAAGGTTTCTCTTCTCTCCCCTTTTCAAATTGGTTCAGTCTTCAGGGCAGTAAAATAAAGAGGCAGACCATGTGTGTCTAGCCACCTTTGGGTGTTGCTAGTTTCTGAACCTTGGCTTAGCAAAACAGTCTCAAGGAGTTGCATCCGGAGTGGGGGGGGTGGTATGTGGTAAGACAAAAGGGGAAAGATTCCACAATCATTGCCCTAGAACCTCAGTAATGGTAACAGAAAGTTGTTTGGGGATTATTTAAATAAGAGGTGCTGAGAGCAGCAGTTATCTGGAGACATCCAGAGATGCTGGTGCAGTTTTCTTTTGGTTTACAATAGAAGTACAATATTAGAATAATAGACTTTAAGGTCAGAAGGGACCATTATGATCTAGTCTGATGACCTGCACAATGCAGGCCACAGAATCTCACCCACTCACTCCCGTATCAAACTTATGTCTGAGCCATTAAAGTCCTCAAATAGTGGTTTAAAGACTTCAAGGTGCAGAGAATCTTCCAGCAAGTGACCTGTGAGTTACACCTGTTTAATTCAGAAGAGATTCAGATCCAGGTTTCCCTGGACACCTTTCCAGTCACCTGAATTCAAATTTGAATGGGTGGAGACTTAAAAAAAAATAAATAAATTTAAAAAATAAAAAAAAGCCTTCCAAGCTGTACAGAGTCAGAGAGCATTAGAGATTTAATAAGTGTTATTAAAATAGACTTGTAGGGGAGTATGTTAAACTCTTACTTTGCATTTAAAAATCTGAATCCGTAACACCTAGTGTACACTAAGAAATTGTAGTCACTTGTTAATCTTGTCCAGAGGAGGCAGCTTAGATGAGGATAGTCCAGACACTTCTTTCTGGAGGCTGGAATCTACCATTCAGCTCTCCACAAAAGCCTATTAAAAAAAGAATAGTTAGAAGTAAAGTTTTTGGAGGAAGACTCCCCATTTGCCAACAACTTTGTTAGACACAGTTAAGCTCTCCAATTTGATACAGGATGACTGCACCCCATTCCTACTGTAGCCAGAATGGTCAGAAATACTATGGAGTTGAATGGACAAGTTCCATGCACTATTAGGCTTCCTACATGTCATTACCAAGGAGCCTTAGGCTCCAGATGCTAAATGCTCACTTGGGGAGACTAGAGAGGCAGTTCAGAAAAGGCTCCTCATGTCACCAGCAGATCCATCATATGAGAGTCATGTCACAAGGACAGTGTGTCTGGTACAGGAGCTAGGTTGCCCCTCCTAGAAGGAAGGCAGGTCAAGCCATGTGGATTGCTGAAGGGGTGGCATCTTCAGATATCTAGATCAAAGATTAGGGTAAACTCATGGACAAGGAAGCCACTAACAGGTGTGTACAGCTTAAGCCATATTATTCTGCATTTGTTCTTCAGTAGTGGGTAACATTTCCATTCCTCTATTAAAGATTGGTTAAAATCAAAGTTTTACCAAGGAAACAGAAATACAAGTTCTTAAAGCCAACTCCACCACCAGGCAGGAGAAACAGGTAGATTTTAAAAGTAGACTATCCTCACTTGTATTACCAAAGTTAACAAGGGTGCATTTAAAGGACATGGCACAGTATTCAAACAGGGATCCTGGGAAGACACTTTAGTCCTGTATAATATAGAAACATTTAAGGGGCAGCCAGATAGAGATTTGGGGGATTCATTTATTAGGGGCACAATACAGTTTTATTGTGCAGCTGACTAGGGAGAAGAGTCATCAGGTATAGCATCAACAAGATATGGTCTCCCCATGTTCTAGATTGGTTGTAAGTTACTTGGGTACTGTCAAGAGCATGCCCACATATATCAGAGGGGCTTGGCAAACCACTTTCTCCCCCACCAATGACCTAGTCCTTTACTGGACCTAGAATGAGAAAGAATATGATCAGTGCTTATTTATGGATATTTCTTCTCAGCCAATACCAGAGTGCTCTTAAGTAAGAGGTATCCAAAAGGATTAGGGCATGTGGTTTAGGTGTCCAGAAGTGACATATCTAGTCTCATACTTTGTACAGCTTCTAGCACAGTAGGATCCATCCAGATTCTGAATGGGGCTTCTTGGTGCCACCGGAATACAAATGGTGAAAGCATCCTACCAGGCAGCAAACTGATTTAATAAGGTCAAGCAAGGAGACTCATCTCCCTTGATGAGCATTACTGTTAGAGTCTTATTTAGGCTTAGAACTAGCAACAGATGTATGACAGTCATGTTAGTTCCTGGTGGTATGGAGAACTGATTAGACTCACTGTAATACATCAAGAAACATTAAAAGACCCATATTGTTCTTACTAGCAGAGAGTCTTTGTTATGGCTGACCCATGCCAGGTCCTTGCTGCTGTGGAGCTGGCAGTACACCAAGTCCTTGCTGCCCCAGCAGCCTGTTCTCTTGTACTTCCTGTATGTGTCTGTGGATTTCATGGATCTTCTCAGTTAGCAGATGGTGGTATTCCTCCTAATTTTAAGGAACAGGAGAGAAAGGAAAAAACCTATAGATTAGACAGTTTGCTTAAGGAACCCCCTACCAATATACTGTACATGTGCAGAAGCTGTCCTAATCCTAAATTCTGCAAAGAAAGAGTCAAGGTCAGATACTATACTGATTCCCTGCAAGTGCCCCACCACCATCACGAAGAAGCTTTTTTGTTGAGGTATAGGAATTAGATTTCAACATCCATTCTTTATTGCATGCGAGGAAAGCGGACATTGAAGTAAGTCACTATGGGAAGACAGTTTCCTTGCTGTAAACATATGCAAATACTAAGTGAGAAGGACACATGCTTTCCACTCACTTCCCCATTCCCTTTTAAAAAAAAAAAAAAAAAGCTTGTGACATACTAGCTTGCATTTTTTGGACCCTCTGGTCGTTCATGGCTCTCAGGACAGCTCTATTTCAGATTGGTCTCAAGCTATAGGGTTTAAAGGAACACCGGAAGCCATTTTTCTACACTTTTTTGTCGTCAGAGTTCTCCCTTGTTGCTATCACCAGTTCAAGGGCACTGGCGTGGTAATTGAGGTTTTTTGCAACTATGTCACCTTGACAGTATTGAGCAGGCCTAAGTAAGAGTGTTGGCAGCTTCATCTAACTAGGGCCTGGTCGACACTACAATTTTAGTTTTAATTTAGCAGGGTTACCTCGATTTAACTCTGCACCCGTCCACATGACAAAGCCCCCCCCCCAAACTTAAAGGGCTCTTAAAATCAATTTCTTTACTCCACTTCCAATGAGGGGATTAGTGCTGAAATCGGCCTGCTGGGTTGAATTTGGGGTAGTGTGGATGCAATTTGATGGTATTGGCCTCCGTGAGCTATCCCAGAGCATTCCATTGTGACCACTCGACAGTGCTCTCAACTCAGATGCACTGGCCAGGTAGACAGGAAAAGTCCCACAAACTTTTGAATTTCATTTCCTGTTTGGCCAGCGTTGCGAGCTGATCACTACAGGTGACCATGCAGAGCTCATCAGCAGAGGTGACCATGAAGTCCCAGAATTGCATAAGAGCTCCAGCATGGACCAAATGGGAGGTACAGGGTCTAATCGCTGTATGGGGAGACAAATCCATGCTAGCTGAACTCTGTTCCAGTAAATGAAATGCCAAAACATTTGAAAAAGTATCCAAGGGCATGAAGGACAGAGGCTATAACAGGGACTCGCGGCAGTGCCGTGTGAAAATTAAGGAGCTCAGGCAAGCCTTCCCAAAAAAACAGAGAGGCAAAAGGCTGCTCTGGGTCACACCCCCAAACATGCTGCTTTTATGAGCAGCTGCATGCCATTCTACGGGGTGCAGCCACCAGTACTTCAACCCTGTGCTTTGACGCTGTCAATGGAGTAGGATGCAACACAGAAGCAGGGGATGAGTAAGATGAGGAGGAGGTTGAAGATAGCTTATGGGGAAAACGGTTTCCCCGCTTCCTTACTAACAGCCAGGATCTGTTTCTCACCCTGGACCTGGAGCCAGTAACCTCCAAACCCACCCAAGGCGGACTCCCAGACCCTGTAGGTGGAGAAGGCACCTCTGGTGAGTGTACTTTTGTAAATATTAGACATGGTTTAAAAGCAAACATGTTTAATAATTAATTTGCCCTGACATTCACGGCCAGTACAGCTACTGGAAAAGTCTGCTAACGTGTCTGCAGATGGAGTGGAAGTCCTCCAGGGACATCTCCATAAAGCTGTCCTGGATATGCTCCCAAAGCCTTTGCAAAAGGTTTCTGGGGAGGGCAGCCTTATTCTGTCCTCAATGGTAGGACACTTTACCACACCAGTAGCACATAGTCAGGAATCATTGCAGAACAAAGCATTGCAGAACAAAGCATTGCAGCATAGGGTCCCAGCGTTTGCTGGCATTCAGACAACATCCATTCTTTATCTCTGTGTTATCCTCAGGAGAGTGATATCATTCCTGGTCACCTGGTTGAAATAGGGTGGTTTTATTAAGCCGACATTCAGAGGTGCCCGTTCCTGCTGGGCTGTTTGCCTGTGGCTGAACAGAAATGTTCCCAGCTATTAGCCATGCGAGGGCGGGAAGGGTGAAGCTATCAAAATGTGATCTTGTAACAAAAGCACATGTGCTATGTAATGTTAACAGCAAGGTTTACAGTGAAAGAGTGTACCCATTGTTCTATAAAAGGTGTCTTTAACTATCACTCTCCTTCCCCCCCCTCCACTAGCTGCATGTATTTCTCCTTCCCAGAGGCTAGGAAAGATTAGAAGGTGAGGAAAAAAAAATGCACTTAGGATGAAATGTTCAGAGATCATGCTGTCCTCCCACATGGGCAGAGCACAGCAGAATGTGTAGAGACAGACAATATCAGAGTGCAGGAAAGCACAATATGAATGCGGGGAGAGGTGGCAGGCTGAAGAGAGTAAGTAGCGAGCTGAAGATGATAGGTGGCGTCAGCTTGCTGACAGAAGGCAGGCGTCAGGGCTCAGGCTGCTGGAGCATCAAACTCATATGCTCCAGCATATGGCTGAGCTGCAGTAAAGGCAGCAGGAGCACAGACCACGCTACAGCCCCTGTGTAACCAACCGCCCTCCTCCCCAAGTTCCAATACCTCCTCACCCAGATGCCCAAGTATGCGGGAGACCTCCAGCCACTCCACCCCAGAGGATTGCCCAAGCAACAGAAGGCTGGCAATCAATAAATTTAAGTTTAAAGTGCAGTGTGGCCTTGTCCTTCCCTTCTTCCCCACCCCTCCTGGGCTACCTTGGCAGTTATCCCTCTATTTGTGTGATGAATTAATAAAGAATGCATGAATGTGAAACAATAATGACTTGATTGCCTCCACGAGCAATGATCAGAGTGGGGAGGGGAGGGTGGTTAGCTTACAGGGAAGTAGAGCGTGAACTGGGGTGGGGGGAGGTGTCCATCAAGGAGAAACAAAAAACTTTCACACCGTAGCCAGGCCAGTCATGAAACTGGTTTTCAAAGCTTCTCTGGTGTGCAGCACACCCCCTTGTACTCTTTTAACTGCCCTGGTGTCTGGCTGCAGGTAATCAGCAGCCAGAAGATTTGCCTCAACCTCCCACCCCTCCATAAACATTTCCCCTCCAGTCTCACAGATATTGTAGAGCACACAGCAAGTGCTAATAATGGAAATATTGGTTTTGCTGAGGTCTATCTTAGTCAGTAAACTGTGCCAGCACACTTAAATGTCCAAATGCACATTCTACCACCATTCTGCACTTGCTCAGCCTATAGTTGAACAGCTCCTGACCACTGTCCAGACTGCCTGTGTATGGCTTCATAAGCCATGGCATCAAGGGGTAGGCTGGGTCCCCAAAGATAACTATAGGCATTTGAACATCCCCAACAATTGTTTTCTGGTCTGGGAAGAAAGTTCCTTCCTGCAGCTTTTGAAACAGACCAGCGTTTCAAGCATCATGTACTTTTCCTGACCATCCCACGTTGATGTTGGTGAAATGTCCCTTGTGATCCACCAGTGCTTGCAGCAACATTGAAAAGTACCCCCTTTCAGTTTCTGTATTCGCTGGCTTGGTGCTCCAATGCAAAGATAAGGATATGGGTTCCATCTATTGCTCCGCTACAGTTAGGGAATCCCATTGCAGCAAAGCCATCCACTATGACCTGCACATTTCCCAGAGTCACTACCCTTGATATCAGCAGCTCTTTGATTGTGTTGGCTACTTGCATCACAGCAGCCCCCACAGTAGATTTGCCCATTCCAAATTGATGCTCAACTGACCAGTAGCTGTCTGGCATTGCAAGCTTCCAGAGGGCTATCGCCCCTCACTTCTCAACTGTGAGGGCTGCTCTCATCTTGGTATTCTGGCATTTCAGGGCAGGGGAAAGCAAGTCAAAGTTTCATGAAAGTGCCCTTACACATGTGAAAGTTTCACAGCCACTGGGAATCGTCCCAGACCTGCAACACTATGTGGTCCTACCAGTCTGTGCTTGTTTCCTGGGCCCAGAATTGGCATTCCATGGCATGAACCTGCCCCATTAACACCATGATGTGCACATTACCGAGGCCTGTGCTTTGTGAGAAGTCTAGATCCATGTCTATGTCCTCATAACTCTCGTCATGGCACTGCTGTCGCCTCCTCACCTGGTTTTGCTTTTACAGGTTCTGGTTCTGCATATACTGCAGGATAATGTGCATGGTGTTTACAGAGCTCATAATTGCTGCACTGATCTGAGCGGGCTCCATGTTCCCGGTGCTATGCATGCATCCGACAAAGTGGGTCTTCACCCATGAAAGCTCATGCTCCAAAATGTCTGTTAGTCTATAAGCTGCCACAGGATTCTTTGCTGCTTTTACAGATCCAAACTAACATGGCTACCCCTCTGAAACTTGACACCAGTGCTATGGCGTCTGCACTGAAAAAAAGGCGCAAAAAGATTATCTGCCGTTGCTCTGACGGAGGGAGGGGCGACTGATGACATGGCTTACAGGGAATTAAAAAAAAAAATCAACAAAAGGGGTGGCTTTGCATCAAGGAGAAACACAAACAGCTGTTACACAGAATGGCCCCCTCAAGGATTGAGCTCAAAACCCTGGGTTTAGCAGGCCGTTGAGTTCATGGAGAGAAGGAGGAGTAAATGAATACAAAACAAATCTGGTCTGTTTCTTGTTTTGATCCACTCCTTCTATCTTATGCATCTTAGGCTGGCAACAAACAGTGCAGTATGACTGCTAGCCATCGTCATCTCCTGGGTGCTCCGCAGAAGATGCTGCATTACGATTGCTAGCCATCATCTCCTGCTGGGTGCTTGCCAGAAGACTGTGCAGTATGACTGGGGAATGACCTGGCTGGGTCACTCCCATGTCTGCCCAGGCACCCCTGACCGACCTCACTGAGGTCAGCTAAAAGAGCACCCAGGAGACATTGATGATGGCTACCAGTTGTAATGCACCATCTGCTGCCAAAAGGCAATGAGCTGCTGCTGTGTAGCAATGCAGTCCCATGTCTGCCAGCACCAGGAGACGTACAGTGACAGTGAACCGAGCAGGCTCCATGCTTGCTATGGTATAGTGTCTGCACAGGTAACCCAGGAAAAAAAGGCACGAAACGATTGTCTGTTTTCACAGAGGGAAGGAGAGGGGGAGGGAGAAGGGGGCCTGACGACATGTACCCAGAACCACCCGCAACACTGTTTTTGCCCCATCAGGTGTTGGGATCTCAATCCAGAACTCCAATGAGTGGCAGAGACTGTGGGAACTGTGGGATAGCTACCAACAGTGCAACACTCCAGAAGTTGATGCTAGTCTTGGTACAGTGGATGCAGTCTGCTGAGTTAATGCACTTAGAACATTTTGTGTGGGGACACAATTAACTGTATAAAAACAATTTCTAAAAAACCAACCTGTAAATTTGACCTAATTTCATAGTGCAGACATACTCTAGGACTCTAATTAGGGCTGGATCAGTGACAAAGACTTGGCACAAGCTTAAGCTGTCACCAATTAAGATAGTACAGACCAAACATAAATCTGGAGCACTGGTAGCAGAGCTAACGCCACTTACCCGGCTGTTTGCTTGGTCATATGACTCCCCTTCCACTCTGCGAGCAAATGAGGCCAGCCTCTCCGTGTGCTCATCTCCTAATACGGCAGGATCAGGATTGGGATAAATCATTTGGACTCTACAACAGATGCAATCTTTCAGTTAGAAGAAACCGATTCTTCTCAGCCAGTGATGGGCTTTTGGTTTTTATTTCAGGAATCTCAGGAAAGTAATTCTAAGGCCTTGAGCAGGACACTTTGGGGGCAGGGGCAAGCTTTGACTGACAACCCTGCATCTAGTCTCACCCCATCCCAACGTGTCATGCAGCATATAAAAAGGGGAAAGACCAGGAAAGCATTTTTATCATACTGAGACAAACTCAGTACCTCCAAGGAAGTAAGGAGGCAGCCTCTTATTGGTAAAGAGCTGAGCTCAATGGGCTCTGATCTCAGTTGGGGTTCTCTGCTTTACTGTAATATGAAGACAAAGTTTCCTTGGTTATAAGTTAATATTTCATAGAACCCAAGTATTTACAGTCTATGGTCTTCACTCCCCTTAAAACAAAACACACACCGCCATCCATTACTGAAGCCTACAGGTCCCTTCTTTTTACTTTTCAGCAAGCCACTTGGAGCATCAGCCACCATCTGCCTTTTTTTGGCAAGGGTATAAGAGGGCAGTGGAGAGAGGCAGAGAAGGGATTTCACATGAAGTCATGTTCTTTGATATAGGGCAATGGACACCTGAAATTTTTGCTTCTTAATTCAGAAGCCCATCCCTCTTCTTGGAGGGAGAGAAGTCCATTTTGACACCAGATACCTACATCCTCCGTACAACATGCTCACGCTGTGCCAGACTCACTGATTCTTGCCACTGGTTATTCCTGCCAGTGCTGGAGGATTGTGGTGCTCTTGGCAAAGGACCTAGGGTGGCAACAGCTGCCATTTCACCCATCACTGGGCTTAAAAATAAGAATGGGGAGGGGAAAAGAAGAGATTGTTAAGACTTGGAGTTACAGTTAAGATCTTAGGTAGCAGCTTTCATTTTAAACACCTTTTGCAATGGGTTTCTGGACCAGAGCACTGGGGATCATTGGTGCAAAGCAGGACAAAAGAAACTAAAGTTTATTGGCAAGCCACACCTCCATGGCATATTCCCCCCCCCCCCCCCCCGATATTCTGCTTGGGCAGGGCTAGGAGATGCCCTGTGACCTCACTCAAGAGCACAGATTTACATGTTTTGGGTTCATGCAGCAGAATACACAAGTCCATATCATCTTCTATGCCACCTGTCCATTGAAGCAGCAGTGGTGCCCAGGAAGAGCCAGTGAGAACAGAGCCTTGAAGAGACCTGTATGAAGCCAGGGAGCCACTCAGGAGGTTGCCAGAAGCTGTTTAGTTCTGCACAGACTTCCCCAGGACAGTCCCTGAAGTGACACTGCAGTGGTGTGTGTCTGCAGCTCACCATTTAAGGGATATTTGAGCTACATACCACCAGCCCTGGGTTTGTGCCAGGGAGGGGGGACTATGGCTGTAACATACCAAGGAGGTGGCTGTACCCAAGTCTGAGGCAACACCTTCATTTAGCCCCGGAAGCAAATCCCATCACTGCCAGTGAGACATGCAAGGAATTTGAGTAAGCAGAACTCTGCCTAAACAGAAGTATGGCCAGGTCTCCAGGAACAACAGCCACCTGTCTGAGAGATGCACTAGGGATTTAGTGGCCATGAGCACTATTAAAGGACAGCACCTCCAGAAGGCCCCTAGCACCAGAGGAAGTGTACCCCCAACAGGAACAACTCACACTACTGCCTGCAGCAGTTTGGTATTCCCTGGAAGCCTGTCCAAGCATTGATCACCACTCAGCATGGTCTGTCTGTAGACAGAGCTATATGAACTTGTCCAGAGGATTCCAAGTTTGCAGTCCAGGCATAGAATTGGAAGACAGAAGCCTGTGTAGCTGCACCATGAGTGTCTTTACATTCAAGGAAAGATGCTCAATTCTTAGTTTGAACAGGGGGTAGGTTGACCAATATTGGGTACAACTTTTCCAATTTGGGATTTTTTTAAAATCTGTGTCTGGGGCAAGGCAGGGGGGAAGAAGAGAAGGGAATTTAAGGAAGAACATAGTTTTTCACATGTAGACAAGACATGTGAATTAGGAGACAAGAACTTACTTGTCAAAGTTTATACCCAAAGGAAACACAGATTCAGGAGGGAGACTGGGGCGTGGAACCTCTAAACCTGCATTCACTCTCAGAGTGTTAGGATCTAGAGATCAAGAAAAAAAATTGCATCTTGACCAATAGTTTGCCATGCTTTTACTGGGCTTTGCACAGTTATTTTAAAGAAAGAAACTATCCATTTAGAAAACCAAATTTAATGCCTGGAAAGTGAAGACCCTTTACAATTTATCTTGGAAGAGTGATGAGAGGAGAGAACAGGGCTTACTTGGAGTTGTTCTGAAGAGCAGACCAGCCACTGGGGTAGATCTGGTTATCACAAGAAACCCTTCCTAGATCACTGCCAGGAAGGACCATGGCTGGTTTCAACAAGCCATTTGTTGAACTAGCAAAGACTAAAAGACAAAGCCTTAGCTGGATATTCCTCCAGCAGGCAGCAACCTCTTTCAGCTTCTCCTAGTTCTTGCCACTAGTAGCAGCATAGCAGGCAACCACTAGTGAATGTTTACAAACTGGGTAATTCAGAAAGACAGATTATCAGATTAGTGGGGAAGGGATTTGAGCAGCAAAATTCAGACAATTCCTTAACCAAAGGAAGCTGTAGGTAAGTATTTCAGGAACTAAAGTGGTACTATTGGAAGATGTTCTAGTCTGGAAGCAGGGCCAGCTCCAGGCACCAGCAAAACAAGCCAGTGCTTGGGGGCGGCACATTTCTAGGGGTGGCATTCTGCCACCAGCCCTCATAGGTGCCGACTCCAGGGCATGGGGAAAAGTGCCCCCGCTGCTCCAGCTCACCTCTGCTCTGCCTGCTCCCCTGAGCATGCCACCACCGCTCTGCTTCTTCCCCCTCCCTCCCTCCCTCTCAGGCTTGCTGCATGCAAAACAGCTGTTTCGCACAGCAAGTCTGGGAGGGAGAAGCCAAGCGGCCAGGTGCTTGGGGAAGGCAGCAGTGGTGGAGCAGAGGTGAGCTGGAGTGGTTCCTCTACCCCCCCCATTACTTGCTGCGGCCCTGCACCCTAGCTCACCTCTGCTCCACCTGCTCCCCTGAACATGCTGCGGCTCTGCTTCTCCCCCCTCCCTTGCCTGAGAGGGAGCAGGGAGAAGTGGTGCACCTGGGGTGATGGCGAGCTAGGGCAGGAGATCAATGAGGGGGTGAAAAATGCAGCACACCTGGGGAGGAGGTGGGGCTGGGGATTTGGGGAAAAGGTGGAGTTGGGGCAGGTCTGGGGAGTAAGAAATAAAGAGGGGGGCAGCCAAAAAAATCCTAGAGCTGGCCCTGTTTGGAAGACAGGCACAAATCCAGTTGCATTTCCTTTCCAGCATTTAGACTAAAGATTTAGGTCACTAGAACATGAGACACATTGGACAATACACGGTCAGCTGGAATGTGACCTTACTTTGTGGATTCCTGGGAGATGGCCCTTGGAGAAATTGTTCTGGCTGCTGACCATTTGCTTGAGGCCAAGGTAATCCCGCCATCTGGAGATGCCTGGCCAAGATGTTTTGTAGGTCTGGAGAGAGCTGGTGTCAAATAGTAGTTTGTACTCCAAACTCTACAAAGAGAATTTCCAAGTTCTACCTCAGCTCCATTCAACAGTGCTGGAAGAGAAACATCAGTAACTAACAAGGCATGGCAGGGTGGGGGCGGAGGGAGAAGAAGAAGAAGAGAGACTTGCACAAGACTAGATGTCTTGTTTTAGGCATCTACTCTCCTCCCATGTGGCCACAAGAACTTGGCCTGATCTTCATTCTATCCCAACTCCTCCCCCTCCCTACATGGCTGTCCTGTTTTCCTTTCATAAGAAAGATTGGAATCTGCCCAGGAACACTGTTCTGTGAAGCCTACGGCCCCCCCACCCCATTCCACTGGAACTGCCAGAGAAATTTTACACTAGAAATCCTTCCAAACTGGCAGCACTGTACAAAGCAATGTATGACAAGGAGTGTGACATTTTATAGTTACACCTCTACAGTATGATGAGAGAGAAAAATTCTTGTCTTTAGAGAAATCTAATGTATCAGTTTGAGGACACATGACCTGCTTGGTGGTGTTTATATTCTGGTAGCACCTAGAGACCAACAAATATTAGGGTCCCATGGTGCTTGACACGAAGAAAACTGTTCCTCCTCTAGAAAGCTTATAGTTTAAACAAATGAGATCAATAATTGTAGAAGTGTAACCTAGGACTAGAAGGGATCTCTTGACCATCCCTGACAGGTGTTTGTCTAACCTGTTTTTAAAAAGTTCCGGTGATAGGCAGGTTGTGGAATCTAGGTAGTTTGTGCGGGGCTTAAGTTAGATATTAGGAACATTTTCCTAATTGAAGGGTGGTTAAGTCTCCCTTCTGTGATTTAAGCTCATTACTTCTGTCTTCAGTGGACAAAGAGAACCCTTTATCACCCTCCTCTTTATATGTGCCCCCTCAATCATCTCTTGAATAAAAGAGAATTTTTTCCAGTCTTTCCTCATAGCTCACATTTTCTAGACCAAGGGTAGACAACCTATGGCACACATGCCAAAGGTGGCACTCGAGCCGATTTTCAGTGGCACTCACACTGCCTGGGTCCTGGCCACCGGTCCAGGGGGCTCTCCATTTTAATTTAGTTTTAAATTAAACTTCTTAAACATTTTATAAGCATTATTTACTTTACATACAACAATAGTTTAGTTATATATTATAAATGTATAGAAAGAGACCTAAAAATGTTAAAATATATTACTGGCAAGCAAAACCTTAAATTAGAGTGAATAAGTGAAGACTCGGCACAGCACTTCTGAAAGGTTGCCGACCTCTGTTCTAGACCTTTAGTCATTTTTGTTGCTTTCCTCTGGACTCTCCAGTTTGTCCACATCTTCCCCAAAGTGCAATGCCTTGAACTGGATACAGTACTCCAGCTGAGGCCTCACCAGTGCTAAGTAGTGAGTATTGCTTACAACATACCAATACATCCCAGAATGTTCACTTTTTTTGGGGGGGGGGGGGGGAAGGAGGTGGGGGGGTGCAACAGAACTACAGATGTCTATAAAACATAGCAGTGATCCACTGTAACCCCCAGATCCTTTTCTGCAGTACTCCTTCCTAGGTGTTCATTGCCCCCCCCATATTGTTTTTGGGCAATTAATTGTTCCTGTCTAACTGTAGTATTTGCATTTGTCCTAATGGAATTTCATGCTGCGTGTTTCAGACCATTTCTCCAGTTTGTCTAGTACATTTTGAATTCTAATCCTGTCCTCCAACGTGCTTGCACCCCCTCCCAGCTTGGTATCAACAAATTAAGTGCACTCTCAGTTTGGATAACAGTATAACTCTATTGAATAGAACTGGATGTAGGACACATCCCTGTGGGACCCCACATGAAATGGCCTCCCATCTTGACTGAGGCATTGATAACTACTCTGAGCTCTGTCTTATAGCAAGTTCATCTAGGCTAGATTTCCATAGTTTGCTTCTGAAAAGGGCATGTGAAACAGTATCAAGAGCCTTATTAAAACTGATATACATCACATCTGCTGCTTCCTCCCTATCCACAAGGCTTGTTACCCTGTCCAAGAAGGATATTAGGTTGGTTTGACATGATTTTTTCTTGACAAGTCCATATTGACTGTTACTTATCACATTATCTTGTGGTGCTTACAAATTAATTGATTGATTATTTGCACTATTATCTTTCCAGCTACTGAAGTTAGACTGACAGGTCTGTATTTCCCAGGGTTGTCCTTGTTCCCTTTTTACAGATGGGTAACTTGCCCATTTGCAGTCCTCTAGGATCACCCCCTTCCTCTAGGAGTTCCCAAAGGTCATCACTAATGGCTCAGATCTCTTCAGCCAATTCCTTACATATTTAGTATGTATTCCATCAGGCCCTGCTGACTTGGAGACATCTAAATTTGTCTAAGGCCAGGCCTACACTGCAAGCTTACATTGCTACAACTATGTTGCTCAGTGGTATGAAAAAACAGAACCCCCCCCGAACAATATAGTTTTGCTAGCATAAGTGGTAGTGTGCACATCACTATGTCAGCAGGAGAGCTCTTTGGGGGTTTAGTTATGTCAACAGGAGACAGAGCTCTCCCATCAGCATAGAGTGGCTACAAAGGAGACCTTGGCAGTACAGCTGTGCAGAGTAAGGTCTCTAGTGTAGACATGACTTAAGTTGATAGGAGAGCTCTGTCTGAATCAAGCATCTTCACTGCAGTGCTACAGAAGTGCAGCCCCCTCAAAGTCCCTCCTCCCTCCCACTCCATTCTTGGTCTTCCTCTTTCTTTGATGTTTTTATAAAAATGTTTTGTAACCTTTTATGTTCCCAGCTAATTTAATCTCCTTTTGTCCCTCTTTGCATGAGCTTTTTATAGTTATCCTTTGTAATTGACCCTAGTTTTTACTTTCTGTAGGACTAGAGTTTCAGGTCATTGAAGATCTCCTGGTTAAGCCAACATGGTCTCTAACCATAATTCCTAGGTTTCCTTTGCATTGGGATAGCGTGCCTTAAAATTGTCAATTTTTATTTGTCGTTCATCTGACACACATACCTTCATTAAAATATAATTCCTCCCTGCTTTCTCCCCATTCCTTCATAGCCTTTGTTAATCTCAGGGGCCCCCTTCCACTTTACCCAACCCCTAGAGCCAATCACCCTCTTCATACTGACCTTGAAAACCCATCCCCTAGCCAGTCTGAAGACAAGACTATGCAGAAACAACACACTATGAAGCCTCTTCCTCTTTCCTGAAGAGAAGGCAATTGTATAGTAAAAGTCTACAGGTTTCACAAACATCAGCCAGAGAAAAGGCTGCAAGGAAGTGTTGTTAGTGGCTGTGCATAAGGAGAAAAATCTCTTTCCCACAGTTTGTTAGGGAGGTCAGAGTATCTTCCAAGCCACATGTTGTCTGTTAGAAACCAACACAGGGCTTTGCCTCACTGTAAGGGTGGTACAAGCAAGAGAAAAACCCAGGTGCCCAACATTAACAGGGCAGAATGGAGAAGTAGCAGCAACACATTTAGGACTGTCAACAGCAGTCACCTTTTACCAAAAGTTAGAATCTCACTCCCTCTGTGGTTGTGAGCAGAGAAAAGGGAGAGAGACAAGGCACATACATATCACCACCAGTTTTCTACTATCCTGTGGCTATCTCCTACTTAGTGTGGTTGTAGATTGTGTGTTTTCATTCTTAACATGCTAGCTTTTTCCATGCAGCGACAGACTTGGAAGGAGCAGGCTAAGGAGGTCTATTTAAATAGTTGATAAGGATGAGTGAAGATTTAAAGATGAAGGAAAGACAGTTCTCTCTTTTAGCCTAGCAACATAAAACAGCCTGGGTTTAAGAGGATGGAGGAACAGTACTCAGCAGCCTTGCTATACAAAACAGTTAAATAATCACATCCACTTTTTAAGTAAGATCACAAAAATCAAAAGCTTTCAAGCACAATACCAGAGGGCAGAGACCCACTCTTCAAGCTTTATATTAAAATAATCAGTTTACTTAATAGTAGCCCCCCTCCTACATTATTCCCATACTTACATGCATTTCCCTCCAAGAAAGCTCAGCTATAGAGCCCTGGCTTTTCTTTATATACTAGTTAGCTTTGCTACTAGCGCTACCCCTTTTTCACAAATGATCCTAATCCCAATCAATAAATAACTGGGGTGAGAGTGTGGTAGAAAGGAGTTACCAACTCATTAGCTAAAGGCTCACAACCACAGGATCACCCACAAACCTATTTTGAAGCCAATACAGCTGTGTAATTAAGTCTGTCCTGCCCAGGAGTCCCAGCTTACCTATCCACAATCAGATTTGCTTGGGGGAAAAGGTAATAAAAGGGACTGTACTGAGTGAGTAATTTTTACATTTACACTATAGACCAGATTAACTATCTGCTCCATATTATTCATACAATGGCAGATCCTCCTTTGAATCTTCCTCAGCTACATCTTGTGTCAGTGGCTGATCAATGGAGGGGCTCCCAGACAATTCTGATTGGCTGAGAGTGTAGAGTTTTTGTACTGCCATGAGTAAAGCCTCCTCCCCTTGTTTCAATGAGCTCTCTGAAGGTGGACATTTGTGTCAATGCACAGGCCTAGAGACGTCCATGGGGCTCTGCACAGGTGCAGGGATTTACCTGCCCAGAGATCATGATAGGACCAGGGTCTAAGCAAAGTGAGGGATTTGGTAGGACAGAACAGTAGCTGGGCTACCACTTCAGCTCGGGTTAGAAGGGAAAGGAATTAAGATAAGGCTTTCCATGACCCTGGAGGGATGGGCTAGCAGGTGCTGCCTTTAATAAATCAATATAAAGCAGCTCTTATCTGTAGCCACTGTTTGAGAAAATACAAAGGTTTCCTTGTAGCCATATTAAGGGGCTGCCTTGGTGTATTTTTGACATATAGCTTGCCTGGGTCAACAATGCTGAGTCAGGGTTTAGTCTTCTAGCATTAAGTTTATTGGTGAATGTTCTATTATAGAGCAGAAAGTTTGGCATTTGGGAGGGATGGGGTTTTTACAAGCACTGGAAAAAGCTGACTGCATTGCCCAATAACAGCAGCTGAGGCATAAACCCAACAAGTCATAAAACTGTGAGTCTTCTGTTATGTATTTTTACAAAAAGTTTCACTCTTTTTTTACATGTTTGCATCGCATTGGCAGAAACCTGCATTTGAAGCTGAGAAAGGTAGGGGCATGTGAATTGCCATACCACATCAGACCAGCAGTCCATCTAGTCCAGTGTCCTCTCTCTGACTGTTCAGCACCAGATGTTTCAGAAGATGGTGCAAAAAGCACTCCAATACAGTAGTTCCCAACCAGGAGTATGTGTAATCCTGGGGATATGCAGAGGTCTTCTTCTCGTCTAGATATTAACCTAGTTTTACAAAAGGCTACATAAAAAGCACTAGCAAAATCAGTACAAACTAAAATGTCATACAGACAATGACTTGTTTATACTGCTCTATGTGCTATATACTGAAATGCAAGTGCAAGATTTATATTCCAATTGATTTATTTTATAATTATATGATAAAAATGAGAGAGTTAGTAATTTGTCAGTAACAGTGTGGCAGTGACACTTTTGTATTTTTATGTCTGATATTATAAGCAAGTAGGTTTTAAGTGAAGTGAAATGTGGGGTATGTAAGACAAATCAGATTCCTGAAAGGGGTACAGTAGTCTGGAAAGGTTGAGAGCCACTGCTCTAGTAGACACTTATGAACTAATCTGTGTATAGGATAAGTTGTGTGTTAGCCCTTGTCACTTCTAGTTTGGCTTGTGCTCTGAAATATGAGTTCATTATATTGCTAATTCTCTGTTTTCCTTTTTAACATAAACTGTGGCTGTCCTCATTCTCCATTTAAATGGCTGTTCCTTAAACTTTTGAATTAAATTGTACTTTGTGATATATTATTGTAGCGTGTCTGTATGTGTATTTAAAAACAATCTGAGTTTTGGTGCCTGTCTGCCTGTTCTTCTATTATGAAACCAGAGTGTCTGATCTTCCTTTTCCAGGCCAGTCCTATTTTATAGATCTCTATTCTGTCCCTTCTCTCAACTAAATGGTCCCAGTCTCTGCACTCTCCTCTCACACACAAGTCTTTCCCTCCTTCTAACCGCTTTTCTTGCCTGTATCTGAATGACTTCACTTTTTGCACCCCCTTGATTTGAGAGAGGGTAGCTAAACCTCAACATGATTTGGGGTGAATCAGGGATTTCTATACCAACATTTTCAATATTTCAATATCTCCATTCCTTAGGCAGCCTTAACACGTCCTAGCTTTGTTTTTCTGACTGCTGTTGCAGAGGATTTTCATTGAGCTGTCCACAGTGATGCCTGGGTGTCTCTTTTGAACAGTTAGAGGTTAATGGAGAAGCCAGCAATGTGTGTGAGCTGTGCAAGTTATTCCTGCCAAGAGGCATCATCTTGCTGGGTTAAGCCATGTCTTTCAGAAGGCTGAACTGAGCAGAGCTGCAATCCAGGAAGGGATGTAGGTGCTGTTACGCTCTAGAACCCCAGCATTGCAGTCCACAAAGCCTGAGTTGGGCTCCCTAAACACTGAATGGGGAGAGAGAGAGATCTTAGAATGTGGTCCACAAAGCTGGCATGCTAGGTGGGGAGCCATCTAAGCTAGCCAATAGGAGATGCTGACCAGAGGGGATGCGTGCTCAATCCTGCCCAGCAGCGTATTATCACCTAGGCCGACAAATTTGCAGGGGCAGCAAATTTATAATAGCAGCATTTTTGTAATCACAGCATCAGTGACGCTGCGATTCTACCAATCATAGTGTGTATTGAAACCACCAATGACAGTGTGATGCCATTTAGTAAACATACTCACGAGAATCCTACACGTTAATAATATGACCGGAAGAAAGAAATTAAGTGGTTCTCAGTTTTGGATCCATGCGTGGTCCCATGCTATAAGCGAAATCGTGCATTCAAGCGAGGGCCCGTGTAATTTTATTTATAATAAAACTTGTAAATGTTCAATTTTTTTCATGATATTTAGATTCATTTTAGTTCAAAAGAATTTGTAAAAAAATGAAAACAAGTTCATATGAGGACGGGGGCGGCAATTATTTCAGGGCCTAGGGGTGGCAAAATCATTAATCTGCCACTGATCCTGCCCCTCTCTTGGAGACAGGTGCCTAAGTCCAGGCTGCAGGGAGGCACTAGCTATGCTAGTGATCTGTGAAATGGGGGAAGATAGGCACTCTGCTGTCTAAGTTGCAAGTGGGACCTGAAACAAAATGTGGGGCAGAGAGAGAGAAGGAGGCCTTCCCTTAGAACCTTCAACCTAGAATATTCACCTATGCTGTCAGAGACCCCCATTTCAAGTCCCCCCTCCCTCTGATGAGAAGGGATTTGAACAGGGATCTGCCACCTCTCAGAGGCATGCCCTAACCACAAGTCTATGGAATATTCTCAGGCAGGGCTCCCTCAATCTCTCCTACTGAAGTTGTGTCACTTTAATGAAACAATGGAATACTTTGAGAAAGAGTTAGAATGACTCTATAACTCTGTGGTTAGGGCACCCAGCTGAGAGGTGGCAGATGGCTGTTCCCCTTGCCTGATGAGGAGAAGGGATTGGGACTTGAGGCGGGGATCTCCCACATGCTGGGACCCTATCCACTAGGTTTAAGATGATAAAGGGGCTGCTGCTCCTTTCCCTCACGGGCTTTGTGCAGATTCACCTGAGGGGCCCAATCCAGTAGACGTTCTCAGAGGCTGTTTATGGGATTAGGCCCCTGCATGTGGCTTGGGCAGCTGAATGCCTGTGTCTTGCTGTGAGTGGCTCTGAGGCTTAGATAGGCATGTGGACAGCTAAAGTGAGACAGCAGTGTGCATCCCTGGAAGAAAAAGGCTTAGGCACAGGTGAGTTTAGACGTTTGCAGGACTAGGCCGCAGCTGAATGGGAGTTTTGTGGATTGGGTGGTTCCTAAAACAGGACTTAAGCATTTAAGTCCCTCTTAAAGCTCTAGCCTGGCCCCAAAACCTGGTCCCATGATCCAAGAGACCCCTTCTCCATCCCACACTAGGAAAGACTTCAGCTTGAACATGAGGGAGCTGCCAGTAGGTACCTGTGTAGGACCTTCACTCCGGAATCCTCTCCCCACTCTTTGATCTGCCAGGCAAGCTACAAAACCCATCTACTCAGGCATTTGCGGAGTTCTGGAGATACTTTTGGCAGCTTTTGTGGTACGGGCATATTGTTAGGATGCAAGACCAACAAATTATGATGCGTGTTTGCCAAGGAAATTCTGTTACACAGCCATGGTCACCAAAAGCTTCGGTGGCATGATAAAATCACCAGTGAGGGAAATAAGACAGTCTGGCTGGAGGTTCAGTTTAAGGACCTAACTAGAAATTGATCCAGGCGGCACTCGATCTCCAAGGAGGCTATGTCCCTTTGGGATTTGCCATGATGATGGTGGAGATGCCATTTGTAATAGTGCATTTTAGTGGATGTTTATTCAGGTGAAGAGACTGGTCTGTCATGTGACATGATATGAAAAAACTGAATTATAGAAAATAGCTGGAGAATAGTAGAAGTGCTTACTGATGTTTTATAAACCTAACCAACTAGCTTATTTAAATCCAGAGTAGAGAATCAATTTCAACAAGCTTAATTGTGTTCATATGAATTTCCCCACAATAGCCAACAGGTTAAAATTAGGGCAAGAGCGCCAATGGATAAAATTATCTGACCTCCAAACAATGTGTGTGCTTTTTAGAGTGATGTGTTTTTTACCTGGTTCTCGTAACTCCAGAATGGCTCAGCAGATCTTGCTGAAGTTTTTGAGCCTTGGTTTGAGTTCAGTCATGAAACATTTCAATTCCAAACTGAAAGAAAGAGAGAATATAGAACTGGATGTTCTGAATGCAGTGGCCATATATGATGACATGCGTCTTGCACCCCTTTAAATATTTAATGATAAATGATGAGTAGTATGTTCCTGCTGCTTGTGTAACAAATTGGACACTATGGAGGGGATGGGCAGATATCCTAAGGGGGAATAAAGCAGAGAATTCTATACAGAAATCTAAACTCATGGTACTAACACACAAAGCCTCTATGGGAATTGTACAGGACCACTGAAAACACACACAGGGGGCCTTAACTCACATTTATTGGGCTATCTGCAAATTTTGCTGGATATGCCTACAGCAGGTTCTGTCTCTCAGGCAGAAAAACCAAATTAGTCCTTCTAGGTATAGTTCAGTAGGGAAGCAAGCAGGCTTGTCCACGTGAATACTTAGTTCCTAGCAAGCTGTGTGTCAACGTACAGTGCACTAGCATGCTATGGACACAGTGTCCAAGTGGGACATGCTCCCACACATTACACATTCCCTAGTGTGTTTTAGCCTACTCTCATTTCAAAGCAGGATAGATCAAAGTGCACTATGGAACTTTTAATGCACGGCAGCAGGATCCACATGGACCCATAGTACACAGCAAACTAATGTGCCATATAGTAACCTCCCAGCTTGCCATGAGCTAAGTGTTTATGTGGACAAGCCCTGGGAAACTTGCAGAGTTAAAATGAAGAATGTATGTCGAACCCCAGGAAATTCACTAGCCCCCCCAGACCATCTGCCAAGGACACTCTCCCAGCTTGACTTGAAAACTTCTTTAACCACTTATAGTGGGACAGTCAAGCTGTAGGGATTTTGGAAAATGATAGGGCACTGGACTAGGTAGCAGGAGACCTGGTGTCAATTTCCACCTCTGCCACTTGCCTGCTGTAATCTTGAGCAAGTCATTTCACCTCCTTCCCCTTCCCACCCATGATCTATTTAGAACATAAACTCTTTGTTGCGCACACTATCTTTTACTCCATGTTTGTAGTGTGCCTAGTAGAATGGACCTCTGATCTCCACTGGGGCCTCAAGGTGCTACTGTAATACAGTAAATAGGAAATTATCCTTCTGCGATCACACTTGGTGCTTGAGGCTTATTAGCACAGCTCCCTTCAATTCCTCTGATGTGCACTTATGGGGACTCCTGTGACCACCTGCCTTCACCAGGGAAGAAATCCTCCTCATGCTGCTGGAGGAAGGACTGATTCTGCTGAAGTCAAGTGGCTACCAAGAGTCTCCCATGTTACATCCCTAGGTAGAGTCAAGACACTGGAAGCAAAGGCACTCCCACCCTCTTGTCCAGTTCAGTTATTCCAGCTAACTTGATGTCAGAATGGTTAAACCTGCTGTCATAAATATAAAAGGAAAGAGTTACATAAAATCCCTTTTTGGCAGCTGTACTGAATCACTTTACCTGTAAAGGGTTAAGAAGCTCAGATAATCTGGTTGGCACCTGACCAGAAGGACCAATAAGGAAAGAAGATACTTTCAAATCTGGGGGCAGGAGAAGATTTTGTTTGTTTTTTCTTTGTCTGTTCCCTCTCCGGATGGAGAGAGAGCCCAGGCAGGTACATCATCTCCTGAAAACATACCTGAAATAATACATCTAAGATTACAAAAATTGTAAGTAAGGCAAGGAAATGCATTACGTTATCTCTTGTTTTAGCTTGTGAATTTTCCCTATGTTAAGAGGTAGTTTTATTCCTGTTTTTGTAACTGTGAAGCTGAATCCAGAAGGGAGTCCTCTGTGTTTTAAATCTTTTTATTACCCTGTAAAGTTACCTTCCATCCTGATTTTGCAGAGGTGATTCTTTTACTTTTATAATAAAGTTTTTCTTTTAAGAACCTGATTGATATTAGTGTCCTAAAGATAAAGGGTCTGGTCTGTATTTACATGAAAGGCAATTGGTTGGTATATTATTCTCAAGCCTCCCCAGGAAAGGGGGTGAAGGGGCTTGGGAGAATATTTATTTTGGGAGGATAGGGATTCCAAATGACCCTGCCCTGAATTTTTGTGTAAATCACTTGGTGGTGACAGCAATACCATCCAAGGACAAGGAAAGAAATGTCTGCCTTGAGAAAGTTTTTAACTAAGCTGATCGAATATAAGTTTAGGGGGTCTTTCATGTGGGTCCCCACATCTGTACCCCAGAGTTCAGAGTGTGTATGTGTGGAAACCTTCACACCTGCAAACCTCTGCAATGCTGAGTGATAAGACCTGAGCTTGAAATACAACATGCTGGGCAAATGGTGTGTAACTGGCTGTAATGCACATTATTACTGTAACAGTACAATGCTGAAAGGCACTAGCAGTAGGTGTGTGCAGTAGCTGCAGATGGCAGGCCTTTAAACTGGGTAACATGGCTGATTAAGGCTACATGATATTTCTTCACAGAAATCTTGACAGTGTGGTGAAGGCTTTTGATTCCTGCTTCATTTTCTGAGGGGCTGTGCTGCAAGGTACCATCCTCTCAAAGAGGGAGAAGAGAGTTAAATATTGGACCAAATTCAGCTCTGACACAAGCTGGTGCAAAAGTCAGATCTGGCAATGCTGAGATGCTGGTTTGTACTAGACCTAGAAAAGGAGACTAATTCAACACCCCCAACCCATTCTGGGGTTTGAGGACCTAGCTGAATTCAGAGTTGGTGAACTACACCGGGTTGCCTGTGCAAGCTTCCCATACACACCATCCCCTGCCAATGTGCCTCAGGCTTGAAATAGAGGGCCCTCCTTTGGAGATGGGTGGGAAATTGAATCTAAATGTCACATTTAGGGGCTTCCGCCAGCATCCATTTAAGTTACCGGGATGTCTTTCTATTGATTTCATGAGGTCTGGATCAGGTCCTTTGTCCTTAACGTGAAAGAACCAATGAGGGTACTAAATACTGCCAGTTGTTACTGTGGTTTGTGTGATGTGGGTAGTTCTCCAGTAGAGGCTAGAATTAAACCACTGCACAGAAGCCTCTCCTCCCCCAACCAATTTTGCAAACAGCCACAAAATGGCAACAATTTGGGTCACTATCTTTTGGATTAAATTTCAGCCAATGACCAAAGTGAAAGACTCCATATGCCACAAAACCAATCCTCTGAGTCATTTATTGCATATATGTTAATTCTTATTCTTTTGTACTTTCAACTAGAAAAAAATGGAAGAATGTTTTCCTGAGACTTACCGTGAATCTAATATTACAGCCAGAGGTCAAATGGCTGCAGGCCATTGTTAATAGATGCTAGAATTAACTATTTTGGAATGGGGATAGAAGTTGAGTGACTGAGTCTCCATGTCACAAAAGGGGCTTACCTTTTTCTTTTCTTAGGGTGTAGATGGGATCATGCAGGCATCCTTTTGTCAAAACCCTTTCATAAGTTGAATTCCCCAGTGTCTATAAGTGAGAAAAGTTCTTCACTGTCTCCTTCGTGGAGTCTTCCCTCATCATATATTTATTCTTGAAAATACAGCACAGACGGATGCAGGGCCAGCCCTAGACCAAATGGCACCCTAGGCAAGGAGCATCTTCCGCGCACCTCCCCTACAACTTGTTAAACTTTTGAATACCGTTTTTTATTTCATTTGTAGTTCATTTTATGACTTTGATGCATGATTTGCATGCATGATTTATCCCTGTCATACAAGACGATAAATTTTCCTGCTAGGATCTGTAAGTCTGTACTTATTCATGCCCTATATAAACAAATAAAAAATAAATTTCCTCTAAGCTTATAGAAACTTTTGAATTTTAGGAATAACTGAAATATACTCATATTAAGAAATTGAACTGTGCACCAACATTGGGTGGACCAGTATTAAATAGTGTAACAGTAGGTGACAGCCTTAGAACATTAATCCTAGTCTTTTAGTTCAAAAGTTTGCTTTTCTTGCCTTTGTTCTCACGAACTGAAGCACAGCATCAGAGAGATCCAAAGATTGGCCAATGGCATTTTCAAGCAATAAAATAGTAATCAATGTCGGTCTCTCATCAACCATTGTCGATCGAAAAGAAGTTTTAATGAACCTGAGCTTCGAAAAGCTGCGCTTACTGCTTCTATCTGTGGCTAGCAGTGTGAGCAGAATTCTCAAAGCTATCCACACATTAGGAAAAGTGTCCTTCAGCTCTGCATCGTGAATGAATTGGAGAACTAGGAGTGGAGAGTGCTTCCCACATGGCAAAATGTGACAGATGATGTCCAATTTGACATAGAGACGTCCAAAAATTCTTCATGTGTCAGTGTCTGGTGAAGGTCTGTACAATTGTGCAAGAGTGTTTTCCTGTCTGCTGGCAGCTTACTAAGGTCATAAAAATCCCCAGGTGTTTTCATGGTGCTTCCTTTCTCCAGACTTTTCTTCAGTGAACACTTGAGCAGCGTCAGCAAGCAAGCAAAAAAAATTCCCTCTTGATTTTTTTCTTCTGAGCTTCCCATCACCTCGTCTCTGCCCTCATAAGTAAACTGTCTCTTCTGATGAATACAGGTTTTGTTGAAGATAGGCTCAACTCCTAAGTTCTTCACCATTTCTTTGGCAGCAGTGATGGCATTTTCAAATCCATTGTCTCTGTAGGCCACAATGAAATCAAGGCAGCTTCTCATCAAAGTATTAGCGGTCGCAATGGCCATGGACTGAGTTTGTAATGCCTTGCCTACAATGTTTACTTGGAACAGGATATTGTGGCAAACCACAACTGAGAGCAGAAATTTGAAGGCAGTGATCTACTTTGCCAGGCTATGCGCCTCATATCAGATTCTGGCCTTGGATTTACTCAACTGCGCCAGTTCCACCAGGGCATCATAAACCTCAGTCACTTGGTACCTCTCTGGCCTTATGCTGTCAGTGCAGCTCTTCCAGAAACTCACTTAGTGGCTGCACAGTCAGATTTGAAACATTGTCTGTGAGGATCTTCCACCTGATAGTTGTTGCTGAAAACAGGACGTATATCCTGTGCGGTACTCTGAAGAGAGATATTGAATCTAAAAAAGATGACGCTGCATCTGACACAACCAGGTTGAGGGAATGGCAGCTGCAAGGCACAAAGAAAGCTCTTTGATTCAGCACAAGAATCCTTGCCACTGTTTCTTCCCTTCATGTTCATGCTGTTGTCATAGCCTTGGCCACAGCAGTCCTGAAGTTTTATTTTATTCCCATTAAAAATGTTCATAAACAGTTCTATTAGGCCTTATCCAGTAGAGTTGTCCACAAACCAGTAAAAATCCTTTACCTGGATACAGCCATCATCATCATCAGCCAATCTTACTGTAAAATGACATCTTTTCACTGTGACTAATGTTGGGAGTGCAGTCCATTATTACAGCGTAGTACTTTGCTTTGCTGAACCACATCAATATGTTATCAAGCACCTTCCTTGCTATAAGGTCAATCAATTTGTTTTGAAATGTTTTGCTGCAGTAATTGTCCACGGCTTCTTTAAGAACTACTCAGTGTAGGTGCTCATGCATAACATCGTTGTATTTCCAAGGAGCTCTACCAAACTAAGGAAATTACTATTATGTTCAGTGAACAACTTATCTGACAAGCACCTGAAAAGCCAAACTATTTGCAAGGAAGAGGGTAATTGAGATCAGATGCTCAAGCACGTTCCTCCAATGCTGGGTTTCTACATTAATAATAAGCTGGTTTTCTACAACTATGCATTTATTCAGCTTAAGTCTGGACTCGACCTCCATCCACTTGGAGTAGGCTGTAAAATGGCTAGGTGACTTTTCATGTTGCTTCAGTGCAGCAGTTAAGAAGTTATGCCAATAATTGTGTCCAAAAAGCACAAGCAATGATTTGCATTCTTGTCAAATATTTTGGAACAAAACCAGAACACTTTGTCAGTTGATTTCAAGTAAATTTGCCAACACCAATTCAGTATCTCACCATTGTCAAGCACTCTTTCACAGTGTGACTTTGAGAAGTGTCACTTCTGCTCATTTACTGGAAATGTCATATCCTTGTATTTGCCCCGTTCGTTCAAAATTGTAAGATCACTATCAGCAGAGTTTAGGATTCCCGGCCATAAAGCAGGATCTGATGCACTGATTTGTGGCGTGCAATTTTTCTCACCACTGTTTCTGTCATCATGAAAGGCTGATTTTTTTTTTATCATTTCTTTCCTTTCCATGTAAACCAGATTTTTCTTTCTCATTACTCTCCTTTTCATATGAGCCACATTCTTCTTTACCATCACTCTCCTTTATGCCGCCAGGAAAACTGGACAATTCTCCCTAACTTTTCTCACATTTCCATTCCTTAGCTTCAGGTAAATCTGCTAATTCCTTAGCAAAATGAATTCCATCGTTTATGCTTCTCTCCTCAGTTTCTTCTGCACGTGAACGATCACTACTGTCTAAAGCCCAGTCTAGGTTGTTCTGTTTCAGATATTTTCCCACTAAACTTTCCCCTTGCTGCAAACTAGATTGCAACTGAATTTTTTGCTTCTTATACTGAGCTCCTGAAGGCTTCTTCAGGGACATCTTTTATTTTCTATGGGTGAAAATAGACAGTATTAGAGAGAGCAAAAGTCTACATTCCACAGTCTTAAAAAGTCATCAAACATCACATGTTAAGGATGGCAAAAGAAGTAACAGTATTTTTATATTGTTGCATAGATAGGGGTTCAATAGATATCTCTGGAGTCTCACGAAATATATCCTTTATTAGTAGCTACGTACACTTCTCAAGTCTTAAACCACAAGTACACATTCACAATTACAAAATAAAACAAGATTCACAGTATCACAGCTGGGCTGTCACTTCATTTCAGATCATCCTTATATCTCACTGACTGACTGGTGATGCCCTGCCCATAATATATCCCCAAAGGCATGGCTCACAACATTCTAGAAGGTTCAAGGAAAATGCAGTTCTCAGAAATTCTGGAAGGTTCCATGAGATTCTACAAAGGTCCAGAACATTCAAGGAGGTTAGTGAAAAATGAATCCACATACGGAATACCTGAAACATGTTACTTCAAACATTCTATTTTCCCTTTTGTCGCTAACAACAAAAACAGCACCCTGAGCCCCGTGCCTCCCAAGCCTGGCACTCCAAGCAGTCTCCTGGGTCACCTGCCACTAAATCCAGCCCTAGATGGATGCACACACACTCTTTACTCACTCTGGCAGGATTTGCCAGCCTGGCAGTGTGTCATATGGCTGAGGACGCTCTTCATGGCACAGCAAGGAGGAATGCTGCACTGTCGCACCTCACCATTTGCTTGTTCCCGCCACTGACACATATGAACATGTAAGAGGAGAACGAGCTGCTGCTGAATGAGACTGCATATTGCTTGGTCTGCCATATGTGCTCCCAACACCATTTCCTCGGGAGCAGCTGGCACCATCCCAGCTTGCTGAACTTGAGGAGCCTGCTGCTGGCCCTTGAGGGAGGAGGTGGAGACACACGCAAATTAAAATCAAAATCACTTTAAAAAAAAATCCAATCAATGAGTAACCAGAGGGTACAGAAAATCACCATTGCTAAACAGAACATGAATGCAATTGTGCATTTAAAGAAATATCCCACCTGCCCTTATCACTAGTTATCAGAACTAGGAGCCAAAAAGAGGAGAGCTGAAGTAAATGTAGGGTGTGTCAGAGCTCATATAACTTGCAGCTTCTTCTGGATCCTGGCAATGCAGGCAGTATAACGATGTAGACTGCCCCAGACATGCACCCATTTACCAATATGTGATGTATGCCCACTAGGTCTAATGAGAGTTGGGAGATAGGTGTAAAAGTTGGTGTAACTTACGTTGCAGGGCCAGGAGAGAGAAGCGTAGCAAAACAAGGAACAAGCAGGAGGGGATTAAGAATGTATGTAGTTAAAAATCACTCCCATCCCCTTCATTTATTTCCAGCTTCTTCATTGTTGTACACATTAGTGACTAGGTGCAAGCAGTCTGGCTAGATTTTATATCAAAGCTATGCAAATCACCAATTTTAATCATGATTTAAACCAGCAAGCAGGAAACAGGTGATTAAAATCAATGATTTTAATCATGTTTTAATTTGCCCTTTAGCTATTTTTCTAAAGACCAGGTCAATTCACGCTGGTTAGTAGGGGGTCAGGCTGACCTAGGAGAGGCGGCCTTAAAAGCCAGAGGCTAAGCAACTAAGGAACCGCAAACGGGTGTTTAAAACAGAGAGGAGATTCCCCTGCTGAACGAACAAGATGCGCGTACTAATCTTGGGATGAGTGAGCAAGCTTGTTTGGCTGTTTTTGGTTTTTGGCTGTTTGTTTGTCTTTCTCTTTCAGGTTATTTAAAGTTACAGGGTCAGTTGAGAGTGTGTGTGTTGGGGGCTGTTTGAGCCTTTGTTCCCTGGATCAGCCTTGATCATCTTTGAACAGCCTCCATCAGCCTTGGAGAGAAGGCCTTAAAAGCCAGTGGCTAAGCAACCAAGGGGAGACAATAACATAGACTGTCAAACCACTGGGGCAATAATCTGGTAGAGCTATACCACCACCTGGTGCTCTCAATCACTGACACCTCAACCTAAGGTCAGTCTAACCTACTGGGGTGCTGGGCAATCTCCCAGGAGGCCCCTTCCCCCAACCACACACAGCTTAAATATATGGGGGGTGTTAGAATCCTGTCTCTTTAAAACTGGCAGAGAGAAGCCTCAGCACTCCACAAAGTGGGGTCCCTCAGCACTGCCTTCCTTGGGTAGTGCCTGTGTAACCCAGGCCTTGTGGGTGTTCTGTCCCAGTAAGTGGGGGTTGGGGTGTGGGGAAAAGTCTGCTCTACAGCTTTAGCTAACAGCCAGTTGGCTTTTAGCTCATGCAGTAGAGGCTCACACACTAAGCGCCAGAGGTCCCCAGTTCGACTGATCCTGCTGGTGACCGGGGTCTGCTGGCGTTACACCAGAACTGCAGCATGATGACCCAGAATGCACTGCAGGCAGGCATTGACTGCTTCTGTCAAATGAAGGGGAGGGGCACTATCACAGTGGCCTGTGGGTGTGGCTCCACAGCAGCTGGGATTCCCTGCTTGGGTAGAGGTACATATGCTAGCTCTGCTCAAGTTAGTGCCCGAAAAAATAGCAGTGTGGCCTGGCAGCAGCTTGCACACTGATGAATTGAACCCTTTTTCCTTACCTTCAAAGCTCTGCATTACTCCACCCACACCTATTTAATCGGACCTTGTGTTTTATGTCATCCCACCACTGCCAGCCTAGGTGCTCCCTTTGTCACTTCTCCCACAGCCAGCTCTAGGCTTTTTCCCACATTGCCCTCTAGCACTGGAAGGCTAGTTCATGAGGCCACCACCCTCTCCTCAGTCACAGCTGTTGGGAAGATCCACTATATCACAAGGCCTACTGGGAACGAGTCACTCTTGGCATACAATGTCGCTGAGGATCCCTGCAATCTAACTGCTGTCACCTAATCCTTCATCTGCCACCACACCCTACTGTATTGTGACCCCCCTTCAGTCTATCATGATCTGAAATTAGACTGCCAACTCTCTAGGGCAGGGACTATCATTTCTTATCTGTGCTGTGAGCAGCGGTGCCAACTCATGATTTTAATTGCAAGTGTAACCCTTCTGCCCCTCTGAGTTGGCAGCAACAAGGGCCGGGTTCAGTATCCAGGGGTTCCGTTTCAGTAACACAATGCATAACCGGCTCAAGCCCCCACCCAGTGACCTGGGACACTCACATACCACACCCCCCTGGGCACCTCTAGGAGGCAATACTTCCCCTCTCGCAAGCACGGAGTCTGAGTGTAGCAAAATCTCTTTTTAATAAAGGAAGGAATTAATGCGGCATCCCATTGGAGAAACACCACAAACAGGGTTATAACACAAACCATAAACAAAAACCCACCTCCAAGTACTTTTGGCACTGTCCTTTTTCCCCTTAGGGGTTTAAGTCCAATCACCCCAAAGTCCAACAACCCAAAAGTCTCTGGTCAATGCCACCCCAGAGTTCGAGAGTTTATTTGTAGAGGTCCCTCCCCCCAGCCTGGATAGAAAGGGGCACCTTACGTGGTCCTGGGCCAACTGCCCTGCCTCTCCATGGGTTCTGCTTCCGCCTTCTCCACGAACTGCTCCGCTTTACCAGCCGCTGCACGCTGCTCCTCCAGCCGTGCTCAGAAACTGCTCCGCTCCACCAGCTGCTCTGCTCCATGAGCTGCTCCGGTTCTCTCTGCAAACTGCTCAGCAACGCTCGCTCTGTGGGCCGCTCCACCCCTCCCACAGCTACTCCGCTCTGTCAGCCACTCTGCTGCCACCAGCTGTCCCGTGATCCGCTCCAGCCGTCCCCACAAACTGCTCCACTCCGCCAGCAGCTCTGTTCCACAGTATAGCTTTGGGCTCCCCACTAGTTAGCACCGTACTCAGTACTCTTTAGCTTTTTAGTGATTTTCAGCTCTCAGTGATTCCAGCTCATAGTAGGGGAGCCCCAGTGCTAGTGCACCATTAGCCCAAAGTGCATTCAGCTCAGTAACCTGTATTTAAATTCTTGAGGGAATAAAAAAATCATCTCTGACATTCCACAGTGGAGAGAGAGGAGGGGGTGCAACTGGTGCTTCTGGCTCCACAAGGAGACTGCACCACCAGACACAAATACCTATTCCCCAGCCTCTCTCAATTCTCTGGGTTTTGGAACCCATGTCCCATGTCTAGCCAGTACCGCCCAACTGAGGGTGAGCAATTTGTCACCAAGCAGTCCCACAGCTTGGGAGTCTGGGATAGGGTAGGCGTGCCTATGCAAATACACTCTCTGAAATTCTTTCCACCAGATGTCAGTGTAGGGCTTATCCTGACTCTGCTTACACAAGTATAGGCACCCTTTACTAGAGGGCCTCTGAACTTTACTGGGAGTGTTCCAGGGGAAAAGCCTGTGTGCGGCAATCTAGCCTTAGAGACTACAACTCCCATGATGCCTTGGGGAAAGACGAGGAGACTACCTCATGCAGGGAGAGAAAGCGTAAGACTCCATTTTGGGAAAAGGAGTGAGATTGCTGCTGTGGAGCTGTGTCCATACCAGGAACTGCTGCTAGGAAGCCAGAAGCTGCTGCTGAGAGCCCGCCAGGGCTTTGATCGAGCAGAGAGCCTCAGGGGCTACTGGTGGCTTCACTGGAGCCAAGGCAGACACGGTTGCTGTGCCTAGCGCTGACTGAGTTGGGCCTGCAGTGAAGGAACTAAGGCCTCGTCCAGACTAGGGGAGGAAAATCGATCTTAGATACGCAACTTCAGCTACGTGAATAACGTAGCTGAAGTCGAATATCTAAGATCAAATTACTCACCCGTCCAGACGGCGCGGGATCGATGTCCGCGGCTCTCCGTGTCGATTCCGGAACTCCATTCAGGTTGATGGAGTTCCGGAATCGATGTAAGCACGCTCGGGGATCGATATATCGCGTCTAGTCTAGACGCGATATATCGATCCCCGAGCAATCGATTTTAACCCGCCGATACGGCGGGGTAGTCTGGACGTGGGCTAAGAGTAACCCCCACTCTGGTTTGGGAAAGTACTTGCAAGGGAAAGGGCACAGCAGAGCAAAGAGGGTGAGTCTGAGGAGAGGCAGAGCGATCTTCCCACTGGACCAGGACCCAGAGCTGCTGACCTTTGGTGGAGCCAGCTCCAATCGTCTGAGGGGTTGTGCAGCTTGTTGCCTTGGCTGGACTGATGCACAAAACCAACAGAGCGCTGTCTCCAGCTGCAGATTTTCCAGCGCGCGCACACAAGGGTCCAGGACTTTGAAATCCAGAGGAGTGTGCACTGCGGGGTGGGGTCAATGGTGGCAGTGTAAATGCCAGTTAGAGAAGTTTCATTTATTGCTGTATTCTATATTTGTTAGTTGATTTTATTCGGTTGTCCCCTGTGGATTTAAATTGGTAGGGACATGTAATCTTAGACGGTTATACCCTGATTTTTTAAGTTAAGTAAAGCTGTGTTAACTCTAATGTAAGTATATTGGATGTATATTATTTATAATTGGTATTTTTGAGTTACACCCATGCCACAAATTATATTATGATTATTTATTATTAGAATAGCTTTATTCCTGGAAAAACAGCAAAGAATCCTGTGGCACCTTATAGACTAACAGACGTTTTGGAGCATGAGCTTTCGTGGGTGAATACCCACTTCATCAGATGCATGGTATTCACCCACAAAAGCTCATGCTCCAAAACGTCTGTTAGTCTATAAGGTGCCATAGGATTCTTTGCTGCTTTTACAGATCCAGACTAACATGGCTACCCCTCTGATACTTTATTCCTGGAAGTTCCCAAGGCACGCCATTGAGTGTGTACAGGGGCCAGCCAGGTGGAGGCACAGCCAATTTTAAATTCCTTTAGGAGTAAAGGGACTGTAGCAGAGGGCTGGATAAAGGATTCCCACCTATCCAACAGCACTACTGGGATACTCAGGATTGTCTTTAATGTCAACAACATCAGGTGCCCAGGCACGTGTTGCCTGTTCCCAAGTAACCCAGGGAGGACACGGGGGGTTATACAGGTCGCACAATATTTGGTACGTTTTTTAAAACGCTAGCCATGGGCATCAGGTGATTTAGTGAGAATTTCAGCTTTCATTTAAAAAAAAAATTTGCATCGACAGAGAAAAAAGCATGAAAATGTGGCTCAAAATCCTAAGACAAACACACAGACCCCAAAATGTTAAATATTTGATCGCATGATTTTTTGGGGAGGGGGCTGACTCATGCTCCTTGAACATTTGGTACTGGCAGTACAGTCTGAAGGGTGTTAATGCTGTGTGAAGGATGTTATAAAATAACACACTCTAATAACCGTGGTGAACACACATTGTTTAATAGTTTGACTGCACGAGAAAAGAATACAATATCCTAAAGCATTTTCACAACCAGTGAGTACAGAACAGTTCTAGCCCAGAATAGCCACTAATCACTGAGAGACAACCCCCACTACCAAAGGTAGATTAGAGTCTGTATCCTAGGCTGCAGAGCTGGAGCGGGGGCATGACCCCTGGGCCACAGCCTGACCACGTTTAAGCAGGTACATGGAAAATAGGGTTGCCACCGACTGGGCTGGGTTTTCTACTCTCTTGCCAGTTAAGAGATGTCACTTGCTGATCTTCATTTTGTTGATGCCTGTGCTGTGATCTTGTAACTAGCGGTCATGCTCATCATGGCTGGAGGCATGCCATGGCAGCCACCCAGGTCCTATTCTGTAGGCGCAGCAGGCTGGGGCCTCACCTGACAGTTGCCAAAACCATGATGGTACCTCTCAGCACCAAGGACCAGCCAGGAAGAGAGACAGACACATCACCCAAGGGCCAGGCTTGCCAGCAGGGAGGGGGTCTGGTGTGGAGTAGGGGAGATGGGGTCCTGGGTGAGAACAGTACGAGGGAGGGACTTCCAGGGGGCTGAGGCTCTTGAGAGGGGTGTAGAATGGGCCAGGGATTTCAGGTTCTCAGGAATGGTGGGGCACCTGGGAATGGAAGAGGAGGGTCATGCAGAGGGTGGCAAATCTATGTCCCCCAACTTTAAAGGGAGCATATGCTGCACTAAATCCAACTTCCCCTCCACAGCACCCCGTTCTTCACAGCAAGCAGTAGAAAGCCAGGGGTTTGTGGTGAGAAATAATTCAGGACAGCTCCTGTAGATGGCCCATACAGACCATCTCTTGAAATATTTCTGCCCATGACTAACCCAAGAATTACCTGAGAGATTTAATGAAGGATTTTGTCCCATTAGGTTAGTAGCTAAAAGGGCACCTCCAGCATCTTAGCCTTGACAGCCTGACCAACCCTGCAGTGCATAGGTCTTACTCAGCTTGAAGTTTGAGGCCACTTTCAGCAGGAGGCTGCAGCACCAGTTCTTCATTGAGAAGCACTCCCTAAGCAGGGCTAGTCACTACAGCCTGGAGCTCTGGGACCCTCCTGACCAGCACTGTCACAAGGAATGCAGGCTTCAGAGCCAGGGACAGAACATTCTCCTGGAGATTGAAATAGACACCAGCAGTTTGCCTAGGATGAGGGAGAAGCCTCTCAAGGGCATTGGGAACACAGAGATGGGACGTTAAACAGCCCCTTTCAAAATGCTGTGGGGCGAGCATGGACAAACTGCTTCCCCTGGAATGCAATATGCTGCAATCACTGAGAGATTAGTTTTAAGGGAAGTTACTGAGCAGCCCAATTGCCTTACAGTTCATAGTGCCCAGGACAGGTGCTGACACAGATAGATGGTCTCTTTCTATCCATGCTGCCCATGTAGAAAACTCTCTCCTTGTCAGGCCATTTATCTATGCCAAGGGACACAGGCCTACTATGCTATGCTATTCTTCTTCTATCTTGCTTAAGCTAATGTCTTTACAGGGTACAGGCCTGTAGGTTCCTTGCGTAACTGCTAAATATAATAAAAGGCTAAATTGGCTCTATGGGCTACACTGCTGGCCTGTTGGTGTGGCTGGGGTTGGTGAAGGCAATCCTGGCTGCTGACCTACCACACCTGTTCTCTGCATGCTCACCATCCTCCTTCGGAGCATCTGCGCCTGCTGCAGACGGTGCTGAAGTTGCTGTTGGCGAAGCTTGTGTTTAATGTTGAGGCAAAAGGGCGCCGGGCACTTGTTCTCCTGGCAATGCTTTGCATGGTAGCAGCAAAGAGCAATGAGTTGTTTGCAAATAGGGCACCCTCCGTTGGTCTTGCGCTTGCAGCCTTTGGTATGTTGGACAACTCGCTTCATCTTCTGACAGGACGGCAGTGAACAGTTGGCATTACGACACTGGCGGGCATGGACAAGGGACTGGAAACAGCGCTGGATGCTCAGGTGGCGAGAGTCGCCAGGGCTCTGGGTGGTTGCAGTCTGCTGGTTGTTGCTCTCATTGTCTAGGCCAAGGCCCAATTTCTCCATCTTGTGGTCGTGGTTTTTAGTGTTATAACAGGTGATGCACAGGTCGTAATCCTGAAAAGAGACCAAACATTTGGAAAATTAAGCTGTCTACATAACCTAGCACAATAAATATGCAAACGGGTCATGTTCCTAAAGAGGGATATGGACTGTAGTTGGGGGGAGGGAGAAAAATTGGCCTTTTTGTTGATTATAAAGCCAGAAGGGACCATTGTGCTCATCTAGTCCGACTTTTTGTGTAACATAGGCCACAGGACTTCCCTGGATCAATGTCTATTTAACTAGACCACTGATTTTAGGAAAATATCCAGTCTTGATTTCAAAGTGTCCAGTGATGGAGAATCTATCACAACCTACGCTAAATTGTTCCAATGGCTAATTACTGTCACTTAAATTGGCATCTTATTTCTTGTGCAGATTTCTCCAGCTTCAACTTCCAAGGCACTGGATCTCATCAGTCTAGCGGGCAAAAATATGAAGGGTCCTCATCACACTTCTGTTCTTCACATAGGTAGCTCTAGACTGATCAAGTCAACCTTTAAACATCTCTCTGTTAAGCTCAATAGACTGAGCTGCTTGTAAGCATGTTTTCCAATCTGTTATTCATTCTTGTGACTCTTCTCTGAACCCTCTCCAATATATCAACATTTGTTTTGAATTGTGAATGGTAGAAGCAAACAATATTCCAGTGGAAGTCACACACTAGTGCCAACTAGAGATAATATAACCTCTCTTTTCCTACTTGATAGTCCCCTTTCTATACAGCCAAGGATCACACTAGCTCTTTTAGCCAGTGTTGCATGGCCTTGCAATGTTTCCTCCATGGGTGGGGGGGTCAGATAGGCTGGAGGAGGCTTTGCCTCCCCAAACAGCTAGGCATGACCCTGCCCCCTACCATGATGCTCTCTGCGTGCGGCTTTGGCTCCAGTCCTCCGTCTCCAAGTCCAGCCCCCCAGCACTCTGGAGGTGGGGCCAGCCACCTTCCCACGCTCCGAAGCTGGGGTAGCTGAGGCTGTGCGCAGCCCACCCTCCCAGTGCTCCTTTGGGGCTGGGGTCTAGCTGCGGGACTAGGCCAGTGGCCGTGGTGTGGCGGGACAGCTCCGGGGGTGGGGGGATATGCTGGCTCCAGCAGGGGTGGAAGGGTTGGGGCCTCCAGCGGAAGGGACGGGGCTAGGGGCTAGCCTCCCTCAGCCAGCAGTTCACACGCCACTCATGGTTCCATCTAACTATTGTGCAGGCAGCTGTCAGTGTGAATATACAACAGCGGTTTCCCTTCTGCGCTCTCTGAACAGTGCTGTAACGGCCAGCACTGTAACTTCGCCAGTGTAGATGTGCCCTCAGAAAAGCCCAGAAAACTTTGGAGGAGAAAGAGAAGGCTATTAAGGAGTTAACAAATGGGCTGCATTCAGCATCAGAGGAGCGATTAGTACTTTTTCAAAAGATGCAGGAGTTAGAGGAGACATTTGAAGGGAGTAGGTATCGGGTACAGGAAACAAGAGAGGAAACATGCTGTTGGCAGGACCAAGTGACTGCCAGCTGAAGATCGCTGAAGGGCTATAAATGAGACCGGGATTGGCTGTTGGAGAGAATCAGGGAGTTGGAAAGTGTTTGTGATGTATGTGTGTGTGAGTGAGAGACGAGGGACACAGCACCAAGTATAGCAGGGTTACAGGAATGCCTGCCACTGCAAGCTCCGTGAGAGAAAAAGCAAGCACAGAGGTACAGATGGTGACAGATTGTGAGAGAGATCTGAGGACTGGAGCATCGATTCCCATTCCCATTGGTATGGTGGAGCCAATGGAGATAGAACAACCTCTGAGGCCAAGTACTAGAAGCAGAGCGGGAGAGTTAGCACAGGCTGACACAGTACCTTCAGGAACAGAGTCGGAGATTGTCTGTCTCAGGAGCCACAGGGAGAGTAAGTTAGCAGCAGCAGCTGGAAATAGGAGGAAGTCCCAGAGTGGCACAGCAGGAGGTGGGGTCAAGCGTCATCTTAGAGGAAGTGACTGTGGGTGCAAAGGTCAGGATAAGATGAGCTGAGCAATGGGGGAGGAGCTATCCTCTCCTCTGTTAGTGTCTGCCCCTACTAGCGAAGAGGGGGTGCCTTTGGAGACTGTGATTGTTCAGGGACTAGCTCAGTGATTCTCAAACTTTTTTTCCCCCCACAGACCATGCAAAAATTGCTGAAGGTCTCGGTGGACCACTTAATGATCTTTCCAAATGTTATTTGTACCGTTAGTTAACTATTGTAAAGTACTTTGGATAAAAGTGCTATACAAAACTTAAGAATAATAATAAACTTTTTTTGTTCTACAAATAAAAGCACACAACTGATATGTTAATATCAGTAATCTTACCTTCCTAATGTGATGGATGTGCCCTCTCCTCCTCCTCCCCCCCCGCCCGCTGCAGCAGCCCCCCAAGCTGGGGCTGGGAAGGACAGGGATCTCTCCCTGGCAGTTGCAGCCCTGGAGCTGGGGAAAGTCGCCTCTTTCTCTGGCCACTGCAGCCCTGCACATCCCAAATTCCCCCCACTCCCTCGTCTCACCCCACTACCCTTCCCCCAAGGCCACCACCTCACCTTACATGTGTGTCTTTTCCAGGGCCCAGGCACCTAATTAGTAGAGCTACGCCTGTGCAGCTCCACTGATCAGATGGGTGGCCCTTCATTCTCTTGTGTGTGGCTACCCAGACACATACCTTAGAGGGAACTATCCGCAGACCACCTGAATGAAGCCCGCAGACCACTGGTGGTCCACGGACCACAGTTTGAGATCCTCTGGACTAGAAGATGTGGTGTAACAGGTGACACAAGTAGCTAGTGCCTGTGATGTAGTAATCTCTAGGTTACAACACAGAGAGAGACGACATCCAAGGGATGCCATGTCTGCTCTGCCCAACGTTATATTGACACCATATAGGTCAAGAGACCCACCCCCTTCGGGTGGGCATTTATTGACATTTGGGTGATCAGCAGCACTGCCTAGGTCCCTAGAATTTTGTGGACCTTCTTCATCCCCTTGGTATATGCTGGTATCACCCGGCATAACTGCAGAACACCCAGTAACACCCAGTCTTAATGGACTGAGGGATGTCCTGTGTCAGTGTGGAGATGCCTTAAGTGTAGGATGTACAGGTTTTATGGAGAGTTACCCTGCTCACCCAGGATTATATGCAGGGGAAAGTTCTGATAACTCTGAGGAGGAAAGTGCTGATCTGGGTAAGAGAACCCCATAGCCTGTATTGAGGAGCCAAAGCCCAGAAACCATAGAGTCAGATCCAGGCAGAAGACACCCACATCCTGATCCAGGGAGATGAACCCCAGATTCTGATTCAAATTGTCCCGTGGCAGTTGTTACAGATATTAAGACCCTAGATATGATAGCTAAGCGAGTAGGGATGATGGAGGATTCTTTGGTTGCAATGCACGCACAGTGTGTGCAAAAAACAGTGAAAGTATTTGGCTTACCAAGGGAAGACTGGGTCAAAAATCCTACAGCTCACAGTGAATTGAGCATTATGGAGTACCTTACTCCCTGAGTATAAGGTAGGATAGAGATCTTTTAAAGAAACAGTAGCCCTATTGTAACATAACCAGTACCCAGGAGAAGCTGGAGTGGTCATCCTGTCTAACCTAAAGCAAAGACCCAATGCTGGTTGGCAATCCTGAGTTGAAAGCCCCCCATGATGTAAACTTTGCATCCGAATGAATCCAGGCACTTGGCATCTTTAGATTGCCTGTTGATTGTGCCTCTCCCTCTCATTTACTGCCGACACAACCAACGAGCAAGCTGTGGTGTTACCCAGGGTTCTTGCAACCCAAAGCTCTTGGTAACTTTTACTTTGTGCAAGGTGGTGTCAGGAAATAAATCAGGGGAGACACGGCTGTCCGACCGACAGATGGCTGTCACAAACAGGACAACACAAGAGTGCTTTCACTTAAACCTAAACTTTACTTAGTCTCAAGCACTTACACACGTCCGCAACAGGTTAGCTACACACTCCCAACCCTCGATAAGTACTGAAGCTGACTGTGGCTCTCGAGTGGCACAGTGGCAGCCCGTCTGCTGGTGAGGAACACAAGATGCATCCAGAGGGACAGACCAGTCCCAAAGAGTCTCCCTTATTTATACATTAGTAATAGAATGACATGTCCCTTAAAGAAAATTTGTTAAGCAAGCAGTTTCAATGGTCAAGCAAAAGGTTCCTTCCAATTATTGATTAACCAGGTGTGGGTTTTTCCAGAGTTTGCAGCCTTGAGACCCCGACAGACATTCCTGGGGCACATCCTGCTCTTCTAAAATGTATCAGCAACTTCAACACAATTCTTATTAGGAAGGACACGGAGTCAAGTTGCCCTTTCTGTGGCACCCCAAAACCCCTTCTCCTCTTGTCTTGGTCAAGCTCAGATTGCTACATGGCCACTTTTAACAATAAGCTATAGTGGTTTCAGGCACTTTACTGGTTTGCCAAAATCTCCCCGTACAGTGGGTGTGTGAACAGGTAGCTGAACCCCTTGGAGGGTATGAAGTACTTCCTCTCCACACCCTTAGTGGTGGGAGGGATGGAGGCCGGGATCTGTCAAATGGTCTTTGCATTGGCTTGTATAGTTTTGATGAAAGGTAGAGTGATCCTGGCTGGTCCTTCTGGTGACTGGATGTCTATCATAGAGGCCTCCGACTCTACCACCACCTCGGCCTGCAGGTTCATATTCTGTGCCACCCTGTGCAGGAGTTCCTGGTGGGCACGGCTATCTATAGGGAGCGGCCCCGAGATGGAGGTGTCCGCCACTGTTGACCTGAATTTTATGGGTTAGCTGTTATGGGTCATCACTGATCGCATCCGACCAGAAGATTTATAGGTTCTTGTCCAATTCAGCCTACAGGCTCCGAGAACTCAGAGAGTTCTATATCGGGAGAGGACTCTCGGGGTGCTTTGCGTAAACACTTACACTGAGGACAATACCAAATTGATAAAAACTTGATTGAGATTAACAAAAGAATAATAAATTCTATGAAACTTATGACTGCAAAACAGTAAAAGAATTCCAAAACTCCTGGTGGTAACATTCCTACTATAAATACCTTAACCTAACATACCACACCCTTCTTTGAGGATCCAGTATTAGGAGGTGAAGGACCAGCCTTACTTCTGACATGCCCAATAACACGATGGTTCTGGCTTCCCCAATAGTTAGGAATATTGAGTAGTTCTACCCACTATACTTACCCTTAGAGCAATGCTAAGGGTGCAGTAAATCAGACAGATCAGTGTCCATTTCATGGTTGCGATCTGCTGAACTCCAGCAGTTGCAATTCTGCTGGGTGTTGCTCACCTCGGTCCTGAGGCAAAAGTTGCTCCTGCGACCTGAATGATCGATACAGCTTTAACGAGTTAGCATGGTAGATTCTGTTTCTATTACACTTGCCTCCTGTTATCCTAATTTTATACACTGCTGAACTGAGTTTACTGATGATTCAGAAGAGTCTGATTCATCAATTACACAGCCCATGCCCTGGTGCTTTGTAAGATAACAACATTATTTGGTCTCCAATCTTCCAAGTATTCTCTCTCTGTTTTTTGTCAAAGTAGGCCTTTTCCTTTCATCTGGATTTCCCCAATTTAGCAGCTTTCTGCAAGTGGACCTGATTTAAATGTTCTTGCTGATTCTGCAGGTAGGCATCCATTTTTATTCCCTCCAATTGACTGCCACTGGTGTGGCTGGCACAGAGCTAGAAGCGGGGCAGCAGGTCCCTGAGGATAAAGATGGTCCAGAGGACCCAGTTACCCCACTAGAGTCCTCATCATCCTCCCCAGACAAGGCGGTAGTGTAGCTCATAGGATTACTCTGTTAGCTATTATGTCCTACTAATCCAGCCAGCCGTATCAAATAATATGTTTCTCTTTCTGAATTAATCTATTTCATATATGATCCTTATATTTTATCAGTATAAATTCCTACAAAATTAGGATGTATTGAGGCATATGATATGTGTTTCCTAATAATTATACATAGAATAAGTTTTGCTGAAATGCAAGAAGCCTATCAGCCTCTATCAGGTAAGATCAGCTAAACAGCTAAAAGTATGATCAGTTAAGAGTAAGTCAGCATAAAGGCTGGCAACCATTGTCACAGATAGAAATGGTCCCTGAACTTTGGGGAACTGAAAGGAGGAACTACACCCAACACTGAACAGGTTTATTCGGCATCTGCAACCGATTGGTAACCGCAGGGTACACCATAAACCTGGAAGTTGCCAAGAGAGCCTAGATTGGCAGTTTTCAGAGTGAGACAGTCCATATTAATATGTGGAGAGTAAGTGTCATAATCCACTAACCTATAGGAAAAGAGTACTCTTAAATTTCTTAGGGTACAAAAGTAAGATTTGGATATAGTAGGTTGGGTCTGAATTACATAGTGTCAGGATCCTATAAAAATATCATGTAAGGATATCTTAGAGAGCTTTTTTCCTTTTCTTTGTTCTCCTATATTCTATAGACTATCTTTTTATCTACTGTGACAGACCCAGACCAGTGGGGTACAGGAGTCTGGTAGAGGGCAAAGTTACTGGTCATTGGATAAGTAGTTTTCTGTTCCCTGAGTGACCAGAGAAGGGGCTTCACTAGAGTAATCAGGAACCTGCTAGAACCAGTTAAGACAGACAGGCTGATTAGATCACCTGCAGCCAATCAAGGCAGGCTAATCAGGGCACCTGGGTTTAAAAAGGAGCTCACTCCAGACAGGTGAGGAGGAACCAGAGGAGAGGAAGTGCATGTGAGGAGCTGGAAGCAAGAGGCACAAGGATCTGAGAGTGAGAGGCTGTGCTGCCGGAGGACCAAGGAGTACTAGCATTATCAGACACCAGGAGGAAGGTCCTGTGGTGAGGATAAAGAAGGTGTTTGGAGAAAGCCATGGGGAAGTAGCCCAGGGAGTTGTAGCTGTCATGCAGCTGTTACAAGAGGCACTATAGACACCTGCAATCCACAGGCCCTAGGCTGGAACCTGGAGTAGAGGGCAGACCTGGGTTCCCCCTAAACCTCCCAACTCCTGATCAGACACAGGAGGAGTTGATCCAGACTGTGGGGAAGATCACTGAGGTGAGCAAATCTGCCAATAAGCGCAGGACCCACCAAGGTAGAGGAGGAACTTTGTAACACTAACTATCATTTTATCTTCCATCATGCTATCAGCTCAGCATGTGCAGTACCCCACTCGTGGAGAACAGGGGTTAAAACAGCCACACTAGGCTGATTGGAGTAGCAGTCACAGCTGTGGCCAGCTTAATTAGGGCCCAGCTGGCCCTGACAGGAGGGCTGTGGGCCAGAAGCTGGAGGCAGTCTCTCTCTAGGTGGGGAGAGAGAAGGCACCTGAACTGGAGCAGTGCTGGGGAATATGGCAAGGGAGCTGGAGAGCTCCAGCCTGGTAAATCCTCAGGCTGCAGGCCTTGGTGAAGGCCCTCACAGGTACTGGGGTTGCAGAGGTGCAGCCCGGGCTTAGGCAGAGGCAGCTGGTCTGACCTCCCTTGCTGATGATGAGCAGGGCTGCCCAGAGGATTAGGGGGCTTGGGGTCTTTGGTGACAGGGAGCCCCCCCCACTGAATTGTTGCCAAAGATCCAGTACTTTGGCAGCAGGTCCCGGGGCGGAAGGACCCCCCGCCGCAAGTCTTCGGGGCACTTCAGCGACAGGTCCTGTGGCAGAAGGACCCCCCCCCCGCCGCTGAATTGCCGCCGAAGACCCGGAGCGGAAGAAGCTCCAGGGGCCCGGGCCCCACGAGAGCTTTCTGGGGCCCCCGGAGTGAGTGAAGGATCCTGCTCCCAGGACCCTGAAAAATTCTTGTGGGGGCCCCTGTGGGGCCCGGGGCCTGGGGCAAATTGCCCCACTTTCCCTGCCCCCCCCAGGCAGCCCTGATGATGAGTGGCCTTTTACAGACTTCAGTTTGCCCCAGTGAGCGGGGGCTAGATGATGACTGGCAGTAGCCATTGAGGCAAGGTGGGTTTAGAGGGTTGGGGGTTCCCCTGGGAGGGGAGACCCAGAGTGTGGGGGTACTGCTGGGACAAAACCATGAGGAAAAGGGCTGGGGTCCAGGTGGGACACGGGGCCTGAGGCAGGCAAGACATCAGCCGGCAGAGGGTGCTCTGGAGCTGGAAAAGAGCTAATTCCCTGGACAACCAGCAGGAGGCCCCGTGTCACTGAGTCGTTGCCTCGCTACCCTAAGACTGAGCCAAAATCAAGAATTTAGGACTAAACTGTTACAAAAGGTGCAAACCCATGAAACCTGATGACATGTACATGCTCAGTTGCTTGAACACCTGAAGCAGAACACCACAATGAAAGGGAATGAACTATTATGCTCAGTCAGGGCTGGCCCACAACATTTTGGCACCTGAGGCAGGGAGCTCAAATGACTCCCCCATGTCCCCTCGCTTGGGTCAAAACTTTGAAAGGTCTCAATTCTGCCTTCTTCCTGTTCTACTCCTCTCATGGTACTGCTCTGCTACCTACTCCAGTAAAGGAGAACTAACAATTTAAAATGCCTTGTTCAAAAATTTTAAGTAACACTTAACTTTCAAATGCCTGAACAGCAAATGTAACTTTTCTTGTCTGCATAGTAAACACTGGCATTTTTATCTATTTGAATAATCAAAGTGGCGCTTTCCGTGCCTTCTTGGTTGCAAAAATTTGAACTGCTTCCTGCTGAAGGTCCACAGTCTTGGCCAGCTCATGCTCTATTGAGATGTTTGCAAGGCTGACCAGCCTCTCCTGTTGTCATAACCCAATGGCCAGGGCCGGCGCTTCCATTAGGTGACACTAGGTGGTCCCATAGGGTGCCAGGATTCGGGGGGCGGCATTTTGTGCCCTCCCCACGGGACGCATGGGAGCTTCCGGTTCCACTCCCATTGCGCTGCCGAAGAAGGACCTTCTGCCAATGTGCCATGGAAAACAGCGGCAGGCAATTGAGCAGCTCAATGACTGCTGCTGTAGCCTGCGGCATTTTGGCGGAGGGTCCTTCTTCAGCGGCGCGATGGGAGTGGAACTGGAAACTCCCGTGTGCCCAGTGGGGAGCGCACAAAATGCCGCCCCCCAAATTCTGCCTAGGGTGCCAGAAACCCTGGCGTCGCTCCTGCCAATTTCCCCCCCCCCCCCCGGGAGTCCCCAGGGAAGGCAGATCAGCATTGTATGTGGCTAATGCTGTTGCAAACATCGCAAAGCATTTTGGGGAGGGTCAAAGGTGTGTGAGTGGGGAATGAAAGATTCCTTTACAGGAGTACACGAGGCCAAGAATGGAAGGAGAGACAGAGAAGAAGAGCAGAGAACAGGTTAACTCCATGCTCCTGCTAGGCTTGAAGATAAAACGCTCAAGGCCACAGCACACACCTGACTCTCAGCTGCCGGCCAAGAACAAGAGAGGCCCGGAATGCAACAGACACAAACCTGCAGAGCCAGTCCATAACAAGCGAGGCAAGTGAAGGCCAGCACAGAGGAAAACAAAGAAAAAACAGAGTCTAGACGGTGTGTTTTGGGAAAAGTCGAAGAGACCACAGAAAGCCGATTTGAACTGGCACAAAAAGCACCAGAAACACAAGTCTTGGAATGGAACACCCCCAGAGGAGACCTGGACTTAAAACCCTCCTGAAAGCTGAAGCAATTCAGAGAGCACAGCCAATTGTCGGACCCCTGGGCCCAGGACAGCACTCCCATCTATCCTTCCCCCCCTCTTCTTCTTACGTTACACCCAAGCCTGGCCAGCTTTGGGGTAGTGTGTGTGTGAGTATGAAAGTGGGTTAGGGCTTGGGGAACGAATGCTTTCTTTCTTCCCCTGAGTGACGTGGGAGCGTTCCCAGCACTCTCTGCTGTTATTTTATTATTTTATCAATAAATCTTTAAAATTTAGACACTTGGTGTGTTTTGTCATCTTCTCCCAACAATCCTGCGGTGTCAGCCTGGTCACCTGACACGAGGGATAGATTAGTAACAGAAATCTGTCACGCGGTGTCATTGTGGAGTGAAGATGTGTTTTTATTAACTGCAGCTTGGAGAAGCTGCATTATCCACTGGCAACTGTGACAGGAAGTGTTAGAAGTATGCGCAGAGCAACAAAAGCATTTGGAAAGAGGGTCGTCATCTTATTTGTGCACATCTATTCCAGAACAGCCTTTGGAGTTGATCCTGCTGAAATGCATCTTGAAAGGGCTTCCAGTTCGTCACCTAAATCACTCGTATCAATATTGCGCATGTCATCATGTGTCAACACTGTCTCTAGTGCCCTGCATTGCTGGTGTAGGTCTTCATCAGGTATAGTATGATATTCCAGAACTCCTCACAACATCCCAGATATACTGTTGTGTTCCTTGAGCTGCATGAAACGTTGTTCAACTGATTGTATTGCACAATCTTGCACCTGGTTAAAGAATTGAACTTTGAATGGTTGTTTGGGGTCTCTTTGATTATGAGGCATGGGATAATCCCATAAATGCCTTCTTCTTCGGTGACTCTTGTATTCTTGAATGGGTGAGAAAATAGCTTCAGCGTGAAGTTCCTCTGCCAACTTCTGTGCACTCTTCAGAACATTTTGAAATCTCTCATCTGACCAGTAAGACCTTAGGTATGACTTTGCTTAGGCTAGCTGTTCCATTGCTCCAGAGATATCCAGGTCAACACCTCGGAGTGTCTTGCTTACAACATTTATTTCAAACAGTATGTCATGACACAACACGAAGCCACACAGAAATTTTAAGTTATGTATGTTTCTGGTGATTCCATTTCCCTCTGCCACTGTTCTCCCATGAACAGTTTCTGTCATAGCATTATCTTCCATAATGGCAACTATGGAATCATCTATTTTCCCAGTTTGGTGTTTGATAGGCTTTATCGCCTCCACTCAACTTTCCCATTGTGTGGCACTCAGTGATTTCAGTGTCAGAGAGGATGTTCCCAGATGTTGCTTCAAAATTTGCCAGTGATGAGTTGATGCAGAGAAAAATACATAGATGCTCTGAATTACATTAAAAAATTCAGCAGCCTCTCTAGAAGCTGGTGCTGCATCACTGACCACCAAGTTCAATGAGTGATAACTGCATGTTACAAAAAAGCTTGAGGGTTTAACTCTCGGATCTGTGTCTGCACTCCTCTGTTCTTTCCTCTTGTGTTGGCACCATTATTGTAGCCCTGATCTCTCATGTCAGCTATCGCAATTCCCGTATCTTCCAGCTTTTTAAGAAGCACATTTGACATACCAGATCCTGTTGTATCATCAATGTCAATATATTCTAAAAAATACTCTCTGACAGTCACCATTGCAGGGACATTTTCACTAGGTTCTGTTGTTGTTACAAAACGCACCATTAAAGTCATTTGTTCCGTATGGCTGATGTCAGGTGTGCAGTCCAGAATAACAGACTAATATCTTGCTGACTTCAGATCTGCCACAATCTTCTGTTTGATTTTTGTTACCAGTAAATGTATGATCTCATTTTGAATTGTTTTTCCAAGGTAGTGGTGTGTGTACATTTCTTGGGTGGTGACTCTTTTTAGATGGTCCTGGAGTACAGCATCAAACTCCACCATCAGCTCCACAATTTTAAAGACGTTTCCATTGTTTGACATATACAGCTGATCTGAAGTGCCACGCAGTGCTAGCTTTCGGGTAGCAAGCATTCTCACAATGGTAATGAGCCTTTGCAGAACATTTTGCTAGTAAAGAGACTCTGATGCAATCTTCTCTTGATGCTGATCATCCATGGTGGCCTTTAATCTTAGTTTCATCGCAAGCTCTTTCCACCTATGGAATGCTCTCTGGTGATTTGCTGCCTTCTCATGGCATGCCAGATTTCTAGCCAGATTTTTCCAGTGCTTTGTTCCTATAGAACCCAATATGGCTGGAACATTAGACTGGAAGAGTTTGCAACAAAAACACTATGCAGCATTCTGGGTTTTTGAGTACATAAGCCATGGCCTCTCCACTTTGTCACCACTGGGGATTTCACACCAGTAATGTGTTGGATGGAAACTTCTATTTCCATTGTCTTTGGGGAACATGAAGTTTTTCACTTGCTGTAGCCCATGCAGTACAAGGAAGTCCCTCAGTCTACTGTTCAAGTGGGTCCACAGTCCTGGATCATCTAGACTGAAGGAACTAAACTCAGCAGCAGCTCCTTCTTGCGCCTCCACCACACTCTTCTCTGATCTACACTTTTCTTCAGGAATGTGCATGGTTACATCCATTTGAGATGGAGATATGGATGCTGCTGTAGCTGCCAGGTCACCTGCACTCTGACTAACTGGAAGATCAGGCATCTCCTCACCACTCACATCCTCACTGGGGCCGGAAGGCTCACCGTGAACATTTGTGTCTATGTATCTCAGGAGAGCTCCTTCCTGCTTAGATAGAAAAACTTCCTTTGCTTCTTTCTTTTTTTGATTGCTGCCCTAGAGGGGTGTTTTCTTCTTTCACTCAGGACTGCTGTTCTGTGCCAGCTATACTGGCTCTCAGCATTCAATTGAAGGGGACAAATAAGCAGGCTGGTAGCAGGGCCTGAGTGAGGGAAGACATCAGCGTCTTAAGGGTCTAACTGGCTCCTACTACTTCAGTTGACTGCCTGTTCTCCTCAAGTGGGTTCAGAGAAGCAGCAGGAAACAGGAATCTCCCTGAGAAGCTGGTGTTAATTGGTCCAGGTTCTTGGGGGGTGCTAGAGAGGTACATAAGAGGCTCTTCCTTCTCTTTCTCCCTGCAGCTCCTGCTGCTTTCTGTTATTCCCTCTCACCTTTTCTCCTGCCTGCCTGTTGTGCCCTCCTTCCTCTAGCACAGCACTCCACCATCTCTGTGCATCTAGAGCAGAAAGAATACATATGCACTAGCATCAGAAACAATTTTCTACACTCTGGGTCCTAGCGGCGCCCCTCCACAGTCTGGCACCTGAGGCAGCCGCCTCAGTTTGCCTCGTGGTAAGGCCAGCCCTGTACTCAATCCAGAACTTATCTACTGTCCTATTCAACAGGTTAAGGGAATTAGAAGGGAAGATGTCACCTTTGAGTATAAATTGCATGGAGTAGTCTCACTGAAATCCATAAATTACATACCTCGAGGAGAAAGTGTAGCTTGAATCCTCTTGGAATTTTAGGGTCCCTGACAGGACTCTCTGGTTCAGGGATGTCAATTTGGAACTAAGTAGATGTTTGGAAGATTCACAAAACATATAAATTATGTGTTACAAGAGGAAGTCAATGGAGTGGTCAACCCATTGTTACATGGAATAAGGGGATTGTGAAATTGTGGAAAAGCAGCATCACTTGCCCCATAACCTGAGCCATGCAGAACACAACACCATCCACAGCCTCAGGAACAACTCTGACATGATAATCAAAAAGATTGACAAAGGAGGTGCTGTTGTTATCATGAATAGGTCAGAATATGAATGAGAGGCTGCTAGGCAGCTCTCCAACACCACATTCTACAGGCTATTACCCCCTGATCCCACTGAGGGTTACCAAAAGAAACTACACCATCTGCTCAAGAAACTCGCTGAAAAAGCACAAGAACAAATCTGCACAGACACACCCCTAGAACCCCAACCACGCATATTCTATCTGCTACCCAAGATCCATAAACCTGGAAATCCTGGACGCCCCATCATCTCAGGCATTGGCACCCTGACAGCAGGATTGTCTGGCTATGTAGACTCTCTCCTCAGGCCCTGCGCTACCAGCACTCCTAGCAATCTTCGAGACACCACTGACTTCCTGAGGAAACTACAATCCATCGGTGATCTTCCAGAAAACACCATCCTGGCCACTGTGGATGTAGAAGCCCTCTACACCAACATTCCACACAAAGATGGACTTCAAGCCATCAGGAACAGTATCCCTGATAATGTCACGGAAAACCTGGTGGCTGAACTTTGTGAGTTTGTCCTCACCCATAACAATTTCACATTTGGGGATAACATATACCTACAAGTCAGCGGCACTGCTATGGGTACCCGCATGGCCCCTCAGTATGCCAACATTTTTATGGCTGACTTAGAACAACGTTTCCTCCACTTTCGTCCCCTAACGCCCCTACTCTACTTGTGCTACATTGATAACCTCTTCATCATCTGGACCCATGGGAAAAGAAGTCCTTGAGGAATTCCACCATGATTTCAATGATTTCCATCCCACCATCAACCTCAGCCTGGACCAGGCCACACAAGAGATCCACTTTCTGGACACTACAGTGCTAATAAGCAATGGTCACATAAGCACCACCCTATACCGGAAACCTACTGCCTGCTATACGTACATACCTGTCTCCAGCTTTCATCCAGACCACACCACACAATCTATTGTCTACAGCCAAGCTCTAAGATACAACGGCATTTGCTCCAACCCCTTAGACAGAGACAAACACCTACAATATCTCTATCAAGCATTCTTACAACTACAGTATCCACCTGCTGAAGTGAAGAAACAGATTGACAGAGTCAGAAGAGTACCCAAAAGTCCCCTACTACAGAATAGGCCGAACAAAGAAAGTAACAGAACGCCACTAGCTGTCACCTTCAACCCTCAACTAAAACCTCACCAGCACATCATGAAGGATCCACAACCTATCCTGAAGGATGATCCCTCACTTTCACAAATCTTGGGAAATAGGCCAGTCCTTGCTTACAGACAGTCCCCCAACCTGAAGCAAATACTCACCAGCAACCATACAACAAAAACACTAACCCTAACTCTATCCTTGCAACAAAGCCGGTTTCCAGCTCTGTCGACATATCTATTTAGGGGACACCATCATAGGACATAATCACATCAGCCACACTGTCAGAGGCTCATTCACCTGCACATCTACCAATGTGATACATGCCATCGTGTGCCAGCAATGCCCTTCTGCCATATACATTGGCCAAACCGGACAGTCTCTATGCAAAAGAATAAATGGACGCAAATCAGATGTCAGGAATTATAACATTCAAAAACCAGTCGGACAACACTTCAACCTCACTCAATTACAGACCTAAAAGTCTCAATACTCCAACAAAAAAAACTTCAAAAAAACAGACTCCAACGAGAAACTGCAGAATTGGAATTAATTTGAAAACTGGACACCTTTAAATTAGGCTTGAATAAAGACTGGGAGTGGATGGGTCATTACACAAAGTAAAACCTATTTCCCCATGTTAATTTTTCCCCCTGCTGTTACTCATACCTTGTCAAATTGGAAAAGGGCCATCCTGATTATCACTACAAAAGTTTTTTTTCCTCCTGCTGATAATTGCTCACCTTAATTGGTTACTCTTGTTACAGTTGGTATGACAACACCCATTTTTTTTCATGTTCTCTGTGTGTATATATATCTTCCTACTGTATTTTCCACTGCATGCATCTGATGAAATGTGTTTTAGTCCACGAAAGCTTACGCTTAAATAATTGTGTTAGTCTCTAAGGTGCCACAAGTACTCCTGTTCTTTTTACTGATACAGACTAACATGGCTACCACTCTGAAACCTGTCGAAAGAAGAGTGATTTACTGTTTACAACATGCGTGACATAACTCAACTATTTAATGAGACCAAACTTATACTCCTGAGGGCATTCTGTGCCAAATAATTAAAAATTCTGAGCCAAAAAATAAAAATTCTGTGCAAAATATTTTAAAATTCTTCAAAATTCTCAATTTTTATTTATCAAATAAATGTGGAGACTCCAGCATGGCATTGGGGAGCACAGGCCACTGGCTGCACAGAGGTGGGAGATCACTGTGCAGTTCCCCCTACTCCTCCCCCGAGACTCAGTGGTGAGGCTGCACCCAAACGCTAACACAGTGCAAGGACCAGGCCTGCTCTGGAAACACATCAGGGCTCTGCCCCTCCATGCCAGGTGCACCAGGGTGTGGACAGGCAGGCTCAGCAAGGCAGGATCCAAGTATAGAGGGTCTTAGTGTGGGGGAAATCCAGATGCGGGTTGAGAGGGTTCTGTGTGGGGCAATCTGGGTGCAGGTGGCTCGGTGGGGGATCTGGGGGGGGGATCTGGATGCACAGGGTCTTGTTGGGGGGTCCTGGGTACAATGGTAATGGGACTCTGCAGGGTGGGGTTCAGGTGATGGTGGTTGGGGCTCAATGGGGGAGGGTCTGATTGTGGGAGGGATAGAGCTCATCAGGGGAGTCTGGGTGTGAGGGGCTCAGTAGGGGTCCAGATACTGGCGGAGTAGGGCTTAGTGGGGTGAGGATCCAGGTGCAGCTGGTTGGGTCTCGGTGGGGTGGAGGTCAGGGTGTGGGTGGCTCACCAAGGTGGTCCAGGTGCAGGGGGAATGGGGATCAGCAGGAGGGCCGGGTATGAGGGGGTCTGGATGCACAGGGGAGCAGCTCCCTGTATAAGGATCCCTCCCCCTGAACCTGAGGAGCGATGGGTGCAGGAAGCAGGAGCAGGATGAGGGGACTTTGCAGAGCTTTCTGCATCTGGGGGAGAAATCTGGGTCTGACCCAGCCCTGGCTGCCATGCAGGGGAAGAGTAAGTCCCACCCTCCCTAGCCCAGCGAGGTCTAGCAGCTGAGCCCAGTGCAGAGTAAGAGCCACCGGCTGGGTCTTGCCTAGTCCTGCCTCCTGCCCCACAGTGATTTATCTCTCTGCAGGCTGCCCTGGGCCCACAAAACATATTGCTGAGAAGGGTCATATGACAGCTCTTGTAGCTTCCCTTTGCTTCCCTGTCAGAAGGTCATTTTTTTGCGGGAAAGCAAAGAAATCTACGGGAGAGAGAAATTCTGCACATGTGCAGTGGCACATAATTCCCCCAGAAGTACAATTTAAAATGAACCAGCAAGTTGTTTTAAACAATGATCAGCACAAGGATCAATATATAGGGAAAGAGATGATTTGCCCTGCGTATAGAATGTATGTTGTAACTACAATCACTGATGCATTACAATCTCTAAGCTTGGGAAAGGTTCCTGACATAATAAAATATGACCAGTTGTTGAGTTGGTATTGCCCTAAATGTTTTCAAAGGCTGGGAAAGAAGTGATCCATGTGTTTGGATTTGTGCCAGCATTTATCAGTAGGTACAATGAGACAGCTGGAATCTGACACACCTCACCCCAGCTGAGACAGTTGTTCTCTTTCTAAAGATTGTATGATGACATGATCCTTTATGTCTCATTCATGATCTTGTTACCAGTGTTTGACCGAGACAAGTATGTGTACAGGCAATTGGTGGCTGTCCATCCTATAGGTCACCTTGACGACGACATCTACAGCGAACGCGTCAATGGGCCTCCCTTGGTGGTCCATCACCCTTCAGCTTGAACCTGGAAAATTCCACAGATGGCCTGTTGCTCTGAAAAAGGACCTTGGTACATCAGTAGATGTAATGTGTTTGAGACAGACACTGTCTTTTTCCTTTGTGGATTACAGAGAGAAGAATTACGGAATAATTCATCATCATTGCCATGCCTGGTGAAACTGACCAAGTGGAAGACTCTGATGGAGAGGGTGACCTGTGCTGGAAATGGTCAATTTTGCGTGGTAACCAATCAAAAGAGGTACCAATATGGTCCCTTGGTGTGTCCTGTCACAGACCCAAATTTTTGTTTTACTCCAAAGCAACCTACTTTGATATGGAACCAAGCAATTTCCCCTATTCCCACTTTTGAAAACATCACGATCATTCAGTCTAACCCAGCCTATTAGGATTTTCCTATCCAAAGTACACCCACATTTCTTGTCTATATTCCTCCGCTAAGCTTACAATTAAAGTCATTACTGGCTCATAAGGAGACTCACCTCATACAAATTACTAACAATATGGCTAAAGCTAAGCTATTAATTAATGAATGAAGGTGATGAGTCTTCAAGAACCCCCAGGAAGGATGCTGGGTTAAAAGGATGGGTTATTGCCCAAGGAATTGCAATAGAGGTTATTTGCATTGTTTTAGGATACATGCAGTATAAACCCAAGACGTATAGGCAAAGACCTAGACAGGTACCAAATATTAATGATGGAGAATATATATCCATGGTACCCGGGGTACCATTCCAGAAACACATCAGGGTTCTGAGTCTCACCTTTATGATACTCTTCCTCCACCCCACAAGGTAGAATATGGCGTTGTAACTATCTATTATTTTCTTATAACAAGTTATAATAGGTTTATATTAAAGTATTCTGGCTGTAACGCAAGGGACCTACAGGCCACATCCTATATATTGAGCTAAGACAAAGTTAGCATACATCTGTCTGGGACCTTTCATCCAGAATAGCAAAGTTGGCATACATATGTTTGGGACCTTTCACCCAGATAGGTGGTGATGAGTTAAAGCATAAAGTCCATATATGACTGTGACCTTTAACATAGATAAACAAAGGATGCATTGAAGCAGGTTGGCATAAGGGGCTTCCTAAGTTCATATCCTCTTTAAGCTTAACAGGTACACCACAAGGAAATAACCGATGTAGGACAGAGATAACAAATGTGAGAATGATCTACTGTCATTAATATGTGTGTATATATGTCATCAATATGTACAAACATGCCACCCTGTGGAGTAAGTGTACCCTAACATATTGTGGCTGAGGAAACCAAGTTTGGACATAGAAGCAGGGGCTTAGGTGTTCAAGCCCTATAAGAGGGGGTGACCCACTGGGCCAAGGCAGCTTTGTTAGTTCTTTGTCTATTAATCTCTTACTGTTTTACTTAACTAACGTACTTTATTGACTTAAACTTACAATTAAGAACTAAGTTAGCTTCTTTAGCTCTTAGATCTTTAGCTTCTCCTGAGCTCTGCACCTCCCACTCAAGAACTGAGGAACCTGGACCCAAACTCTCTTGGCATGCCAGAGGTGAGGCTGGTCCTTGTCTCTTACCGCCAGGTTATCGGGGATGGGTGTAAGCTTTACAGTATACAATATCACACATATCTCTAGGACTATATTATTGCATTTGTAACACTGATTATTTCACCATTTGATTACTATTGGATTATTATTCCATTTAGCGCAATAAAAGGCTACATTTGTCTCAATATGGGCATCCTGTCTTACATCCCGAAGGTCCTTGCAAACTCTATGTAGCCTGCTTCTGGGACAAGAACCTTATTATTTTCTGATCAGATTATTTGACAAGCCTATAACCCATACTATCCAAATTAATAATATGAACTGCCTAAAATCAAGCAATACCCTCCCTACTCTTGTGGGCTGGTCTGTGAGTCCATAGTCCAGTGAGCCCAAAACTGTGGAGTGCGCTCTCCCTAGGCTGGTGTGTAGGAATATTCGGGGGGGGGGAGGTGCTGCGGGGCCTAGGTCAGTCCTCACAACGGGTGGGGAGGGAGTGCCACACTTCCAGACCTGCTCCAGTCCCAGCCTTACTGCCTCCCCAACCCCATTCAGCCCCCAGTCATGCTACACCTCCGGGCCAGATCCACCCCCAACTCCACTCTGCCCCCTGCTCCACCTCCAGCCCTGCTCTGCCCTCATTTCCTCTCTACGCCCCCTGACCAGATCCACCTCTAACTCCAGCTCCTCCCCCATCCCCAGCTCCATCTTCAGCCCAAGCTCCGCTGCTGAGGAATCCTTGGCTGGGCAGTAATGGCGGGGAGGGGTGCAGACAGATTCCATTAATGGCTGGGGGGTAGGGCGACTGAAAATGTTTGTGTACCATTGTTCTTGTCTCATGATACAGGGGCAGGCCTTTCTGGTAGCAGCCACATGCCTATTTGTTATGTTGTTTTGTTTTATAATGAAAATAAGCTCACAGTAAGTTTTTAAAATATAGAGCTGGAAAAATACTGAAACTTTATTTTAATCAGTAACCCAAATATTTTTTCAGTTCAGTTCTAGATCAGTTGGTTGAACAAAATTATGGTTCCGGTTCAGTACCAGTTTAAACACTAGTTTGAACTGGTTTTCTGATTCAACTCCCTGGGCAGAATAGATTATCTGGGCAGTTCAGATACTAGGTAAGACAGCGTTGCAGCGCTGGTGGTGGGTTTACAGTGCTGCAACTTACTCTGTGTCTGCACTGGATTAGTGCAGGGCTCTCTAGTAGCCCTGCTCTCTGGCTGTGCAAATTCAGCCTCCAGCCATTGAACCTAGGAGGTCCATTCCTGACTGAATGTTTCACCCTTCCCTTCACAAATATTATAGAGGGTACAGCACGCAGATATAACCGCAGGGATGCTGCTTTCCCCCAAGTCTAGCTTCCCATACAGAGATCTCCAGCGTCCCTTTAAACGGCTGAAAGCATACTCCACAGTCATTCTGCACCCGCTCAGCCTGTAGTTGAACCGGTCCTTGCTCCTGTCAAGCTTCCATGTATACAGTTTCATGAGCCAAGGCATTAACAGGTAAGCGGGGTCTCCAAGGATCAAAATGGGCATTTCAACATCCCCTACTGTGATCTTCCGGTCTGGGAAAAAAGTCCCTGCCTGCAGCTTCCTGAACAGGCCACTGTTCTGAAAGATCCGTGCATCATGCACCTTTCCAGGCCAGCCTGTGTTAATGGCAATCAAAAGCCCACGGTGATCCACAAGCGCCTGGAGCACCATAGAGAAATACCCCTTCCGATTAATGTATTTGGATGCCAGGTAGGGTGGTGCCAGAATAGGAATATGCGTCCCATCTATCGCCCCTCCACAGTTAGGGAAACCCATTTGTGCAAAGCCATCCAGAATGTCCTGCATGTTCCCCAGAGTCACGGTTCTTCTTAGCAGGATGAGATTAATGGCCCTGCAAACTTGCATCAACACGATTCCAATGGTCGACTTTCCCACTCCAAACTGGTTCCCGACCGATCGGTAGCTGTCTGGAGTTTGCCAGCTTCCAGAATGCAATAGCCACCCACTTCTCCACTGGTAGGGCAGCTCTCAAGCTCGTGTCCTTGCGCCGCAGGGTGGGGGCGAGCTCCTCACACAGTCCCATGAAAGTGGCTTTTCTCATCTGAAAGTTCTGCAGCCACTGCTCGTCATCCCAGGCTTGCAGGATGATGTGATCCCACTACTCAGTGCTTGTTTCCCGAGGCCAAAGGTGGCATTCCATGGTGCTGAGCATTTCCGTTACTGCCAGCAATTTAGTGTCACACGCGTCAGGCGACTCGATATCATCATCGGACTCCTCACTGTCACTTTGGAGCTGAAGGAATAGCTCAACTGCCAAACGTGATGTGCTGGCGACACTCATCAGCAAAGTCCTCAGCAGCTCGGGCTCCATTTCCCACAGAAATCGTGCTGCACAGAGACTCACAATGGTGCCAAACTGCTGGGATGTGAAGCGATGCACCACAGAGCGTTGGGACAGGAAGCGGAAAGACCCGCACCCTTCCGTCCCCTTCCCACAACCCACAGCACCAAAATGGGACGAGGTGCTCTGTGGGATAGCTGCCCACAATGCACCACTTCCAACAGCGCAAATGCAGCAAATGTGGCCACACTGCAGCGCTGTCCCTACACAGCTGTACAAACACAGCTGTAACTCCCAGCGCTGCACAACTCCAAGTGTAGCCATACCCTAAGTGCTCTGTGGTGGTTGTAAAATAAGCAACACAGGGACAGAGAATGATTCTAAGCATCTAAACAATGAGACTGGCTCAGCAGTTCCTTGCTTATTTAGCAAGGAATTGCTAAAGGAGGTAGGGGGGTGGAGTGGCTCCTGGGCCAGGGCTGTCAGGATCCTGGGAGGGGCGGGGGGTGGCAGGGCACTGGAGAGGGGAAAAGACAGGTCAGGAAGAGGGAGGCAAATCTATGTCCCCCCAAACACTTTAAATGGTGCATCCACCTCCCTAAATCCAACTCCTAGATTTAGATTGCAGGGTGAGAGAAAGGTCCCATCACACAGGCAGGGAGATTTTTAAAAGGTACCAAAGGGAGTTACCATCTGGTGATCTTCCTGAAGCCCAAGGGGCTCAGCTTTCATTTAAAAATCAAACAAGCATAAAAGGAATCTCCTCAGCCTCCCACTTGCAGAAAAAAGCTTGACCAGGTGATGGGAGTGTAACACCCACCAGACTCAGAGACAAGCAGGAAAATCCAAAGCACCAAATGTTAAAAAAAAAAAAAAATCTTCGGGACCTTCTGCTTCGCTGTGCTGCCCTAGGTGTGGGTCCTGTGGGGCGGGAGGGGATGCCCAACAGACCACTGGATATGGATTTTCCCCAGGGTCCCTCCTCTCTCTGTGGGAAGATGGCCCTGCCCCTTCTCCCAGGATTAACAGGGCAGGGGGTGTCTCCTCCAATGGAAAGGGGGTCACCCAATATCCTCACCTCTCCTCTTTGCATCTGGCTGCTCCCGACCACGTGCATCTCTTGGGTCGGGAGAGGCGCAGAAGTGCTGTGTCACGCCCAGGTGTAACCAGTGCCACACACTCAACTTATCCCTACTGGTGTCAGTAGCCAGCTTGCCACCACAGTCCCATCACTGATCCCCTGGTTGCACAGCCAATGGGAATTTGCCCCTGCCTGTGTGCAGCCAATCAACACTGGTGACGGGAGACATCAACCTCCACCACCGTCCCAGAAGGAGCCCTCACTGAAACCCAATGCAGCAAATTCCTATTAAAACAAGCCCTGAGCTGCATGCTCCCTCCTACCCCCAACAGACCATACTCAAGCATGCGGTGTTTCCCCCAGGAATTGAAATTAGGGGGGGATGCTTGAATTTACGGGAGGGGGCGGGTCAGGGCCAATGAGGGGTGAGACTGTGAGGGTGAAGGTGGGCTTTATGGCACCACAGTAAAAACTGAAAAATGTTTCATGACTATTTTATTAAATTTAACTCATGTTTTAAAATCATCACACAAATTAAAGTTGGCTACTCAAACCTTCTGTGAAGCACGACGTCTACATCCTTCTTGGTTTCTTGTTACAATTTTGCACAACTCTGTTAATGAACTTCTTGAATGCAGTGCATTCATCTTTGGTGGCTTCTCGTGTGTCTGGTACTTCCATTCCTTCAATTGATATGCTCATCAGATCATTCACATGATCAGGCTGAAGGCAGCTTCTTTCAGAACACAAAATTCTGTTCCATGATGAAAAAGAATGCTCAACTGTAGCTGTTGTGACTGGGAGTAGCAAGAGATGAATTCCTACTTCTCTCATCCCAGGAAACAGAACACAAAGATCAGTTTGAGCCACTAGTGATGATAAAGAAGACGTTGAAGTCAAATCTTCATGTATTCATCGTATGATATTCCACACTGTGTTCAAATTCTCTGTTCTGTCCTGAGCACATGGCAGCCCCATTGCTGGTAATGCCTCACTCCACTCAACTGTCGCTGTTTTATAGCACAGGGATCTGTAAAACCTACGTAGAGGTTGAGTAGCATCTAGAAGTCACTGTTGTAGATTTTTAAGAATCAAGTCTGTGTACTTTTTCAGTTGTCTTAACAAACACTTCTTGTCCTCTTCACTTAAAGATTCAATATAAATTCCTTCATTATTCAACTTCCGGACTGAAGTCTTTGCTTTATCCAGTACTTTTTCAATGGATAGCTCTCTGATTGATCAAATGTAGCTTCTATTGCTGGACAAAGATCTACTACTGTTGTAGAAGATGCCTGGATGGCATTGTTTAATGACCCAAGTAGTTTCAACGGTTGACTTACAAGGGAAAGAATGGCAATAATCATCTCTGAACATAGTAGCAAAAGTAATCCACCAGCCTCACTACTTAGATCCATCCCATCTTGGTAAATAATTTCCAAAGCCAGTAATAATGGCAACAGCCAAGGATTGCTCATAAGAAAGCTAGAGGGTTTTCCCAGGTTGGACTAATTTGAACTTCAGTCCCAGTGTATCTTCTATATTTTCCAAGATATTCAGTCTTTTTGGACTCTTGCTGAGTCCAAATGAAGACCTAAATTTATAGCTTTTTTTATGTCTTTTGAAGAGTCTGCAGCCCATACTAGTGCTAGTTAGAGTAGCTGGTCTCTGCAGTGTGTATAGGAGAGATTAGGGTTACACTTTTCTCTGAGCAAAGCTTATAATCCACCATATCTTCTAGAGGAGTTTGCAGCTCCATCAAATGCACAAGTAGCCATCTGTTTGGGGTCCAATTGACAAGCATTTAACTCTTCTAAGCTGTGGGTTGTCACAGATGCAGCCGATGTGTTTTCTATAACTTGAACGTCTAGAAATGCATCTGCTGACCTACCACAGACATCACGATAACATACACAACGACTTAATACTTGATGCCCATTTGCATCAGTGCATTCATCAGCCATGTATGCAAATTTTTTGAAGGTGGTGAGAGAATTCTTCGCTTTTTCAACTGTTGAGTCTTTCACTGTTGCACCACATGCTTCTAGCCAGTCAGCTGAGTTTCTTGCAGAAAGACACTGAACATTTGCTGGTCTTGTTCAAAACCAGTGTCCAACTTCAGAGTGAGCAAGTGAAAATGCGCTTAACATTGGCCTCCAGTTTGTAGTGTGTGGCATCTCTTGCTTAAATAGAAAGTAAGATGCCACAGCCATGTTTGTTTGCATGAACTGTGTTGTCTCTCCAGCATTCTTAACAGCCTCATTAACATTCACAGGTGCTGTCCTTGGTCAGTGGAGACTCAGAGTTCAGAGGTGCTTTCACATGAGTTGGTCTCTTGAGGTTTGACCCAGCTCTCAGTGGGGGAACCTCACTGCTAGTGCAGACTGGGCTGCCTCTTCCACAGAAACACTGTCCCACAGCAAGTCTAAGCACTTAGACCTGATTATCAGTGATTTCAGCTGTAGTGATCACTTAACAAAACAAACAATTATCTATGGCAGGGTGGACAAACTTTTTGGCTTGAGGGGCACATATGGGTATGGAAATTGTATGGTAGGCGATGAATGCTCACAAAATTGGGGGTTAGGGTATGGGAGGGAGTGAGGGCTCTGGCTGGGGATACAGGCTCTAGGGTGGGGCCAGAAATTAAGAGTTCAGGGTGTGGGAGGGGGCTTTGGGCATGAGTGGGGGGTGAGGGCTCTGGGTTGCAGGAGGGTGGAACCGAGGGGTTTGGAGGGGGATTAGGGCTAGGGCAGGGGGTTGGGGCACAGGAGGTGGTCAGAGGTGCAGGCTCTGGCTGGCACTTATTTCAAGCAGCTCCCAGAAGCAGAGCATGTCCCCGCTCTGGCTCCTACACGGAGCTCTGTGGTGGCTCTGTGTATTGCTCCATCTGCAGGCACCATCCCTGCACCTCCCATTGGCCTCATTTGCTGGCCAATGGAAGCTGTGGGGTCAGCACTTGTGGTGGGGGCAGCGTACAGAGCCCCCTTGCTGTTCCTACGTGTAGGAGCCAGAGTGGGGCTGTGCCGAGCAAGCCCCCAACCCGGCTCCCTGGCAGGAGTTCGAGGGCCAGATTAAAATGTCTGAACGGCTGGATGCACCCATTGGGCTGTAGTTTGCCCATCCCAATCTAAGAAGCCTAATCAGCTCTGTAGAGGGGCAGGTCAAATAGTACTTGTGACTCAGGCAGACCATCAAGCAAAACACCTGTCCCCACCCTCTCTGTTGATGCCCTCAGTCAGCACAGGCTAAGTACAGTTCTACTACCCTTTACCAGGGCCGGTGCAAGGATGTTTCACGCCCTAGGCAAAACTTCCACCTTGCACCCCCCCGGCACCCCCACCCTGAGGCACCCCCCCTTGCGGCAGCTCCCCACCCTCCACCCTCTGCCCTGAGGCTGATTGGCACCGCAAGCCTGGGAGGCGGGAGAAGTGAAGCATCTGCGGCGTGCTTGGGGAGGAGGCGGGGCAGGGGTGAGCTGGGGCGGGGAGTTCCCCTGCATGCCCCCTCCTTACTTGCTGCAGGCAGCCCTCCTCGCGCTCCCCTGCCCCAGCTCCCTCTGCCTAAATACTGGCCGCAACCGGGACAGATGAAGATCTGGCTGCCACGGTCGCTGCCAAAGAAAATGGCACCCCCAAAATCCTTGCATCCTAGGCGACTGCCTAGGTCGCCTAAATGGTTGCACCGGCCCTGCCCTTTACTCAAACAATAAAAAAAGACGGTTACTCACCTTTGTAACTGTTGTTCTTCGAGATGTGTTGCTCACATCCATTCCAGTTAGGTGTGCGCGCCGCGCGTGCACGTTCGTCGGAAACTTTTTACCCTAGCAACTCCAGTGGGCCGGCAGGTCGCCCCCTGGAGTGGCGCCGCCATGGCGCCCAATATATATCCCTGCCGGCCCGCCCGCTCCTCAGTTCCTTCTTGCCGGCTACTCCGACAGTGGGGAAGGAGGGCGGGTGTGGAATGGATGTGAGCAACACATCTCGAAGAACAACAGTTACAAAGGTGAGTAACCGTCTTTTCTTCTTCGAGTGATTGCTCACATCCATTCCAGTTAGGTGACTCCCAAGCCATACCTAGGCGGTGGGGTCGGAGTGAGAAGTCGCGGCATGGAGCACTGCAGTTCCGAAGGCCGCATCCTCCCTCGACTGCTGGACCAGGGCGTAGTGGGAAGCAAAGGTGTGGACCGATGACCAGGTCGCTGCCCGACAGATTTCCTGGATGGGCACACGGGCGAGGAAAGCCAGTGACGACGCCTGCGCCCTGGTAGAATGCGCAGTCACACGGCCCGTAGGGACATGGGCCAAGTCATAACAGGTCCTGATACAGGACGTAACCCAAGAGGATACCCTCTGGGAGGAGATAGGAAGCCCCTTCATACGATCTGCTACCGCCACGAAAAGCTGGGGGGATTTTCGGAAGGGTTTGGTCCTCTCTATGTAGAACGCGAGAGCCCTACGGACATCCAGCGAGTGGAGCTGCTGCTCCCTGCCTGAGGAGTGAGGTTTTGGGAAAAAAACCGGAAGGAAAATCTCTTGGTTGACGTGGAAGGCTGAGAACACCTTGGGCAGAAAAGCAGGGTGTGGTCTCAGCTGCACCTTGTCTTTGTGGAAGACCGTATATGGGGGGTCTACCACAAGAGCTCGGAGTTCCGACACCCGTCTAGCTGAGGTGATAGCTACTAGAAAGGCAGTCTTCCAAGAGAGGTAGAGCAGGGAGCAAGTAGCTAACGGCTCAAAGGGGGGCCCCATGAGCCGGGACAACACCAGGTTAAGATCCCAGGTCGGAGCAGGGGGACGGACGTTAGGGAATAAACGTTCCAGCCCTTTAAGGAATCTCGACACCGTCGGGTGAGAAAAAACAGAGCGACCGTCCGCACCCGGGTGAAAGGTGGAGATAGCTGCTAGGTGGACTCGCAACGACGATAAGGCCAGACCTTGCCCTTTGAGGGACCAAACATAGTCTAAGATTTCGGTTACCGAAACTTCCATAGGGCGGAGATTTCTCTCTACGCACCAACAGGAGAAGCGTTTCCATTTCGCCGAATATGTGGCTCTTGTGGACGGTTTCCTGCTGCTCAAGAGCACCTCCCTCACAGGCGTGGAGCAGCGCAGCTCGGAACCAGTCAGCCACGCCGGAGCCACGCCGCTAGGTGCAGCGACTGCAGGTCTGGGTGACAGAGGGTCCCGTGGTCCTGGGTAATCAGGTCCGGATGAAGGGGCAGGGGAACTGGGTCGGCTACGGCCAAGTCCAGCAGCATGGTGTACCAGTGCTGCCTGCGCCATGCCGGGGCCACCATGATCACGAGAGCCCTGTCTCTGCGCACCTTCAGGAGGATCTTGTGGACCAGAGGGAACGGGGGAAACGCATAGTACAGGTGGGTCGACCACTGGATGAGGAAGGCATCCGCTATCTACCCCGGCTCCCTGCCCTGAAAGGAGCAGAACGCTTGGCACTTCCTGTTCCCCTTGGACGCGAAGAGGTCCAGCCGGGGATAACCCCACCTCCGGAAAATGGAGAGAGCGACGTCCGGGCGAAGGGACCACTCGTGTGACAGGAAGGATCTGCTCAATCGATCCGCCAGCGTGTTCCGTACTCCAGGGAGGAAAGAAGCCCTGAGGTGAATGGAGTGGGCTACACAAAAGTCCCAGAGTCGTATCGCCTCGAGGCACAGGGAGGAGGACCTGGTGCCGCCCTGCTTGTTGATATAGTACATGGTCGTCGTGTTGTCCGTGAACACGGCGACACAACGACCCTGAAGCTGATGACAGAACGCTTGACAAGCAAGGCGGACCGCTCTCAACTCCCGCATGTTGATGTGTAGCCCCACTTCCTCCTGAGACCACAGGCCCTGTGTCCGCAGGGTCCCTAGGTGGGCCCCCCAGCCTAGATCTGAGGCATCCGTTGTCAGGGATACCGAGGGCTGAGAGGGGTGGAAGGGAAGACCCGCACATAATACGGACTAGTCTAGCCACCAGCCGAGAGAATCTAAGACCTTCTGGGGGATTGTGACTAACATGTCTAACGGTTGCCTTGCCGGCCTGTAATGACTGATAAGCCACAGCTGGAGAGGCCTCATGCGGAGCCGAGCGTAGTCGGTCACAAAGGTGCAAGCCGCCATGTGGCCTAACAGGGTTAGACATGTCCTCACTGACGTCAATGGGGCTGACCGCAAACGTTGAACGATCGCCACCATGGTCTGGAACCGTTGCAGAGGCAGCAAGGCCCTGCCCACAGTGGCGTCCAGGACGGCCCCGATAAATTCCACCTTCTGAGTGGGCCTCAGGGTGGACTTGTCTGTGTTTATCAAGAGGCCCAGACTTGCAAACATGCCGGTGATCACGCGGACATGGCTGTTGACTTGTTGTTCCGACGTGCCCCGAATCAACCAGTCGTCCAGATAAGGGAACACGTGGACACGGTTGCGCCGAAGATGCGCCACGACAACTGCCATGCATTTTGTAAACACCCTCGGGGCCGTGGACAGGCCAAATGGGAGGACTGCAAATTGATAATGAAGAGCCCCCACAACGAAGCGGAGGAAGCGTCTGTGGCGCGGCCAAATGGCAATGTGGAAATACGCGTCCTGCATGTCGAGGGCGGCGTACCAGTCTCCCAGATCCAGGGATGGAATAATGGTCCCCAGGGATACCATGCGGAACTTCAACTTCACGAGGTATTTGTTGAGCTCTCGCAGGTCGAGGATAGGCCTGAGGCCCCCCCTTGGCCTTGGGGATCAGAAAGTAGTGGGAATAAAACCCCTTGCCTTTCTCGCTTTCCGGAACCGCCTCTATAGCTCCTTTGCTGAGGAGCGTCTGCACCTCCTGCCGAAGGAATTGCTTGTGAGAGGGGTCCCTGAAGAGGGACGAGGAAGGAGGGCGGGAAGGAGGAAATGAAACAAACTGCCGGCGGTATCCCGTCTGCACCATGCTTAAGACCCAGCGGTCTGATGTTATTTGGGACCACGCCAGGAGGAAAAACGAAAGGCGGTTGGAAAACGGGGGGGAAGGATCCATAGGGGAAACTGTTACTGCGCCCTCGGGCGCACCTTCAAAATGAAGGCTTAGGTCCAGGCGGGGGTTTTGAGGAGCCTTGGTTCTGCCCCCCTTGGTTCCCTGAGTGCCTGCGCCTTCCGTTCCTGCCGCGGCGCCTGTAAAGGTCCTGCCGCTGGCGGAACTGGGAAAACGGCCTGCGTTGTTGTTGTTGCTGCGACCTAAAGGGTCTACGCTGCGTCACAGGGGTGTGCATCCCGAGGGACCGCATAATGACCCGGTTGTCTTTCAGACTCTTGAGTCTGGGGTCTGTCTTGTCAGAGAACAAGCCCTGGCCTTCGAAAGGAAGGTCCTGTATAGTATGCTGGAGCTCCGGCGGAAGGCCGGAAACCTGCAGCCAGGAGATGGGACGCATCGTAACTCCTGACGCGAGGGTACGGGCAGCCGAGTCCGCAGCGTCCAAGGAGGCTTGCAAGGCCGTGCGTGCGACCTTCTTGCCTTCGTCCAAGATGGCCGCAAACTCTTGGCGAGCATCCTGTGGCAGCAGCTCCTTAAATTTGTCCACTGCCACCCAGGAATTAAAGGCATATCTGCTCAGCAGGGCCTGCTGGTTGGAGACCCTGAGCTGCAGCCCTCGCCTCTGCCTCAGGAGCCACAGCGGAGTCTTGCTGCTTGGACCCTTCCTCCCCTTCTGGGGAGGGAGGAGGGCGAGACAACAAGGCTTCAGGAGCCCTACGCTCCGCAGTCGCCGGCCTAGCAGGGAGCTGCTGGGGGCCCTGGGCCTGATGGTATGCCCAGGGTGTCCAGAATCCCCACTGTTGTGGGCCTTGGTCCTGCAGCGGCGGATCACCGAACAGCGCCGTCTGCCGGTCGGTGCCCAGCGCATACCCGCTGTCCGTCTGTGAGGATACGGACGGCTGTCTAGAGGGCCATGGAGGGGCCGACCCTGGATGGTAAGGGTCTGCGCGGGCCGGCACGGAGGATCGTCTCGGTGCCGGGGACCGGTGCCGGGAGTCATATCGGTGCCGGGATCGGGATCGGGACCGGGTTCTGTCGCGGTGCTGGGATCCTGATCGGTACCGGGCGCCGCTTCGGTGCCGGGACCTGCCACCGGCTCGGTGCCGGGAGGTCGACCGAGACCGGGACCTGCCACCGGCTCGGTGCCGGGAGGTCGACCGGTGCGGCGAGTAGCGTCGGGACCTGCTCCTGGAATCGCGGTGCTGGTCTCGGCGACTGAAACCTGACCGTGATCGTCTCGATGTCGACCGGTGCCGCGAGTGTGACCGGTACCGCTGAGGGGAGCGGTGCCGGGACTGCGAGCGGCGGCGGGACCTGGAGCGCCCAAGACGTCGGGACCTGGATCGTGAACGAGATTTTCTGGGCAGTGCCGACATCATGGGCTTGCCTCTGGACACAACCCGCACCGGAGGTACCGGGGGTGGCAGCCGAGTGGGCTCAGTCAGGGCTATGAGGTCCCGAGCCGAGGCGAAGGTCTCCGGTGTGGATGGGACCATTATCTCAACCCCAGATCTCATGGGGGAGCTCGGCGGTACCGGACTCGACGGACCCGCTGGGCCCGGAGTCGACGGTGCCGGCGACGCCGCGGCCGATGTCGAGGCCGGGAGCTCTAGCCGGGTCTGCCTGGCCGGAGTATTGGACTTCGACGGCCTTGGTTCTGACTCCGGTGCCGGAGAGGGTCGGTGCCGGGGAGTCTTCTCTGTGCCGGTGCGATCCGGTGCCGGCGCCGAGATCACGGCCTGCGAAGCCGTCGGGTCAAGTGCCGCCTCCATGAGGAGAGTCCGGAGCCTTTGATCCCTCTCCTTCTTTGTCCTTGGCTTAAAAGCCTTACAGATGCGGCACTTGTCAGATCTGTGCGATTCCCCGAGGCACTTCAGGCACGCTTCGTGGGGATCGCTGGTAGGCATGGGCTTCTTGCAGGCCGCACACTGTTTGAAGCCCGACGAAACAGGCATGAGCCTGGCGCCGGGTGCCGGGAAGGGCTAAGCCCCCAGCGAAGAACTACTTAATAACTATTTAACTTAACTATCTACTTAACCAACTAATTAACAACTATAATGGACTAGAGATGAACGATAGATAAACGATAGAGAACTAGGAGAGCTAGGGACGTGGAGGAAAGCTATGCTGCGCTCCACAGTTCCAACGACCGACACGGCGGTAAGAAGGAACTGAGGAGCGGGCGGGCCGGCAGGGATATATATTGGGCGCCATGGCGGCGCCACTCCAGGGGGCGACCTGCCGGCCCACTGGAGTTGCTAGGGTAAAAAGTTTCCGACGAACGTGCACGCACGGCGCGCACACCTAACTGGAATGGATGTGAGCAATCACTCGAAGAAGAACAACAACATTTCATTCCCTCCCTGCATTCAAGTAATTTGTAACTCAATCCCAGCCAAAATCTATCACTTGGGCAACACAGCTCTGTTTGCTGGATACCTAGATAGATTAGGTCTGAATGTAAATACAATCTGGTCCTGAAGCCTCTTCCTCCAGCCCCCAGCTCATCACTAACTGCCAGGGAGATCTCATTTAGACTTGCTTACAAATCATCATTTGAAATTATTAGGTTGACCAACATCACCGAAATGAATGCACTGACCTTGTTATAAAAAACAACCGCTATTTAAAGAAACTAGTCTATGTTCATACTTTTCAAATCTATTACACTTTTTTCAGATACAAGTATTTATCATATCAAAGTGTGTATTAATGTTTCAATTTCAATTCAAATGTCCAAACAATCACTAAATTGGCAATACTGCGTGTAACTAGTTCACAAAACTGGGGGGTGGGGGTGGAGAAATTCAGGGGGGATGTAGGGAAATCCCGGCAAGCATGATCATTAATATAGAGTGCGTTACCCAAAGGAAAGTATCGCAGAGCCCACTACAGAGGGGCTATTAAAGTAACCACACCTCCCCTGCTACTATGGGAGCCCAGGAATGCAGTGGTGCAAACACATTAAAACATTGCTTAAGACGGTGTAGGCTCTGTAATAGCACTGAGGGAGAGAAACCCTGGGAGAGTAAAAAGCTGGGGGAAGGGGAGGGCATGTTTGCCCCCTGCCCATCCCTGAAGTGGTCGGGCCTGTGTTGGAATAGCAGAGGCCTGGCCGGATGGAGCCATTTCCTGGAATTGATGTCATACATCTCCCACTCCCCACCGTAAGGCAGCTGCTACATCCTGTGACTGACAGAACACCCGCAGAGCTTTGGGGAAAGGCGGCATGAATTTCATTTCTTGTGTGTAGGTATTCGACTATGTAGACTTGATGCAACCTGCTGAATTTGTCTGGGGGAAATGCTGTGCTTTTAACAAAACAAAAATGTTCTGATGGTTCATGAAGCACAGGGGTGGCTTTAGCTATTTTGCCTTACGCCTAGTTCACACTGTGAGAGGCCTGACCCATGATTTTGGGGCTTCTAGTGGTACGGATGCTAGTATGGACAGGACAGTTCTGATGACCCAGTTGTTTAGGCAGAATTTAAGTTGGTTGGAGAGAAGCTGGTCTTGGAAATAGTTCTGTGCTCTCTGGGTGCTTTGTGTCTGCTGCTGTCTGACTTAGCTCTGGCAGCAGAATGCAGAAAATACACCAGACAGGCCTTCAGTCCCTTCCCCCATCTTTTTACTTTCCTAGGGTCTATCTACACCAGACAAGCCATCTGCCAGTGTGGGATCGTGTGTGGAGGCCTGGACTTGAGAAATCTAACATCGACATAACTGTCTAAAGCTTATAATCTCTTATAAAAACACATAGAAAAATGTCTTTGAGGATCAGCAATTGTCTGGGAAGTTAATGGTGTTCTAAAGTTACCCAGTTAAGCCAGTGCAGTTAGAGATTAACGTGACTGGTTCAGAAAGTCTGCTAAGCACTGTCCCACAATGCACTAGTCACTTTCCAGTTGGTCTGTCTGGTGTACTTTCTGCACTCCACTGCCCAGGGCGCAGCTTGGCTAGAAGTCACTTAGTCATACAAATACTGCTGCAAACACACCGCAGCTCACTGGCAATCTCCGTAGCAAGCAACTCTTCCCCTTCCACAGGTGCATTCAAATAGCACATCTCAGAGCAGACTGTCAGCCAACTGGCCTGCAATGCCAAGCAAAAACTAAGGATGGCAAGACAAAATTATATGATCAAGGACCAGAATAGCCAGTCCAGAGTGGGCGGAAGACAGGCCCCATCAACACTGAGGCTGTGCCTCTACACCCAGCCCAACCAATACTCAAGGACAGAGAGAGGCCAGGAACATTAATGCTGGATGATAAGGAGGGGCAGTAGGGAAGACCAGGATGCCGAGGAGCATGACAGGGAACTATCAGGCTCCTAGGACATTTTGGGGTCCCCCAGGATGACATGTCAGGAGACTTACAGGGATGGTGTGCACGACATGGCAGACGTTGGAGGGGATGGAATCGAAGGAAGAGGCATCCTTTAAACAAAGTAACATTTTATTGCACAATAGACCAAGAGCAGTCGAGATAGAGCAGATGTGAAACCTGACTTTTCCAGGTCCATGTTCAAAGCAGACACACAAGAATAGGCATAAGGGTTTATGAGTGTTTGTCAAGCCTTATCTACACACAAACTGGAAACAAAAACTAAAGTGGTCGTGATTTACACTGTTAGCCACAAGTCAGTATGTGAACATGTATTTCAAGAATAGGAGTGTCCTATTTCAATATTCATAGACAAGATGTTTAACTATTTCATTCTCTCACCTGCTATGTAGTTTTGAGGACTTTTCTCCACAGCAAAATGTATTGAAATGGCTCTGTTACAGCCCCTGTCTTTTCTGCTTTGGCTAACATTGATCTATCTGAGGTAACATTTTAATCTAACTCCAAAGGAAGACAATAGAAAGGTCCCGCAGCCAGAGCCGGTGCTAGGCATAAGCGGACGATACATTGCTTAGGGCCCCAAGCAGCTCCCGAGAGACCCCTATTTATTAATAGTATGTGTTGTGGGTGGGGTGGCCCTAAAAATATTCCCGCTTAAAGCCACCAATGGGCTAGCACCGACATTGCCTGCAGCCTAAGTGAAATCCTCAGCGACATCTATACCACCTTCACCAGTTTGCTCGTAGTTGCCTCCATAGGGCTTGTACTAGTATACTGACAGAACCAGCTAGATGGGTCACTCTTAGCTGGTGTAATGGCCGGCTGGTTCCCTTTTCCTCTCACGAGGGCCGACCCTAGACCAAATGGTGCTCCAGGTGAGGAGTGTCTTCAGTGGCCCACTCTTCATTTGTTAAACTTTTGAATACCTTATTTTTTATTTCATTTGTAGCCCATTTCATGGCTTTGATGCATAATTTGCATGCAGGAGTTATCCCTGTCATATAGTCACTACTTACACTCTTCAAGTCTTAGAACACAAGTATGATTTCACAATTACACAAGGTTCACAATATTGCAGCTGGACCCTCACTTCAGTTCGTTCTTACTCACTGACTGGCGACGCCCTGCCCCTTGTATACCCGCGAGGGCATGGGACAATATTCTAGGAGATTCCAGGAAAATGTAGTTCTCACAGTCTGGAAGGTTCCATGAGATTCTACAAAGGTCCAGAACAGTCAAGGTGGTTAGTAAAAGATGGATCCACATACAGAATACCTGAAATGTTACTTCAAACATTCTATTTTCCCTTTTGTCACTAACAACAGAAACAGCACCCCGAGCCCAGCGCCCCTGAAGCCCAGAACTCCATGCAGCCACCTGGGTTGCCTTTCCCTAAATCCAGCCCGACCTCTCACTCCCACATCTCCACTTCCTGAGGCTGGGGCCTATTTCCTCTCCTCCAAATTGGGCTGAAGTAGAGGAAGTGACAGTGATGCCTCATCACCAGCTGCTTTTACAGGCTCTACTTAAAAAGTAATTTACCAAGGGACGAAAAAGGGGCATTTGATTAGCGATTGCTCCTCCTCCATTACCACCTCAGAAACATCAGACATTCCAACTTTTTTGTTTTTTTAAATAAAACTTTAGAAATAGCAGCTGAACCTTGGAAAGCCGGCAGCCGCTCTCCCAGCCCTTAGTCTAAGGTGTGGTGGTGTTTGTTAGGCATTTAAATGATGGAGTAAAAAAAAAATGGAGACCAAACCCTTCTCCTCCAGCAGATTAGCTCCAGTGGACAGTTTGGGTGCTGCCAGTGGCATTTATTATACTAAATAAGGTCTCTTCACTGTCACCTTCTCCAGGGGTGGCTCCAGGCCCCAGCATGCCAAGCCTGCCTGCTGTGCTTGGGGTGGCAAAATGCCTAGAGCCGCCCCTGACCTTCTCCCCCCTCTTCATATGTCTGTTGAATACACTGGTTGTCTTGTTATATGCCAAGGTTGGAAGCTCTTTGGGATGGGAATATTAAAAAAAACACATCCCATTCCTAGCCCAATAGAACCCTGATCCATGCTGGGAAACCTCTAGCTGCTAACACAATAAAAAGATCTTCTTTCAGGCACAGTATCCTTCCAGAAAAATGGTACCCACTCATCCAAGTTACTAATGTAAAAAACTAGAAAGCTAAACAAATCCCATGAATCCCTTCTTCAAGGCTTAGCAGCTCTGGAGAGACCTTTGTTGTGTAACGTGCAGTGAAAGTGCTAAACTGCACAACTTTAAATCCAGACTGGTGTGTGTGCTCTCTCTCTCTCTCTCTTCTCTACCTCAAAGAGCAGTTTTTGGGTGGGATACAGGAACTCCTGGCTGAAATCCTGTAAGTTGTGATATATAGGAGGTTAGACTAGATGATCAATGTGATCCCTTGTGGCCTTAAAAAAACCAAATCTATGAAGCTGACAGAACAAAGAAAGATGCAAATGGCTTCTTGGCCATGTGTACAGGGCCCTCCCACCTATACATTGTATGGGAAACAAACACATTCACCTTCTGTAAGGGAAGTTGCATGCATTAAAAGCCCTTCTTTTGGTATTTAACAAGGCCAGGTATTACTACCTGTCATAAACGGATAGTTAAGAGTTAATGGAACAGAAATACTTCATATCTCTTTTGCCTGTAGAGGGTTAACAAAATCAGTAAGCCATGCTGTCACCTGACCAGAGGACCAATCAGGGGACAGGATACTTTCAAATCTTGAGGGAGGGAAGTTTTTGTGTGTGCTGTTAGTTTTTGATTGTTGTTCACTCTGGGGGCTCAGAGGGACCAGACGTGCAACCAGGTTTGTCTCCAATACAGGCTCTTATAAGTTTAAAATAGTGAGTACTGGATAGATAAGGCAAGCTAAGCTTATGTTTGTTTTCTTTATTTGCAAATGTTTATTTGGTTGGAAGGAGTTCAAATATGTATTTAGCTGGGAGGAGTTCAAGTTTGTATTTTGCTGAAAGGATTTTTAATTTGGTACTTGTATACTTAGGCTGGGAGGGTATTCCCAGTGTCTATAGCTGAAAGACCCTGTACCTATTCCATCTTAAATTTACAAAGATAATTTTTACCTTTGTTCTTTCTTTAATTAAAAGCTTTTCTTGTTTAAGAACCTGATTGTTTTTTATTCTGGTGAGACCCCAGGGGACTGGCTCTGGATTCACCAGGGAATTGGTGGGGAGAAAGGAGGGAAGGGGGAGAGAGAGGCTAATTTCTCTCTGTGTTAGGATTACTGTCTCTCTCAGGGAGAATCTGGGAGGGGGAGAGAGAAGGAGGGGGAAGGTGAATTTTCCTCTCTGTTTTAAGATTCAAGGAGTTTGAATCACAGTGATCTTCCAGGGTAACCCAGGGAGGGGAAGGCTGGGAGAGGCAACGGTGAGGGAAAGGGTTTACTTTCCTTGTGTTAAGAGCCAGAGGGTCTGGGTCTTGGGGGTCCCCGGGCAAGGTTTTGGGGGGACCAGAGTGTACCAGCCACTGGAATTCCTGGTTGGTGGCAGCGCTACAAGTACTAAGCTGGTAATTGAGCTTAGAGGAATTCATGCTGGTACCCATCTTTTGGACGCTAAGGTTCAGAGTGGGGGGTTTGTACCATGACACCAACCCTACAACAATCCCCCTCCATGAAACTGAAAATGCTGTATCATGCTTGCATGGCCAAAATTAAAAGGCAGTAATAGAAGAGCCTTATAACTCTGAATTCGGCTAAGACCTGTTTCTTTAAACTGATTGTTAACATTCATATAATATTGACTCTGAACAAAACCAAGTTCAGTGAGAGCAGCAAATGTGCAAGATATCCCACTGCACCTCATGGGTGCCTGACTGCATCTCCAGCTATTATTCCAGCTCACAAGAATGGATGAATAGCAAAGTGAGTAGTGAAGCAAACCCACTTGCAAATGCATCCTCCGGGAAGAGTCTGACTTACACAGCAGAGGTTCACACTTGGTAGAGAAGCAAGAATGTTATTGTGTTACTGTCGGTATATACTCTGACTAGGGTTAGTTTAGGGCATGCAGTCAACACAGGTGACTACAGATTAGCACTGAAACACGTTAGCGGAATTTTAAAAAATTATTGTCCTGAAGATCACATTAAATGGATTCTTAATGACATATACATAAACATAGTTTCAGACATTAGAGAGGATGGCTTATTGACAAACAGCTTTAGCTCTAAACTAATGAAATGTGTAACTCAACCCATCTGGAACAAATAGAAAGCAGGGAGGACAATACACTGGGGCCAAGGTTTTCAGATGTATAGGATGCTGGTGACTAGCACGTCTGAAGATCAGGCCATTTCAGTATGTTCTTGAGTGCTCAAAGGTGCAGCACTAAGATGGATGTGTTCTTGCAGTTACTGCTGTTATGCTGGTTGTGGTCATACCAGAACAACCCCAAAAGGAGAGACATGGTTGCAAAGGCTGATAACACCAAACACATTTCACTTTTTAATGAAACTACAGCAATCCCAGGTTCAGGAAGCAAAAAGCAGTAGGTGGAAGAGGAAAAATTCTCCTCACCCTTTCTCAGAAATCAAACAGTAAAGTTCAGGAGATGATGAGGTGGATTGAGATGATACCTCTAAGTAATTCCAACAGAAACCCTCTCCCTATTCTTCACCGCAACTGAAGGGAGTTTGTCAGGAGAAGTAATACAGGACAGCTCCTGTAGATGGCCTGTACAGACCCTCTCTCCTGAGATATTTCCACCCATGACTAACCCAAGAATTATCTGAGGCCTGGTCTACACTGAGAAGGGGGGTGTCGATGTAAGATATGCAACTTCAGCTACAGGAAATCGATCGCTACACACAGATATGGCGGGTAGTCTGGACATACCCTGAGAGATTTAATGAAGGATTTTATCCCATTAGGTTTGTAGCTAAAAGGGCACCTCCAGCATCTTAGCCTTAACAGCTTGACCAACCCCACAGTGCATTGGTCTTATTCAGCTTAAAGTTTGAGGCTACTTTCAGCAGGAGGCTGCAGCACCAGTTCATCTTTGAGAAACACTCCTTAAGCAGGGCTAGTCACTACAGCCTGGAGCTCTGGGACCCTCATGACCAGCACTGTCACAAGGAATGCAGTCTTCAGAGCCAAGGACAGAACGTTCTCCTGGAGATTGAAATAGATACCAGCAGTTTGCCTAGGATGAGGGAGAAGCCTCTCAAGGTCAATGGGAACACAGAGGTGGGATGTTAAATGGTCCCTTTCAAATGCTAAGGCTAGCATGGAAAAACTGAAACTTCTTCCATTGGAATACAATATGCCAGTCACTGAGAGATTAACTTTAAGGGAAGTTACCGAGCAGCCCTATTGCCTTACAGTTCATAGTGCCCAGGACAGGCGCTGACACAGATAAATGGTCTATTTCTTCTGTCTGTGCTGCCCAAATAGAAAACTTTCCTCTTGCTGCTACACAGGGTTTTCCTAATCAGAGTTTCCAATTCTCTAGCAGTATCTGCCAGACCTCCTGTACTACTATCTTAGCAAAGTATAACCTTCGTGTGGGTTAGAATCCAAGAAAGAGGGAGGTAGATGCGATTCTGCATGGCAGCAAAGCTAAAGGCCCCTGTGGCCTACAGCCACACTTGGTGACAGATGAATGTGGGAATTTTGGTAATTTTTTAAATTTCTATGCGCACCTCAGCTTCTCTCTGGGCTTTATAGTGCTATGAACTAAGTGCAAAGGGAAGGGGCAGGATTGGAATCTTGTAATAGTCGGTCTGGACACAAGCGCCATTAAACTGAATAAAGGCTACACATGTGAACGGAGGATGCAGAACAAAGGAAACCCCAATGGCCAGGACATTGACACCTAGCCACCAACATTCCCCCCACTTCCCCAGCAGGCAAACCAGCCCTATGCTGGAGAGGAAAGGGGAAAGGCACATGGTTGTGCTCTCCCCTGGGATGGGGACAAAAACAGGGAGAAAAAGGAAGCAGAGATGGTGCCTAGAGCAGCATGACTCAGGGACCCCTGATGCTCGGATCTGAACTCTATCTTAACCTTTGCTTCTTGATGCTGACCTTTGGGCTTTCAGATGCAGTATGCCGGGGATGGCTTGATGTTGCTGCAAATATCTATCAAAGCACTGCTCCCTCCACGGGTGAAGAGCAACCCTCTCACAGGAGCCTAGGTCAGCTGGGGTTGGTGCAGGAAGCCACACAGAAAAATATGGATCCATAGCCCCCAAAGGTTGTTTCAGAGTCATGGAGGCTAAGGACCTTTCCCCATGGAACTGTTTGGATCCTGGGGAGTTACCCCTTCAGCCCCCAAGGAGCTGGTTACACTCTAGGGCAGACACCAAACCTTATAGATCAATGACCGTTGACAACCTGAGGCTGGGATTTTGAAGGAGACCCAAAGCTGGTCACAACTCCAAATCCACCCTGAAACTCTTGGGGCCTCCTCCCTCAGCACGTATGAGATTAGAGGCTGATCATTGCCTACTCAGGGTGTAAATTTAGGGGGAATTTAGCACTAGTTAAGCAAACAGGCTTCACTCAAGCCTCTAAAGGCACTGCGCCTGCGGGACAGAATGGAAATCTAAGGTTAGAAAAGGGGCATTCTTTAAATGTTTGCCAGAGTCCCCATCCTTGGAAGAAGGTTGGTATAAGATAAAATAGTTCCTGGAACCAAAATCCCTAGCAAAGACATGCAAATCAACACTCAGTGTTTATCTATTTACAGTGCAACTAGGCATAGCTGGAGAGGGAAGCAAACTGGACCTTTTGGTTAGAGGCTGAGGGACGAGTTCTGCTGTATGCGTGTGCATCCTTAGTTGTTTCCGATGCGCCCTGCACCTTTCCATGGCAGAACAGAAAGCCTGCATTAATCGGCTGGAGAATTCTGGCTTGGTGTGAAGTGTGTAGATACAAGTCAGGAGTGGTGATCTGTATTAACAATACTTGAAAGAATCCCAAGCTTCTCACTGGAATGCTTTCTATGGACCCTAATGAGAGCTCCCCACCAGCTTTCATGTGGTCTCTACCTAGTAGGTGTATTTTTGTCTTTTAGCCCAAGTTATACTCATTTCTACACTGAGGAGTACTTATGGCACTCCATTAATCCAATGAAGTGGGCTTTAGCCCACGAAAACTTATGCCCCAATAAATTTGTTAGTCTCTAAAGGTGCCACAAGTACTTGTTTTTGCTGATACAGACTAACACGGCTACCACTCTTAAACCTGTCAATTCTACACTAGATTTCTCTTCCTTTTTGGTATTTAGACCTTTCAAATATTTCCAAGTAGCTATCTTACTCCCCTGCCTTCCCATAGCATGTGGCAAACAATGTTTATTCTTTGTCTTCCCTCACAAATCAATACCCACACCACCTTATTCTTCCAGTTTGACCCACAGGCTACATCTACACTTGGAGGTGAGTTTGCAATGCCTATCTCACATAGTTGTACTCAAGCTAGCATGCTAAAAATAGCATAGCCAGGACAGAAGAGGTGTCGGTTCAAACTAGATGCCCTGAAGACGTCCCCACCAGGATCCTCTGGCTATGTATATACTTGGGCAGCCTGTCCTACTCTGGTACACTGCTATTTTAAGTGCACTAGCTTGAGCAGAGCCACTGTGGGTACATCTATGCAAGCCAAGAATCACACATCCAGCTCCAAGTTTAGACAGTCACAAGGTTGGCACAAAAAGCTCTACAGGGTACTCCAGAGGGAATATGGTCTTTCAATTTTGTATCACCCAAGCAGAAGTTTGGGTTTCATATTAAAGAGCGGCCCTTGGAACTCAAGATGCTAACCTAGTCAAACACACCGACTGGAGCCCAGTGGACTGGCATGGCAGTTGTGTAAGGTGTGGGGACCATGCCTTGCGTTTTGGTAAATTACAGAATGAGCAGATGCAATTACGGAGTCTTCCCAAAATGTGCATTTCTAATGCTAATTATAAACAATCCCAGATTGTAAGTTTGCTTTTTTTTAAAAATGGCAAACACAAATGCATTAAATAATTCGCCAACTTCTGACCAAAAGTTTAAACAGCATATACTCCGCTGTCCTCACCATTTTAAAAACAAGCACCATAGGTGAGAGAGAGAGAGAGAGAGAAGGGAAGCAGTAAAAAGCAGGCTGTCTGTCTCACACAGTTTATTTAACAATAGGTAATAAGAAATCAATTTTAACAGTCTATACAGTGATCGAAAGTTCATATTTATAAGTAATCAACTTTAATTGCATGATTTACAACATTTGAGGGTTTTTTGCTTTCTATTTTCAAGTTTTACAGAAAGTGGAAGAGGGGGGGGAGAGAGAAAGCAAGCATAAAGAAGAAACCCCAGGGACTTTTCTCAGGTTAAAATCATCCTCTCAGAATTGTTTCTTACCCTCTTTTTTATTTTTTTTCTTTTGTTAGATGTAAAAATAACAAAAAAAAAATCTTTCAAGAAAACAGAAACCACAATATATATACTACATCCATTTGGCAGCTGCCCCTGTGTATTTGCAAAAATGTTGTCTTCTCTACATGTACAAATTATTTTAATACTTGAAGTTTTTTTAAGCTCAGACTCTTGTATAGAAAATTCTTGGAGGACAAAAGTAGACTTCAGGAGGGGTGAGTTATTTTATTTTTTACATTTTTTCAAAGAATTGACATCTTTCCAACCAAAGAGGAAAAAACTGGTATTTTTAATATATATTTATATATATGTAATGTATTTTTAAAGCAACATTAACCCCTTTTGTCCTCCGGTTTTAGAAAATGTTCTCCTGTGGGTTTTTTGCAGTGATGTGAGGAAAAACCAGAATAGGGAAAATGTTAACCATCTGCCTCAGTAAATAATAACTATCAATATTACATATTTTCATTAATTTAAAAAAAAATAAAACCTATTGGAGGCATGAGAAGGGGGCCAATTTGGTCAGCAGCCAAAAAACCGCCCCTTCCCCCCTCCACCTCCCAACGCACGCATGCGAGGAAAAACAAGAAAAAGGACTGGTTATGATTCCAGCCATAACAAAAATATATTCTTTGTATTCTATTGTCCCTCAGGTTCATTTTGTTGGTTTCTTGTTTTTAAAACCACAAACTACTGCTGCAGAGTTCGGATGTGTTCCAGGGAAAAATGTTGTTTTAGCTAAGAAAGATTCAAAAAAATTTGTCTTCAGTACAAAAAGTCTTGAGAAAATAAGTTTTTTTTTTGCTCCCAAAATGCTACAATGTGTCTAGTGTATGTCTAGTGTACTCTGTGAAAGGTTTGAATTCAAGTCTGAGTTATCGGAGCTGAGCCCCAGTTCTGTGGCGCTTGTACCATGGAGGCCTGCCATGCCTGGATTGCCAGCAAGCTGAGAAAGCATTGCACTCTGGTCCGGGCTGGCAAAGTGCCCCTGATCCATGGGGTTAGCTTGGGCGGCTACCAGTCCTGGATGTGGGGAGCTGGTCTGTGGAGAGACATGGTGTGGAGAAGGCTGAGGTTGCATCCGAGGGGAAGGGCTGGAATGGGGGGGCTGGGACTGGGGTCGCGGTGAGGGTACAGGCTGTGGAGAACGCACTTGATTGGTGAGCGATGAAGGGATCTGCTGGCCCTGTAAGTGTGGGGACTGGGCCTGACTGGGGAGCATGTGCTGTTGGGGGCTCATAGGGTTGGGCTGAGCTGGGGATCCCATCTGCTGCTGAAGTAGCCTCTGCTGGAAAGCCTGCTGCAAACTGGCTCCTGTCTCTGCACTCATTGCCTGTGGAAGCTGGCTCATTTGTCCCATAGTTCCTTGCTGCATCTGTTGCATATGATGCTGCATCCTTTGTTGTTGCTGCTGCTGCTGCTGCGCGTAACCGACACCCTGGGGCTGCTGAAATTGATTATGGTTGGCCATTCCGGGCCCCAACCCTGGACCGGCTCCTTGCTGCTGCTGCTGGCGCTGCTGCTCCATCATCTGCTGCCGTCTCATTAAAAGATCCCGAAATTGCGGAGACATCCCAGAGTGATTCATGTTCATCGGCTGTGCCTGAGGATTCATCCCACCCATGGCCTGCTGAGGCGGCTGCTGCTGCGTCTGTTGGGGCATGCTGGGCCTTTGCACCCCAGCTTGCATGGGGTTCATATTTTGCATGGCTGGGTTTGGGTGCATCCCTCCTTGCTGCCCTTGCATGGCTGGCTGTGGTTGAAGCCCTGGCTGACCCTGTGGCATTCCAGGCTGCCCTGGAATACCTTGTGGATTCTGAGACACTGCATACTTGGCAGCCCTCTGCTTGATGAAAGCAGCCAGTAGCTGAGGGTTGGAGTGGAGGATGTTAAGCACCTGCTGCTGCTGCATTGGGGAGCTGGGAGACCTGAGAGTCCGCAGTAAGTTTTGTAAGGCTGCCTGGGGCAGAGATGCTGGTTTTGGCTGAGGCGCACCAGGAACCTGACCCATTCCTGGCTGAGGCGCCATGTTCATAGGCTGCCCTGGCTGGGCTACTGACATCATGGATGGTCTCTGCATTCCTGGCTGGAGCTGCTGTGGTTGGGGTAACCCACTCTGGGCCCATGGTGGCTGCTGCTGGATTCCCGCTGGCCCCATGCCTTGATCTATGTGACTGCCAGGCCCTCTGGCCATCTGGGGAGGGTTCATCCCCATTGGTGGCATCGGATTCAGTTGGGGCATCTGGTGTTGAATTGGCCTTTGGAAAATCTGAACTTGTGCCATCTGACGCTGAGTCTCTGCTGCCCGCTGGATCTGCATGGCCATTTCTACTGCAGCTGGAGGAGGACCCTGGACTGGTGGCTGAGCAGTCTGAGGTGGAGTTGGAGGAGTTATCTGGCCACCTGCTTTGCCCTGGGACACAGCACCAGGGGGTTGAGTTCTCGGCATGGTGTAGGGCGGCATAGTATTGGGAGGTGCAGGTTGGGGTTGCGAGGCAGGCTGGGGTGGTGGCTGGGGTTGTGGGGTCTGTGGTGTTGGGGGCTGCTGGCCTGTTGGAGTTGTTGGTGTGGCTGGGGTTGGTGAAGGCAATCCTTGCTGCTGACCTACCACACCGGTCCTCTGCATGCTCGCCATCCTCCTTCGGAGCATCTGCGCCTGCTGCAGACGGTGCTGAAGTTGCTGTTGGCGAAGCTTGTGTTTAATGTTGAGGCAAAAGGGAACCGGGCACTTGTTCTCCTGGCAATGCTTTGCATGGTAGCAGCAAAGAGCAATGAGTTGTTTGCAAATAGGGCACCCTCCGTTGGTCTTGCGCTTGCAGCCTTTGGTATGTTGGACAACTCGCTTCATCTTCTGACAGGACGGCAGTGAACAGTTGGCATTACGACACTGGCAGGCATGGACAAGGGACTGGATACAGCGCTGGATGCTCAGGCGGCGAGAGTCGCCAGGGCTCTGGGTGGTTGCAGTCTGCTGGTTGTTGCTCTCATCGTCTAGGCCAAGGCCCAATTTCTCCATCTTGTGGTCGTGGTTTTTAGTGTTATAACAGGTGATGCACAGGTCGTAATCCTGAAAAGAGACCAAACATTTGGAAAATTAAAAATCTGTCTACATAACCTAGCACAATAAATATACAAAAAGGGGTCATGTTCCTAATGAGGGATATGGACTGTGGTTGGGGGGAGGGAGAAAAATTGGCCTTTTTGTTGATTATAAAACCAGAAGGGACCATTGTGATCATCTAGTCCAACTTCATGTGTAACACAGGCCACAGGACTTCCCTGGATCAATGTCTATTTAACTAGACCACTGATTTTAGGAAAATATCCAGTCTTGATTGCAAAGTTTCCAGTGATGGAGAATCTATCACAACCTATGCTAAACTGTTCCAATGGCTAATTACTATCACTTAAATTGACATCTTATTTCTAGTGCAGATTTCTCTAGCTTCAACTTCCAAGGCACTGGATCTCATCAGTCTAGCAGGCAAAAATATGAAGGGTCCTCATCACACTTCTGTTCTCCACATAGGTAGCTCTAGATTGATCAAGTCAACCTTTAAACATCTCTCTGTTAAACTCAATAGACTGAGCTGCTTGTAAGCATGTCTTTCAATCTTTTATTCATTCTTGTGGCTCTTCTCTGAACCCTCTCCAATATATCACTATCCTTCTTGAACTGTAGATGGTAGAACTGAATATTCCAGCAGCCCCACCAGTGCCAAAGAGAATAAAACTCCCTCTACCTGATATTCCCATTTATACATCCAAGGATCACACTAGCTCTTTTGACCACAGCGTTACACTGGGAGCTGATGTTCAGGTGATTATCCACCATGACGCCCAAGTCTTTTTCAGAGTGACTGCTTCCCAAGATACAGTCCCCTATGACCAGTGACCTCTGTTGGCCATTATTTATCACTCTCCCAGTCTTCGGATCATCTGAAAAGTATCACTAATAATTTTATATTTTCCTTTCAGGTAATTTATAATGTCCTCTGTGCCCAGGTACTGGAAGAAGTCCAAACAACTAACAGTGAAAAGTGTGTGGGCAAAACTGTATCTGACATTTATACAGACCAACAGCCAGGGCTTGGAAAACCTGTTTGCCCTGAGCCAGTAAAAATTTCACCTGACCAAGTGGGATCAGGGGACCACTGACTCCTTCCCCTGCAGGGAAGGAGGACCTCAGGGAACAGAGTAGCTATTCATCTGCTTGCTCTTCTTCAAAAGAGGAGTGGGGCACAATACTGCCACTTCTTTAAAAAGGGGAGAGGGAGGAGCAGATTGCTTTTCCCAGTGAGGAAGGAGAGCACAGAGCAGAGGGGCCACATGGAAGACAGATGGGAGGCTGGGGGGGCTTTGAAATTCTTAGGAAGGCAGAAGTCCTGCCAAATGGTAGGGGACCTGGTATTCCTAAAATTAGTGAAGAAAAGAAAACTCCCAGAATTCACTAACTGGAGAAGCTAGAATTTGTTTACTTAGGGGTATGTGGGAGGCAGAATGTCAAATTTTATTTGCAGTTTCTCAGAACTGAATTTAGGGCACAGTTAATTTACTGGTGGAGGAGTGAAGATTTAAACGAAACAGGCATGGTTAAGGTGATTATGACCTTTGGGGGCATACAGCAGCACAGCTACTTTTCACTCAGGATAGCACACTTAACACCTCCCATTCCAAATTGCCACAATGTAGACTGGACAGACATTGCTATGAATGTAGGTTTAGAAGTGACTTCAGGTAAAGAGTCTCCTTAACCTTGGTGCCCAGAGCTAGTGGGGAAAAGACATCTTATCAGACATACCTCACAGACAGTGCAATGCCATCTGGTCTCTACATGATGCTTGCATTCATTGCAGGTGTAAACAAAGCGGTCCTGGCTCTGGGTATGCAGCTCCACTAGCATGCACATGGTTGACCACTGAGCTCTTCGTAGTGAGGAGAACTCCAGGTGTTTGTCTCTAGCAAGGGTGAGGAAGGCATCACGCCCATCCATCAAGTCACATGGAATGAGTGGGTCAGGCTCAACAATAGGAGGCAGGGAGTTCGCTGCAGGGCCAGCGATGAGACGGATCACAAAGAAGACCTGAAAAATAAAGTAGAAGTTAAAATCAGCCATTGACCAACCTTAACTACACAGTAAATGCCATTCCATGGCTACTGATGTTAGCATGCTGTGATGGGTGGGATGGTTTCACAGCAAGCTGACTACTTGCATGGGGGCTTGTCTACATCACAAAGTTGCAGCGCTGGTGAGGGGGTTACAGCGCTGCAACTTAGGAGGTGTACACATCTGCAGGGCATCACCAGCGCTGCAACTCCCTGTTTGCAGCGCTGGCCGTACTCCCGTTTTGTCTCGGGTGTAGAGGATCCAGCGCTGGTAATCAAGTGTAGACACTTACCAACGCTTTTCTTGACCTCCGTGGAATAAGCAGGTATCCCAGCATACCTGAGGAAGCGTCTGGTAATCAAGCAGGTCTCCTTGCCCGGTTTGCAGGGGGGTTCGGGGAACGCGAGAGCAAACCGTGGCGAAGCTGGTCTCCTTTCCCGGTTTGCTCTCGCGTTCCCCGAACTCCCGTGCAAGCAGGTCTCCTTCCCTGCGGTTTGCAGGGGGGTTCGGGGAACGCGAGAGCAAACCGCGGCGAAGCTGGTCTCCTTCCCCTGTTTGCTCTCGCGTTCCCCGAACCCCCCTTGAAGCCGACCAACAGCGCTGCAGTGTGGCCACATCTAACACCACTTGCAGCGCTGGTTGCTGTAAGTGTGGCCACTCTGCAGCGCTGGCCCTATACAGCTGTACTAATACAGCTGTAACAACCAGCGCTGCAAAAATTGTAGATGTAGACATACCCTGGGTCATGAAGGAATTTCCACTTCTGCACATACAACACTACATAATTCAACAAGTGCACTATGGATTCCCCCCCCCCCCAACCTTCCTCTGATGCAAATACTGACCACTGAACTAAACGGACCAATAGTCCAATCTGGCACAGCGAAGACTTTTACTTATGAAAGCTCTCTTCACAGCACAGGTGTGATCTGTATTTATTCCCATAGCCTTGATAGGAAAGTCTAGATGGGGATTCCATCCACAAATATGTACTCTCTTGCCAAATTCTATATTAAAATGTTTGTGCACTTGGCCGCTCAAACAGAGTAGATACTTCTCAATCCAATGGCTTTTACCTCTTTGTGCTTCTCCATAGTGGCATACAGCTTCTGGGAGAGATCGTTGGAGACATTGGGCATGCCAGGCTTCTTCTTATTGCCACGACTCAAGCTGCTCTTGTTTTTACTTGTCTTCTTATTATTCTTCTTTTTGGCATTTTTGCTGTCTCCCTTACTCACCTGCCAGAGAAGCCAATAACTTTGAATTTGTAGAATAATAAGAGGCCTCTGACAATTATTTAAAAAGACAGTAAATCAGTATATCAAAATTTAAAGCACTTTATTAGGCTAGCACCTCTAGTCACTGGAGAACTAAGAAAAGCTTTCACAATAATTTACTATGAAGCTAGGAAAATATTCTTACCAACTGTCCTGGAAGTCTGAATTAATTTGATCAGAGTCACTCCAAAGATGCCAAAGTGGCAATATAACCATCTAAAAAGTATCTGAAGAGTGTAAACACTCAAGAGAGATATTTGTTTAGGTTGGACTGGGAAAAGGGATAAAATTCATCAAAGACTGGCAATCAGAAAAAGATTCTCTAACCATGAGCTCTCTTAGATTGTGGAATCATCTCCACGTGATGCAACAGACAATCCTGATACATTTAAACCTGGAGAAGTCACTGAAGAACACATAAGGAATGAGAGCTCACTGTCCAGAGACCTGGGGAAGGAGTAGACAGTCCATGTGACTTTATAAATCTCTCTCATTTCTGTTATCTTCCCACCAATGCAGCCTCCCTTATCATTCATTCCAGCTTAACTCATCTCTCTAGATTGCCTCCAACGGAGGTAGTTGTGCCTTTATGTCCAAGAAACGGGTTTTACTCCCACTTTGATCTTGATTAAAATGTGTATGTGAGGATAATGGTAGCTTCTAGTCTAGTGTGATCACTGCTCACTAATGAGTACAGTCCTGCATTCTAGTCCCTTCTGTTGATGCTTTTTATGTACTTTGTGTGAGAAATAGGGTATGGGAATATAGACCTTAAACTTCATTTCTTCAGTGGGTTTTATTCTGATAGGCTTTAAAGTAACTTTGTCAAGATGAAAATTTCCAAAAAGAAGCTATTTGATATAATCCCCAATTCCTAAATAAAGATTACTAAATTGTCTTGTTTGCAAGAAGAATGGTGACATCTGATCCTAAAAGGTTCACACTTATTTTGTGCTGAACTTTTCATAAATTTCTGGCATAATACCATCTCAAGACCCTTTCATCTGGACAAGGCCATATCAGCTTCCTTACAAGTGTATTTGATATTTTTGGTCGTCTCTGAATACAAATACTGAAAACTTAAAAAAAAAAATATTGCTGGGTTTCAGCAAGATTCTCTCCCCCTCTACCCCACAATGCTAGCCAAAAAGATGACCTAACTCAAACACAATCAGATCAAGCTTCATGGCTTCAAGACAAGACTCATCTGCTTTGTCCAAAGACCTTGAAGGAAGGTGCTGCAAAGCAGCATAGGAATACCATAAAGAATTACAGGTAAGACTGAGAAGTCTTGCCTTTTGGATCAGCAAGCCACTGAGGAAAGACTAAAGTTCTAGAATCCCAAGACTGATCACCTCTGAGGGAGGTTGTCACAACATAAACAAATAGGCTATGCCAGGCTTTGGCCAGTCTACCTGCACATGAAAAAGTCCACTAGCAAGCAGCACTGTCAGCAACATCGCTGTCTGGCTTGACTGAAGGTCCCGTTCCTATTTCTAAAGAGCCTAGAATACTACGTAAGTGCTCTATTATCTTAAGTATCTTTTCCCTTTTTCTATTTGTCTTTTACTTTTATTAGCCTTTTTCATTCTTTAATTTTAGGGTGTAAAAATGTGATTGAGTATATGAGCATCGGTAAAGTCCACCCTGGGAAGCTGCCAGAAAGTAAGTTCCACAGGCTTAAGTAACCCTACTACAAAGTCTCAAAAAATACTCATTAAAGCAACTTCTGTCTTCTGAATCCTAAGCAACTTAAAACTGTCAGCTGTAAACTAGGATATGTAAACTGCTACGTCAGGGTTGTCAGACTTCTGCTTATCAAAGTATTCTGTAGAGACCTGTATTTTAGTTGGTTTTTTTTGGGAAGGGGTGGGAGGGAGGGGAAGATTAGCTAACACAAGAGAACTGAAATCTAAAGAGGAAGCTTTTGTTTGGTTGTGGTTTAAAAATTATACAGTTTGTTTTCAGTACCAAATATTTAACCAGTTCCAAGTTCAGACTCACTAACTTTGGTAAAATTCTTAGTTGGTGTTTGTAACTGAACTGACAGCCACCTCCTTAGTTCCTTTCTTTGAATTTATAAGAACTAATTATTTGCTGAATTAATCTGATGATCTGACTAATTTGATCATTTAATTCAAATCTAACTTGTTGATTTAGCCTTGATTGATCTTTTTGCTTTATCCTCAGTTTCATTTAGTATGGCTAATTGCAACTTAGTATTAATAGCTTAAATAAAATGTATAAAATTGGTGAAGAGTCATTTCTTTAAAAAGATAAACAAACCTAACCAACAAAAAACCCCCAACCCTAAACAAGGATCTTGATATCAGCTGGTCAAGCTAAAACCCTGATCACCTCCCCCAGTTGATCTTTGACTCAACTTTTAGACCAGCTTTGTTAGAGACTGAAAGACTACATAACCACAGAAATTCACATGACTCAAATGTTAAATGAATTGTTATAATCTATTCAGGAAGGACTGAGTGGGCAAAAGGGGAGAAGGGGCACCCTATGTTGAAAATGGCATTACCTGTTTCCGAGTCACTCATAACTCGGACAAAAGTGACCCTGAATGCTCATACATCAGTATCCTAACAGATAAAGCACAAGTGGGGTATCAGCTGGTGTCTTCTACAAATCACCAAAACACACTAGGGAACAGGATGACTGCCTCCTTATGTACCTCTCTATGATCTGTAGGCGGAAAAAAACCTGTGTGATCATGGGGGACTTCAATTTGAGTGACATATGCTGGAAGTCTTATGCTGCCAGTACTAAAAACATCCTTGGAATTTCTAAACATTATAGATGGCAATTTCCAAACTCAAGTGTTGCAAGCCAACATGGGGGATTTATTAGACCTCATCTTAACAGAAAAAAAGGAAGTCATCACAGAACTAAAAAATAATGGTAGCTTAGGTATAAGTGATCATGACTTGATCCCATTTATAATATGCAAGCAGAATAAAGGCCAGACCAGTAATATGTATATACTTAGACCTGATTTCACATAGCTGAATACAATTATGAGCCAACTCAGCTGAGAGAAAGAATTTAATCTGAAAACTGTAAACGACAGTTTGGAATAATTTAAGAACTAGGGTTACTAGATGCATAGAAAGCCACAATTCCACAATCAAGGAACAAGGCTGTACTGCATAAAAAAACAACCTGAGAGAGGAAATGAAGATAGGTATAAAAATATATATAATAAATGGAAAAAGGGGAAAGGAGACAGAAATGAATATATATCAGAAGTTAGGATTTGTAGAAAATTGATAAGGGAAGCCAAGTGGCACAAGGAGAAATCTATGGATAGCAGAGTTAAGAACAATAAGGAGTTATAAAAAAGTTTGAGACACAAAGAATCCAGACAATGATGTTGGTCCATTACTAGATGGAAATGGTAGAATCATCAATAATAATGCAGATATGTCAGATGTGTTCAATAAATATTTGTTCTGTATTTGAGGAAACACATATGGTGATAACACTCTTTCCATTCCACTAGTATCTCTGGATACTAAACAGGAGCTACTGAAGTGAGACATTTTAAAATCAGCAGGTCCAGATAACTTGCAACCAAGAGTTTTAAAAGAGTTGGCTGAGGAGCTTGATAGACTATTAATGATGTTCTTCAATAAGGCTTGGAGCACTGGGGAAGTTCTAGAAGACTGGAAGAAAGCTAATGTTGTGCCAATTTTTAAGAAAGGTAAATGGGATGATCTGGGTAATCACAGGCCTGTCAGGCTGACATCAATCTCAGGCAAGATAATGGAGTGGCTTATACAGGACTCAATTAATAAAGAATTAAAGGAAGGCATTGTAATAAATGCAATTCAATATGGGTTTATGGAAAACAAATCTTGTCAAATTTGCTATTTTTTTAATGGGATTACAAGTCTGGTTGATAAAGACAGTAGTGTTGACGTAATATACTTAAACTTTTGCAAACCATTTGACTTGGTAACATGACATTTTGATTGAAAAACTACAATGACAAATTAACATGGCACACATTAAATGGATTAAAAATTGGCTAAATGATAGGTCTCCAAATATAACTAAAACAGGGAATCATCATCTAGCAGGTGCATTTCCGGTGGGGTTCTGCAGGGACTGTTATTGGCCCTATGCTATTTAACATTTTTATCAATGATCTGGAAGAAAACATGAAATCACTGATAAAACATGAAATCAGATGACAAAAACTGGGAACAGGTCAATGATTCAGAGTGATCTGTATCACTTGATAAATTGGGCACAAGCAAATATTATGCATTTTAATATGACTAAATGTATACATCTAGGAACAAAGAATGTAGGTAATATTTAAAGGATTGGGGACTCTATCCTGTGAAGCAATAACTGAAAAAGATTTGAGGGTCATAGTGGATAATGAACATGAGCTCCCAGTGCAACACTGCGGCCAAAAGAGCAAATGCAAGCCTGGGATGCATAAACAGAGGAATCTTGAGTAGAGTAGAGAGGTTATTTTACCTCTGTATTTGGCACTGGGTGCGACTGCTGCTGGAATACTGTGTCCAGTTCTGGTGTCCACAATTCAAGAAGAATCTTGATAAATTGGAGAGGGTTCAGAGAAGAGCCACGAGAATGATTAAAGAATTAGAAAACATGCCTTATATAGTGATAGACTCAAGGAGCTCAATCTATTTAGCTTAACAAAGAAAAGGTTAAGGGGTGACTTGATTACAGCCTATAGTATTTACATGGGGAACAAATATTTAATAATGGGCTCTTCACTCTCGGAGTGGAAGGTGTAATATGATCCAATGACAAAGTTGAAGCCAGACAAATTCAGACTAGAAACAAGGTGTAAATTTTCAATAGTCAGAGTAATTAACCATTGGAATAAATTACCAAGGATTGTGGTGGATTCTCCATCACTGACAATTTTTAAATCAAGATTGGATATTTTTCTAAAAGATCTTCTCTGGGAATTATTTTAGGGAAGTTCTATGGCCTGGGTTATACAGGAAGTCAGACTAGATGACCAGAGTCATCCCATCTGGCCTTGCAATCTATGAAAAAAGTGTCAGTCATGGACTCTCTGTTACACTCATTCTGCGCTACTCAGCACTCTCATAGCAATTAAGACAAACCAAGGCTAAAGTCCAGTGACACAATGTGTCCACCTGAATCTGAAGATAAGCTGGCTGATAATGGTTTCCAAGGCTCCCACACAATGATTTTCTGGCTCCCAATTAAGTAGAATGATAGCAAGAATTCAACTTACAGGTAGGGAAACTGGAGAGGGATATTGGCACCGTCTGGGAAAGTGGGAGAGCTGAGTCTCAAAATAAACATGCATTTTAGATAAACCTAAAGACAATTATTTCCACCCCCAAATGAAAGCTTTATGCCTTAACCACATTTAATTCTGCACCAGGGACCTAGGGAAACTAAGTGAAGATATAAGAAAAGATGGAGAAATATCATGAAGAGTTCAGGTAAAAGGAGTCTCCTTACATCTGTGCTCTCATTGCTAGTGTTCTCTTCTCTCTTCCGCTCTTCCTCCTCCTGCTCTAGTTCCTTAATGCTCTCCTCCAGCACGTTGGGCCAGAAGTCCCCTTCAAAGTAAGGCAGCTCTTTTGCACTCGTTAGACGATCTTCTGTTGCCTGCTTAAAAATATCCTACAAAAACATACAAACTTGGTTACAGCTATCATAACTGTGCAAGTGAACCAGGGCACTGTTCTCAGAGAAAGCAAAAAAGGCACTGAAAACAGCATCCAAAAAAATCTAAAAGACACATTTAGTGGTGCTTCAATTATGGATAGGTTTGGACCGATGATTCAGGCATTTAGTCCCCAAAGAAAAAAACCCGCATTAGTAGACAGCTAGCCACTCACTGCAAGCTCCACATTTATTAGATAGAACAGCAATATCACAACACTTCCTACAGCCCTTGATCTCAAGTCAACATAAACCTGTAGACTTGAAGTTCTTCTAACTGCATCAGCAGCCCAACCATGTATGTTAGGGTTTGTTTTTTTTAAAATCGCTAAGATATCCCCAAAAAATTAAGTCCACATTGGCTGTTCTTTAGTATTCCCATGGTCTGTAGCTTTGATTTTCTATTTCTTTGGGAGCAAAGGAAGGTGTGACATTACCTCATACCTCTTTTACTAAAATGGCTTCAAAAGATGTGTGGTTTAGATAGGATTTACGTATTTTAACCCCAGACTGCTAAATACTTAATCCACTTCTAAAACACAAGTTAATGCCTTACAAATTTCTTTGAATAATTCCACATCGCAGGACAAGCGGTGGGAGGAGAACCAAAAACAGACTGCTCATCAAGTCCTACTGCATCTAGTTTACATTTAACCAACCTTGTAGTCATGGACAATGCGCTCCGACACAGATTTGTCCAGCATCTTTTTATACCACTCTTGCAGTCGCTTGGGCTTGGGTATCTTCTGGTCAGGAGGATGGCAATGGAAAATATAGTCATCTCCTTCACTAGGTGGGCAGGCCCAGATATGTCCAGTTGTATATCTACCATTGTAAAAAACATTAATACATCAGGATGCTGATGTTTATCACTAGGGTCTTCTATTCCTTTCAGCCACAAGGTGGAGCCAGCACAAAGTCTGCTGGTACTACAAGATGGACAACTATTGCAATCCTCTTCCTGATCTAAATTCTAGAGCTGTCACTATATATAAGCAATGGACACCATTAATAAAAACATTGAGTTGTATTCTGATTGGCACATACATACAATATGGGCATGCATATTTTTACTAATAATGCACAGCCCTACTCTGTGCAGCAACAAAGCATTTTTTCCCCAATCTACAGGTAAAATCACTAAAGCCTGACATACGCTTGCAACTGTCATCTACCAACTGCATTAGAATTAGATGAGAGAAGTGTAAATTCTCAGAAAAAAGAAATAGAGATCATTTCAGCACTAGAAGCCAGGATTTTCCTTCCCCAACAAGACAGAGGAGCTGCTTACTAGATGAGATTCCAAAAACTACCTTGTCTTCTGAAACCCATTTTACTTTCCCAGCACTGATTCCTTTCCCTCTGCCTTCAAGGCCAACTAAAGGAAGAAAATTCCTCTATACCTGGGAGTTCTCCAAGTATATTTCCTCTGTAGCTCCTAGGGAGCATGTGTTTCAGTACCATGAAACCTGAAATCATCTAGAAATTAACAACTGTGAAAAGCTATAGGACCACAAAGCCAAATTTGCCCTCAGTTCCTTTCCATCTATTGGTAATTTGAAAGATTCCCAAAACCAGGGAAAGGAGTGTAGAGAATATACTCAGAATTCCAGTTACAAATATCCTTCCTTGCTTCACTGAGCACAGTCTCTGCAGATCCCCCATCCCACTTTAGGGCCTTGTCTATATTACTGCTTAAAGTTTCACACCCTGGAGGGATGTAAAAGCCACTCCCCAGCAACGTAACTTACATAGATTTAAGGTGGTGTCTACACCATGCTATGTCACTGGGAGATGCTCTTTCGCCAACATAGCTTTCCCTTCTCGTTGAGGTGGATTAATTACGTTGACAGGAAAGCTCCCATTAATGTAGCGCATCTTCACCAGATGTGCTAAATTGCAGCGGTGCCGATTTAGCACGGTAGTGAAGACAAGCCTTAGGAAGCTTAGCTTCCTTCATGCCAGGAAAGTAGTTACCTGACTGATTATTATAATCCCAAAAACGAGCACCTGACATAACCCATACGCACAGAAAGCAGCATGAGGTGAAGATGTGGACTGAGCTTCATAAAGCAGTTTTACAGATACTGGGGTAAGGAAATGCCATGGTGGGAACATAGCATAATACATGGGGTCTGCTTCCAAGGTCTTTTATACCTTTAAAAAAAACTGCTCCACAAGTCTCTGCTGAGAAACCACAACTCACTGCAGTGTCATATCCCCTTCCTCCTCCAAAACCTATCCCCCACAGTTTTGTTGCCCCTTCCACTATGTCACTGGTTGAAATTAGATGGCATGCTCTTCAGGGTAGGGTCCCTATCATTTTGTCTGCACTGCAAGGTGCCTAGCACACTACTGGATGCTGTAAAACAGGAAGAAGGATTAAAGGCTTACCCTAATTTCTTGACATATTCTAGGTATCCAATTAATATTTCATGATAGACAGCAGTCCTCAAGCATTTAGGGCGGAAGAAATGAACACTGTCAAGGTAAGATATGTATACTCGCCTAGACAAAGACAGAGGGAAAAAAAAATACATGACACTATAGAACAGAAGGCCAGAAATATTTCACAGTATTTGTATACATTCATTCATGGTATTTTCTGTCCTTGAAGAATCTGCCTTCAAAGGCACTGTCTTCAAAGGCTACAGGTCCCATCTACCTCCAGGAACTCACTTTCCTTTACATCACCTCTGGTCTCCAAAATCTGACCTCCCCCACCCTCTAGAACAATCTTGCCCCTCTTCCTCACTGACTCCCTGTTTCTTTACAAACTAGACCCCAAAATCCATCTCTTTCCTGCTGCTGGAACACTACGACCAGATGCCCATTCTGTCACTCACCTGTCTTCAGTTCCTTCTTACTATAAACCTTATGTCTTGTATTGGGATATACTATTGTGTGTTCGGATATACTATCATGAACAACAAAATTTAATTATGCTGCATTGATGTTTTAAATCTGGGACTTCAGAAGGTTCATCCCACTGAGACTTCTGAGCAAAGTAAAATTTAACCTCCCTTGATTGGCACTGCAGTTCCTCACCTCTGATTAGGCGGGGGGCAATCTGAGCCATACTCCTGTACATGCATACCGAAGAAGCACAAGTCTACACCATCAATTTCCTCAAAAGCAAACAGGGCTTTTGTTCGATAAGGGAAGGACTCTGCCATCTCTCCACTGTCCACAAACCTGCAGATATCATAAGATAAAGAGGAGAGTAATAAATACTTTCATTCCATCAGGACAGAGAACACCACATGGTGATACATAAAGATAGTAATTAAGACAGGATTTGCAACGCATGGTCAGAGCCATTTGTCACAGGTAATGGGAAAGCCAACCCTGACAACTTTATTGCAGAAAAGGAAAAAGTTATCCTGAAAGTTTGTTAATGTTTCATCTCAATCTTTCTGGAGTGGAGGGATTTTAGTGTTTACATAAAGGACAAAACTAGAGAGCAACAAATACAAATAATCAAAGCTACAATACAATGGAACACAGCTTTATTTTAAAATTGTTTAGTTTTAATCTCCAGAACTTTAATATACTTCATGCAATATAATACAGGTGGGTGTGACATCACTGACAGCCAATCAAGAAAGCTCTGTTGGTGGTGTTCTGAATACTAGACACACACTTTGCAGTTGCCAAATAGCAGCAAATGTAGAAAACTCAAACACCTATCTTTTGGGATGATGCTGGGAGCAGGCAACATTAGGACTTGAAGGGATGTACCTTGCTTTCATTCCAGGTTTTACTTCTACAGTTTTGTCGGAGGCATGAACCACCCTGACTGTGACCTCTCCTGATTCAGGGTGATTCTGTCTTCTCAGAAATTCATTCACTCTGTTCTCCAAGAAGGTACCCAGCCTTGTAGATGGCAACCCTACACAAACAATAAAACTCTTAACATATGCATAACTGGACATTCAAATTCTATTTCTCTATTTATGTATTAAATTATGAATGAGGGCACTGGCAGAATGGGCCCAGGATTAGAGTAAGTAGGAGGTGCTGCATGTGGAAGTTTCAGGCTGCCTATTCCCTGTCAGGTTCTAGCCAATACTGTCAATACCTTCGTTCTCTTGGAGAAATTCATCCATTTTTTTGGCAAAGAAAACCCCTACTAAATAGAACTATTCCATTTATATTCACAAGGATTACAGTCATCTCTCCTTTCAAAACAAAACCTAAACAAAGGAAGAGCAAATATACAGGCATCTGAAGGAATATCTGAAACCAGAAGTTAATGTAAGTAAGAAACCTAGCACAATGAGGCCCCAATCTTTTTGAGCCTGTAGACACTCCTGTAATATTAACAGTTTCTTGTCCACAGCCTCCTACTTTCACATTTGGCACATTCCTGAAAATCCCCACTATACAATAGTATCGTGAGTAAAATTTGCATGTAAGTAACTGGAAACCCCAGCTAATTGAACAAAATTGGAAGCAGCCCTCCTATTCCTCTCAGTAAATCTAGGATGCTTGGATTATGGAAAAAGCATACAGATGGTCTAATTTGAAGCACTAGTCTCAAAGTGGTTTGGTTTCCATTTTATGAGAATGCAGTTGAAGAGAAAAGCTCTGGTATGGCTAAAATGCAAACCCAACTATTTTTTTCAACATTTCAAGACAATTCAGTTCTCTAAATCACCTCTTTGCCCATTGTCAGAAAAGCTCACTATAAAGATAGACCTTTTATATTGTGCAATTACTAACACCCCAGTGTCAGTCAAGTTTTGTTTGGGCTGTTTTTATGAATGAGCTAAATGAAATGCAACTATTTACTCAACTTTTTAAATGCATTTTAAAGCTGAGTGAAAGGTGTCAGACTGAAAAGCTTTAAAAATCATCCCTTTGTTTAAAGAACAGACAATGACAGTACAAACTTCCTACACATTGCCTTCATCCTGATATCAATCCTGCCCAAGGAGAAGCCACCTCTAGTAGTGAGAAAGTAGTTTTGTTTCTGTGGTCAAACCAAATAGTCTGCTCTGCGAAAACCTCTAGAGGTGCCAGCTGTGGGGATGACTTGAATGTACTGTCTTCACATTCAAGCAAAACAGCAATCATACAGGAGCCACTCCTCAACACTAGTAATATTAATGACTGGGGTAAAAGGCTCTGTATCCCACATTAACAGTCGCCTAAACCAATACATTAGTAACAGGGTCAGATGACTTTTGTTGGCCTGGCACCAAACATATTTGTGGGCCCCTACAGAGGCAACGGAATGTGGCATGGGGAGGTCAGGCCTTGGAGCGTGGGGTTGGCCAGGGGCAAGGCATGGCGTAGGCGACACAACTCCACCCAGCGTGAGGGCACTGTTTACAAATTGACAGTTTTCAGATGCATACTGGCCCGCCCAGCCCTGTGCTGCCAGTGTGCCCCTTCCCCTTGGGGTGGGTCCACACTGCATCACACAACTGCCCCGCAGCACCCCTCGCCCCCAAAAATACACAGTGCCCTGCACACCACTATCCCTACCCAGCACCCTCTCCTGCACTCAGTCCCACTACAAATGCCCAGTACCCCACACAGACCCCCTCCCCACTGTCCAGCATCCCAACATGCACAGATCTCCACACCCACACTGCCCAGTACCCTTCCTCACAGCCCCACAGCACCCACCCAACAGACCCCCACTGCCTAGCACCGCAAAACACACAAACCTCCCCCACTGCCCAGTGCCTTGCCCACCCCCCCATACCCAGGCTCACCAGTGCAGAGCGGAGATCCCCACCTCCCAGCAGAGTGTTAGGAGTCAGGACAGCTGATGCTTGGAAGCACAGAGCTGCCCCATGCCCTGAGGCCCCACCCACCCCTACCCGCCTGGTGTTGATGGTGCTCACAGTGGAGGAAACATTTCCTTGCATGGGCAAAGGGGGTGAGGGTGAAGCAGCCTCCAACTTCCCCAGCCCGACGCTTCCACAAAGCAGCAGGGAGAGACTGGCCCTGTCCAAGGGAGCCCAGGGTGGACAGTCACTAGACTGGAGTGGCTGCGGGCTCCCCTCTGTCCCCGTCTACACTGGTGGCTGCTGGCTGGTGATGGGCGGCAGAAAGGAGTCCTCAGCTGGCCGAAAGGAGCAAGCAGTGGACGGGAAGGAGGGGCCGGGGGTGGGGAGGTACCAGCAGACAGGGCTAGCGGTGGTGAGCTGGGGGATAGAGAGGAGCCAGCTGCTCCGTGCGCAGCACAAGTGGAGTAGGCTGGGCCCCCTTTTGAGCATGGGCCCAACACCTGCCATTGTAAACCCAGTATGGATTAGTAAGTTGGATGTGTGCATTTTGAATAAATACTAGGGAAGTGATCTGGCTGAAATTATCTTCCCATCTCTATCCAAAAACACATGGAACCCCAGAATTTAAGGAAAAGCTTAAAATGCTAAAAAAAATACAAGAGAGACAGGAAAAATTCCCCTCTCTCCCAATACATTTGTTAAAAACTTAGCTAATACACCTGAAATGTTCTCTAAACAAGTATCAGGACGACTTACTTTTAGCAGAGAATTTGTTCTCTTTTCTGGTTCGTCCTGTTTTCTTTAAGCAGCCATCACACACAAAGCTGAAGTGGAAACGAGAAAAAGGAATGAATAACCCCATACCTAATGCTGTTAAGGTACTCACTCAAAGAAAGATTCACAACACAGGTTTGAAACATCAGGAACAAAACATTCTACCAGATGTACAAGACTAGGGAACAGCCACACTGAAAATATTGCATCAAAACAGGACAGCAGGACGAGAATGTCAGTAACTCTAGCAGTGGAAAGTTACTGTCATCTTAACATTTGGAGCTTTTCAAGACAGAATAGGAGAAAGCTGAATGAACAGACCATGAACACAGTCGATCTTTACAATATGGGCTTATTCCTCTGAAATCTCAGGTATTACCACTGATGGAGACAGGATCTTGGTTAGAGAACCTAATGGTCTGATGGGAATATAGAAAATTCTAGGATCCTAGTACACAAAAAGATACTGGACAACCCTAGGATTCCTCCCCAAGCAGTGAAGGGCCAACCACCCTTATAAAAGGAGGAACAGGAGTAGCAAGATGGCAAATCCCCAAATTGTGCAATCAGCACAATTACTGAGTTCTTTTACAGAAATTTACTTATCACAGAATTATAATTGATTTGTTATCTTAATCACTATAAATAGGAAATACTAATAATATTTAAGTTTACTGAAGTCTCTTGTACTTTTGAGTTTCCTGATTAAGAAAGATCTACAGCAAGTCCAGCCAAGATACAAATGGAGGTTTAGACCTTTGCCTTTCAGGATGTAAACAGCTCGTAGTTGGGGTCAAGATGCAGTCTGCCAGTTAAATTCTCCAGTGATGCCAAAATGTTTAAACTGAAGTTTATATTACACAGAAACACATATCACAAAGAGTAAGGAAAACAGACCAATATAAAGCAATGGCAATTAGTAATTATGCCATCAGCACTCCTGGTCAAGGATAATCTTAACTTCACTGAACTAATATCTAAAAGTTCTTCTACATAAAGGTATCCTAGTGATCAGCAATGGTAAGAAATGAAGAACATTTTAATCAAGACATCATCCAATATTTAAGTTGACTTGACACTGGCATGGATATTGTTTAAAATGTTAACAGCTAATGGAATGTCTCCCACTGGGTCAAGTTTTTTTTAGACACAGGATTTCATAATATATATATAAAATATAAAAAAAACTTAATATGCCAAAATGTAGGTATATACACATCAACATCTGTACAGCAACCAAATGTCATCTATTCAGGAAAGGGAACAAAAACAGCAAGAAACTCACCCAGATGGCCAGATTATTTCGTTATGAAGCACACAGATCTGGTGCATTTTTCTCCCACACTCTATACATTCAACAAACCTGGATGTCAGAAAATAAGTGAGGAGAGCACATTAAACCAACTACACTAATTACAGGGATACTTAAGCTAACGTTTCAAAGATAAATGTGTACTAAGACTCATACCTCATGCCTTCCCTAACACACAGTCAAAAGGGAGACAGGGACCCTATTCCTTGAGGGATCAGAGACTTAAGGGTGGACCAGTGTCATTTGTGCTAGGTGCTGAGATCAGAAGCAGCCTCTAAATTTTACTCTTTGGACTGCAGCGGCACTACAACAACGATGGAATGGATAGAGTTATGAGCCATATTTCCATTCTTTCCTTCCATGACCCTTCCCAAATTGAAAAGCAACACTGACTGATCCCAGGATAGGGATGAGCCCCTCTGACCTATTCATTACGAATTAAGACATAATTTTAGCAGTTGCAATGTGGGTGGTGGAATTATGGACTGGATTAAGGGGCTAAAAGATGATAAAAAGCATTTGTGAGATGTAGGAGAAGCACCACTGTCTCCAGCACCTGAATGTCCACTACTCTTTCTCCAGCAAGGAGGACAGAATAGCAGCCAACTCTGTATAATTTAACATACCACATCCTCCTGGTATAGCTGCCTGCTAAGTAGGAAGATTACAGAAACCAAGAGCAGAAAAATGCTGCTGCAGAATGACCTGAACTAATTTTGACCTCTCCATACACTATACCAGGGGTGGCCAAACTGAGGCTCGTAAGCCACATTCAGCTCTTACCATTAAAGTGTGGCTCTTTTACCACTAAACTGAGCCCCCCCCCGTCCTATGTACCCCCCATTCTCCACCTACCGGAGGGTGGGGGGAAAAAAGAAAGAGGGGTTTGGCCCTCTGCCTTGCAGGGACTTCTGCCCTGTGAGGTGGTAAGTCACGGGGCTTTAGCCCCACAGAGTGCACCTGCTGGGGCTCAGGGCTTCAGCAAGTTCAGGATTGAAGCCCCAAGTGGCACCTAGGACCGCCCGGGGGGGAAGGGGGGGGAGCAAGTGGGGCAATTTGCCCCGGGCCCCGCAGGGACCCTAAAAGCCGCTCCAGGTTTTCAGCGGCACTTCCACAGCGGGCCCTTCACTCGCTCCGGGTCTTCGGCAGCTGGCCTTTCAGTGCAGCGGAAGATTCGGAGCAAGGGAAGGACACGCTGCTGAAGTGCTGCCGAAGCCTCGGAGCGCCGCCTCCTGAGTACAAGTGCCACAAATGGGGGAAAAAAAAAGCCGCGATTGGAGGCTCTTAGGCTGCTCTACCGCCGTCGCTTCATTCTTCGGCAGCAATTCAGCAGCGGGTTCTTCCCTCTGAGAGGGACTTGCCGCTGAACACCCGGCCCTACCCCAGGCCCCCTGAATCCTCTGGGCGGCCCTGGAGGCACTTCTCACGGAGCTGAAGCCCCAATCCCCATCAGGTGTGCCATGGCTCTAGAACTTATGAAGATTGTTGTATGCGGCTCAGAGGGTCAGTAAGTTTGGCCACCACCCCGCACTACACCAAAAGACCGAGCTTCAAATAGCAGTTTTCTATCGAACATCAGAATTCAAGAAGAGTGAAATGGACTCAAACTCCAGCAGCCCATAACCTCAAGATCGCATTTTCTCAGGCAGATCTGAGACGATCTGGAGTCTCAGGACAGAATGCAAACTTGGTGCTTGCACACCAGCCCCTGCTGGCCAATTAATGGAGCAGCATTAAGCTAAAAAAAACTATGAAGTGATGGCTTTTTTCACAGGGGGTGAACAAAGAGTATGGGGATATAGATTTAAAATAAGTAAGTTGCCAGAGTATTACTTACAGTTCAGGATCTAGTGTATCATTTTTCCTCTTAGAAAACTGTTCTTTGTTTATCGTACTAAGGAGAGAGAGACAGGTGATAAAAACTTAGTTGTGACATAAGATCAGCATTGATAGTATACTAATTTCCCGCATCGCGAGCACGCCCAGGCACATTCACTGTAACTGGATTTCTTAAGTGTTGATGCTGTAAGGATAGGAATAAAAAAGTTCATAATGAGATGGCTCAGCACAAAGTATGTGCTTGCTCCTGCCCTGTGGCAAGGATGCTGTTCTATAGGAGAGTGACTTTACAGACATTTGCTCCTTCCAGAAACGAGATTACTAGTGGACGCCTCAGGTAGATTTGAACCTGAGAAGTGCACCAGTAGTCTAAATGGCATATAACTATCTCAATTTGGGGCTAATTAGTTTTATATTTCACTTTCTGAAAGCCTTTTAAAATTTAGTTTTTGGTTAGTTTATGAAACATCGCTTTCCTCAGAGAGAGAGTTCCTACAAGGATCTATGGAAAATTTGGTATAAACTATTATTATGTAGGGAATAATCTATTCTCAAAACAACCTGGATTATTCAGACCTTTCCACAATGAGACCAGTTATAATAGCCTCCTCCTGGAGTAACACTTCAAGAAGAAACTTCTGCTTCCCCCTGCAGCCTGGCCCTGGTACTCAACTGTACTGTTTTTCACTTAATCTTGACTATCTTTTTGCACATTTAACAGAAACATCCCTCCAACCTTTATGAGTCTTTTGGTGATGGGGTCCCAGCCATGCATATCTGGGATGTGGTTCATGGCATAGTAACATTGGCTCAAAGAACTAAACAGCTCTGAACTATCAATACCTAAAACTACACTAAAATGACAGTAAGAAGAGCTGTGTGATTTGGAGGGGTTAAGTGCGTGGAGAGAAGCATTCACTGAAGTTATCACAGGAACAGAAAATCAGTCCAAGTTGCATGGGATTGCTTCCCTTTCCTATCCCCTCTATTTCAGGGTTCAGCCTGGGCTTTGCAGGATGCAGTCATCATCTTTCCCTACAAATATGAGATTTATATAAAAGGGCCAACCCTCCCTATCATCTCAGAAGTTGCGTGCTATTCCTCATCTCACACATCAAAAAGTTCTGGTTTTGTTAATATTCTCTCCCAACCCTTTCTTTCTAAAAACATGCTGTCAGAGTGAGAATACTGGCCTCAAGGTAATGGGCCTATGAGTTTACAGGCTGCACCAAAATTAATATGAAACAAGGGATGTTGGCATACCAAAAATTTAACTACTGACTCATTTGAAGGAGGAGACTTTCAAATTCACCATGTAGTGAAGAGAAGTACACCACAAATTAGGAATTTTCTTCATTTAACTACTGTCGATAGACATTTCAACACCATTTACTAGTTAAATTTAATAATGAATACAGTTTAACTGTTTGTATTTGCAATTATAGTACAAAATTTGGTGTACAGAAATTAAGCTGCACTCAGAGGGCTGCCTTTCTTCATTCTATCTGACACTGTTGCAAATTGTGCTATTCACTTGCCTAATTTATGTGCAATGTGGGTTATACATTGCCGATTGGCAGTTCATATGTTCTAGAAGTCTTACAGATCTCAGATTATAAAACTGTTTAACATGAGTAAACTGTGACCTTTGATTCTAGGGACACTACTGGAAATGCTGACTAGCACACCAAGGCCACAACACCCACTTCTCTCTGCCCCAAAGAAAATTGCTGTGGGAGCACTTGTTAATCCTAGGTATAAATGATCCCTCTGCCGCTTCTAGATAGTAGCATATCCCTTACTGTGACCAAGATTTGGCCATTTTGTGCTTTTGATAACCTTTGCTTCCAGTCGAAGGCATCATCTAGTACCTTCCTTCCTATATGCCAGCTTCTAATCACTCAGATTCAGAATTTTCTGCATTTCCTCCCTCTTTCCCCCTGAATCTACTTGACACCTTGCCCCAAGGAGTTTCCCTGGAGAGTCCAATACCCGTCCTAATCTGCCAACTAATAACTCCGCACTTATCTGCCCATATTATTGGTTTCCTTCCTCACTGGAACTCTCTGCTGCAAGCCATGAGGAAGCAAACTATGTCCTAGCAGTTGTCAGAGCACCACTTCCACTACTATTATTATAGAAAAAACAATTAAATCCATGTCAAGCTCTCCAAAATGTCTGCCCATCAGAGGTGGGCAAACTTTCTGGCTCAAAGACATCTGGGTATGAAAATTGTATGGTGGGCCATTAATGCTCACAAAAATGGGGGTTGGGGTGCAGGAGTGGGTGAGGGCTCTGGGATGGGGTTGGAGATGAGGGTGGGGATGAGGATGAGGGGTTGGGGGTGCAGGAGGGTGCTCCGGGCTGGGACCAAGAGGTTTGGTGGGTGGGAGGGAGATCAGGGCTGGGGTAAGGGGCTGGAACACGGGAGAGGGTCAGGGGGCAGGCTCTGGGCGGCGCTTACCTCAAGCAGCTCCCAGAAGCAGCAGCATGTCCCCTCTCTGGCTCCTACGCAGAGGCGTGGCCAGGCCATTTTGCATGCTGCCCTGTCTGCAGGTGCTGCCTCTGCAGCTGCCATTGGCTGCAGTTCCTGGCCAATGGGAGCCGCGGGGGTGGTGCTTGGGGTGAGGGCATAGGAGCCGGAGTGGGGAAGTGCTGCTGCTTCTGAGAGCTGTGCGGAGTGGGGAAAGACCCCGATCCCACTCCCCAGCTAAAGCACTGGAGCGGGGCAAGCCCCAGACCCCCTCTTCCTGGTGGGAGCTCAGTGGCCAGATTAAAATGTCTGGAGGGCCGGATGTGGCCACCAGGCCGTAGTTTGCCCACCTCTGTCTTACATGGTTATAAGATGGTGCTCCAATAAAAAGGGTGTTAAGTAGCTCAATGGCAAAACTGAGTTGTTCCTGCTTGTAGTTTTAGGCAGAGGACAAGACAAGAGTGAACAGAAAAACTCTACCTAAAGCAGAAGGGCACAGATTCAGCTGAGATCTAGAAGGATGTTTGCAATGCACTCTACTCTTTAAAAACTGCCAATTTTCACACAAAGATCTATCCTGACCTCTTAGTATTGTCCAGGATTTGAAAGACAGGTGTCCCCACCCACACTTAAAATAAAACAGATTTTTAAACTCCCCCCCCCCCCAGTATTTGGTCCAACTCTTGAAGTAGGATGAAAGCAAACCCCTTTATTGCCTAGGTATGTCCTAACCTTTGAGTGCGCATTTTAGATCATGCTACAGATCAGAAATCACAAACAACAAAAATATATAAATAACTATCCCAAGCACATATATGGCTACTCACGTTTGAGGTTGTGATGGGTCATCCCCCAGAGAAACGCTCTCCCCCTGGATTTCGTTGAAGCACTTCTCACAGAAATGATACCTGTCAGCAAGAAGGCCATATTTGGGTGAACTGTTTCGTCCACACAACACAGCCCAAGCCAAGCAATGGAGCCACCAATCACAGCAGGCCAAGGAGGGGGCAGGAGCAGAGAGCAGGTCATCAACGGCGACAGGGATATTCAATGATGTAGATTTATGGGCCCCACAGTTTGTGTTTGGTTGGTTTGGTTTTTGGTTTGGTTTTTTTGCAATCAAAGCCAAGTGCAGACAACGACAAGCATGAAGGAGAAATAAAAAATAACACACACGAACAAACAAAGAAATGAGGGTTGTAGGACAAAAACAAAAAACACAAAAGCAGGACAAGACAACACAAAGCAGAAAGCCAAGGCAAAGCACAGATTAGCATTAAATCTCAAATGGGATCACAAGTAGCAAATGATTATAGCAAACAAAACAAAAAAGAGCATTACATTTTAGCATACCCATACCCTCTTCATTTTAAAAAGCAACGCCATATAAAGCAAAGAATCAAAATGAGGAAAGGGAACAGGGTAGAAGGAAGGAAGGATTGTTACTCTGGCAACTATATCAGGATAGCAATTCTGTCTGCAAGAGCATCTACTAGGAGATGACTGGAAGGGGGGAACTTCCACCTTAAAAAAAACACTCAAAGACTGAAGGGCCACAGGATTCTCTCCTCACTGAAGCGGACCCCATGGCTTGCAATAAGCTACAAGGATTCTCATTTCCATCAATTTAAAGGGACAGTAATCAGTCCTCAAAATCATCATCCATTTGTTTTAGGATCTGTCAAATTATATGTAAAACAGTTATTTGAAATGTATTAATTGCATTCATACTGCTCTAGTTTCACACAATATTGCCATACCCCAATTTTGAGAAACAAAATACTTTATATATCAACAAAATGAAACCATTCTGTGGTGTTTATTTGCATTTGAATGAAACTAGTGTTTTATTCAAGGATCTGTTCTCCACTCCTCAAAAGTCTATTGAAACTACAGTTTCTCCACTGCTAATCATTTTAACTGGAGTGCACAAAACATCTAAAAACAAAACAAACAAAGAAAAATAAAACAACAAGTTGTGACAGTTTATCATAAAGCAACACAAACCAACACTATGGGATCTGTAAAGCTAAAGAGGTCACTTTATCCTCTCTGAGCTCCCTCCATTACAGATGGAAGCTGAATCATGATTTTACTTAAATATTATACACATACACACATACACATACACACACTTCTTTAAAGATCAGAAGTGAATGATACTCAACTTATGGAAGCAAGTTCAGGAATAAGATTCTTTTGGTTTATTTAGTGCTCACCAAAGGATGGCACGTGAGGAGAAACTATTGACTCATGGCATGAAATGTTCTTGCATATAAAACTACTTAAAATCCAGATTCAAATTTCTTTTTATGAGACACGTGACCTCTTTTCCCCACTCCTCCATTCCCACCCCTAAAAACCTCCCTTGATGAATTGCAGCAACCCTTTTCCTGCAGTCAAAGAGGGCTGGATGCAACCAGTTCCGTAGATTCTCAATACTTCTTTCCACCCCTACAGGCTGAATACACTTCCTCTCCTGAAAGATCTGGCTGGCTTCAGGATGAAAGACTTATTTCTTTGGAAGGTGCCAGATCGGAGAATACAAAGCAAGAACCATACTGAATAAAAGGTGGCATAACTGGAAGATATCTCCATCCTTCTGTTTAGACTGAAGTGTTTAGTAACAAACCAAGGGCTGCCATCCCTGAATGTTAAGCAGTGTTCTTCCAGGATAAGAAATATCTAGCAAGAAACCCTCCCTGGGAAGTCAAATAGGTTTTAATCCTATAATAAACTGCAGGTCAAACATATTAGCCAGGAAGAGCATTTTGGAAGTGACAGTATTTTATATTGTTGCTGACAGCCACAGAAACACAACAATTCACTCCAGGGGGCTTGTGATGAGAAAAGCACTAATTCCCCCAGCAAGATGTGAATAATTAATGAAGTATGTGTCAAAGACAGCTACATTATTCACTGCAAAATTCTTCATAACAATAGCATAGAGAACCAGTTACTTGCTGAATATGATCAGAAGTTCACTGCATAAAAGAAAGTTACTAACTTATCTGCTGAAGGATTGTTGTGTACTGTTTGGCAAGGAGGAAGAGCGATATAATTTATTATAGCATAACATATGGATGGAAACAAAATCTCTGACTACAGGATAAAAATCTACTAAATACCAAAAGTTTTTTTTGAAGACAAAGGAGTAAGCGCAAAGGATGCAACAAGCTTTTTTGCAGAATGGCAGCTTGCTAATACATAATGCAAGCTGTTCAGAATGTTTCCAGAAATTTAGAATGTGACATGAAGGTATACACATGTATGAAGGGTGCATACACATACAGGCACGCCTTTGCCCATAGACTGATTGGTGATGCATGCTGTAACCAGTTTTACTTACCTGTTCTGGTAACTGTAGTAAGTGGCATCTCGAGGGATTGTGCATAGCTGTTTGCCATAGCAACACAAAGTCTGTGGTGAGAACTCCAACTGCAGAAAGAGAAATTATCTTCTTAGTATTCATGCATGTTTCCTCTGGCTCTCCCTGAGAAGTGGGTATGACCCGTACGCTGAAGATCATTTGGATTACTAAGATTGCACCATCTGTGCACAGATCTGAACAGTACAATATGAGACTCTATATTGAATGTTAACACTAAAAATGTACTGTTCAGCTGTAATTTACAAGTTAGCCATTTCTTTATGCACTTTTCCCAACAGGGAATTCTACTCCCCCATTCTATGATTGGGTGAGTCAATTATATAATACCACAGAGAGATCACTTTGTTATAACACTCAGAAAAGCTGATGTACCTATTTCAAACTACATTAGGCCTTAATACATATCCTCACAAGCTTGCTTCCGGTGCATTACATAAAAAATGTTCCTTTTAAGCAGTCTGTGTAGTATTAGACATTTTATGACCAAGATTTTAAAACAGACACCTAAAATTAGAGTCTAAGGTCATATCTAACATTGCAAAAAATCCCATGACAGCAAGTGTCAGAGCCCAGTTCAACTGACCTGGGCTCATGGTACAAGGCTAAAAACAGCAGCGCAGACATTCCTGTTTGGACTGGAGCACAGGCTCTGAAACCTGGTGAAGGGAGTGGGTCTCAAAGCCTGAGTGGGAACATTGACATTGCTATTTTAAGCTCCATAGTCTGAGCCTGAGCCAGCTGACCGGCCTCAGATTCACTGACACTTTTTTTTTTTGCCCTTAAATATTTAAATAAGTGGCACCAGTGTCAGAACTTCTGAAAATCAACAGCTCCCACTGACTGCTGCTCCTGTACTCTTTCATATTATGTATTACACATGGAGATGGGAAAAAGTCTATAAAGGAAGTTGCCTTTCCTTACCTTTCTCCCACAGCAATAACCAAGGCTCTGCATAACTGGATCAATTTCTTGTTCAAACACCTCTGCCAGTCTGGAGCAGTATTTATACACGCGGGATGTCTTGCGGTTATAGAGCCAGGCGTTGTTGAACATGAGCCAGATATCATCCACATATTGCCAAGGCTCCTGGTACTGTCCTGTGTCTAGCTTCCTCTTGATGGTAGAGAGGTCCATGGGGTTCTTCACTATATCAAAGTAATCCTGCAAGAATGAGGGGCATTTCAAACAAGATCAGAAAAAACGTATTACAATGTGATAGCATGTGTGTTCTTTAGACAAGATTCTTCTTCAATACTCTTGCAAGCATTAGAAGTACCAACCCTAGAAAAAAACCAGCTGAGTAACGCCAACCATGGACTGTTTGTGACAGAGTGCTCTCTCTCAGCAACACCATCTCTCCCATGCAAGGCCTTCCTTCCCTTATTTTCACCACATTTCTTGGATACTTTACTTTGCCCTTCCAACCCTGGCCAAATAAAAAACCAATTTGCTATTGGTTAACAAGGACTAAGATGGCCAGGGAGACTAGAAGCCCACATTTACAATCACTATTATTCTATTACATACTTTCACTGTGTAGTCTGATATTCAATTATATAATTTAGTATTGTTCTGAAAGTGTAATACTGAAATAGAAATCATGTAAAATAGAACAATGACTGTATATACCGAACAGGTCTTTGCAGGAATTGAGGACCAAAGCACCCGAATCAGGTTGCTGTCATGAGTTTTAATCTTTGATACATGGTATATTTGTGTGCACCAAGGAAATGAAATTAGTCTACAGCAGGGATACTCAGACCTCTGCTTCAGGAGCCAAATTAGAAATCAACATTACCCAAAAGACCCACAGTAGTGTGAATTAATAGTTTCATTTACTATAGTATTGTTCATATTTGAACACAGTGTGACAGAGGAAATATTTAGCATTATATACAATTCTCACATCCAATAAGTTAATAACTTAGTGCTAACTGATAATAGTAAAAGCATCCCTGATTAGTTAATAATTAAAATCACAGTGTTTTAATATTATGTGCTACAAAGAGCAGTGGCTAGATCCAAACACCTTGACAGGGATTTTGCTTTTCTTGCTTCTATAGTATTTAGCAGTGCATGATACAAGTTACTGTTTAAATGAATTTTCCAAAAATTTTAGCATTGATAAACTTCCTGAACAGTTGAGAAACTAAACTGTTGCCACACACTTAGGGTGAGAATGGCTTCCCTGGTTTCTCAGGACTTTGTGACACTGCAGAAACAGGACAATATGCAAATGTCCTGCAAAAGCCAGTATATGTAGGATTCCATCAATATGAATAATCTGATGTCTTCCCATTCTTCTATTTTCTCTTTAACAGAAAACAGAAAAACAAGCTTTAAAAATAAGTTTTTCTATGCCATAGATGTGGTACAAGCCAATCCCAAATCCAAGCTCTTCCAAGCCATCTATATAAAAATGGAGACAGGACTACAGCATGCCATCTGGTCTCCTCGGGCAGATAAGTCCTAGAGTTGAAGCTATGAGTTAAAAAACAGGAAAACAACTTGATAATAAACTTACAGGAATTCCTAGTAGTTGGGGATCCACAGGCTGTCTGAAAGGAAGGGACTCAGGATCCTGCCGGTAAAGTGCCTCCAGTGTTGGCATAAGTGCCTGCCGCAACTCTTCCGGTTTGAAAACTTTTGAAAAATAAATACACGCAAAGTTGGAGTAATGGCCAGAAGGAAGAAATCTGCTGTAAAATTTGAATGCTGTTGAAAACACTACACACTGTATGTACAAGACACAAACATATTGCACTTACACCACTCACTGCAATGCTGGATTTTGTGGAAGACAAATTAGTCTGGAAACCCATAATGTGAAATGACATACTAAATAATGTTGTTCAAGACGTGTTGTGCACATATACATTCCATTGCAAGTGTGTGTGCACCCAATGTACTAAAATCTGAGATCTGTACCAGCTGTACCACAAAGTAGAGCATAAAAGGGGCATAGTTGCCCCCTCCCTCCACTCTTTTGCCATGCCGTCTAATACCTGAATTAGCAGGGAATGTATAAGTGTATGTGCACAACACATCTCAAAGAACAGTTATTGTACAGTTAAGTAGCCACTTTTTCTTCTTCCAGTGATTATGCATACACACTTTCCACTGCACGTGACTCACCAGCAGTTTTCTTACAGGTGAAGGGACTTTGGATTATTTGAAAAGAAACTAAAGCCCCAACTTGCTGATTTTAACACAGTGTAGTGTCTGAAGAAGACATGCACCAACAACCACACTGCTGCTTTGCAGGTGTCCACTACAGGGATGTTGGTCAGAGAGGTTGATGAAGTGGAATGAGCTCTAGTGGAGTGTGCTATTACCCACAGTGGAAGACAGACTTTAAGAACATAGCAAAATCTGCAGTCCTAAATCCAATGAGATGCTGAGCACACGCTATAAACAGTCTGCGAGATTATGGGAAAAACTGCACAGTCCAGGTAAAATGACAAAGCACTGCGAACACACTAGAAGCTTTTCTTAAACCTTGGAAGACAAGGGCTTGGGAATAGAGCCCAGCATGGATAAAAATTTATATCCGTGAATATAAAATCTGTATCCGTGGAGCCGCAAGGCTCTACTGGGAACCACAGTGGCGAAAGCAGCAGCACATCAGGCTGCCACTCCCAGAAGCCAGCACTCTGCACTGGCAGCTCCTCTGGAGTGGCTGTACCACCCCTGGCCCTGTCCATTGGGGTGGGCACCAGATTCACCGGCAGCTGTCCCTGGTCGCGCTAGTGCATTCAAGCAGCACGCATACTCCCAAACAAGAGTTCCTTCCATACAGCGGTCTGCATCTCCTGTCCAGGGGGCGAGAGTCACCTGAACACACTAATGTGACCAGGTACAGCAGCCAGCGAGCCTGGTGCAGCTGCAGGCAGTAGAGCCATGCCAGAGGAGCTGCAAGCATGGGGCACTGGCTCCTGGGAGTGGTGGCCCAACAGTGCTGCTCCTTTCACCACTGCGGTTCCCAGTAGAGCCCTTCAGGTCCACGGATGTCAATTTATATCTGCAGATACAAATTTGTATCTCCACAGGGCTCTATTTGGGAAGAATATTGGGAGACTGAGTAAGATGGAATATTGATATTACATAAAGGCATAAATTTAGGCTGCACCTAAGAGAAACTATCTTTGTGGAAAACTGTGAAAGGAGCATCAGCCAGAAGTGCCTGAAGCTCCAACTTTAAATACATGAATTTGTTACAAAAAACCAAAAACTCTCTCTAAGAACAGCAGAAGAAATGATGTTGCCAGGGGCTCAAAAGGGGTGACATTAAGCAAGACAGTGTTAGAGTCAGATCACATAAAGGTACCAGATCAGACATAGGCGGATACACATTAACAAGACCCCTTAGAAATCTAGAAAAACACAGGATGTGAAAAAACAGAAGGTAACCATGGGAGGGTGCACCGTAGAGATGCACGTTAGGTGTAGTAACAACTAATTGAAAAATCAGTATTTTAGATGTGGTTGATAGTCCAATAAAGGTATAATCTCTGTGCAATTTGGTGGTAAATGGTGAGATTCCACCCAGATGGAAAATGTTTTTCATTTTGCTGCATACATGGCTCAGGTGGAATCCTTTTCTGCTGCTCACCAAGGTGGCTTTGACATCTAGGGTGCATAATCACTCAAGATTATGCAACCAGAGATCATTGATATGGTGAGGTGGAGAGACTACAGGTTTTGATGCAGAAACCTGTCCTGGTTTTGAGACAGGAGATCCTCAGCCAGTGATAAAGTTATGGGTGACCAAGTGGAGAGCTAATTAAGATCTGAACCAATGCTGACCCTGTCAGGCTAGTGCTACAAGAAGATTGCTTTGTCGCTTTTTAGTTTCCTGACCACTCTCAGAATGAGAGGGACTGGAAGGAATGTGTACCGCAGATTGCTTGATCAGGGGAAAAACGCTACCATAACTACATTTTGTAACTGTTCAAGATGTGTTGTTCATGATCGTTCCATTCTAGGTATGTGCGTGCCCACTTGCACAGTTGTCAGAGACTTTTGCCGTAGTGGTATCTGTAGGATCAGCTGTGGCACTCCTTGAGCGCCACGCTCATGCGTCGGTATATTAGACACCGCCAACCCTACGCCTTCTTAGTTCCTTCTTGCCTGCAACTGACAAAGAGGTAGGAGAGTGGGTAATGGAATGGACATGAGCAACACACCCCTAAGAACAGTTACAAAAGCTAAGAATCTTTTTTCTTCCTCTAGTGCTTGCTCATGTTGATTTCATTCTAGGTGACTCAAAAGCAGTATCCTCTGAGGTAGGCTCAGAATTCACAGTTTAGTGGCTTGTAGTACTGCCCTACCGAAACCAGTATCGTTCTGGGCCTGCTGGGTAAGTGCATAGTGGGACATGAACGTATGGATGGACAGACAGCTAGGTGGCCACCCTACAGATGTCCTGGATAGGCACTTGGGCCAGAAAAGCTGCTGAAGAGGCCTGCGTCCTGTTCAAGCGGGCAGTTACGATTGTTGGAGGGGGCCCCTTCACCTGATCATGGCAGTAGCAAATGCAGGCGGTGATCCAAAAAGAAATTTGAGCAGACACTGTGCGACCTTTCACCGTCATCCGCCACAACCAACAATCGCACCAACTTGCAGAATGGCTTGGTCCTTTCAGTGTAGAAAGCAAACGATCTCCTGACATCTAGGGAATGCAGCCTATGCTCCTCCTCTAACTTACATGGTTTTGGAAAAAAGACAGATAAAATGTCCTGGCTCGTATGAAACGGAGACCACCTTGGGGAGAAAAGCCAGGTGTGGCCTCAGCAGGACCTTGTCTTTGTAAAAGACCGTATAGAGTGGTTCCAAGGTGAGTGTCCTAAACTGAGAGACCTGGCGAGCAGATATTACTGCAACCAGGAATGTGACCTTCCAGGACAGGAGAAGAGAGAAGGAAGCCAGAGGGGGGAGGCTGCTGTCCCTGTGAGCTGCGACAGCACCAGATTCAGGTCCCAAGGAGGAACAGGGTCCTTGACATGCAGGTAGAGGCACTCAAGGCCCTTGAAAACCTGGCTGTCATGGGTGAAAAGTGACCTCCTCTCAAGCAGCGGCCAAAAGGCCAAAATAGCGGCCAAGTGGACCTTGATAGATGAAAGGGACTGGCCTTAGAGCTTGAGATGCAGAAGGTAGTCCAGGATTAACTACAGCGAGACTCACTTGGGCTGAGCGCCCTTATCGAGGTTCAGCAGGCGAATCACTTCCATTTGGCCAGGTAAGTTGCTCCAGTGGAGGGCTTTCTACTACCCAATAGAACCTGTTGGACATGAGCTGAGAACTGCTGCTCCTGCTCATTCAACCATGCAGCAGCCACGCCATCAGGTGCAGCGCTGCCAGGTTCAGATGCAGAAGACTGCCATGGTTTTGGGACAGCAGGTCCAGTGGGAGCAGGAGCTGTAACTGAACAACCACTGAGAGATCCAGCAGTGTGCTGAACCAGTGCTGGCACGGCCAAGCTGCCGCTATGAGGATCACCATCACCTTCTCCTGCTTGATCTTCACGAGGACTTGGAATTAATGATAATGGGAGGAAGGCATAAAACAGAGCCCCTGATCACAGGAGCAAAAAAGTGTCTGATAGGTAGCTTCTGTCGATCCCCCAAATTGAGAAAAAAATGTGACATTTCCTGTTCTGTCTGGACACAAACAGGTCCACCTGGGTAGTTCCCCGCTTGTGGAAGATGAAGTTGACCACTTCCGGATGGAGGGACCATCCGTGGCAAGATGAGAAGATCCTGCTGAGGTGATCTGTCAAAGCGTTCTTGGCTCTGGGGAGGTGAGCAGCTAAGAGATAGATGTCATGCTGTAGACAGAAGTCCCAGAGCCTGAGGACTTCCTGGCAAAGGGCAGACGATCTGGCTCTGCCCTGCTTATTGGTATAGAACAGTTTCTGTGCTGTTTGTTAAGACCTGAACCACCTTGCTTTCTATGTGAGGTAGGAAGGCTTGGCAGGCCAGGCAAATCACTCAGATCCCTGATGTTGATATGTAGGGAGCAATAGTGACTAGACCAATGACCTTGCATTTAGAGATTGCCTAGGAGGGCTGCTCACCCCAGGTCTGATGCAGAGACGAGGATCACTGATGGGGATTAAGCAGCAAAAGGAATTCCTTCCAAACCTGATACAGGATTCTGCAGGTATGTGACGACAGTATATGCTGTGTGTGTTGGGGATGTAGACAGATGCTAGCCATGCCTGCAGGGGCCTGAGGAGGAGCCACGCGTTCCAGACCACGTACGTGCAGGCCATCATGTGTCCCAACAACTGCAGGCACATGTGAGCGGTGGTGAGAGGGTGAGTTTGCATGCACGAGATGAGGTCCGCCATTGCTTGGAACCGAGCCTCGGGAAGGAAGGGTCTGGACTGAGTACAGTTGAGCACCACTCCAATGAATTCTATGCACTATAGGGGGGTTAAGGTTGACTCTCTCTCATTTAATACCAGCCCCATGTCACGACGGGTGGGAAAAAACAGATTGAGATGCCACCGCAGCTGATCCTGGGACCAGCCCTTTAGTAGCAAGTCATCAAGGTATGAGTAAATTTGAAAGCCCTGATGCTGGAGGTAAGCAGCCACTGCCACTATGCACTTTGTGAACACTCTTTGGGTTGATAAGAGACCAAAGGGCATTGCTGTGAATTGGAAATGGCGCTGGCAAAGCATATAACTAAGGAAGCGCCTGCGCCCCTGGAAAAATGGAAATACACATCCTTCAAGTCAAGGGTGGCGTACCAGTCTCCCAGATCCAGGGAGGGGATGCCAGAGGCCAGGGACACCATGTGAAACTTCAAGGTCTTGAGACTTGAGATGACGCAGATCCATGACCAGGGGCCCCTGCCTCTCCCCGGAGTCGGATTCCTGGTGAAGCCCTGGGGCGGGCACCTGGCCTGATGTCTGTCCTTTGCTCAAAGCACCTTTTTCTTCCAGTGCCAGGGGCTCTTCTTTTGCCACTTCTTAGGTGCTGGCAAGGGGGAAATAGTGCTAGTTAGCACCTAGTGCCAGCGGTTCTCTCCATACCAAAGCTGAAGCGGGAGGGCTCCGATGCTGGACAAAGCACAGCCTCCATGAAGAGGGCCCTCAAGCGGACATCCTGCTCCTTTTGGGTTCTAGATCGAAAGTTTTTACAGATTTGACACTTGTCCTTTTTATGGGATTTCCCCCAAACACTTCAAGCAGCTGTCGGGGGAGTCACTGCTAGGCACTGGCCTGCTGCATGTCGAACATGGTTTGAAGCTAGGAGAGTGGAGCATGCCCCACTTCAGGACAAAGTCCCAGCCGGGACTCTAATTACCAACTAACCTAACACTTAATGGCTAATTAAGTACCTACAAACTATATACAAAGCCCACAGGTAAGTGAGGAACATGGAGACCTGGGAGATGGGTAGAAACAAGAGGGAGTGTGGCCTATAATGGCAGAGAGAAAGGAGGATCAGGGCAAAACTGGGAGGCAAGATCAAACCAGCATGTTAGATGCTTATATACAAATGCAAGAAGTATGGGTAATAAGCAGGAAGAACCGGAAGTGCTAATAAATAAATACAACTATGACATGGTTGGCATCACTGAAACTTGGTGGGATAAAACACATGATTGGAATGTTGGTGTGGATGGGTACAGCTTGCTCAGGAAGGATAGACAGGGGAAAAAGGGAGGAGGTGTTGCCTTATATATTAAAAATGTACACACTTGGACTGAGGTGGAGATGGACATAGGAGACGGAAGTGTTGAGAGTCTCTGGTTAGGCTAAAAGGGGTAAAAAACAAGGGTGATGTCGTGCTAGGAATCTATTACAGGCCTCCTAATCAGGTGGAAGAGGTGGATGAGGCTTTTTTTAAACAACTAACAATCATCCAACGCCCAAGATTTGGTGGGGATGGGGCACTTCAACTATCCAGATATATGTTGGGAAAATAACACCGCGGGGCACAGACTATTCAATAAGTTCTTGGACTGCATTGCAGACAACTTTTTATTTCAGAAGGTTGAAAAAGCTACTGGGGGGGGAAGCTGTTCTAGACTTGATTTTAACAAATAGGGAGGAACTCGTTGAGAATTTGAAAGTAGAAGGCAGCTTGGGTGAAAGTGATCATGAAATCATAGAGTTTGCAGTTCTAAGGAAGGGTAGAAGGGAGCATAGCAAAACAGAGACCATGGATTTCAGGAAGGCAGATTTTGGTAAGCTCAGAGAGGTGATAGGTAAGGTTCCATGGGAATCAAGACTGAGGGGAAAAACAGCTGAGGAGGGTTGGCAGTTTTTCAAAGGGACACTATCAAGGGCCCAAAAGCAAGCTATTCCGCTGGGTAGGAAGGATAGAAAATGTGGCAAAAGACCACCTTGGCTTAACCATGAGATCTTGCATGATCTAAAAAATAAAATAAAAAAAAACTTATAAAAAATGGAAACTAGGTCAGATTACAAAGGATGAATATAGGCAAACAACACAGGAATGCAGGGGCAAGATCAGAAAGACAAAGGCACAAAATGAGCTCAGACTAGCTACGGGAATAAAGGGAAACAAGACAACTTTTTATCAATACATTAGAAGCAAGAGGAAGACCAAGGACAGCGTAGGCTCACTGCTCAGTGAGGGGGGAGAAACAGTAATAGGAAACTTGGAAATGGCAGAGATGCTTAATGACTTCTTTGTTTCGGCCTTCACTGAGAAGTCTGAAGGAATGTCAAACAGTGAATGCTTATGGAAAGGGGGTCGGTTTAGAAGATAAAATAAAATAAGAACAAGTTAAAAATCACTTAGAAAAGTTAGATGCCTGCGAGTTACCAAGGCCTGAAGAAATGCATCCTAGAATACTCAAGGAGCTAATAGAGGAGATATCTGAGCCTCTAGCTATTATCTTTGGAAAGTCATGGGAGACAGGAGAGATTCCAGAAGACTGGAAAAGGGCAAATATAGTGCCCATCTATAAAAAGGGAAATAAAAGCAACCCAGGAAACTACAGACCATTTAGTTTAACTTCTGTGCGGGGGAAGATAATGGAGCAAGTAATTAAGGAAATCATCTGCAAACACTTGGAAGGTGGTAAGGTGATAGGGAATAGCCAGCATGGATTTGTAAAGAAGAAATCGTGTCAAACCAATCTGATAGCTTTCTTTGATAGGATAACGAGCCTTGTGGATAAGGCAGAAGCAGTGGATGTGGTATACCTAGACTTTAGTAAGGCATTTCATACAGTCTCGCATGATATTCTTATCGATAAACTAGGCAAATACAATTGAGATGGGGCTACTGTAAGGTGGGTGCATAACTGGCTAGATAACCATACTCAGAGAGCAGTTATTAATGGTTCCCAATCCTGCTGGAAAGGTATAACAAGTGGGGTTCTGCAGGGGTCTGTTTTTGGGACCGGCTCCGTTCAATATCTTCATCGACTTAGATGTTGGCATAGAAAGTACGCTTATTAAGTTTGCAGATGATACCAAACTAGGACGGATTGCAACTGCTTTGGAGGACAGGGTCATAATTCAAAATGATCTGGACAAACTGGAGAAATGGTCTGAAGTAAACCAGATGAAGTTTAATAAAAACAAATGCAAAGTGCTCCACTTAGGAAGGAACAATCAGTTTCACACATACAGAATGGGAAGAGACTGTCTAGGAAGGAGTATAGCAGAAAGGGAACTAGGGGTTATAGTGGACCACAAGCTAGATATGAGTCAACAGTGTGATACTGTTGCAAAAAAAGCAAACGTGATTCTGGAATGAACTAACAGGTGTGTTGTGAGCAAGACATGAGAAGTCATTCTTCCACTCTACTCTGCGCTGGTTAGGCCTCAACTGGAGTATTGTGTCCAGTTCTGGGCACCGCATTTCAAGAAAGATGTGGAGAAATTGGAGAGGGTCCAGAGAAGAGCAACAAGAATGATTAAAAGTCTGGAGAACATGACCTACAAAGGAAGGCTGAAAGAACTGGGTTTATTCAGTTTGGAAAAGAGAAGACAGCGGGGACATGATAGCAGTTTTTAGGTATCTAAAAGGGTGTCATCAGGAGGAGGGAGAAAAAACTTGTTCACCTTAGCCTCTAAGGCTAGAACAAGAAACAATGGACTTATAGTGCAGCAAGGGAGATTTAGGTTGGACATTAGGAAAAAAAGTTCCTAACTGTCAGGATGGTTAAACACTGGAATAAATTGCCTAGAGAGGTTGTGGAATCTCCATCTCTAGAGATATTTAAGAGTAGATTACATAAATGTCTATCCGGGATGGTCTAGAAAGTATTTGGTCCTGCCATGAGGGCAGAGGACTGGACTCGATGACCTCTCGAGGTCCCTTCCAGTCCTAGAGTCTATGAATCTATTAAGATGATAAAGGCTGTAAAGAACCGCTAATGTTCTTGCGATCTGCAAGACAAGGCGCTCCAACCAATAATCATGGGCGGTAAGAAAGAACTGAGAGGGTATGGGGTCAGCGGCGCCTAATATACTGATGCATGAACACAGCTCTCAACAGGGTGCCACAACTGACCCTACGGATACCGTGAAGGCACAGCTGTCGGAGACTTGTGCGAGTGGGTGCGCACACACACCTACAATGGAATGGACATGAGTAAGAAAGGCATCTCCCATGGAACCTTGGGCTTCACCCTGCTCTGAAGCCGAATCTCCTGCATTTGTTGCTCAGGTTGGCTGCAAAAAGATCTATTACTGGGTAATCCCACTGGTGGAAGGCCTAGAGCAAAATGTCTTTTCTTACTGACCATTTGTGCTGGTCTATAAACTCCCTACTGAAGGAGGGAGTTTATAGAGGAAAGCATTCCTCACCCCTGGAAAGTGAAAGGCTTTCTGGTGAGACTCTCTTTATACAGAGGTTCCACAAGTGGTCAAAGTCTGAAGGAGATATGGCTCCCCTTGGTGAGCAGAGGAGCTGTTCCAATTGACATTAGTGGACATCTCGGCACCATCAAAATCGGGATCATGTCCTAAAGGCACCAACATGGAGGATGCATCCAACAGTCATGGAAGTGGGACAGGAAGGCAAAAGGATAAGTTGATGCAGTCACCGAGGGCTGTATTCAAGAAGCCAATGGAAATGATGGAGCCAGGACTGCAAATGATGTCACGGCCAACAGTATTGGTCAAGACTTACTACTGGTGCTGGACCATATAGTAAAGGAGAGTCCAGTAGGGGAAGATACAAAAGGTCCTTTGCTGCAAGTAAGGCCTGCCGTGTTGGTGGCACCAAAATCATAGGCAAATATTCTGTTCTCACTGCCTATAGTATCTATAGGACCCAAATGTCGAGGATGAGATGCTCTAAATAACAGCAGAGATACTGGTCTTGATGGCCCCAGGGGAACCAGAGTTGATGGTGCTGTCGAGAATCAGTGTGCAACTAGACCTTGACTTGGCACCAGAAATCTTCTCTGAGATTTTCCTGTGAGGTGAAGAGTGAGGCTTCAACTCGCTACCAGTCTCAGAAGACAAAGATGGTTAAAATGTCTTAAGGAGGCTGTGAGAGAAGAGCAAGAGCAGTGCTTCTCAACAAATCTGGACTCAGAAGCGGAGACAGCAGGAGGGACACTCCTCATGGACAAGCTGTCCATCCTCTTGTGATTACGGTCAGGCTCTGAAGAGGAATGCATTGCCTTTTTCATAAAATGGATTTTAAAGCAGAAATTCCTCTGTTTCCTCCTCTGCACTGGAAAGGAGGCACCAATAAGACATTTGTTCCTTCTCCATGCTATGCCCATGCCCATCCCCCATCCCCAACCCCTCCCCAGGCAAATTAGGCAGCTTTTGTGACTGTCCATAACAGTGATCATGGCCCTGTTTATTTGAATCCTGGGTAGTTTTTCCATATTAAATCCCCAAATGAAAGGACTAACAAAACTATAGTAAAGCCTAACTGTAACTATAATTATGGAGTAACAGAATTTTTTTTCTAGAGGCTGAATAATCAAAGCTAAACAATGAGTGTGTCAACTCTGACCACAGGCACTAAGAAGGAACTGAGGAGGAGGTGGTGGCCATTCTCTTTTCATGCCCTCAGCTCCCATCACGAAGACAGCAGTGACATATGCACTGCCTTGTTATACAGTTGGTTATACAGCTGGCAAATTCTCCGACTTGAGTACAGTGGGGGGTGCATGCACCTTCAGTGGAATGTACATATTCACAATCACTTGAAGGAGAATAGGGTCTTCCTGCATTACAGCTCTTCCAAGAGCCAATTTATACGCTCAGAATACAGCCTTTTTATGTAAGATGATAATTTCCTACAGACGTTTATTAAACAGGAAAGGATCTCCGATCCTTATTTTACAGAGAGTGTCTAATACCTGATTCAGTGTCAGATAACATTTGAGAACATAGTTCACTAGGACCACTTTTGTATTACTGAAATATTAATACTTATGTCCAAGAGCTACAAAGAGAAGAGTTCATATATGCAAACCGGAAACACTGAAGAAAGTTCAGATTCTGCCTAAATATCCCAGTCCCCCAGAGATTGGAATCCCAAGACCACAACAGTCTTCTTGCTTACTTTTCCTCTTAGACTGTCCTGATGCTGGAGAAGACTGAGTAGCAGGAGTATTGGGTCTTTCTTCCTCTTCCTTCATTTCTGACTTTACTTCTGGTTTCTTCTCTTCTTGCTCCATTGGTTCTGTTATACATTCTTTCACCACTGGTTCCACTTTAATCTGAAAAGCAGATCAGATTCCCTTCACTTAATTCAATATAAGCCCCTCACTTGCTCTTGTTGTGAGGATATAGTAAGATAGCGTGTCTTTTGGGCTTAGCTGCAGTCTGCCTATTATTTCTTCCTATGGAAAAAATGAGTCCTGCTCACTCATCCTGGCTCTCACCTAAGCCTATTCTTCACTCCTCCCCATGTGGTCTCTGCCAAGAGTCAAATAGTTCTACAGGTAATTTATTTAACATTAAATCAGGAAGACTGCCCCTCACCCTCTCTTCCTCCATCCCATGCAATTGGTGGGGAATCCCACCTCCCTGATCACTAGGATCCAGTTTACTTTTTGGCTTTTAGATAGAAACTATAGTTTCTATCCCTGCAAGACAAAAAGTGAGCAACTTTCCCATAAGGCCACAAGTTCCTTTAATGAAAAGTGATCAGGACCTTAGTTTTTCAGCTCAAAGATATAACCCACAGGAGCACAATTCACTATTCTAGGGAATAAAGCCTACAGTGCAGGGGTGGTCAACCTGAGTCTGAGAAGCAGCCAGAATTTTACCTATGTACATTGCCAAAGAGCCACCGTAAAACATTAGCAGCCCCCCCATCAGTTCCCCAAGCCTGTTCCCAGCGCCTCCCACCCACCACGGGCAGCCCCGCTGATCAGCACCTCCCAATCAGGAGGCTCGGGGGGAGGGGCAGGGAAGGAGCAAGGGCATTGCAGGCCCAGGGGAGGGGGAAGGAAGGAGTGGAGTGCAGGTAGGCCCTGTGGCAGGGTCAGGGGTTGAGTGGTAAGCATCCCCCAGCACACTGGAAAGTTGGCACCTATAGCTCCAGCCCCCGAGTCGATGCCTATACAAGGAGCCGCATATTAACTTCTGAAGAGCACCATGTGGCTCTGGAGCCACAGGCTGGCCACCCCTGCTATAGTGACTGTTTACACTAGGGAACACTTTACAGAAAAACAATTGCAGGCCATGCTCAGCTGTCACCGGGTTAGCAAAATTGAGGACCTCAGTGCCGAGAGCCTATTGGCTGCTGCCACCATTTTAAGCGCTGTCATCTACTTCAGCTCAAAAACAGGCCTAGGAGAGAGAGTGCCTAAAATTATGGAGCGGCTGGGATCTACAGCTAGCTTAGCTACAGCCCTAGAGGGAATACCCTCTTCTGAATCACAGCACTCTCATTTCTCTTCAATCTCCCATTGAAGTACTGACCTTGCCCAATCAATTCATACCAGAAAAATTTAGCTATCCTTTTACCTCTGGTTTCTCCTCTATCTGGAGTTCTGTTTGTTCTGACCCCTCTTCTTCCATTTTAATATCCATTTTCACTTCCTGCAAGAGTGACTGCTGCTGCTGCTGCTCTGGGATAGTCTGTTGCGAATTCACTTCTGTGCTGCTGGTAGATGGTGGGTTTGATACCTGCCCATCAATGCTTACAGCTGGCTGTGAAAGCTGTGGGGAAACTCACAGTGACTAAAAAGGGCCAAGCAATTATGCTGCAAAGTTTACTTCATTAAGATGTGCTTTTTATTTGCTGTCATTTTTCCTCAAACATAACTGCACCTCACTTATTCCCCTCCCTTGAAAAAAAACTGACTGCTGCACAACTCTGGTCTGAGGAAACAAGCTATTGAAATCTGCTTTGGACAGCATGGCAGTTTAACCATTTCATATGCCTACTGTACAGTCCCACCCCTACACATGCATGGAAATAAATGCATTATGAGACACTTCTACTATATTTTGCAGTAGGCTCCTAAATGTGCACTAAAATTCTTTAAAATCCTTCCAATATGGAAGTGTCAGGTGTTCCAGTGTCCAGTTTACTGGTCCTGGGTCTTCAGACAAAAATGTACTTCTCAAATGTAATGCATACCCATATTGGTTCAGATGCCTCTTAAACAGGTTGTTGACCATTGTCTTGGACACAGAACAAGTAAACAAAGCTCCTGTCTGAAATTGTCTCACATCTGAGTATCCCTGGGGAAAGTATAAAAATAAAAATATTTTCTTACAGGTGTTGTGGGGTGCTGAGGCTGCAGTGGTGCTGCTGGGGTGGGCACAGATGCAATCGTGCTCTGTTGTGACAGGGGTTGCTGCTGTTGCTCTGCCGAAGGGGTGACTGGAACTGGAGGCTGGACTTGTGGAGGCAGCTGTGCTTGTGGAGGCGTTGGAGTCTGCCTCTGAGGGGGGTGCATAGTTTGTGTCTGCGGTCCAGGTGGCATTGCCGTAGGGGTGGGGGCGGTGGGAGCAGTGGTGGTGGCTGCTGGTGTTGCCTGTGGCTGCTGCTGCTGGGATCCCAGACCTGGGGGAGTGTGGTGAGGTGTTGGGGTACGGCTAGGTACTGGAGAGGGAGAGTTTCGGTGCAAGGTAGGCTGTGGAAGAGGTGGGCAGTGAATATGGCTCCCTTGAGAACCTGGAGCCATTACAGGAGAGTTCACAGGACAGGAAGAGCTGGTCATTTGTGCCTGTGGGAAAACAAGTAGATATATACAATGACTTGAGACAATAAGTGCGAGGAGGGAAGGGATTACCTTCAAGTGGGTACTTTTAAACTGAGTTACTAACACCTATCAGTTTAAAAGTATGACTAGCAATACTGTTGACTTTTTGCACTTCATTTAGTGAGCAGAACGAGATTGTTCAATTTGACATTTTTGTTACATGCACAATATGCTGCAGTGTTTAGATTTCCCCGAACTCCTAAGAAAAATGTAAATACAATTAACCAGTTGTCACTGATATTTAAATAAGCATTAAAGAACAACATTCCCTATTAATCCAACTACCCAACTGAAAAAGAACAGTAAACCCAGCTCACAAAGCCTGTCAGTGAAACTGCTCCCTTAAGTGAAAAACATACTTGAGACACTGGCGTCTGATTGCCAGGCTGGGTCATAGGCATGTTTGTCGCACTCATTCCTGGGGAGGAAGCAGGGAACTGGTTCTGTTGCAGAAACTGACTTTGGCTGGAAGGTTGGCCAACCCCCGGCTGCTGCATACGTGAAGCAAATCCCATCTGCTAGGAAAAAGGAAAGGCTTACTTCACAGTGAAGACATACTCACCCTTAAAAATAAAATTCTACAAAGTAACATCCAGTGCATGGCAGAGCAATTGACATATCTGGCAGCATGTGATGTAATGCAGCATGGCAAATATACTAATGGTCTACTCAAAAGCAGGATCATATTTTTACATTTACTTCCTAATTCAGTTTATGACAGGAGTTCTGGAATTCAGACTGAGATCATGCCTGAAGTTTTTGAGCTAGTTTCTGAAATTCCTCTGCACATACAATCTTAAATCTAAGCCAGTATCAGCAGTTCCCTCACTGATTTGTAAAGACTGGCTACTCATAGTGGAGATGCAAAGGGAGAAACAACAGGACCATAGAGCAAGCAAAGAATTACTGTTTAGATAACCATAGTTGAACAGGAATATCAAACCTAAAGAGTTCAACATACTGGACTGAAAAACATCCTGACCTGGTTCATGGCCCCAGCCTGGCTTAGCTGTCCAGGGTGCTGAAGAGGAGGGGTTTGCCGGGGACCCATGGATGGCAGTTGCATGTTCATCTGGCCAAACTGGTTCATTCCTGTGTATTTATCCCAAAGAGATTTTAAAACAAAAAGTTTCAGTTCTCATTTGGACATCATTCACTGTTTGAACAGGAACAAAATATTGCCTCTGCTCTCCTAATTTTGTCTCTATCAACACACATCTTTGAGTATGCCACACAACGTACTTCAGGCTCTAACTTAGGTATTTTAAGCCTTTTGAAAGCAATGCACATAAACCTAGTAACAAGCTTCTGAGTCAATGGAATCGTTTTTGAGCCTGCCTTGAAGAGAAAGGATATTTTTTGTTTACGAAGTGTATTTTACACACAACTCCAGTATGCTAAGATAAATCTGTCTTTACATTAACCAGTTGCTTGGCAAAGTTTGAAATCAAGTTAAACACGTCAACCCAAACTCCTTCACATTCCTTCAGAACACAAACTAGGTTTTCCTGAAAGACTTGTGTATCCATGTCCCTGCTTTCAGGTATGAGTTTTGGTGAAGAGCAGAGAAAACTACATTCTAGTAGACTCCAGTGAGGACTGCTTGATGTCATATAGCTATTGGGGAAGGCAGAATCCACGATCCTATCCACATGCATTTGGAATTACATGGGCTTCCTTTCTTTGGAACACTTACCCGGCTGCGTCTGCATGCGATTCATCATCTGATTTGGCACACTGGCACGAATCATGGTTGGGTCAGGAAGGGGACCATCTGAAAAAAAGAGTTGGAAAAACAGAGGTTAGGGAGTTAAGACAATAGTCCATCCTCTCAAACTTCACTTTTACAACAATTACTTTATTGGGAAATATTCAAATTAACTCCAGACACAGTGAGACCATGTTAGGTCCTAAAAGATGACTCAATGGAACAAAGATGGAAAAACTTGTAAATACAAACGTGTGCTATTTCTTAACCAAAAATAGTTTAAGATGTCTGAACTTTGTGAAGCTTAGGACTGATCTGCAGCATATTAACGAGTTACAATGACTATATTGCCAGAAGCTTAAAATGTCTCATGCACTATTAAGCAGTGTTAACACTGTTCTGTATAGGTTAAACAGCAGACTGACAAATTCACTTAGAGCACCAACCTTGAAAGGACCTGCATCTCATACACTGAAATCAAGTTCAAACTTTTTCATCAAAATGCATCCTCACTTTTAAAAACCCCTAGACTAACCCAATTGTACAGTGACATTCTGAGGTGAATGGATGGCTCAGGGGATTGGGAAAAATATTTAGCTTTTTGCCTCTACATCACTAATTCCATCTAACCCCAGTCTGGTGAGCAAAACTCATTACAGTATGATGGCTGTTTAGCAGACTGCATGAAATTCAATATTCAGCTAAATTCCTATTTGTAAAGTGCTTCTAAAGTTCAAGAACTGAATGAGCACAAGAGAAAAAAAATCCAATATATTCTTAGAGGTAGGTGGTCTGTTAGGAGAATGGCCATACTGGGCAAGGGGAATAATTCTGTGAAATAAGTTTACAGAGCTGCAATTGTATTTAGAGAACTTCAATCTCCAGAGCTGTCATTTCAGCACCTTGCATCAACACAAAACTAATCTTAAACAAGTATGTTTTAGCACAAGTAATTTGTCATTTAATTACTGTAAAATTTACAGAAATATAAAAAAGAGACTGAGACTAACTGGAAGGAGAAAGAAAGGTAGAACATAGGACGGTGTCTGTCCCATCCCACCCCCTAGTCTACTCTATCACACTGATCACCCAAGCTGATATTTCTACACCCATTGTCTAATATTCCTTGGCCATGAGTAGATTTGTTTGTTGTTGGACTGGTGGTGGAAGTTATACCATTGTAAGTGTATCGTGAGAATTTGAGCAAGAAATGATTGGAAATTTAACCATCCATCAATCCAAGCCCTTAAATTATTGCTTAGCATTACCCAGATGAAGTGCACTGCACCTGACGATGTTTTAGACATTAAATGCTAATACCCAGGCAGTCCTGTAGAATTTGATCTTGTCACCCAGTTTATTTACTATGTCTGAGGGACTGTTGGAGTGATACTACAGACTTCAAGATCAGCATGCTAATATCTAGTTCTACTTCTTTTTTCCCCTCCCATCAAGACCAAACAATATTTCTTCTCTGATATCCCAGCACCTGGCCAAAGGAGAAACCTGGACAACATCCACTGCATCCACAGCACTTAGGGGCTCCATTTGGTTAACATGGAAGTGATTATTGTGAAGGAAGGAGAAGCATTATGAGAAATACACTGAGATTTTGACTTCACCCACAACTGAAGGCAACTGTTCATCTGTTAAGGTGACATGCATTTTTGGGGTCTTATTGAACTTCTAATTTTGAATTCCCAAATGCATTTCTGGGCAAAAATATTTTTTACTTCTGAATTTTCAAGAGATTAATATACATCTTTTTCTCTCCAATGACAACTTTTGCAGTGCCTTCTAGGCATGTGTCAGCTCCAGGCTAGCTTACAGCAATGTGCTCTCCACTTTGGATTACCTTTAAATAGCCACCAGGAAGCTGCAAAAAGTGCAGAATATGGCAACTTTATAAGTAAGGGCAGGCTGTCAAGACCACATCACACAAATGCTCTAAACTGATTACAATTCCAAATTGTAAATGGTTTATGACCCAGCTATCTCAGAGCTCTTTCCATAGCCGCTATAACAATGGCCATTAACCAAGTAACGGTTGACTTCAGTCCCCAGAGCTGAATTCTTCATTCACACTGTGGTTGGGTATTCTCAAAAATAGGCTCAGCTCTGGAATTCACTCAGTTGATCAGTCAGAGTCTAAGTCTTGTCACTTTTAGGACAATACAGAACAACTCTGCTTACACTCTCCAAAACAAGGGTTTGGTATCCACAGACAGTGGCACGTTCAGTTAGTGTACAAGATCCCATGTGAAGTTTTGCCTCTCTTGTCAAACACCATTTTCTCCACCAATTAAACACGAGTTAACTCAGAGATTTTGCAAGTAGTTCTTGCAAAATCTCACATAGTGAATAGGCAATAACAGGAAAATGCTCTCACCACCGAACCACATACTATTACACACTGAGCCACTTCAAGTTCTTCTAGAGAATTAGGCAATTATAATTTTGTAAGATTATCCATAAAATGGGGGAGAAAGGCTCCCATTCTGGCCCACTATAATGATTTCCCTGCAAAAGTTATTCCCTTTTATTAACTAACCCAAATGTTCTTACTTGCAGACATCCCTGGTTGTGGCTGCCCCATGTTGGGCCCTTGATTCATGGGAGCTGGTGGCATGCCTGGTGCATTTGGTATCATGTTCTGCTTCTGCAGTCTGGTCCTTCGCTTCTCCTCTAGTTCCTTCTGAATCTTATAGATCTTCTCAGCTAACAAGTGGTAGTACTCTGCCTGTTCGGGTATAAAGAGACAAGAGAGATGTAAACCTTACGGATTAAAAATTGATGACCAAGTTTAGGGTTGGGAAAGACTTCCTTCTCTCCCCTGCATATTAGAGTGCTGAGAAGTGATTTTCCCATAGGATTAGGCGAGCATATTCCACTGTATTTCCTGCAACTGAAGGCTGACAGTGGATTTATTCTACCCATATTGTCCATTTATTTGACACACACCACAGTAAAGGGTAAGCTCTGGGTTTATAGTGTATTTGGTAGAAAATGAGAAACCTCAAGCATGGCACATTAGGATAAAAAGCTTTCAGACCACAAACATGTCTCAAGCAGAAAGACAAGATCTGAAACTAAGAAGAGATTGGAGCTTGCTGTTGCCCTTGCATAAGTCAGCATCACCTTAAAAAAAAAAATCTCTGCACTTTTACTTATTTTAGGGACCCAACTTGTCAGTTAGGCCTCCACTCCCACCCCATGAACACTACTTAATTTATTAATGGTACATTGAGACAGTATTTGAACACTGACCCTATGAATACTAGAAGCTGCCTAGTCTCCACAGCAGTTTTGAGTTCTGTCCACTACACTGACAGACTCATGGCAGGCTCTCTGCAGCTCTGGTGGGAAAATATGGCAACTCACCCTGCTATTTGCAGATTCATACATGTCACCTTCTACCTTCCGTGCATATGCCACCAGGTTCTCCATGCGCCTGTCTTTTAATGCTGCAGGGTCGGGGGTAGGAAATATGGCTTGGACTCTGAAGAGGGAAAAACGATGAAACAGATTAAAAATATGCAACTTTTAAATTTAAATAAATGGCCCCAAATGAAGTTCAAACATAAAGGGCTTTTAATCTCTATTTCAGGCATCTAAAGAAAGTTAGAGATCATCATACATTGCAGCTTTAAGGGTCACTATAACCCCAATGCTTTCCTGATCTCTCCCCCAATACTGACATTTTGGAGCACAGAGGAGCATGTTTGATACAATAGGGATCAGACCTAAAGTAGCTTTAGATATAATTTTAGGATTTAATATAAGGAAAGCAAATCATCCCATATTTTTGCCATTATTTCTTCTGACCATCACTCCATCAAAATCCACTTTCATGTCCTATCTTGCTCAAAGCAACAGGCTTCCTCAACTTTAAAGCCTAAGCTACTCTCTAGTAGGTGTTTCTCTACTTTTTTGGGTGAAGCACATTGCGGTGCAACTACAAAACATTTTAAAACGTTTTTGTGCTTATATTTCTTTAAGTTCAACTGATTCCTTAGCCTTCTAGTCTTGGAAAATACTACAACCCTTCCAGTTCTCCCAACCTTCCTTGGCAGAGGGAGACCTTGTTTTGATACCAGACACCTACAGTTTATGGACAAGATGATTTCGGAGGTCCTGAGTAATATCTTCATGCCACTGTTTTCGAATTCCGGTGTTGGATGGTTGTGCTGCTGTTGGCATAGCTCCCAAACTGGTAACACCTGCACTTTCACTCATCATGGGACTTTGAAATAGAATAAGAATATGTTAGAGGAGGAAAAAGTGCCAAACTTATCTTACATGAATAGTCTATTTTATACTTAAGGATGACAAATCACTATTTACTATTTGATTTACACACTATATAAAAATCACTTCACTGATCAAGGAAGCACAACCCACCGCTGGAGTGAAGCAAGATGGATGTTTAGTAGTACGCAGCAGCACTGCAAAACTATTTAGGAGACTGACATGAACTCTACCAAATCCAATGGAAAACAGAGCCACTACCTAAAAGGAATTTTGCCCCCACACTGGGGTTTACTTCATTTCCCTTGCAAAAACTCTGACAGAAGTTGTAATTACCTCTTTATATCTCATCGGAAAGATGAGGCACTAGAGTGTCTCTTAACCCCACGGCAGAGGGATGACAGATTTGCAATACATCATCACATCCAGTAACACCTGCGTATTTGAGGTCTAGCAAAAAACTCACTCAGCCTAACCGTAGTAATCCATGAGACCTGATGTTCTTTTAACCATACCAAAAATGCTCTCAAATCCAAAGACATTCCCCTTTTTCCAATCTTAATTGCAAAGATTATACAAATCTCTCAACATGGGAGTAGGGATTTCCCCCCCTCAGGTTTTTCTGAAGTGAATTCTGTTCAGTATTTTCAGACTTTTTTTAAATCCATGTGAAATGTTCAACTTACTTTTGGGAATTCATTGCTGAATGCAACATCGACTCAGGCAGCAGATTAGGGGCTTGAACCCCCATACCTCCATTCACACCCATAGGATTAGCATCTAGATAGAAAAAGGAATAATATATTAAAATTAATGGATCACCACCACACAAGCTCTGCACTCAATCCTCCTCCCTCAAGAGAGGGAAAACTATGGATAAAAAAGACATACATATGGATAGCTCTGAAGAGTTATGAAATGTCTTGAAAGCCTCAAGTGAGTATTTTCTCCTATTTAATAGTCATTTTTCATTAAGCAAATATTGATTCCTTTGCCAATCCGTGTACATTGCGACTTGTATATTTCTAGGTCATCAGAGGCCAACGTGTGTATCAACTCTGATAATTTCTTGGATCAGCTGTTATAATCTCCTCCTGTTTCCTCTCCAACAATGCCACCAAGACTGGAGAGGCATGAGAAAAGAACAGAGGAGAGAAGTTTTACAGTAACTGGAGTTCAAGATATATGTCCTTGTGGGTGCTCCACTTTGAATGTGTCTGTGCCCCATGTGCCTTCAGTGGAGATTTTCTGTAGCAGGGCCCATTAGGCTAATGCATGTGCTGTACACATACTCCTGCTCTGTACCAAGGATATGTGGGTTTGCATGGGCGAATTGCCCTCAGTTCCTTCTCCACCACAAAGCCCTAAAGAGAGAAGACTCTGAAGCAGAGAGGAAGGCAGGCAGGCAGGGCACTGGAGCACACATAGGGACTCATCTCAAAGAGCTCCAATTACTGTACAAGGTATGTAACCTCCTCTTCTTCAAGTAGTCTCTCTGTGGGCATCAACCACCATAATTCCTAGCAGTACCCACTGAATGAGACAGACTGAGTGCCAACGCCCCTAAGGCTGTCTGTAAGACAGCCAAGTCAAAATCAGCATTCTATGCAGGAAGCATCAACCAAGGCACAGTGTCTAGGGAAAGTGAACTGAACCTCACATAGCAGTCTTGCATATTTCCATAACAAACAAGTCCTTTAGCCAAGCCCCAGACATGGAGTATGATCTTGTAGAACTGACAACGACTTTAGAAGGGGAGAGAATGTTAGCAGCCACATAACAGGTGAGTACGCAACCAGAAACCCACTGGGTTGTCACTGCTAGCTCTGTCCACAACAGAAAAACAATCTCAGGGAGGGATTAAGAAAAGTCAAGACCTGCCTAGATAATAAGCCAACATTCTTCTGACATCTGATATGAAGAACAGCTTCCTGTTTTGACTAATGACTGATGTAGAATATGGGGAGATGAAAGGATTGATTGACATGAAAATCTGAAGTAATATTGGGTAAGAAGCATAGAATGGTCAAAGAAACTATCTTTGAAAACAATGGAATATGGAGGGTCAGCCAGTTCTCCACCGCTTTAGGCAGAGATAATAGCCACTAGGAATGCTGCTTTTATGGAGGGGTTCAGAAGCAAGCAGATCACTAACACTATAAAGGGTGGTTTCATCCAAGCACTGAAAACTAAACTTAAGTCTCAGGAGGGAGTAAGGTGTCTAATACTAGAGAAGAGGATTGACAGATCCTGTATAAATCTTGACATTGCAAGATGAACAAATACTGAGAAGCCTTGTACTGCAGCATGGAATGCAGTGATGGCAGCTAGGTGAACTGACAGAACTCAAAGCAAGTTCTGCTTTCTTCAAAAAGTAAATAAGTATTCTAATACCTCACGGTGGGAGAATCAATAGGAGACAAATTATGGCAAAACACATCTATGACAACTTCAGAAATGGAAAAAGGTTTTAAGTCTTTCTAATGGAATCTTCCCTACTGTTCAGTAGAATCTCCTGAACCCCTATGGCAGTAAGATAGTACTAGCTCAGAGAACCATCTAGGTATCAGGCCTTGAGCCACAGTGTGTTCAGGTTGGTTTGAAGGACATCCCGAGTCCTGTGTGAGAAGACCAGGCATCAGCAGAAGATTGATAGCTGGTCAGGAGAAGATGAAAAGGAAACCAAAATTTGTCATCTCAGCCAAGTTGGTGCAAACAAGATAATCATGGCTTTATCTTGCTTGGTTTTGTTTAAGACCCTGAGGATCAGTGGCATTGGAGGAAACACATATAGGAGTTTCTTTGCCCAGGAAAGGAGAAAGGCATTGCCCAGAGAATGGTGGCCCAACCGTCCCCTTGAACAGAACTGCACAGGTTTTTGATTGGCTAGGGGGGCAAAAATCAGTTTTTGGAAATCCCAGGCAAGAAATATCAGAGTCCAGCTCTGTCTAGTTCCCACTAAGTGAAGCACCTGCTGAGACTGTCACCTTCAGTGTTTCGGTGGGTAGGCAGACTGCCGAGATCAGAATATTGTGAGCTATGTACCAGTTCCGTAATTTCATGGCTTCTGTGGAGAGGGAAAGAGAATCTTGCTCTCCCTCGTCTATAATAGTACATACTGGCCCTGCGCTCTGTCACTGTGTGGACTGACTGGCTTTGAATCATGAAAAGAAAGTGCAGACAGGCATGCCTGACAGCTCTGAGCTCCAGAACACTGATGCGTAAGGTGGACTCTTGGGCAGACCCTCTGCCTTGGACAGTATGCTCCTAAAGAAGAGTTCCCCATTCAAAGGAGGACATATCAAGCTATCACATGAGAAGGTGGGTGAACCCGACCCCCAAACAAACTTTTTTGGATTCTTCCACCATTCAAGGGAAACCGGGATATGACGAGGATTAGAGATCTGAAGCAGGCTTGGAAGCAACATAGATGCAGTTGAGCATGAAATCTAACAAAAGGCACATGCTACAGGCATGATCTGGCAGTGACTTAAGAACAGATCCGAATTCACACAATCAGATGTGACAGCGCAAGGAACCTGGCAGATAAGCTCTGGCTGCATTAGCGTTTCAAATAGAGATTTTAGGGGCTCTCTTTTGTAAAGATAAGAAGACTTCCTGAAGTTTAGCTGAAGACCAATACTGCTGAACAGAGACAAAGACCAGAATGCTGCTTATCTGTGTAGGCATATCACTTGAGAAGCCAGTCGTCAAGGCAGGGGTAGATGATTACTCACCATTGACAAAAGTTATGCAGTTACTGCTGCCATGACTTTTGTAAATACCTGGGAGCAGTAGCTAACACAAAAAGGAAGGATGAGATATTGGTAATGGTCTTCCATATCATGAAGTGTAGAAATTTCCTGTGAGAAGGACGTATCGCAATATGAAAACATCCTGAAGGTTGCGCATCAGGAAACAGTCCCCTAGATCCAGAGATGGAATGATGTCCGCCAGTGGTATCCTGAAGGTCTGTCACCTTGACAAAAGTATTCAACATCCATAGATCTAGAATCAGTCTCCATCTACCCTTCTATTTGGGAACAGAAGTCCTTGGAATAGAGACCCTTTCCTTGTATTGAGTAGGAACTGCTCCTGAAGAGAGAAGAGACTGAACCTCTTGCTTCAGAAAAGGTTTATGAGAGGGGTCCCTCTGAAAGGGAACAGAAAGGGAGAATGGAATGAAATTGAAAGGAGTAACCCAAAGTTGTTACAACTTCCAACAATCATCTCTGTCAGAGATACTCTGCTCTCATGAGGTGTGAAAAATGGAAGAGATGATCTCCAAAAAGGTGGAAAGTTGAGAAGGGTAACATGATGCAAGAGGCCTGGATCAGCATGTTCGCGCTCCTCAATTGAGTCAAAAAGTCTGTTTGGCTATCATTGGGCTCCTGAGTTGAGGCTGCTGTAGCAGATGGTCTCTGCCAACCTTCTGAATCTATCATCCAGTGTGACCTCCTGCACACCGCAGGCCACAGAACCTCACTCCCCAATTCCTTTAATAGACACCTAACCTCTGACGAGTTACTGAAGTCCTCAAATCATGGTTTAGAGACTTCAAGTTATAGAGAACCTATGATTTATACTAATTTAAACCTGCAAGTGACTTGTTCCTCATGCTGCAGAGAAGACAAAAAAACCCAGAATGTCTGCCAATATTGCCCTGGCAAAAATTTCTTCCAGACCACAAACATGGCAATCAGTTAGACCTAGAGCATGTGGGCAAGACCAACCAGACACCTAGGAAAACATACTCTGCAGTAACTCAGAGCCCTCCCCATCTAGTGTCCCATCACCAGCCAATGGAGTTATTTGCTGCTAGCAGTTGCAGATTGGCTACATGCCATCGTAGTCAGTCGCATCATACGATCCCCTCCATAAACTTATCATGCTCAGTCTTCAAGCCAATTAGATTTTCTGCCCCCACTGCTCCCCTTAGAAGGCTGTTCCAGAACTTCACTCCTCTGAAGGTTAGAAACCTTTGCTTAATTTCAAGCCTAAACTTGCTGATGGCCAATTTATATCCATTTGTTCTTGCGTCCACACTGGCACTTAACTTAAATAACTTTCCTTATGAAATCTGGGTTTTATTCTAGGTGGCACTGACAATCTATGGAAAGCAGAGAATTGAGAAGGGCGTGATCTCTGGAGCCGCCTGAGATAGACTAAACTTCTTTATTTGCAGGCATAGATATTCTGAAAATGAAAGGTCCTCCTGAAGTCCTCCAAAGTATGCAGCGAATTGTCTGTGGTGTCACTGAATAATTTTAGAACATCTAAAAGAAGGCCCCTCTACAGAGTTCAGTCATCACAATCACAATGTCCAAAAGCTATGATACCCTGTGCATTACTACTGCCATAGCAATGGAATGAAAAGCCTGCACGGTTGCTATAGCCAACAGCTGCCCTTTTGCAATGATTCCTTGAAGTTGTTCTTTGCACTTTTGTGGTATATGTTCAATTTAAAAAACAAGAACTGAACTTGGTACAATTAGTATCACTATTTTGCAACAATTGGGTGACAGTTAGTAATTCAGAACTAAACATAAGGACACAATGGCCATATTGGTTCAGATCAATAGTCCATCTAGCCCAGCATTGAGCCGATGCCAGATGCTTCAGAGAGAACAACCAGAATGGGCAATTGATCAAGTGATCCATCCCGTCGTCCATTCCCACCTTCTGGCAGTCAGATGTTTATGGACAGCCTGAGCATGGGGTTGCACATCGGACCATCTTGGCTAATAGCCACTGACAGAGGTATCCTCCATGAACTTATCCAATTCTTTTTTGAACTAAGTTACACTTTTGACTTTCACAAATATCCCCCGGCAACAAGTTCCACAGGTTAACTATGTATTGTGTGAGGTAGTACTTTCTTAAATTAGTTTTACACATGCTTCCTATTAATTTCATTTAGTGACCCCTGGTTCGTATGTTATGTGAAGGAACAAATAATTCCTCATTCACTATCTCCACACTATTCATGATTTTATAGACCTCTATATCATCCCCTCTCTCTCACCTCTACGATGAACAGTTCCAGTCTTTTTAAATCCTCCTCCTATGAAAGCTGTTCCATACCCCAATCATTTTTGTTTTTTGTTGTCCTTCTCCGTACTTTAGCCAATTTAATATATTTGAGAGATGGTGACCAGAACTGTGCAGAATTCAAGCGGTTGGTGTACCGTGGATTTATATAGTTTCAGCAGGATATTTTCTCTTATCTATCCCTTCCCTAATGCTTTCTAACACTATTTGCTTGTTTAAATGCTGCTGCACACCAAGCAGATTTTTTCAGAGAGCTATTAACAATGCCTCAGATTTCTTGAGTGGTAACAGCTAATGTAGATCCCGTATTTTCTCTGTATAGTTGGGATTACATTTTCAAATGTGCAATACTTTGCATTTATCAACACCAAGTTTCACCTGTCATCCTGTTGCCCAATTACCCAATATTGTGAGATTCCCTCCCTTAACTACCTTGAGTAATTTTGTATTGTCTGCAACTTTACCACCTCATTAAAATTAAATTTCTCCCTTTCCAAATCATTTAGGAATATGTTGAACACTACTGGTCCCAGTACCGATCCTTGGGGTCCCTGTTCTGTTTACCTCTCTCCATTGTAGAAACAGGATTTATTCCTACCCTTTGTTTCCTATCTTTTAACCAGTTACTGATCCATGAGAGGAACTTCCCTCTTATCCCATGACTACCTTCTTTGCTTAAGAGCCTTTGGTGAGTGACCTTAAAGGTATTCTGAAAGTTCAAGTACATTATATCAACTGGATCACCCATGTCTAAATATGTGTTGATACCAATATATTAGAATTCTGTGAGGGTAAGACATGATTTCCCTTTACAAAAGCCATGATTACTCTTCCACAACGTATCATGTTAAGTGACTGATAATTCTATTCTTTACAATAGTAACAACCAACGTGCGTGGTACTCAAGTTAGGCTTATTGGTCTGTAATTGTCAGAATTGCCTTAAAAAAAAAATCAGCATCACATTAGCTATTTGCCAGTCATCTGGTATAGAGTCTGATTTAAGGAATAGGTTACACTGCACAGTTAATAGTTCTGATGGAACTTGTATATGAAACTGCAGAACTCTTGGGCAAGTACCATCTGCCTGGTCCTGGTGACTTACTGTTTATTTTATCAATTTGTTCCCAAACCACCTCTACAGACACTTCAATCTTGGACAATTCCTCAAATTTCTGACCTAAAAAGAATGGTTCAGGTATGGGACTCTCCCTCACATCCTCTGCAGTGAAGACCAATGAAAAGAATTCATTTAGCTTCTCTTCAACAGCCTTGCCTTTTTTGAGTGCTCTATTAGCACTCTATCATCCAGTGGCCTCGCTGATTGTTTCACAGGCATCCTGCTTCTGCTGTAAAACTGCAGAAGAGTAATCCATATGAGCACTGGGCACTTTAAAAAACACTCTTGCCAGTAGATAGCCCAGGGATCCCAGTATGTCCACTGGGAAGACGTGTGTGAGAGTGAGAGTGTGAGGGAGAGAGAATGAATGGAAGGGACATCCTGGGTTGGTCATACCAGGTGAGATGTTTGGTGGGCTTTAATGGTAGAAACCTGAATCTCTCCTCCCCACAGGTCAGGTTCTGGATAGTCAAACATAGGTAGGTAATCAGTAGAATCCTGCACAGAAATCAGAGAGTCTGAAGTACTCACCACCTCTTTATAGTCTAGTGGAGAGGCAGGTGAAAAGAGAAGTAACTGGTATATTTCAGAAAGTGCCAGTACTGGTGATCTAGGCAGTCTTTGCAAAAGGTGGGATATGAAGGATAATACCAGTTGTGGTACTGGAAGTCTCAAACACCAAGGAGACTTTGGCTCCTTGGAAATAAATGGGTCCTCTGAGAATCTCAATTCCTGCAGTACCAGGTGAGCCAGCGTGGTGGTGAGTCCCACTCAAAAAAGGCAAGGATAAAGGTGTGAGGTATCCAGAGTCGCATGACTGTATCCATACTCGCTGTACTGATGCTCTAGGTATGAGCAAAGCAGTAGAAGAAGAGTGTACTGCCTTCTTATTAGAGTTCTTAGGATTGGTAGTCTCTCACCCAAGTTTGAATGGTACCAATGGCTTCTGTACTGAGAGGTGGGAACTGTGCACTTTGAAAGGCTGACAGGGACTTAGGATAGATGATTTCTCAGTATCAAGACCACTTGAAGCCTCTGTAGGGTGCAAAGTCTCCAGTCTGGTAGACCTTTTAGAATGGTCTTTGTGAGGCGACTCGACACTCCTCTTGGAGGGTGGTCTTCCAGATTCACTCATAGGTCTGTCCCTCAAAGTCCTAGAGGGTAAGCAACCACAAGAGTTGTTGGAACACTGGTCGCTCAGAGGCTGATGCCCTCCAGTTTCTGAGCCTGGATCTGAAGTGAGACAGACAGAGCTCCATCAAAAGGAGTCAATGCTTTATGTCTGTCTTTCCTTGAGTGGCTCTTGAAGATAGTGAAAAACTTGTACTTAAGATGGTACATACGTATCCCTAAAGCAGTGAATACAGCACAAATGGCTGCCACTCACTGGGAAGGGTTTCTGGCAAGTGAGAACATTTGAAATCTTGGGATACAGGCATATCCCAGAAGAGAAAAGATTTCTGAGGAAGGACCCCTTGTACAGGGGGATGGTCAATGAGGAAAGTCCCAACCCATAGAAAAATGGGAAAACCAAAACAAGAATGAAATAAACTAAGTAGTAATAAGGTAAGAAAAAATCTAAAAAATAGTCTAGCAAAATAGAAGCCACGCTTAGGCAGGTGCTACAAATTGCTGTGTGTCAGGCCAGGGCTGTTGAGGGCAGTTTGCCAGCAGAGCCCTATATATCCTCAGTAAGGGACACAAGTATGCATAGGGCACATGCGCAAGCCAAATGGGCACTGGTACTTAAAATCTCCGACTGAAGGAGCATGCACACATCAAGTGGAGCACCCACAAGGACACTACTCAAAGAATTATCATCATCATCTCCTCCTTTTGAGGTTACCATATCTGGGAAAATTTGTATGGGCTGGTTAAGAATCACTAGTGGTTCAGCTCCCTCCCTCACTGCTCTCAGTATTTTATCCTTGTCTTGATAGTACTGTAGACAGACAATCAAATCTCTCTGTCTGGAGCCTGCTGAAAGGCTGGGGAAAGGGATCTGTGAGCCCTTTCAATATGAATGTAATTCTTATTGTCCAGTTTCAGTATTTTCCTTGACATACCATCCAATGTGTCCAGAATACCTTTAAATCCATATGTTATTCCTGTGTTCTCTACCTTCCATGTCCTCTAGTTTTAATTCTATTTTCTCTTTTCAATTCTGATTCTTTTGAGATTAAAAGTGCTGTCCAATTGCTCATTTAATCATGCTTCCACATCCGATGTGGAATATTTTACCATTAATCTCACTTCATTTTTTGATATCTTTAATGAAAGCCTAGAACTCTTCCCTCATCTTCTTATCCATCTTTTGATTCCTAATAGCAGGTCCACCAGGTCACTCTTTGTGACTGGGGCTTTGCTACCCATCTCCAAAGTCTGTTTGCTGGAAGTGGAGATACTCTTTCATGGACATCTCTTTGTTCTGGGGGGACAGACCTTTGTATTGGAGGATTCCTTTCCCTTCCCAGACATCTAGAACATCCTTCCTCCTTGCCTACTGTGCCTCTCCCCCAAGATGGTTGCCACTACACTCCCCCTTTCCAAAATGGCCACTGCCACACTTCCTCCCCCAGCCACACTAGTACAATTTTTTTTTTAAATAAGTTCTGCAGGCTGATGGCACTGGATTCTTTTGCTGGATTTTCTCCCTCAGAAGCTGCTCTCTAGGACTGGGATCTGGCCAACTCTCTTCACACTTTTTCTCTTTCCAAAACTAGCTCTATGGATGCTTATTCATATTTAGGGTACAGAATCATTGATTTAGTCTGGCTTTGTTCTTTTTATCTTCTTAAATTGTTTTCTTTTCTTCTCCCCTTTATTACAGAGCTGGAGTTAGCAACCATCTTGTTTGCTATTTTAGTCACACTCCCTCCACTAATTTATACAGTGTGTTGTGTGTCAGTCCCAAGACTGAGCTCTGCTATTCAGATAAACTACAATTCCACGGACAATTCATCTGGTGATAATGGCAGATCTAAGACAGGAGAGAGTTACAAGACACAAACCTCCATAACAAAGCAAGTCATGGTCCATCTACATTGGTATACTGTTTGACAAGAGGTAGTGTTGTCAGAGGAAGGGTTCAGTTAAACGTTTCTGTAATAGTGGAATACTACAGCATGGAAAAAGGACATTTCTTTCTAATCTCAGATGGTGATCAGCCCTGAAGCCTTAAGGTTGTAATTTTTCTAACATTTAGTTGCAGATACCAGTTTTAATCACTTGTGTAATCCTATTTTGATCTGTCTCAATGTTCTTCACTAGAGAGTTCCAAATATGGGATTATATGGGGAAAATCCAGGAAGTGAGGAAGTCTGCAATAAAAGAGAATCAGCGATCCTGCTGATTTAAGGAAATTTCAAATATTCCCAGCCCTTGCATCTTTATTTTCCACTGTAAAGTTATTCCTGTGCTATGTCTTTGACCCACAGAAGTCTCTTCACACAATGAAAATTTTTTCTTGGTTTTACTCTTGTTGCCTTTAACCTCACCCTTTACCCATAACAGAACAGAAAGGCATTTGGTTAACAGGAGTGCCCACTGGGCCTTCTTATTTACTGCCTTTGCATTTGGTTAACAGGATTGGCCACTGGGCCTTCTTATTTACTGCCTTTGCATTTGGTTAACAGGATTGGCCACTGGGCCTTCTTATTTACTGCCATCATTTTTCTCCAAGTAAAAAGCAAGTTTTTAAATTTCTCAATTCCTCACCTGCCGTTGCTCATGCCAAGGCCTGAATTTGTTAGCCTTCTAAAGACCCATTCTATTTCTACTATTTCTCTGACAAAACTGAGCACAGCATCTGAGGGGAGGTCAAATCTCTGACAAATCTGCATGAATATCAGAATTTACCTCAATGAGTGGCTAAGTCAGTAAAAATTCCATGTTAACTTGCAAAGCTATTCAAAAGGCATGTTGGGCTTCTCATAAGTTATGGCTGGGAGAGGAAAGAATACTAGAAACTGACAATCCCTAATTTGAGAGGCTAATAAGTATCTAAAGAAGGATGACATTCACAAAGGAATACATAAAATTGGAGTCCCAAGTCCAATCAGGCTGCCATCATAGTGCTGGCTCTTTAAAAATGATGCTATCACTACGAACGGTGTATTCCTACAAATGTGGGTGTGCTTGAGAGGGACAAGGGTGAAAAAATCAATGACAACTGGTTTGAAGAGGATTCAATGGGCCAATTTCTCAATAAGAGCTTTGAAATAGTACCTCTTGACACCACCAATGGAGGACATTTTCAGAAGTTTACCATTTTACCCATCAAGCACAATCCAGATAAGGATTACTCCCCCATCGTCATCAGCTCCAACTGGCTAGTCTTCATAAACGCTATTCTTTACAGACTGTGGCAGAATAGCTAGACAACAGCTAAAATCATTCACAAGTTTTCAAGATACTAGTGGAGGAGGGGAAGAGAGGAGTGGTTTGAAAGTTTAAGATTTTATGGTTGGTTCTTTTACTTCAAAATATTTTGGTTTGTTGGAAGATTTTTTTTCTCTTTTAGACTTGGAGAACTGAAGAAAGCTCTCATCTAAAGGAGTTGTGGTACTCAAAACTTCCACAAGGAGCTTTCCTTTCAAAAGTCTGATGGGAATCTGAGTCAAACAGGTATTATAAAATGATGAGTTTTATTGTCTGGCTAAAAATCTCTTCCTCAACTGTTCAGGTTTCAGTTTCTTTTAGGAGAAGATGAGACTAGTCATTCAGGCTTGATTCTCCCAGCATAATAACCAAAACTGGAAAAAAGGGGACACACTCTTGCAGGCTACCTTCAAAGTTAAGTAAAGTATCCATCAGCCATCTGCAAACTACAGCAGCATTTTGCATTTATAGAAACAAGCAGGAGAAAAAAAAAAAGGTTTGTTCTGATCAAGCTATATTGTATGCCAACAGCAAGGCCAAGTATGAGAATAAGAGCAGACCAAGGCTGAGGAAAATCAACAGTAACTCAGGGCAGAACTGTGTCCTTTAGTGTTATCTACGGTCCTCATATTCGGAGATGACAATAGCACAGATTGGCTAAAATGAAGAGAATTTAAGAATAAAAGGAGCCACACTCTGAGGTAGTGCAGCCTAATTTCTCTCCACTAACCTAATAAATAAATAAATTAAATTAAATAAAAATAATAAAATACATAAAATAAAAATAATAATAATAAAGAACAACATGAATCTCAACAGGCTCTCCAGAAACTTCAAAGAGCAACTGTCCTTGGAAACAGGATTTAGCTCTAGCACACACTTCTCCTATGACTAGAGGATAGGAAAATATTCTCCAGAAAATAGTCTCTAGAGACAAGGAAAGTCACATCAATCAGAATGGGTTGGGAAGCCCCTGATATTCACCAAGTGAACCTTAAATGCACCACATAGGTTACTTCACAGAAAACAATTGATAAAATTCTGCTTATTCTGGGCTTTTCACCTGGGTAAAAACAACCAAAGAATAGCTATGCTAATCTCTAAGCATCCAATTAATTTGCATTAGATTTTTTTTTGGTTAAATGAGGTTATTCAAATGCACCATCTTTTTGCCAAGAGTAGTCACACTGGAGTGGCATGGAACAAACATTTTACTTTAGTGTATTTGCACTTACTGCAAGCATGAATGCAGATGGACCGCTACAGGGTCACATGAGAATCTCATCATCCCTGTGTGTCACATTTAAAAGGTTTTATTCTGAAGTGTTTTAAAGATACACAGCTATGTATTTTTTTAAAGTTGTAAATGAAAAAGAGCACTCAGTCTGGGGTAACGAAGGAGGAGCCCCAGGCATTGGGGATAATTGGCAGGAGGTCTAACAGGGAGAAGAGTTGGGGAACCATTACCTTTTCCCCTGGGCTTAAAGAGTTACTGTTAACTTTTGGGATGAGGAACATTCCATCTCTTCTCTTCCCAGAGGGGAGTCTCAGGAGAGAAAGCTCATCTCACTCTGGGGCCCCCTGCTCCCCCTCTCCTTTACTACTCTTCTCGGCTGGTCTCTTCCTATTACCCTTCCCATTATACTGGGACAAGCCTTTCTGGTAGCAATCACACGCTTGTTATTTTGTCTTGTTTTATAATGAAAATAAGATCATAAGTATTTTAAAATACGGAACTTAAAATTGCTGAAAAATTACTTTAAGCAATAACCCCAATTTTTTTTTCCAGTTCAATTTCGGTTCAGGAGTAGACAAAATTATGGTTCAGGTTTGGTTCTGGTTCAAGTAAAAATACTGGTTCAAACTGGTTCTTCAGCTCCAGTTTGACTCCTTGAGTAGTTCAGATACCAGGTAAGACCTCTAAGTACTCTTTGCTGGTTCTACAATAAGCAACAAAGAGACAGAGAATGATTCTAAGCATCTAAACAATGAGTTGAGGACAGCAATTCCCTATTTAGCACTTTCAAATTTTTAAGCAAACACTACAAAACAAATGACAATGCTGTAAAATGCTTCAATCTGCGTCTGATCAGGAAGTCATACCTGCATTCCAGTATTGTGCAAGGTGTGAATATACACAAAGCAGTTCGGAAACAAAAATACTTATGAAAATGCTTCAAGATTTCCTTAACATGAAGCATGCATTAGATAAAGCACAGAAGATAGCTCTATACAGCTTATATTTCAATACTTGAGTGTCAACTTACTCATGGGGTTCATAGGGCGCAGACCCTGGGGAGACTGCCCCTGCTGCTGATTCTTCACTTGAGCCTGGGATTGCGTCTGCATCTGGTTCCCTTGATAAGTCAGTCCAAGGGCTGCATAGGCCCTCTCAATGGAGCTGGGGTCAATCTGACTGGTAGTGTTTATAGAGGGCGTAGTCTGTTGCCCTACCCCTACAGAGCCAGTATTTGTAAGTCCTGCTGCAGCGCCCCCCAGTAATGCTGGAAAAGACAGATACTATATTAACAAAAATATCAGAAACGGAGACTAAAGAAAAAGGTAGAAATGCACAAAATTTCAATGGTAGGTATGACCAAAATATACCCTTTACAAGAGCAGTTACATGAGCACCCTGGTCAAGAGTCCACAATGAGAAGTCTGAGGAATTTTATCCTACCACAATGTACTACTTTCACTATAAACTGGGAACAGTAAATGTACACTATTATTAAATGTATAAGACATGTCAGTTTGCTTTAAACAGTTTAAAGCTCAAGCAGCACATAATCAGATATTAAAGGCCCGAGGAGCAGAGTCCTTCAGATTGGTCATGGAGTTGTTTATTTCTCTCTTGATATATAGTTTCAGAATAGAGCAGTGGTTCTCAAACTGCGGTTCGTGAACCCCAGGGGGTTCTCGGGGAAAAAAATCCCTAATGGCAGACAGAGCTGTCCCTAGGGACACTGGGCAGCATGGGGCCAGCAGCCTGGATCCCCTGGACTTCCAAGAGCCAAATAGATCAAAGCAAGCATATCTATCACACTGAGGAGATTTACACTTCAAGACTCTTTATATGAAATGGAAAGGGAGGTGGATATTTTTTGCTGTTTTTAAAATTATTATGAAGAACAAGTTTAAGCTTTGTTGTAACATGCATTGTTTGTCTGGACTGCTCAAGACCTGAATGCTTGTGTAGGAGGAACTCTTTGAGTTGGCTTCTTAAATAACTTCATGCTGTTTCACATCTGATACTCCTTGATGAAATATAGGAGCCTTGTCTTATAACAGGCTTATTTAAAGTGACACAAGCTATGAAAGTGAGATCTTGGAAAGTTTTCATAACAACAATATTGTAATGACAAATAATAATCAATCAAATAATGTGTAATAAGCATGTCATAAAAACAAATTTTATATTTCTAAGATCACTGCTTTTTATAATTTATACTCAGGTAAAAGAGAAAACCCCTGGAAACATTCATTTTTAGGAGGGGGTTCGCGAGACTTGACATTTTAGTGAAAGGGGTTCATGGGTTGTTAAAGTTTGGGAACCACTAGAATAGAGGTAAACAGCCTGGAGGAGCAGTTGTGAGAAAAGCACAAAGTAGCAAGGAGAATGGTTTGGGGTTTTTTTCTTGGAGGGAATACTGGGAAACAGAAGCATCGGGATATTTAGACAGGAACAAGGCAGAGTCAGGCAGCAAGAAAAATTTCGGACAAGTAACACCAGGAGAAGGATGGGGAGCATGCTGGGACATAATGCAAAAGCTGCCAGGGTAAAAAGAAAAGCCTTTATGCAGGATATTCTTCACGTCAGAAATGTGTCATCTTAGAATGGGAAGAAGAGGGGCTGGTCAGGTGAGAGGCAGGAATTACTTTCATTCAACCTTAGCTGAAAGTCAGAAGAGAACCTGTTAAACCCTACAAATCTTTTGCTCTAACTACACATATAGTGTGCTGTTATCAGGGCATTTATAAATGAAAAATTTTAAGAATTCCAAAATTGGACTTTGAATTCAAGTAGTATATAACCTGCCATAAATATAACTAATATCATTTAATACTTTCATATTGATCTGAGCAGGCAAAAGTTCTTAGAACACACCACTTCTTAATCTTTAGTGTGCAAACCCCAGTTTCATACTTTTGACAGGGATGAAAGTGGACATGCCCAACATTTCTTCTCTCAGAACTACCAGCCCTTAGGCCCAGCATCATGCTGGCCTCCTCTCTCCAGCTAAAAAGAGCTAAATTAAGTGATCAAAGGCGTCTTTCAACATTATATTGGGTACTAACTAGAGAAAGGGGGAATATCCTTCCAAAGCAACATGAAAATCCATATCCTCACGTTAAATCCTGGATGACACTGCAGCTCTGCTCTGATCCATACTCTTAGGGGCTTACAGGAACACAGATCTAATGCTAAACATGATATTTTATGGTTAATCTAGTATGCAAAAGATCACATGAGGCTTACATTGTTGGTTTCTTTTGTCCCCAGCATTTTTGAGAGGCAAACACACAGGACAGTCATGTCTTGTACAATTCTTCCAGTGCGAGATGATTTGTCGTGAAGATGCGCAATGTGCCACTAGGAAAGGGAAGAGGAACAAACATTTTTAAAAGATAATTCTACATTTTCAGTTCTCCACATGCTTCTCTCTCACGTGCGCACGTGCACACACACACACGCAACCATCAAGCCATGGCTCTATGAAGTATAATAGCACAAAATATCTTAATCAGAGATGGCAGAGATTTATTAAGACATCTGGTCTAACCTCTTATCAGGGCAGGATTTAGAGTATTTTCTTAGCAGAAGATAATAATCAAGAGGTCTTACAGTTCAGTTTTGTTGTTAAACAAAAGTTAAGGTCTTTTCCATTAGCTTTATATATATGCCATCCTCCTCTCCTTACTCATTTTTCCTTTTAAATTTGAATTTAGTGCAGGTGAGAATTTCCAGAATAGCAATCAGAAATCTAAGCAAACTTACACCCACACACACCAAGTGCTCTTAGCCAAACTTCCTCATGCTTCACCTGAAGGAAGCAGTTTTTGGGGGCAGAAGGGATTTTTCATGTTTGCTCGCTGTCCTTGTCAGCATCCCCAAATGAGCTTTGGATGTCAGAAGAGTGTGCACTTGCCCACTAGCCACTACAAACTGTTCGATCCTGTCTCTTTTCCATCAACTAATTGTACAAAAGCCAATGAATAGCCAGAAATTTGCAACAACTGTCACTGTTTCAACTTTCTCCCAGGTCAGTAAAGATTAGAGACAAGAGGCTTCAGTGTCATTAAACCAATCCCAAATCATCCATTTTCCTAGGTGTTAATTCATACTTTCAGTGACAAAAAAATTCGAGAGTGCTTAAGAGAGTAAAGGTATTGGTCTCCATGTTCTGCCCAGCTTCCAGTATGGATAACTATTGTCTGACCTAAAATTCTTCCCGCAGTTTTAGCTAGATTCAGTGTTCTTTACTTGTCTCTTATGACTGTAGGATTTCTATTTGCTGGTGAACTGCTTTAGTCAACTTAGAGACATCTGTATTTCAGTGGTGGCAGAGTGATTGCTATGTATGCAATCTGTAAAGTACTTCGCGATGTATCAGGAGGAAAGTGGGCTATGTAAACATAAGCCATCAAGGAATACACTTTTTTATATGCCCGTTTTGGCAATGAAGCTGTTGTCCTTCATGTTATAGTTAATAATGAGTCAAAATGGAACCCGTTTTGTGGATACCTTGTAGTCTTGTTTTAACTTATTTACAGTTCTACATAGTTCAGCTTAAGTTTTGCCATAAGTCTTAGGAAACGACCATTGGAGGTCTTTTACTAAAAGAAGTGGTCAGAACCTCAATTTTTATTAGTCATCCTAAATACAGTACACTTCCAGCACCAGTCTCCAAACACGCATATGAGGCACTGGATGCTTAATGATTCAATATAGCACTCTACTCTCTGAACCCCCAACACCAGCTACTGCTGCACTGGGATTTCCCTTGGCAGTTTCCAAACCAAGTACTGTCAAAGTTGACCCTCTACCATGTGAGCTCTGACAATATCATGGCCAGAGGTCAAATGGCCGCAGGCCATTGTTAATAGATATTGCAGTTACAGTAAAACCTGCCTTAGAGACCAACTCTGAAGAGAGACCACCTGTCACAAGTGGCTACTCACAGAGGCCATGGAACACAACTGCTCTCTGGTGTGCAAACCTTTGAAAAGAGAGACCTCTTACAAGCAACTACCTTTGCTAATTCTCACGCGCAATCAGTCTTTGTAGGTTTTACTGTACTTCAGAATGAGGGTAAAACTTGAGTGGCTATGCCTCCTGCATCACAAAAGGTGCTTAACCCTTTCTTTTCTTAGCATGCAGATGTCATCATGGAGGCATCCTGTTGTCAAAATCCTTTTATAATCTAAATTCCCCAGTTTCTATAAGTGAGAAAAATACTGCATTGTCTCCTTCATGGAGTCCTGTCCAATCCTATATTTATTCTTGTAAGCACACTCACATGCTCACTCTCTACTTACCCTGGCAGGATTTGCCAGCCTGGCAGTGTGTCATGTGGTTGAGGACATTCTTCATGGTACGGCAATGAGGAAGGTTGCATTGTCGCACCTCACCATTTGCCTGTTCCCGCCGCTGGCACTTGTGGGCATGTAAAAGGAGAACGAGCTGCTGTTGAATGAGTTTGCGTTTTTCTGGGTCTGCTGTAGGTGCACCTGACCCCATTCCCTGGGGAGCAGCTGGCACCATCCCAGCTTGCTGAACTTGAGGAGCCTGCTGCTGGCCCTTGAGGGAAGTGATGAAGACAAACACAAATTAAAATCAAGTCCCTTTTTAAAAAATGGTCAATTCTCTGATTAGCTAGATTATATACAAAATCACATCTGCTAAAACAGATCATGAATACAATTTTGCATTGAGAACTATACCTTTCACCTACCTTTAACCATCGATTACCAGAATTAAATATTTATTAACACAGTGGCAAGCTGGTATTGAAACTTTTTGCTAACAGTACTTTCAGCCACTTTCCCCCTCCCTCATCCCCCCTTTCCTTTTTTTCTACCTTCTCTATATAAAGAGATGAAGGCCACTTCAATTCACACACACACTTTCAGATTGACTTGCGAGGCCACACTATTTAAGGTCTCATTAAATATGACTAGATCTAAACTTCATTTTTAAAACATCACAAAGAGCTGTGGGTGCACCTGTTTAAATGCACGATAAATCTAATGGAGAGAACTCCTGTAGCACTTGTACCATTATTTAAAGAGGTACTAATAAAGTTCTCCACCTTTGAAAGCAACAGAGTCGAACTGGAGAGGAGATGGTTGGGAAGTTGCCTGGTCACAAATATTTCATGCAGGCATACAGAACACTAAGCTTTTATCTGTTCTCTACCGGAGATGCCACACAACTTCCAGGTAATGCACAGTATAATTAGCCTAGATTGTGTTGTTCCATTTAGTATTTCCTTCAAATGACCTGTGATGAGTTTTCTGTGGGGCTCGGGGCTGTTCTTTGTGCCTTTTCAATGTGAAAACCTGAGGCTTCTGATGGACTGTCCAGTTCTAATTTAATGTAATCTCTGACGAGGACTGAAGATTTTCTGGGATCTTCTGAGATTCACTATCTGTCTGACCTTGTCCCCATGCTTTAGTTGCTTTGAATAGCTTTATCAACATCCTCCTTCTGCAAAAGGAGGAGAGCGAGATTAAGGGCACCATTAAGTCTTAATGCTCACGTGCTGCCACTTACTGGCTTGTTTGTAATCTTTCCGTTTTAAGCAGGAGAATTGGGAAGGTGGTGTTTGTTTGGTTCTAGGTGCACCTGGATGCATAAGTAATCTTAAGCAGGTTTGAGTCTGAACTGAAGCTTTCTGAGGATGAGGTTGTTCATGGCCCTGACTAGCACAACTTCTTGATGTTCTGACATTTGGGTTACCTGGCTATAGTGGTCATGCCGGACCTTTCCAAGGATTCTGTGAGTACAAGAGGTTGCTTCAGAAATTATGTCTACAATGGTGCTATGGAACTACTCTCTGGATGTATGAGTAAAGGACTGGAATTACTTTGTGATGAACAACCATTCTTCAGAATAGCCTGAAATGCAGTGTTCAGGACTTTATCCTATTTCATCCATACTCAACATATACATAAGGCTTCTTACTGAGAAAACCTCTACACATGAGGTGGAGTATCATGAGTATGCCAAACAATCAGATGTATTTCGACTCTTGGACCCTGTTTGATCAATATCTGCTTTGGAGATGTGCTTGGTCAATACTGATGTCCAAAGTCATTAATGCTATCTCCTCCTCAACCTCTGAAGACTGAAAGTTTGATACTAGATAATGGTAGTCAGTACAAGGATATTCTCTTTGGTGCCTCCCGTTCTCCTCCCCATCTTCTGAAGGGATATGTTAAATAGAATGACGCTAGATTATACTGGACATTCTTTCCAAGGAAAATTATCAGATATAGTACAAAAAAAGTGTTCTTCCACTAAATTTGTACCAGCCACACTTTGACTTATCCTGTAACAACTTTTGCAACATCAATGTATTCCCAAGTCAAAAAGTTTAGCGACTATAATTTTCTCCTACTAGGACTTTTAGCAGGGCTCTTCACTTACAGAATGCAGCAACACTGTTGCTTAAGAAATAAGACCTGCCTGCCTGTTAGTGACAAACTGATTAAGATAGTCCTGTTGGTTTTTAGAGTTCTGAAAGACTGTAGGACCTCATATTATTTATATTACCGTAGTTCCAGGCAGCCCTAATCATGGACCAAGACACCATAAGGACCCTTTTCTTGTTGCTTATTTTGACAGGTAATCAATCACCACACTTTTGTTGTGGTACACTACTCAGGGGTTGCCAACCTTTGGCTCCAGAGCCACATGCAGCTCTTCAAAAATTAATATGCGGCTTCTTGTATAGGCACTGACTCCAGGGCTGGAGCTACAGGAGCCAACTTTCCAACGCGCCAGGGGGTATTCACTGCTTAACCACTGGCTCTGCCACAGGCCCTACCTCCAGTCCACCCCTTCCTGGCCCCCCATCCCGAGCCCTTAGTGCCCTTACTCTCCCTACCACCCCACCGCCACCTGCATGCCACAAACAGTTGATCTGGAGGTATGGGGAGGGAGAGAGGGGGAGGTGCTGATCAGCGGGGATGCACAGGGGTGCTGGGAGTGGGGTGGGGGAGCTAATGTGGGACTGCTGACGTATTACTGTGGCTCTTTGGCAATGTACACTGGTAAATTTTGGCTCCTTCTCAGACTCAGGTTGGCCACCCATCCATTGTATCACTAAGACATCCACTCCATTCACTCTTCCCATTTTTCAAAAGAATCAGACACTCCTTTCAGAACTTTTTTCAGTAATTTCAGTCCCTGTATAGGATTCTCCCTTCCCTGTTTTTTAAACGGCAATTTTTTTATTGCATTGGATTTAAATTGTTGTGTAGCACCCCTAGGGCCTCTGCATGAGCACTATATAAATAAAATCAGTGAAAACTGAATTCAGAGTGCTTTAATATCCCCAATTTAATTATAGACAGCTATTCGAAGTGGCTTTTGGATTACAAACATCTGCTAAAATGAAAGCCTAGCTTCTCATGCTTAAGAGGAAGGAGAAATCTCTTTTCTTAAGGATGAACCTATTATGAACATTACTTGTTTCTAGTAAGAAAAAGGTGTTTATTAGTGCTGTCAATTAATTGCAGTTAACTCATGCGATTAACTCAAAAAATTAATTGTGATTAATCACACTGAAACAACAGAATACCAATTGAAATGTATTAAATATTTTGGATGTTTTTCTAGATTTTCAAATATTGATTTCAATTACAACACAATACAAAGTGTACAGTGCTCACTTTATATTTCTGATTACAAATATTTGCACTGTAAAAAATAGTATTTTTCAATTCACCTTATATAAATACTGTAGCGCAATCTCTTTATTGTGAAAGCATAACTTACATATGTAGATTTTTATTTATTTATTTTTTTAAACATAACTACACTCAAAACCAAAACAATGTAAAGCTTCGGAGCCTACAAGTCCACTTACTCCTACTTCTTGTTCAGCCAATCACTAAGACAAACAAGTTTGTTTACATTTAAGTGAGATACTGCTGCCTGCTTCTTATTTACAATGTAACCTGAAAGTGAGAACAGGTGTTCGCATGGCACTTTTGTAGCCCGTGCTGCAAGGTATTTACATGCCAGATATGCTAAACATTCATATGCCCCTTCATGCTTCGGCCACCATTCCAGATGACACGCTTCCATGTGGATGATGCTCATTAAAAACCACAATGCATTAATTAAATTTGTGACTGAACTCCTTGGGGCGTAGAACTGTATGTCTGTCTGTTTTACTTGCATTCTGCCATATATTTCATGTTATATCAGGCCTGGATGATGACCTAGCACGTGTTCATTTTAAGAATACTTTGCGCTTTTGTCAAATCTGCTGTCAAAGAAGGTACCAATGTGAGATTTCTAAAAATAGCTATAGCACTGGATCCAAGGTTTAAGAATCTTAAGTGCTGTCTAAAATCTGAGGGGGACAAGGGGTGGAGCATGATTTCAGATGTCTTAAAAGAGCAACACTCTGGTGGGGAAACTACATAACTACAGAATCCGAACCACCAAAACAGAAAATCAACCTTCTGCTCATGGCATCTGACTCAGATGATGAAAATGAACATGCGTCAGTCCGCTGTGCTTTGGATTGTTATTGAGCAGAACCCATCATCAACATGGATGCACGTCCTCTGTAATGGTGGTTGAAACATGAAGGGACATATGAATCTTTAGCACATCTGGCATGTAAATATCTTACAACACCAGCTACAACAGTGCCATACGAATGCCTGTATTTACTTTCAGGTGACATTATAAAACAAGCAGCTCGCAGCATTACCTCCTGCAAATTGTAACCAAATTGTTTGTCTGAGAGATTGGTTGAAGTAGGAATGAGTGGACTTGTAGGGGTTACGTTTTATATTGTTTTATTTTTGAATGCAGGTTTTTTTGTACATAATTCTACATTTGTAAGTTCAACTTTCATGATAAAGAGATTGCACTATGGCACCACTCACATTTTTCCTCTTTTCCCAGCTCTATCTTTCATAGTGAGAATTAGACCCTCCTCTAGGCATACCCTATGACACAAGGGGACAAAGAGAATGCACACGGTATTTGACTACTATAAAATCCAAGAGTACCACAAGCAGAATATTGCAACAAGCCCATATGTGATCTGCTACCATATGAACGTGGAACCTATAATTCTACCTACCATGTTAGGCATTCCTGTCCCGGGAACTGGCTTCTTGTCCATTGGAAACTGGGGTAAGCTGTTTGGTAGCCCAGTCTTATTCTGCATCTGGGGACCAAGTCCACTGGCTCCAATCTGTTGCCCAGTGTTCTGGCTGTACGGCGAGCCATAAGGACTGGGATTGCTCATCATTCCCATCTAGGAATTAAGAAATTAAAAAAAAAAAAAGTTATACTAGGTTTAGTTAGGAAGATGTGTTTCCATTTAATTTTACTTAGCTTACTATTTCATACAGCATACTACAAGAAGAGACTAGCTGGCACATAAAGAGCCAGGAACCAAAAGTCGTCTGCTATATGAGGCCCTAACACATGCTGCCTGTTCCTCCTCCAAACTACTTTATGTACCTTCATACCCTTATCATAGCAAGACTAAACACACTGATTATGCTGTCTTCTTTAAGAGTTCTACAGAACTAGTTGACACCTGTGCTAGTCTGGTTAGAACTGTTTCAATATTTTCATTGTAAAGCATTTAGTCCAGCAAGTTTATCACTCAAGGTTATCTTTCCTTTAATTATTTTTTACTATGGTGCTCATCACTATATAGTATTAGCGCACTTCACAAATGACTACTGTATCCTTGCATCATCAGTGTGTGGTAAAAAAGCACCCTCATTTTACAGATGGAGAGCTCAGGCATAAGAGAGCTTAGATGATTTGCATATGGTCATTCAGGCCTGGTCTACACTATGTGTTTAAATCTATTTTAGTAGCGTTAAACCGATTTAACGCTACACCCATCCACACGAGGCCTTTTATATCAATATAAAGGGCTCTTTAAACCGGTTTCTGTACTCCTCCCCGACAAGAGGAGTAGCGCTGAAATCGGTGTTACAATATCGGATTTGGGGTAATGTGGCCACAAATCGACGGTATTGGCCTCCAGGCGGTATCCCACAGTGCACTATTGTGACCACTCTGGACAGCAGTCTGAACTTGGATGCAGTGGCCAGGTAGACAGGAAAAGCCCCACAAATTTTTGAATTTCATTTCTTGTTTGCCCAGCGTGGAGCTCTGATCAGCACAGGTGGTGATGCAGTCCCAAATCCAAAAACAGCTCCAGCATGGACCGTATGGGAGATACTGGATCTGACCGCTGTATGGGGAGACAAATCTGTTCTATCAGAGCTCCGTTACAGAAGATGAAATGCCAAAGCATTTGAAAAAAATCTCCAGGCTATGATACAGAGTCCACAGCACAATGCTGCATGACAAGTGTAACAGAAAGCCAAAGAATCAAGTGGACGCTCAGGGAGGGAGGGGGGTACTGAGGACTCCAGCTATCCCACAGTCCCCAGCAGTCTCTGAAAAGAATTTGCATTCTTGGCTGAGCTCCCAATGCCTGTAGGGTCAAACACATTGTTTGGGGTGGTTCAGGGTATAGCTCGTTAATTTACCCCCCTCACCCCCCCCGTGAAAGAAAAGGGAAAAAAATCGCTTGACTTTTTTATATGTCACCCTATGTCTACTGCATGCTGCTGGTAGACGCGATGCTGCGGCAGTGAACAGCATTATCCTCTCCCCTCCCCTCCTCAGTGGCAGATGGTACAATATGACTGATATCCATCATCATCATTAGCCCGTGAGTGCTCCTGGCTGGCTTCAGGTGAGGTTGGCCGGGGGAGCCTGGGTAAAAACAGGAATGACTCCCGGTCATTCCCAGTAGATGGGACAGAACGGCTGGTAACCGTCTTCATCATAGCAACTGGGTGCTGAGCTCCATCAGCCCCCTCCCTTTCATGTGTAAAGAAAAGATTCTGTACTGCCTGGACTATCATAGCAGCGGGATGCTGGGCTCCTCTCCCCCGCACAGTTTAATGTCCTGCCTGGATTATCATAGCAGCTGGAGGCTGCCTCCCCCTCATTTTATCTCACTAACAAGTCAGTGTTTCTTATTCCTGCATTCTTTATTACTTCATCACACAAATGGGGGGACACTGCAACAGTAGCCCAGGAGGGTCGGGGGAGCAGGAAAGCAGGTGGGGTTGTTGCAGGGGCACCCCCTAGAACAGCACGTAGCTCATCATTTCTGCAGGATTTGACACGGAGCGGCTGTGCTCTCTGGTATACTGGTTCTCTAGCACACTTGCACCATATTCTAGGCAGGACTGATTCTATTTTTATATACCATAAAGGAGGGATTGACTCGGGGAGTCATTCCCATTTTTGTTTTTGCGCCCCCAGCCGACTCAGCCAGGGGCATCCATGACAGCAGCAGACAGTACAGAATGACTGATAACCGTCTCTGCTGTCTTGCAAAGACAAATGAACGCTGCTGTGTAGCGCTGCAGTACCACGTCTGTTAGCAACATCCAGTAGACATACAGTGGCAGTAAAAAAAGCTGAACGGGCTCCATGGTTGCCGTGCTATGGTGTCTGCCAGGGCAATCCAGGGAAAAAGGGCGCAAAATGATTGTCTGATGTTGCTTTCACAGAGGAAGGAATGAGTGACGACATTTACCCAGAATCACCCGCGACATTGTTTTTGCATCATCATGCATTGGGGTCTCAACCCAGAATTCCAAGGGGCAGGGGAGACTGTGGGAACTATGGGATAGCTACAGGATAGCTGCCCACAGTGCAACACTCCAGAAATCGACGCTAGCCTCGGACCATGGACGCACACCACCGAATTAATGTGCTTAGTGTGGCTGCGTGCACTTGATTTTATAAAATCTGTTTTACAAAACCAGTTTATGTAAAATCGGAATAATCCCGTAGTGTAGACATACCCACAGATGGACAGTAGGAGAGCCAGGAACAGACCCAGATACCTCAAGTTCCAGTACAGTGCCTTAACCACAACATCGTTCCCAGTTAGAAGTTAATCAAAACACGGCCTCACTCCACTCTGACATTACTGAGCTAGTCACAAGCATTTTTACAGAGTAGTTCATGTTCTATCACTGTTTTCCAGACCATATTCTTTCATAACATTGTTCTAGAGGTGAGGAAATACACACACACACACACACACACACATATACATCTATAGCAGGTTTGGCTAGCAGAGTTCTTGGAAAAGAAAACCTGACCTGGAAAAATTGCTAGAGTCTTGCTAGCAATAACCATGTTATATCCAGTTACAGCTAGCACTGTTGCGAGCCCGGTGAAGAGAAAGACAAAAAAGTTTAAAAACTTACAAGATCTCATCTATAGTGAAGGGTTGTCTACACAGACTTAGTGAGTGGCAACATAGGTGCCCACAGTAGCCTCCTATGTGAACCCTGCTACCACACACTGGAAGCTCTAGAATGCACTTTGACATACTGCTATCAGTATATCAAAGTACAGTAAGGAACTTTTAGTGAATGGTAGCAGGGTCCATAATGCCAGCCAGTGCATGGCTGGCTAGTATGCTGTAGATTTACACCCTGGCTTGATATGCACCAAGTCTACATGCAGACCAGTCCTTTATCTGCTCCAATTACAGCAATCAGTGGTCAACCGCCTGCATGGCTGCACCAGTGCAAGTGATACCACCACTATTTTCATCAATAGAGCTTAACCCAAATAACTCCTACCTATCTGTTAAAGCTTCCAGCCCCAGTCCCCTGCACACCAAACACCTTCTACAGTACAATTGTGTACTTTCAATACAAAACCAAGAGGCAGTATAAAATTTCATTAAATATCAAAGACACATAGGAAATGTCATACCGAATCAGACCTGTGATCCAGGCAGTCCAGTATCCTGTATGAAACTAGCCAGTCCCAGATGTCTGAGAGGAAGGTGTAGCATAGTACCCTGCGGGCAGTATGAAGTCATGAAATCTGCCCATAGGACGTTTCCTCCTACCCTGCATGAAAATTTATATCCTTTCAAAGCAGTTGTTCTAAGTTTTAAAATCCTTACTCTACCATCACCAGGGACGTTCTTGTTGGATATCTATCACTGTGGCAGATGCATCACCCATTTACATATTTAATTCAATAAAACTCTGTTTTTAGCACATCAGAAAGATACCAGAGAATTTCCAATCTGCTGCACTGAGTGTGCCTCAGTATCCAGGACACCTGCCTCAGAATTTAGGTCAACAGTCCCATGAAGAATAGAGGACATTGTGTCCACCAGCCCTTTCCCTTCCTTCACCCCCTCCAATTTCTTTCCCTATACTGTGTCCTTCCCCTATATTCCATTCCTCCTTTGGTTTCCTCTTATCCCCACAAATGTCTTATACTCCTCTTTTCTTCTAGCCTTAGTCCCATCTATATGGGTTCAGCTCTTGAAGACCTCCATTCCAATCTGTTCCTCAAAACCGTGCAGTTAATCAAATCCTTTTGTAGGACATTCATCTAGTTCCAGTTTTAAGTTTAAACACATTGTTTCCTATATATCTGATTTTTTTGCCTGGACAAACAATTCAAGCCTGAAATTTCCTCAACTTTTCTATAACTGCTACTGCCTTTACACCTCCTCCAACCTTGGTTCATTCTAGAAAGGTTCATCCTTGTAACTCCAAGTATCCATCTTACCATTTTCATTTTTTTAACTCTTTTTTCTCAGACAATTTGGAAATTTTTCCAGGAATGTAACAGCAGGAAGACTAAAAATACAATAAAGGTCAGCATAAAAAGTTTTCACCATTATCCAAGTGAGATGTTAACATCCTTCCATCCCATAGCACTTGGGAAAGAGGATGCTGAAATACGTATCAGAATACTTTTATTTTGGACACACATTATTTGGAAACTCCATTATATATACTGGCTTCTGATTAGCAGGTATTTAGTCAATTTAAAGCCACTCAATTTCCTTTGGCTGTTCTGTTTACCTACTCAATAAAACAGCTTATTGGCAGCTGTGACAGGTTTGTGTCTCCTCCATTACCATTCTCCTAGGCTGTTCTTGGGTCCTCTTCCTAGAGTGAATAACTGAAGTGGCTGCTTCTACTGTTCAGAGTTTTCTCAAGCTGCAGAGTGAAAGCAATCTGCTTCTCAACTTAATTACTGCCCTGAGATTACCTGTGCTTATCTAAAGGCTTCTTTTCTTCAAGTAATAGCTTTTAGTGATCCATTACAGTGGTTCTTCAGCCAGCATGCAATCTCTAGGTCAGAACCAGACTTGTCCATTACTGGCAGAAGGGGAGTGGCTCTCTTACTGAAAAACCTGCCACTCGAGACAAACTTCTACCAGGCAAGATAAGTTCACCAAACTCTTAGAAAAGCCAACTTTTTAATACAAAAACCTCACACTAGTTAATAGTTTCACCTACTGCCATGCATGGGATGGATCTTTAAAAATAATGGAATAAAAACTAGTATTCATTTTAAGCAGGAATGATCCTCTGTCTAGATACAGTGATATTACCTGAAGGACATTTCCAGGTAAGCAGATAAAATTTTCCTATTCATTCAATTAACACCCAAAGATCCCACCAGCTGAGGAATGGATGTTTACTTTTGCAGAATTTGGTGAAATATGGATAAATGCGGCTATAATGCACTTGATCATAAGCATACGACTTCTGCCCATGACATCACAACAGTATTAAAGAAACAGATTCTATGGTTTAACATATTAGTAAAAACCTTTAAGTTTCTGAAGTTCTCCATCTCAATTTTAATAGATGATTTAGAGAGGCTCTAGTTTAGTTCAATGTAGACTCTGGTAGCCCCATATGTCCTGCATATACCAAAAATTTTCTTCAGTGTGAAAGTTTGAGACAAGGATATGTTTTTTGATATTTTGGTGGATAAATAGTGGTTCAGTCAAACATTTTCTGTTTCATATATACCCAATACCAAGACTAAGTGGGCTCCTGACTGACACCTATCTGGCAGTTGTGACCACCACCACCACTAGAAAGTCCACCTGGATGGACTGCAAGTACAAGACATCTCTCTCCAGCTTTCAATCAAGCGTAACACAAGTGCAATAGGTAGGAGGTAGGTAAGTCTTGCCAGATGCACAGAGAATACTTAAAGTGAAGATGTGGTCTCATACAACATAGCAGCCTTCATACACCCAAGTTAGACCTCTCCAAATGAATTCTAGGACATAATTCATAAATTATTTATCGCTGTCAAAAGTGGTCTCTTCACCAGTATCTAAACCTCTCCCAAATCTAAGAACTGATTTGACAACTTTTTAATTGATGTTAGTGTGATATCATCCAAGCAGCTCTCTTTAGATACATGCCAAATACTTGGAAGCTAGCTAACATTTGTCTGGTTTGGGGTGCAAACTGATTCCTGTGATAATATAAAACTACGTGGTAGGAATACAGGAGACCGGGGGGGGGGGGGGGGGGAAGAGTCACATTAGAAAGAGCCTCCTTCTTGGCCCCTAGGTCTCTATCTGACAAAGTAGCAGAGAATCTTTGTTTTAAAGGCAAATACGTCAATTTCTGTCTAAGAATATCTAATTGGAAGCTCCACTCTGATGATCTCTTGAGGCAGTCTGCTTCTGGTACAAAGAGCATATATCCCCCTTGAAACAAAGAATGTTTCAATAAGTGGTTCCTCTCCAGTTAGAAGAGCAGAGAGATACAGAGTGATCCTGGTTTTTGGTTTTGTTTTTTTTTCTTAAATATAGCTAATGATATGTATGTTGGCAATTAATTTAGTGCTTTGAGACAATTACAGGCCTGCCTTGGGATTTGGACAGTTGTTACTACGTTCTTTGGACACTGTTCCATGTATTACATTCATTCAGGAGTAGGTTCCCATACTGCAAGGATGTACTGTGTGAGTGAGGGAAAGACTAACCTGTCTGGCTATTTAAATATTCCCTTCTAAATATTCTCTTTCTTCCATCATTTTAGATAAAGACTGCACGATTTTACACAGTTAAACACATGATGTAATGTGGAGGAGAAACCTTTGGATCACTCATCCTGAGCTATAGAGTCCCATATGAGCCAATCACCACAACAGGCTTGCAGTGATAGTCATACGAACTGCTCCCAGAATTGTCATAGGTTTGCCCTGGAAGAGATGACGCGATCACCACCAATGAAGGACCCATCAAACATCTGAAGAGACTGTCAAGTGGTAGTAGATATTCGTATGTAGTATCAGAGGGGTAGCCGTGTTAGTCTGGATCTGTAAAAGCAGCAAAGAATCCTGTGGCACCTTATAGACTAACAGACGTTTGGGAGCATGAGCTTTTGTGGGTGAATACCCCCTTCCTCAGATGCGTCTGAGGAAGGGGGTATTCACCCACGAAAGCTCATGCTCCCAAACGTCTGTTAGTCTATAAGGTGCCACAGGATTCTTTGCTGCTCTTATGTAGTAGAGACCCAGTGTTCAGAAGTTCTGAAGAAGTGAAGATGAAGTACTGTCCATGGAACAGTTTACATAAAAAAACACCCCCATGTCGACCAGCTGAAGTCATCGGTCTGTTGATGCCTGGAGAGTGCTTGAGGAATAACCTCAGGAGGACTTGATTTTTATAAAACTTTTCCTTGTGAAATATTAAGAGGCTCAGAGTGGTTATGCAGAGAGCTCACAGGTTTAGAGTTACTGAGATACGGTAGCTTTGATGGTTCCTTGCGAATCCCACGTTTTAAAAACAAAACAATGAGCAGCTTGACAAGTGTGACCGTGTATGACTGCACCTTCATCAAATTGTCCAGACAGCGGTAGATCTGAATCCTCTCTTGTCCATGGCTGTCTACCAGAAATAAACTGTCTGAACATGAAATGAGAGGATTCCAAACCAAACAACTTATGGTTGTTCCAGAATGCAAAATGTAAGTTGTTAGCTGGAACATACTGAAAATATAAAGCTCCCTGATATCGTGGAACATAAATCTCAAAGCTAATTTTTGATTCAGAAGAGCTGGTCTCTATCCTGGAATCTGTTTTGCACATAGAGAGGTTACAGATGGACCAGTCCAGAATTTCTGTCATCCCAAGGAAAATGGAGTTGAAATCAAGTGATACTGGACCAGACTGAAAAGAAATTCTTAATCCTCTCTCCCAAGTGAAGATAAGCCCCATGCCAGAAGACCTTCACTGTCTTGCAGAGAATCCTTTCTGGACAGCTTCTCTGGCTAGTATTGGAAAAGAGGAAGTTACTCACCTTGTGCAGTAACAATAGTCCTCTGAGATGTATCTCTCTCTATAGCTGCTCAACTGTAGATGTATCTGTGCCCCTATGCCTCTGACGGGAGATTTTAGGTAGCAGCGTCCGTTCGGGCAACACATGTAATCTCCCTCCTTCGTGCTCTGCCTAGAGGCTAATTTAGCCCTGTGTAGGCAAACCACCCTGTTCCTTCTCTACTGCAGAGCCCCTTGTCAAGGACTCTGAAGTAGACAGGAGGAGGGTGAGTCATGAAGCACCCATAGGGGGACATCTCAAGGAACCAGTTACTGCACAAGGTAAGTAACTTCCTCTTCTTTGCATAGTGTCCCTACGGGTGCTGCACAGTAGGTGACTTCACAGCATTCCCATTCCCCTCCTCGCACCAATGGAGGGCTGGGGCTTCAGAGTGGAATCTTATTGATAATACTGTGGAGCTGAAGATGGCATCAGAAGCTGAGTCTTGAGTAATTGCATAGTGTTCTGGAAAAGTATGAGCAGAAGCCCAAGTTTCTACTCTGCAAATTTCTGAGATGGGAACATCTTTAATAAATGCAGCCGAGGTGGAAAGTGATATCATGGAGTGTGCACTAATTTCTGATTGAGGTAGCAGGTTATGAGCATGACAACAATAGTTAATGCAGTTTAAAACCCCATTTGGACACCTTTGAGCTGACTGTGGAGGCCTTGGATCTGTCCACATTTAAGGTGAAGAGTTTAGAAGATTCCCTAAAGCCCTTTTGATCTATCCAAATAAAATGTTTGGTCTCCTAACATCAAGTATATGTAGTATTGCCTCCCTGTTGTCACTATGCGACTGAGAAAAAGTTGGGGAGATGAATGAGCTAGCTCATGTAGAAGAACCGGGCCATCTTGGGGAGAAACTTTGGATGAGGCCTTAAAGTGATTTTGTCTTTAAAGAAAGACAACCGTGAAGAGTGGGTGCACCATCAACACTTATTTCCCCTATTCGTCATGCTGAGGTGATGACCACTAGAAATGTTGTCTTTATTGGCATGTGCAGAAGAGAACAAGGTTAAAAGGGTGGTCCAGTTAGGGTCCCATGATGGAACTGGGCTTCTGGTGTGAGGAGGTGGTTTCCCACGCCCTTGAGGAAATCTGTATGTTGCTGGATGGGCAAATATTGAACAGCCATCCACCCTCTGGTGGAAGGCTGTCATGGCCATGAGATGTACTTTGAGTGACAGACCAGCACTTTCTGAGAACTAGTATATAGTCTAGGATCAAAGGAAGGGAGGAAGCTGTCTGAGCAACTTGTTTGGAATTACACCAAATTTGGAGCAATTTCCATGTTTGCAGGTAAGTAAAACAAGTCATTAATTTCCTACTGAGTAGTAACACTTCTTTCAGGTCCTCAGACAGGCAGCTCCTTGTGTTGGAACAATGACGCAGCCACGCCTGGAGCCAAAGGATCTGTAAATTGGGGTGATGGATGTATCAGTCATTTTGGGAGTGTAGGTGAGGAATGGGTTGAAGAGGAATTGGAGGACACATTGCTAGCTGTGTCAGGTATGGGTAACACCCTTGTCTCGGTCAGTTGGGGGCAATCAGTATAACGCTTGCTTTTTCCCACCTTAATTTTAATAGGACGTTTGATATCAGAGGGAATGAAGAAAATGCGTATAGCAGTTTTCTGACCCATTGAAGAAAGCAAGCATCATCTAGGGACTATTTCCCAAATCTAGCTCTGGAGCAGTAGTGGAGACATTTCTTGTTCTGGTAAGTAGCAAATAGTTGTATTGTTGGGGTTCTCCACGATCAAATACATTGTGGAGCACTGTTTGGGTTCATTTCCCATTCATGGTTGTGAGAAAAATTACCGCCGAGACTGACTACTGTTATATTTTGTACCCCTGGCAGACTAGCAATTGATAGAAATACACTGCAGTGGATGCATCAGTTCCAGAGTTTTAGTGCTTCTGTGCAGAGGGAGAGTGATCTGGCATCCGCCTGACAATTTAGGTAAATCATGCACACTATCTTGTCTGTTATGATATTTGTCAAGGTTTCTTCTCCACTTTGGACTTTAGAGTATAGATATGAGGACCTGCATGTGAACTCCTAAACTGAATTACCAGCTTAGATCTGGTTTTGCTGCCACCACTCCCAAATACTAGCTCCCTTCCCTGGACAGTCTTGAGAGACTTTTTCACCAAGTTCCTGGTGAACACTGATCCAACCCCCTGGATCTTAACACAAGGAGAATTTAACCATCTCCCCTTTTTTCCCCCCACCAATTCCTGGTGAGTCCAGATCCAATTCCCTTGGATCTTAAAACAAGGGAAAATCTCAATCAGGTTCTTTAAAAAAAGGCTTTTATAATTAAAGACAGACAGGTGGTAATCATCTCTGTAAAATTGGGATGGAAAATAACTTTACAGGGTAATCAGATTCATAGAGCCCAGAGGAACCCCCTCTATTCTTAAGTTCAAAGTTACAGCAAACAGAGGTAAATCCTCTTAGCAAAAAGGAACATTTACAAGTTGAGAAAACAAAGAAAACTAACACGCCTTGCCTGGCTGTTACTTACAAGTTTGAAATATGACAGACTGGTTCAGAAAGATTTGGAAAGCATGGATTGATGTCCGGTCCCTCTTAGTCCCAAGAGCGAACAACCCCAAAACAAAGAGCACACACACACACAAAAGCCTTCCCCCCACCAAAATTTGAAAGTATCTTGCCCCTTATTGGTCCTTTGGGTCAGGTGTCAGCCAGGTTACCTGAGCTTCTTAACCCTTTACAGGTAAAAAGATTTTGCTGTCTCTGGCCAGGAGGGATTTTATAGTATTGTACACAGGAGGGCTGTTCCCTTCCCTTTATAGTTATGACAATATTCGAATGAGTATCCCTGATGAATAGGAGAAGGTGTGCACAAGCCTACGGTTGATATAGAGTACAGCTTCCATGGGGACCATTTGCTCTGAACTCTGATTTTTTAGGTGGGCTCCCCAGCCTATCAGAGAGGAATCTGCTGTTAGAATCAGTGCTGCTGGTGGTTGTGTGAATGAGATCCTTGCACATACATTGGGTGGATCTTTCCACCATTCCAGGGAGTGTTTCACCCTGGAGGGTATTGACAGCAGCTTGTTGAGCCTGTCCTTGTTGGATTCTAAACGTATCTGCGCCATGTCTGTAGATACCTCATATGTAATTGGGCAGGAGATGTCAAAAATATGCATGACACCATGTGCCTGAGAAAATGAAGGCAATTTCTGGCTGTCATTTGTGGGCTGGCCTGAACTGTCTCTAGGAGACTGGTCAGAGTGTTGAATCTGTGCAGTAGGAGGAATGCTCTTCCTTAAACTGCATCGAGTTCAACCCCTGAAACTCCATACACTTTACTGGAGTCAAGGCCAACTTCTGGGTACTGAGCTGTAGACCAAGTTGTGCAAAAATGTCCTTTGGGTGACTTGTAGGGCATCTTTGAAGGAATGAGAAGGCAGTCATCCAGACACGGGTAGATTAAAATATCCAATGTTCATAGATGTACTGCTACGACAGAGAGGACCTTGGAGAATATTTTGGGAGCCAATGAGACTGAATGGAAGTGATCTGTACTGGTAGTGGTCCAGCCCATAGGTAAATTGAAGGAATCTTCTGTGGGACAGTAGGATTGAGATGTAGAAATAGATATACTGTACATCAAGGGCAGAGAACCAATCTCCCTGCTCTAGAAATGGAATACGTGCTGCTAGTGTGATCATCTTGAATCTTTGTGCCTTCACATATCTGTTTAATGCTCTATGATCTAATTAATATGGGTCTCCAACCTCCTTCTCTCTTGGCGATCAGAAAATATTTGGAATAAAAGCCTTTGCCTTGGAGGTGAACAGGGACAGGTTTTACAGTCCCAAGGTACACATCACCTGCTATTTCCTGACATGAGTCTCGTGAGAAAGATCCCTGAAGAGGGATGGGGAGAGAAGGTAGGTAAAAGGGAGGGAGGTATAAGTGGATTAAGTAACCCTTGGAAATGATCTCCAAGACCCATTTGTCAGAAGCAATGTTTTCCCAGTTCTGGAGGAAGAAAGCTAGGCAATATCCAAAAGGGATGTGGAAGGGTCTGTGTGTTGCAGCTATAATAAGGAGTGGTTGCTCAGGGTCTTGACCAAGGCTTCAAAACTGGTGCTTGGAGGTTGAGGGCTGAAATGTTGAAGATTGGGAGGTTAACTATTTCCGCTTCTGCATCCTAGGTCTTTCGTTGTGGTTTGTTGTACCACTGTGGTGGGGAAGGGGGGAGACTCTGCAAGCTGGTTGTAAACTAATGAGTACGTTCCTAGAGAGTGCAGAGTGGCTTTGGAATCCTTTAAAAGGGTGAAGCGATGTGTCAGTCTCATCAGTGAAGAGTCTAGAGTCCTCAAAAGGGAAGTGCTCAATCGTTGTCAGTACTTCCTTAGGCAGTCCTGAGAGGTGTAAACCATGAAGCCCACCTCATTACCACTGCCACTGAAACTGAGCAGGCTCCTGTAGGCACAGTGTCCAATGTGGTCTGTAGCTCTGTTCTCACTACCAGCTGGCCCTCATGGATGACTGCTTGAAACTGTTCTCATTGTGCTTTTGGCAAGTGGTCAATAAAGTGAGTTTTCCATAATTCATGTGTTCGCACTTCACCACTAAGACTTGATAGGTTGAAATCCTGAATTGCAGAGTTACTGAGGAGTATGCCTTCCTCCCAAATAGGTCCAGCCTTTTCCACTCTCTATCATAAGGGTTTGATTTAACATAGTGGCGCTTTCCTTGCAAATTAACAGCATCCATGACAAAAGAGTTAGACTGAGGATGCATAAAAAGAGTGTGCTTCTTTGGGGGACGCATAGTACTTCTTGGCTGTTTTACTTGGTGCAGTGGAGGTTCTTCTCTGCCAGATGATCTTGACAGGGTCTAAAAGCTGCTCATTGACTGGGAGGATAATTCTTGAAGAGGTGGTGGTGTATAATATGTCCAGCAATTTGTGGTGGGTTTCTTTCATTTCAGAGGAAATTTTCAGCGTGTCAGCAACCCTCTTAGTGAGATCCTGAAAAAGCTTAAAATCATTGGCCTGTGATGGTGGAGGGGACATCACCGACTCATCCAGTGAGAGGAGAAGGAGATATTTGCTGGGGGTATAGTCTTCTTTCCTAGTTTGGCCTCTTGCTCCTCAAAAAAGTTTCCTTCTGACATTCTGGGGCTCTGGATACAGAGATTGTAGGAGATCTCCTAGTTGAGTTTCTGTAGGAGACCCTGGATGCCCAAGTAATATGGTGCCTGTAGGCTGCCCACGGATCTCAGTATGGCCACTGGGGACGAGGAAAGGACATGAGTGGCAGCACTCACAGGTGGCCATATCAGGAGAGTTGGGGACTGGAGCGTGGGTGTTGTTGGGAAGGTACCAATTGTTGTAATTATGAGGCATGGTGAGAAGCCAGAGAGAAGTTGTTGTCTTGGTCACTCCTGCTGGAATAGGATGGGGCTGATAGGGAAGCTGGAGGTGAATGCACTAGTACCTCTGGTGATTCTGGGTACCAGGACATGCTTGATACCAGTACCAAATAGCAGGAACTCTGGCATCTCTGTGATCATAAGAGTATTGTTGCAATCGGTATCATCAGAGGTTACTGGTGCTGATTCATCAGTACCGATGATCTTTAATGGGAGTTGCGGTTCAAACAAAAGGTTGCTCTGAGGCGGTTGGTGCCCGAGGATTTCTTTTGCAGTACCAGTTTTGCAAAGACTATGCCCTTTACGCCTTTAGGCATTACAGCGGAGCTTGTACCCGAGGGTCCCTGTGTCTTCTGGGTACCATATTTCAAAGTCACCAGTGCCAAAGTGACCAACTGTGCCAGGATCTTCTCTGGCTGGTCAGAAGCTCAGTTTGAGGGCTTGCAGCTGTCTTTTTATTTGGAAGCTTTGCGAGGGGAAATCAGAAGATTTTCTCATTGGCTCTCCCTCCCTAGAAGTTGAAGGCTCTAGGGATGATCTTCGCCATGGAAGGGATTCAGGACCGGCGTCGGATGCTAGTTTAAGAACACCCTCCATAAAGGAGGAATTTCAACTTTAACTCAATTTTTTCAGGATCTAGCCTTCAACTGCTGACAGAAGAGGCAATTCTGCAGGATAGGAGGCAGCAGAAGTGTCAGTCTGTAACAGGAGAGCCACCATTTACAGCTGGGGTAGCAACGCATGCCCCTTCCATAGGGCGATCCCCAAAGGGGGGGGGGAGAAAATAGAGAGAAAAAAATAAAAATGGAAGCTTGGCATGCTACAAAAGTAAAAGTCTATAAGACTGAAAACACTATCAACTATAATGAAACATGAGATGAGAAAACTGGACTGCTATTCGCTCTGTCTCAGAGCAAGGGCAGTTGATAAGGATATGTGGGAGGTTCACCCACACAACACCAGAAAGCCTCGAGGCAGAGCAGAAGGGAGGGAGAGCGCATGTGCAAGCCAAATCGACACTGCTACCTAAAATCTCTGATCAAAGGAACAGGGGCACAGATGTACCTACAGTGAAGCACCCATAGGGACACTACTCAAAGATGAAGAATCTCTTGGTCCCGATCAATTGAAAGACGACAGTTTGACAATTCTCAGATAGCTGACAGCTGCAGGGAAATAAATCTGAAGTTTCCCAAGTATCTGTCAAAAATGGATGGCTGGGAACAATTCATACCTGAGGAATTTTTAATGGCTTTCAGGAGAAGCTTGCTTAAGAGTTTCATTCCATCAAAGTATGCCTAAACAAGTTTGCCTTTGTAAGGCTAAGCTGGAAAAGGGTAAAGATTGAAAAAACTTCTAAGGAAGAAAACCCACAGAGAAAACTCTGCCTCAGAGCCCAAAAAGAAAATTTTGCAGGAATACCACCACGCCTATAGTTCACTAAGCATGCTTCTAGAAGGCGTGGACAGGTAAGCTGCACTGGAAAAAGAGGAAACACTCACCTATCTTTGAGAAAGAGTGGAAAAGACGACACCAGTTTCAAGATCGATGGAGCAGATCCCCATTGTAGGAGGGAATTCAACATTTCCATCTATTGGTGAATGGAAGAGAAACTGAAAATACCCTTGCCTACCTGACCTGGACTTTGTTCTCTGAGAAGCAAGAGTGTGAATCATCTCATACAAAGAATATTTGTGTCGCACATTGCAAGGAAGACAAGTCCTAGGACAGTCAAAAAGTTGATAATATTCTCCTTCGGAACAGTATCTAGTTTATCCCTAATCAACCAAGAATCCTGGAATAGGATGACCTGAGCTTGAATTTGTTTGTTGAAGAATTCCTCAGATCAAGTTCACAGAAAAAGGACTCTTCCAAACAGCATTCATACTGCCTCGATAACTGCATCATAGTGCTTTAATGGCAAAACAAAAAACTTTTAACCAAAGCTTAAGATTCCCTCAGATCTAAGACTGGATCACACCAGTCTGTGATTGTGTAAGCCAGTCTAGACAAGCCCTAGAAACACAGGACATGTACACTCTAACACCCAGGACAACCATGAAGAATTACTAATCCTTGCATAAAAATCACATGCAATCTTTCAATCCAGAACATCTCTAGTATATTACGTATAAATTCGAATAGTGGATTTGGTATAGGAAACACAAAAAGATTGATCATGGGAGCCAATAGCTTCCTGTACATAGATAGCCAGCATGCGTTGTCTTAATTAAAGCAGTTTTGGAGTGATCTAGCATTCATCCAGTACCTATAAAAAACATACCTAACCAGAATTAGATAATGTCCCCATCATTCCAGCCTAAAAAAACCCCACAGGCTGGCATCTTCATCTTGAGAACGTCAGCTACAAACTTCACCAAAAATATTCCTGTTTCTCCTGCGTTACTGGACAAACTGGGGCTTTGTATTGGAGCTGTTTTCATCATGGTCCCCACTGCTTATTAATTTGAGAGGCAGAAGGAATTCTCCTGCAAGATAGCTGCAGTCTTTTAGAGCAGCAGTTCTCTAGCAATTATACACTGCAGTTGATAATGATCTTTGGAGAGGCTGTAGACAATATTTCCCCTAATTTTAATCTGTGTACATAACTAACAACTGTTTGAAAGCAAGTTTAAAAATCAATGAATGCAGTTTTACATTCTCTCTCCCTCATTCAATTCTTATCCCAATTCCCACTAACCTCTTCATTCTCTCATTCCCACTTTTTCCATATTCATACCATAACCCCTATTAATATTTTCCTCTCTTTTCACTTTCCTCCCCCCATTCTTCCATTTCATAAGAACAGCAATATTGAGTCAGACCAAAGGCCTATCTAGCCCAGTATCCTGTCTTCCGACAGTGACCAATGCAGGTGCCCCAGAGGGAATGAACAAGTAATCATCAAGTGATTCATTCCCTGTCACCCATTCTCAGATTCTGGCAAACAGAGGCTAGGGATATCATCCCTGCCCATCCTGACTAATAACCAGTGATGGATCTATCCGCCAAGAATTTATCTAGTTCTTTTTTGAATCCTGCTATAGTCTTGCCCTTCACAACATCCTCTGGCAAGGAGTTCCACAGGTTGACTGTGCGTTGTGAGAAGAAATACTTGCTTTTGTTTGTTTTAAACCTGCTGCCTATTAATTTCATTCCGTGACCCCTAGTTCTTGTGTTATGAGAAGGAATAAATAACACTTGATCTCACACACCCTCTTCCTCATTTTCACTGTGAGAGAAAAGTTACATGTACAGGGAAACCAGAGGAGAGGGTGCATGTGATGAGAAGAATGAGACACAGGAAGAGTTAAAGTGAAGAAGAGGAAGGGGAGAAGATATAATAAAAGTGGTTTATGGAATGAATGAGGAAGAAAGAAAAACAAGTGAATTAAGTAGACTGAATGACAGAAACAGATAGAGTAAAAGAGAAATAGAAAGAAAATTAAGTCACAGGTTCTAAATTTAAGCTCAGGTAAGTCATTTCTTCTGCACACAAACTGAAGAACAGATGAGAAAGAAGTAGACAGAGTTGCTTTCCCTCCCTGCCCCAAAATGCAAGCAGCAGCAAGCTGCCACCAGGATTGGGAGAGGAGGTGAAGATCCTGAAGTCACTTCTTCACAGCCAGGAGTAGCAGTGGCATAGGAAAGGCATCCCCTCTCCTTCTCAGAGCAAAACAGCAGCAAAAAAGGCTGCTTTGGCCAGATGCAACAGCAGCTGCAGGGAGCAGACAGGGAACTCCAACACTACCACTTCATGCTGGGAAGCAGATGCCCCTAAAATTAGGAGTCTTCAAAGTGCAGCAGGCACTGAGTGCCTTGTGCCTACCAGTAGTGCGGCTGCTCATGAAAGTTAAGCAGGAACAGGGTTAGAGATTAAAAGGCTCCTTAGGCTGTAAACTCCTTGGAACACGGACCAGCCTTCTGGAAAGTTTGCACTACGGTAATCAAGAAACAGCACTGCATTGCTCGTTTCCTACTTCTCTAGCTAGACAAGCTCTTCAATGGAAGACTGTAGTGAGGTGGAATAGCCTCCCTCCAGACTGGAGAGTGAGGGACCACTTTCCTCCCTTTCCTGCTCACCAGACAGGCAGGACAGGAAGTATAAGGTAGGGACTTACAGCTCAGTTGAGCAGGATTCACGGAAGGAGCCACAGATGAGCCCATGCTGTGCAGCACCCTGCCTCTGGAGGAGACAGGACCTGGAGAGGAGCTGCCAGGACTGCCATCCACAGTAGACCCTGAGGAGACAGAGGACACTTGGACTACATAACCCCATCCCCAGGCTGTGGCTGGAAGTAGCCCAGGGAAACCAGACTTTAGTGTAGTTTTGTCGCTGGAGCAGAGGTCAGCACGTTGCAGCTGGAATCCCTGCTGACCCAGGGTGGAACACTTTGCCACTGTTAGGGCCCTGGGTTGGGACCTGGTAAAGCTGGATGGGCCTGAAGTCCTCCTATCCACCTTGCTGCCAACCCCCCCCAGGGGTTGAAGCCTTTGCACCCCTAGGCCAGAAGGCCTGTGCTTGTCTTGTCCCCCATCAGGAGACTGTGAGCCTTAGATTGTGCGCGTGCGGGCTGCCTTAACCAGGAGGCTTAGACTAATATCTGTCACCTGCTCTGCCCTGCCCAAAGAGCCAGAGCTTTAGATTGTTAGTTATTGCCAGCTTCAGATAGGATGCTGTAGGCTAAAGACTGCTCATTGCTCTGTCCTGCTCAAGAGACTAGAGAACCAAATTGTTACTTGTTGCTTGCCTCTGCTAAGCGACCTCAGACAGAGCTATAAACTTCTTACTGCTTGGCCCCACCAGCGGAACCCAAGCCCAAATGCTGTTACCTGACACAGTGAGGCGGAGTGGCCTCCCTCCCCACTTGAGAGCAAGGGACCACTTCAAAGAATCTATAGACCTACCTGAAAATGAGGACTACCACAGATACTTCCCACCAGCAGTCACTGCTGTAAGTCACAGAAAATGTAGACAGCCAGCCAGCAAGGAAGTATGGAAAGGGAAAGAAGCTGTATACACTCAGTTTTCTTAATTTCCCACAACTGTACTATCATTGAAAGCACCTCCATCAATGGCAGCTATAGTAGATGCCCCAGTACACTCACATATTGGTGAACTTCTGTGACCACTTATTCAAGAGTAAGAAAGTTTAGTCACAAGCCCTGGCAGCTGACCACCAGCCCACTGCTCAAGCCCCACCAGCCACCACTCTGGCAGGGGTTGAAGCCAAAGAAGTCACGGAGGTCCGTTAAAGTCAGGGAATCCATGACCACCGTGACAAAATTATGTCATTCATAAGGGATGAATTATACCAGGAAAAACTAATTCTGTAGACAAATGCTGAATGACAACTTTAATATTTAAAGAAAACAGGTAACTAAGTTTGAGAAGTTTATCTAATACCTGTTATCCTGAAAGACCAATATAAAGTATGAGTAAAAAGCCAACAAGTATTAATGGCAAAACTCTGATGAGACGTTTAGCGTTACTCTTTATCCTGGGCTGCTGACCTCGGACACCACTCTTGTGCTTCATGTTTCATATCAGCCTCTGGTAGTAGACAACTAATAAATTTTAGCACTACCTCACCAGTGACTGCTGGAAGAGGTTCTCTCCTACCCACCCTAAGAGTCTACAGGCTGCAGCAAAAGCAAGGGTCTCCACAGCTCCACCACTCCTCCACCCTGAACACCTGTCTATCTCTGATACTGCTTGGAAAAAAAAGAGACCATTAGCCAGATTTTTCTCCTCCTCTACCCAGGGGGGAAAAAATTATACACCCAGCTAAGAGTGAATTTTAAGTTAAATAGGTCAACGTACAATCATAAAAGCACCCTTCATCTGAAAGCACTTTACACACACCAATCCACCCAACACTAAAATGTCCACATTTGGGATGGAAAACAGCAGCTAATTAAGAGTGCATAGCAATACTATGGCCAAAATATCATCCCTAAAAGTGTGGTTTAAGATGCCAAAGAAAAGAACATTTCTATTCTGTCCCTTAACTGTGCCAGCTTCAGGTTCCATATCTACGACGATAATTTTTCCCCCCTTCTTCCAGCCTTGGACAGCACAATTCATAAGACTCAAGTCATCTGACAATCAAGTTACCTGCAGGATTCTAATTTGGCATAATTTCAGTTGGATTCATTTAAGTTGTGAGGGAAAAAAATATGTTCTTTCTACAAAATTAAGACTCTCTTTACTTCATTCAGTTACAACTGAAATCTACCTTTTAAAAGTTTTGTTTGCTGGTAAGTGTTGTCAGTGGCTACAGGTGTGGTGCTCTGTTCTTGTTTGTAGAGGATAACAGTTGGCAGCGTGCGTGTTCCCTCTGTGTGCTGCCCCAATTCTGCGCAGATAGCTGACACAGCAAACCCCGACAGAACCCCAAAGACCACAGACTCTAGTAAGGTCTGAAGGAACCTGAGCCACGTTTATTGTCAAAGCACAGTAATAGTTTCCTATAGGCTCTACAAGACATACTACAAATATGTGCCCCTGGCATGGACACAGATCAGTTTGCGGCGGAACACTCCACTGCCCCCTAGGCTGGACAAAGATGTGCATTCTGTGACCTAATTTTTATACAGTTACAGGACAGATTACTCATCTCTACTGACATATTGGAGGTACAGCCCCTTGACTCATTAGGGTGCTGTCTCCCCCTTTGATCATGTTGTTTCAAACAGATCTATTCATCATGCTGTCCTTTTAACCCTGTTTTTAAGATGCATCTGCCTGTTCCTTGTTATCTCTGTGGAGTGTTCTGATGCCATCTTGGCACAAGTTCCTCTTATTAGCACTTATGTGTGGATGCACCTGCTTCTAGAAGCCTTCTTCTCAACTTCTGTGAGTGGGGCCTGCCTCTGGCTCACAGCCCAGTTTTTGCTTGGCGATGCCTGGAACTACTTCGGTTCAGGCTTCAGGCCTCAGATTGGGCCTCTGACCCAAGAGTTTGTTTCAGGGCCTCATCTTACTACATTAAGGTAGGGACCAAGTCAAGTTACCATCCTCTAATTTAAACCAATTCTAGATTACAAAGTGAACTGAACAAGTTTACCCCATGTTTTTAACAGCGTAACTTCTGAGCTTTGTATACTCCCAAAATTATGTATTGAATCAGATGATTTGAGGACTGTTCAACCACAATTCTTTAAAAATATTTCAAACAGATTTAAAGCTTTACATAGAAATGAAGCATTCTGATCGGTGCCCAGGATGTACCAGCACTGACTAGTCTCATCTTTTCATACTAGGAAAAAACAAATTTCTTGAAGAACTGAAATTAAAAATATTTATTTCAAATGGCTGACATCACTTTGCCTTCAGATTTGTGGCAGCAGGACAGCAGAGTGCAACCACCAAAGAAATATACAAATCATCATATTTATCTATGAAACACCTTCCCACTCTGAATAAGAACATGAGTAGACCAGGCAACATGATAGTAACCAGAAGGTGCTAACAGCAAGCTGCTGAACAGCCAAAGAGGCAGAATAAAAAGTATTTTGTTGAAGATTAACTGGCTCAGGTCTGATGGCGTTGGGATAGTGTAGATATTATTTGACTTGTGAATTTATAAAATACCAATTGGAAACTTGTCCAATTTGAGGCTGGTATATCTAGGCTCCCAAAAACAAATAAGCCTCAAATAACCATCTTACTCCTAAGTCCAGCTTTATTCAGGAGGTGAGACTAAACCTTTAGTCATGAAGATAAAGTCCAGGTAGCTATCAAAAAGGATAATCCTCTGTAAATTTAGAGCAATTGTTCCAAGCACACAATCCTATCTCCAAATAAGCATCCCAACAAGCCTGGTAATAACATGCAATAAAAGTTCATCTCAGGAAAATTTTTAAAACAGATTTCTCTGCCCTCAAGGTATGCCAGACTTTCTTCCACAGGATTGCAAAGCTGGCACTCTGCATATTCAATATCATGGAACCTTGGTAAAAAAGTTTCCTCTACATACTGAAACTAGGGAATTTATTTAGAAATAAGTTTGATGCAGACATGAAGATACTACCTTGCAAAACAAGTTCTAGGACTTCTACAAAAAGTGGGGTTTTTATTTACAGAACTGGTGAATTCTGTATTTATGCACCTAACTTAAGTTGCAGGACTTACACAGTATGAATGAATAAAAGGTTACCTATTTCCTGTATTTTTTAAAATCCTTCATACATCAGCACAATCAATATCAACATTGTAACTTGAAAATGTCCTTAAAATGCTTGCATTTGAAACAGTCTCAGTAGTTGTAAACAGAACAGATGACCTTCAAATTCCTGTTGCAAGAACAATAGGTGAACTCCCACCCCTACCTTATACCTAAATCAAACACAGCTAGCAGCAGGCTCATTCAGGCAAAGCACACTCCATCTTAGCTCTCTTCTCACTTCCCAAGTTCTGCTGCCTCCTCTTAGGCACACCCTGATCCACTACATCAGTTAAACACCACCGAGGAAATGTTTCACTAACACCATAGAGCAACAATAGGCCTTCAAAAAGCATAAATATAACCATTTCTGCTACACAAACTGAAGAGCCACTACACATTAGTAAATCCAGGCTCCCAGGTTAAAAAAACCACTGTAATTTACCAAAATATTTTTAAACAGCCAATAAAAAGTTATATTTACAATTATGTTTAATTTCCTTTTCCATCTACATTTTTTTTTTTTGAAGATTTGGAGGTGGGAATGATGAGGGCAGATGGGTGGAGCAATACAATGGTCAGAGATATTACTGTTATTAGCTTCTGCTAACTCCACTGCAAGTAGTGAAACATCGGCTCCCTGCCAACAACTAAACCAAATGAAGACATTCTGGAATTTCAGCCTCCATTTCAGACTGTTCCTTCTCAACAGGCAGTTCAGCTATTTTATGAGCAATGTATATTACAATCAAATACAACATTGAAACATAGGATCGAACAAATTTCATGTATCTTTATAGCTAAGGTTTCTCTCTCCTTGTTAAACCCTATACATATATTTTCTATCAACTCAGATAACAAATTAAAAACTCCACATACTGAACTGATGTATTTGATTTGAAATCCCAAAAAGCAAGCAACTAGATCAAATTTGAAATGCTTTCCTTCCTTATTTGGATCCACACAGCACACTTCAGAGCTTAGGTTGAAATAGATTGGGGACAGTGTAAATTAACTATATCAATTCAAAAACTGGCCTTGCAATCTTAGCAAAAATTTTCTCCAAATTAAATAGAATTTTGAAATTTGATCAACTTTATTGATACTTAAATCTAGTAATTAAAATCCATCTTGAAGTGCAATGTATTATCTTGATATTAGTCAGTGTCAATTTTTAACTTGAAATAAGATTCCATATTGGGCTACAGAGAACAATGCATCAGAATTCCTTTCTGTATAGTTGTTTTGATATGCTTCTAACTCTGCACAAAGAGAAAATTCAGTTACACTGAACAATTATGTTTAATTTCCTTTTTTACAGCACCATTTGAACTATATATTGCAACACACCCTTTTGTAATGGTCATGTTTACCAAACAGTACAAGTGATCTTAGTCTACCAGATTAATATTAAAATCAACCCAAATAAAGGACAGTTCATTGTTAGATATGCTTCCATCTACTGGGTGCCATATTTACTATTATATCAAGCTCACAGGGTAAGTTTTGATTTTTAAAGTTTATTTCTTAGGATATTTGTAAGGCAATTATTTCAGATCATTTTATAAGTACTAGTTAAGATCTAATCCACATTACAGACTAATATTCTAAATCTATTTGGGCTGTGTGTGGGGGGGTGTTTTATTTTTAAATTTAAGAATGCTTTTTATGGAATAAGATGACTGGAAAAAGCATCCCAACCCAATAAGCTTCCAACATTTTCATTACAGCATCTGAATAAATCTCTTTAAAGAAGCAAAGAATCCTGTGGCACCTTATAGACTAATAGATGTTTTGGAGCATGAGCTTTCGTGGGTGAATAACCACTTCGTCAGATGCATGCATCTGACAAAGTGGGTATTCACCCACGAAAGCTCATGCTCCAAAACGTCTGTTAGTCTATAAGATGCCACAAGATTCTTTGCTGCTTTTACAGATCCAGACTAACACGGCTGCCCCTCTGATACTTGACATCTCTTTAAAGAGTTTTACCTTCCCTCTTTGACCAAGACATGCTATAATTCACTCTGGATGGAAATTGCATAATAGTTGACTGACTGTTCTGACTTCTGATTTTAGAGTTGAACCTAAAGCTTGGAAAAATATTCCAGGCCAGAATATTTCTGGAAAGAGGAATGCCTACCGTAGTTTCAACTCTGTCATGCCATATCATTTCCATTTTCAAAATGGCCCAGTACCACTTCTTCTTACCCTTTTCACCATCCCAATATTAAAAGCTCATTTCCTCCCCTATTACCCATAAATGTTTTCTGTTCTTTTTTCTGTTTTCCAGTTTGTTCCCTCACCTTGGAATGAGTCTTCCAAATTTTATACCAAGCTGGACAGATCTAACACTTACCCAGTAAGAATTCAAGGAACATATTTATGGACAGGAATAAAATATACATTCTCAGATTAAAATACATCAGAGAATCTTTAGTTTAATTTAGAGTGGTAGTGATGACAATGTAAAAAATTAACAGATTTTTAAAAACCACCACCACCACTTTCATCCAGCAATATTAGTACATGTCTCAATGAATATAGCTTCTTATAAGATCGGTAATTCTCACCTTTATATAACTCCTTCGAATGCTTCTAATGCCAAAAATTCTTTTGTACCAAATTATCTACAAGGAAGTGTTCCCCTTATAATAGGGGTTTTGAAGACAGTCAAGAATGAGTTTTCTACCCTAGTTCTTATAAATGTCAAAGTTACCACATGGAATAAGTAAAGTAACCAAGCTTTCCTTACCTTGTTCATTGCTCCAGGTTGTGGCCCTCTTAGTCCGGTCTGTCCTCCCATCTGGGGAGAGCCTTGCTGCAATGTCTCAGCCAACAAGTTACCAGCATTACCTATTCCTGGATTTGGATATGGCATGTTGGGTCGCCCTCTTCCTGCTCCAATTGAACCGTTCATGACTTGCCCTTGCATCATCCCCTGTCCATTGCCTGCAGCCAGCATTCCAGGATTCATGCCAGCATTCATCCCTGTGTTCATTCCCATGCCCGGCTGATTAACTGGACTATTTACTGCGGGCATCATTCCTGCAGTTGACTGGGCCGAAGGACCTTGATTTGGGCCACTTGTACCCATCCCCATATTTGGAGATGTCAACCCTGCCTGTGCCATGGGGCTTTTAACCATGCTGTTTAAGATTCCCATTCCAGGACTGTTCTGTTGGGTTTGACTTGCCATGCCTTGGCCTGGTCCCCCAACCCCCATATTGAGGTTTGGAGAACTACCAGCCCGCAGCAGTTCAGACAGCTGCTTATGTTTAGATGCAGCATCTTGTGCCATACCAAGACTGGTTTGCAGCTGATTAATGTCACCACCGTTGGTAAGTCCCAAATCTGTGGAGCTGATTAGTTCATCTGGCAAATCATGTTCCAGATCAAAGAGGGATCCAAAATCTAGAAGAAAAAAAAACAAGTTTTTAAAAATTCAGATCAACTAAGGATATCTGAAAAAAGACCCTTGGTTATTTTCTTCTGGTTTGGGTCAGATGAATAGCACACCTTTACATGAACTATTTGAGCAATTATTACAGCATCAGCTAGTATTTGAAGTTAGCCAGCTTGTCTTCATGCAGACCACCTCTAAACTTCAAAAACTTTTAATGAGATTACACCTTTTTTGTTTCTTTATGATACATGAAAAATGCCTCACTCCCAACTCCACATAAACCAATTTTGCTGGAGAAGCTATTGGAGTCTCAGAGCATGTTTGTGAGCTCTCGCACCTTAAGTGTGGGAGTTTTAGATTTTTAACAATGTCCTCTTCCAAAGTGTTTGTCACTGAAGTTAAATAGGTTTTAATAAACAAAAAACAAGGTTTTGAATCATTAAAAATCCCTTTCCCTCAATTTCTCAGCTTTCACTTAACTAAAGCTTTGTCTATACTATGCACTTTGTAGCGACACAGCAGTGCTACTATAAGGCACACAGTGTAGCTGTTGTTTGTTAGCAGAAGAGAGCTCTCCCGCCAACAAAAAACCTTCCACCTCTAACAAGTGGCGGCAGCTTTGTCAGCAGGAAAGTGCTCCTGCCGACAAAGCGCTGTTCACACCAGCACTTTTCGTCTGCAAACTTTTGTCTTACAGGGATGGGAGTTAACACCTCTGAACGACAAAAGTTTTGTTGTTCAGTTGCCAGTGTAGACAAAGCCTAAGTCAGTATTTTTTGGAACAGGCATGACTTGCAATTCTAGTGTAAAAGCGAAAAGAAGACTTCCTTTATAAATTATAGACTAGCTAAAAGGAGATGTCTTTTCCCTTCTTTTGCTGGTCACCTTAAAATATTATCCCAATATTGAGACCCAAAACAAAAAGTTACAAAATTCAGTGAATCTTCACTGGGTAATGCCCACTATGAGCCTACTTGGCTGCAAAGAGTAGAATTATAAGCAATGTAAACCATTCCTTCCCTATACAGGAAGAATATGAGAGTGAATGACAGCAGGATCAGGAATCAAACCCATCTCTCCACATGGCTATGCAATGTCACCGCTAAGGTAACAAACTGGCATAGTTTCAGATAGTTTGCATGTGCAGATGCTTGGAATGTTATTGGCAAGCTACATTACAACAGCCCCAAGTTTTCTTATCTAGGAAGATCACAAATATTTCAGAGATATGCCATAGGTACTATGCATCTCTTTATCTGTACTGAGTCATAGTGATCTGTGTATTATTTTTACAGTGTTAAATATAAACCAAAAAGTGTTTCCACAAAAGATCACCTACTATATTATGAATTCATACTATTTTAATGACTAAGGAGCATGCTGCCTAATGTTTACAGTTGGACACTATAGTACATAAAATAGTGATCAAGTTTAATTTTAAAAACTTTCTTAAAAACAAGTTTCATTTCATGAATGCTCTATTATAGCAGATATTTTACTTTACTTTCAAAGATAAATTATTCAAGACTTTGTTAGACAGCTGACAGTGTTGCCAATATACTATTTTCACACTATTACAAAGCTGGGTAAGGGGAAGTGCCAACTCTACTGAAAGTCAGAGAATGACCACAGTAGTCCTCACTAAAATATTAAAACTGAAGATGAAGAATTAGGATCAGAAATAAGAAGCAGGTTAATTCCATTAGATACTTGCTCAATAGGGATCACAATGATACAGTACCAAGTTGCAAGATCTTAGTATTTGCAGCCTTGGAAGTAAACATTACTTCAGAAATTAAAAATAAATAACCAAAAAAAGCCTTCTGAAAGTTTTGCTGCTGGGGATTCGCAAGAGAAGAGTTAGTTGGGTGGACTAAGATGAAGCAATTTCAGTTCTATTTAAATTTTAATGCCCCCATCACTGCAGTATCCAAGCACCACAGATAAAACTATAGACCTTTTGGGCAAGAATTTTGCTTCTACTTTCCAACCCTCCCTTATTACTTCATTAATTACCGCAGTTATTTGCCTCAGTGAAACGTAAACAGACCATCCTTTAGCCTCCATTATTTGGGGGAAGTTTGTGCAAAGGATAGGCCTTGCATTACACTTCAACAGTGGATCTTTCAATAGCAGCTTCCTTTTGACAGTCTTGTAATTTAGTTACTATCTTACAGATGAAGTTGAGAAGAGGAGAAAATGGGGCCCTTAATTCTGCTAAGCATACAGTTGCCCCCAGAAGGCCGGCCTAAACTTCATATAATTTCACATAAGGAGGAACAGAAAGGACTTCACTTGCTTACTGAGAACTAAACAAATACCAGTGAGTGAAAGGAAACAGCAAGGATTACAATGGAGAAGCATCTTAAAAAGATAGCCGGAGAGCAAGAGGATTGGAAAAGCAATAAAAAGGGACATGTGGTACCCTGAAAAGGCTAAAAATCCTGTCAAACGGCCAGAGATTATCAGACTCAGGTTAAGTAGTGTCAGACTAAGAGGATCAGTAAAGAAGGTCAGAAACAAGAGAAAAGTGATTCACAAGCTACAGTCCATGGTCCCAGCAAAGATGTGGAGAGCCATTCCTGGTAGTTAGCGGAATAAACCTCTGAGAACTAAAGCAGTGAAATTTTGCAAGAGAACATGGTCCATGAATGGTGCATCCTATTAAGTGAGTCACAGAACAAAAAGCCAGAAAGTCACTGAATAAGGAAAACTCCTGAATATGAACTCTCAAACCCCTCTTCAAAATATGATCAGACATAATTTCCATGGAAAGACTTGTGCAAGGAATTTAAGGCATATGCCAATCCTGTAAACTAGTATGAAATTCTTGTTTTCAGGATTCTAAAGCCACATTTGCCTTTCCTCATTTAAGGAAGAGATCACTTAGCATTTCTCTGAAGAGTTAAAAATCCCATGGGATTCTCCCTCCTAGATCTCCACTTCTAAGTACATGAGAGCAGAATTCTAAATTTTAAAGGTTTCTGGTCTCTAAGCACAACTCTAGCATCCAGAAATGTAAGCCAACCCCTAACTCTCATTGCTTTCAGCAGAGAGAATGCACCAACAAAACAATAGAAAATGTTTCCTCAAAAGGCAAGAAATGAACAGGTAAATGCAGAAAAAAGAACAAAATCATACTAGTTTGAGGGAAGGTGGCTGGGAAACAATCCTCTTGGCATTAAACATTCAGAGATACAGAACTATAAATATTCTCTCTTATCAATCAGGGTGGATAAAAATCAATGATTTTTTTTTACATCTGATTTTTTATTTAAATGGGATTTTTTGATAAATGCTCTCAGGAAAAACGTATCTAAAGAAAGTTATAATTAAGATATCTTTGAGCTATAATGTCTCATCATGGAATAGGGATTATAAATGTAATTCTAGAGTAAGAGAAAATATATTCATGTAACGTTTAAGAAAAGTTTTGTAAATGAGTTCCAACAGTTCACGGATTAGGGATACAATCTTATGGGTTCCAGGGGCTTCTGTATAAATTATTTAGATTAATCTTCCTAGCTACCCAATAAAAAACAACAAGGAATCCGGTGGCATCTTAAAGACTAACAGATTTGTTGATTTTGTGGATCATACTAACACTGCCATCCCTAGATACTATCTACTCAGTCTAGAAGATATCAGAGATGCTTAGTTTTGCAGTTCTCAAACTTTGGATGTGTCTCTCCAGAGATAACATGCTAGTTAACAGCAAAAATGTTTTTAAATAAATAAATAATATAGAGAGGAGAAATAACAGACCTCAACCTTATTGTCCCTTTGCAAATTTCTGTACACAGAGTCAATCCCTTACCTCTTTCTAAAAGTGCAAAGTTTCAAAAAGTTCAATGAATAGAAGATTGTTGGGAGCAGAATAGATCTGGACAAGGAGAAGCAGTCTGGAGATGAATGTGAGAAGGGCGGGACAAGGAGTAGAAACAAAAGTGAAACTGTTTGAGCAGCATATTCCAGACATCTTGAGGTCTGAGTGTAGCCTTCACTAATCTGAGATCTACCATATCATTCTCTCACTAGAAAGGAAAACCTATAATGGCAGCAGGCCATAAGAGAAACCCAGTTTGGGAATATTTTAATGAAGTTCCTTTATCTGGGGGTAAGACAGGTATGCATGCAAAATGTAAACAGTGCAACAAAGAAACGTAAGGCCTGGTTGCCCGAATGAAACATCATGAGAAGTGTTCCTTCTCAGGAGGAAGCTGCGCTGAAGATGATGAAAGGGACAGGTCTGAACATGCAGGATCTTCAGGTTGGTAAACTTTTTCTTTTATTTCATACTTCTTTCTTAAGGACTACCTGTCTTCCTTCTGGACTAGTCTTGAATTCTCATGTTTGAGCAAAAAATATAGGTGTTACTCTATAGATGAAGCTGTGATAAAACAAACAGCTGAAATAGGCAGATCTTCCTTCTACAATTTCACCTTTAAAGTAGCACTGAGTGTCAGTGAATGCAATGAGTAATACTAAATGGGCAGTATGGTAATAATAATTAAATAACTGCACTGACTTATTTTGTTTAGGAGAATCCATCCTCAACATACAGAATTCTGAAGACTATCCACCTTCAAGATCACCATAATTTTCTATACTTTGAGTTATCTGCCAATGATAGTGTTTCAGTTACATCATGTATGTCACATAGCCACAATATATCACCTGTAGCAAAAAGAAAAAAAATCATCATCATCCAGAAACCACCATAGATAAGTTTGTGATAAGAACCAGCAGATTACAAAAAGAGGTACTTGATGAAAAAATTGCCCAGTTTGTTTATGCAACAAACTCTTTTCCATATGACTGAGAACCCACACTTCATTCACAGGGTTCAGTAATTAAGACCAGGATATAGTCTACTCAGAGCAGACGTCGCAGGCAAATTGTTGGATAAAGTATATGAAAGAGAAATTGAGCAGTGTGCAAAAGATCGAGAGTAAAATTGTTAACCTGAGTTTTGATGAGTGGAGCAATGTCCCACAATGATTCTGTTGTATGTGCTTGTGTGACAACAGAAGGGAATGTCTTCCTTCTAGAAACAACTGATACATCAGGAAATGCACACAGCACATAATTACAAGAAGCAGCAGGAAAAGCTATAAGAAATCGTGAAAATAAATGCAACTGTCCAGTACGCAGCTTGGTCACAGACAATTCCGCAAATGTATTCAAGATGAGAAGAAATTTAGAAGAGAGTCCCAAACTAATAAGATACAGTTGCAGTGCTCATTCAGTGCACCTCCTACCAAAGACTTTAGTGTTCAGAGAACGCTAAAATGCAAAATACTTCTGTAACAACCACTTTGCGGCAGCTGCTCTAAAAAAGTGGGAGGAACCAAGCTAACTCTCCCACAAGAGGTGCAATGGAACTCAGTAGGTGTTTTGAGCACTAAGTCAAGAACTGGCTAATCTGATGGACAGTTTGTGAACAGAAGTCGTTGAAAAAAAATACATGGCACTGTCACAGCCAAAGTTCTCAACACTGGGCTTAAAAGAAATGTTGAACAACATGCTGAGTACCTGAAGCCTATTTCTGTAGCCCCAAACAACATGTAGGGAAATAGCTGTTTTATTGCTGATGCTGTTGAAATTTGGAAGGAACTGAGTAAAATCTTAAAGAGAGAAATATGCAATGACAGAGTTAAATTACAAGCATTAAAAAACACAAATGGGACAAGCACTATCTCCAGCTCATTTTCTTGCAAATATTCCCAATACTCAGTACCGAGGCCAAACTTTAACTGCTGAAGAAAAAGAGATTGCTTAATGTCCATGTCATAGTCGTTATCCCTCCATAATGCCAACTATAATAAATATCAGAGCTAAGGGTGAACCCATTCGATAAATATATGTTTGCTGATGATGTATTAAAGAAAGTTACACCAGTGAACTGGTGGAAGTCACTTAAGCACTGGATTCAGAGACTCTGGAAGTGATAATCTCACTTTTAACCAGTAGTAGCTTCTTCTGTTGGTTGTAGAAAGACTATTTTCTTCCTTTGAACTAATTCATTCCAAACTGGAAATTGTTTGGGACCTGAAAAAGCAGGAAAGCTTGTTTTTCTTTTCCAGATTATGAGCAAACAAGAAAATGAGGTTGAAGACAACAGTTAGCTGCAGAAGCCAATATTTTAAGTTTCTCATGTTGACCTGGCTGACACAGTCTAATTTGTGGGGTTTTTGTTGTTTTTTTTTTTAAATATTTCATTAACGACTTTAGTAAAAAACCATTTTAACAAAAACTAACCTGATTTTAAAAAATTTGAATGTCCAAATTCAAAAATTCATATGCTTGTTTTGTTAAAATATTGTATGTTTGCTGTTCAAGAAAAATATCCAGAATACATAATGTTGTTTAGTTAAATAAACAATGGTAAATGTCTGTCTGGTGATGTTCTCCTCCTAATACAGCATGGCAAGAAAATCCTCCAAATATTAATGATTAACCTGTTGAATTGGAGATAAGTCACTTGGAGGTGAACTAATAAATATCTGCTTCAATTACCTTTGGTAAATGAAATAACCAAATCATCCATTTTCTGATATAGCTGTAAAAATACTCAATTTTTTTTCAAAATAAATCACAAATATATATATATATATATAGTGTGTACCTTCTAAAAATTAAACCTTCATCCATCTCTGAGCTGTGAAGAATATGTATTGAGGTTGTAACAACCAACAAGAACGCACTGTTATGTAAAAGTCCATGATTAAATCGAGTCTACCTGATTAGGGGTCCTATATAAGGAGCCAGGCACTCAGGCAGCGGCACAGTCAGCTGCAGCGGCACAGGAGGCGGCGAACAGAGCGGCTAACAGGGGAGTTTCAGTGGGAGTTTCCAGGGGGAGGTTGCAGGGGAGACCAAGGCAGAGGAACCAGGAAGGCAGACTAGGGAAGAGGCAGGGGTCTGCGAGCAGCCCAACCCTTGTTGGTGGCCTGCAGAGTGGTGTGAGGCGTGGATTGCCAGGCACACAGTTGGAGCGCTACGATAGAGGCAGAGGTAGCAGGTGCAGACACACTGAGGATGACTGGATGCGGTAGCTGCGGCATGTACATGGTCCTAGAGGGAGCACCTGAAAGGAGTTTCACCTGCATGAAGTGCCGCCTGATAGAGCTGCTGGAGGAAAAGGTAAGGGGACTGGAGATGCAAGTGGAAACTCTGGCTGAGTTTAGAAGGGGATTTGAGCAGTTGATGGAACACAGACATGATGAGGCGCAGAGGACAAGCTCAGACGAGCGGATAGAAGCAAGACCAAAGGACTCTGAGGAGGGGCTGCTGGGTGAGGAAAGTGGACGGTGGAAGCATGTGACTAGGAGAACCAGGCAGAGGAAAAGACGGGCCAGTGATGGAGAAATAGAACTCAGGAACAGGTTTGCTGAGTTGGGAAATGAAGATGGAGCACAGCAGGCTGCTGAAGGACAAAGGGCGAGGAAGAAGAGGCGAGCAGCTAGTCCTGCAGAAAGAGGGGAGGAGTCGATGAAGGCGTCACCAAGTGTGAGCCCTAGGAGGACTGTAAGGGCGAATACAAATCGTAAGGAATTGCGACCACCTGCTGTGGGGGATAGACCGCAGAATCGCACTGTCGCCAGGAAAAGGCAAGTTTACGTGATTGGAGACTCTTTACTGAGAAGAGTGGATAGGCCTGTAACTAGACCTGATCGGGAGAACAGAAGGGTGTGCTGTCTGCCAGGGGCTAAGATACAGGATGTGGACCTGAGGCTGAATACGATCTTAGCGGGAGCGGGAAAGAATCCATTGATTATCCTTCATGTGGGAACGAATGATACGGCTAGTTACTCGCTGGACTGTATCAAGGAGGACTATGCCAGACTGGGGAAGAGGCTCAAAGACATCGAGGCTCAGGTGATCTTCAGTGGGATTCTGCCGGTTCCTAGAGCGGGGCGACGAAGGAGTGACAAGATTATGGCGATCAACAGATGGCTTAGGGAGTGGTGTTATAAGGAGGGCTTTGGGATGTACGGTCACTGGGAAGCGTTTACGGATAGACGACTGTTCGCTCAGGATGACTTCATCTAAGCAAGGAGGGAAATAGAATTCTAGGATGGAGGCTCGCCGACCTCATCAAGAGAGCTTTAAACTAGGAAGTTGGGGGAGATGGTTGGGAGATGTTCGGGAGATCTCCACGCCGGAATGTAACCTGGAGAGGAAAGTAAACAAAGTGAGAGGGGATAACCTTGTGGTCCCAAGATTTGATCCAAGGAGGAATAGTGGAGAAACCAGGTAGCGGGTGATGCTGGTGGTAAAAGGTCCCTGCACGACGGGGGAAAGAATGTCACTGATGCCAAACGCAAAAATTAAAAGGCCTGTACACTCATGCGAGGAGTCTAGGTAACAAGATGGAGGAACTGGAGTTACTAGTGCAGGAAGTGAACCCGGATATTATAGGGATAACTGAAACCCTGGTGGAATAGTACTCATGACTGGGCATGGGTATTGAAGGCTATGTGCGTTTAGGAAAGACAGAAAGGAGGCCAGGTGGTGGAGTAGCCTTGTACATCAATGATGACATTAACTGTAGCGAAATAAGAAGCGATGGAATGGATAAGACAGAGTCTGTCTGGGCGGAAAATCACATTGGGTAAAAAAGCAACTAGGGCTTCCCCTGAGATAGTGCTTGGCGTGTGCTACAGACCGCCGGGATCTGATTGGGATATGGATAGAGACCTCTTTAATGTCTTTAATGAAGTAAAACACAAAGGGGAAATGTGTGATTATGGGGGACTTCAACTTCCCGGATATAGACTGGAGGACGAGTACTTGCAAGAATAATAGGGGTCAGATTTTTCTGGATGTGATAGCGGATGGATTTCTCATCAAGTAGTTGAAGTACCTACGAGAGGAGATGCCATTTTAGATTTGGTGTTGGTGAGCAGTGAGGACCTCGTAGAAGAAATGGTGGTAGGGGACAACCTTGGTTCGAGTGATCATGAGCTGATTCAGTCAAACTAGATGGAAGGATAAACAAATGTAGATCTGGGATTAGGGTTTTTGACTTCTCGAGGGCTAATTTTAAAGAGTTAAGGAAATTAGTTAGGGAAGGGATTGGACGGAGGAATTAGTGGATTTGAATGCGGAGGAGGCCTGGAATTACTTAAGTCGCAGCTGCGGAGACTGTCGGAAGCCTGCATCCCGAGAAAGGGGAAAAAACCATGGGCAGGAGTCGTAGGCCAAACTGGATGAGCAAACAACTCAGAGAGGGGATTAGACAAAAGCAGACAGCTTACAGGGAGTGGAAGAAAGGCAGGATCGTAAGGAAAGCTACCTTGGTGAGGTCAGAACATGTAGGGATAAAGTCAGGAAGGCTAAAAGCCGCATTGAACTGGACCTTGCAAAGGGAATCGAAACCAATAGTAAAAGGTTCTACAGCCACATAAATAAGAAGAAACAAAGAAAGAAGAAGTGGGGCCGCTATACACTGAGGATGGAATGGAGATCAAGGATAACCTAGGCATGGCCCAACATTCTAAACACGTACTTTGCTTCAGTTTTAATAAGACTAGTGAACCTTGGGATGATGGAGGGATGATAAACGGGAATGTGGATATGGAAGTGGATTTACCGCAACTGAGGTAGAGGCCGTACTTGAACAGCTCAATGGGACGAAGTCGGAGGGCCCCGGACAATCTCCATCCGAGGATATTAAAGGAACTGGCGCGTGAAATTGCGAGCCCGTTAGCGAAAATTTTTAAGCAATCGGTAAACTCGGGGGTTGTGCCGTATGATTGGAGGATTGCTAATGTAGTTCCTATTTTTAAGAAAGGGAATAAAAGTGATCCGGGTAATTATAGGCCTGTTAGCTTGACGTCTGTAGTATGCAAGGTCTTGGAAAAAATTTTAAGGGAGAAAGTAGTCAAGGACATAGAGGTCAATGATAACTGGGACGAATTGCAACACGGATTTACTAAAGGTAGATCGTGCCAAACCAATCTGATCTCCTTCTTTGAGAAGGTGACGGATTACTTAGATAAAGGAAATGCGGTAGATATAATTTACCTAGATTTCAGTAAGGCGTTCGACACGGTTCCGCACGGGGAACTGTTAGTCAAATTGGAAAAGATGGGAATGAATATGAAAGTTGTAAGTTGGATAAGGAACTGGTTAAAGGGGAGACTCCAGAGGGTCGTATTGAAAGGTGAATTGTCAGGCTGGAAGGAGGTTCACTAGTGGAGTCCCTCAAGGATCGGTTTTGGGACCGATCTTATTTAACCTTTTTATTACTGACCTTGGCACAAAGAGCGGGAATGTGCTAATAAAGTTTGCGGATGACACAAAGCTGGGGGGTATTGCTAACACAGAGAAGGACAGGGATACTATTCAGGAAGATCTGAACCACCTTGTAAACTGGAGTAATAGAAACAGGATGAAATACAATAGTGAAAAAGTGCAAGGTTATGCATTTAGGAACTAATAATAAGAATTTTGGATATACGTTGGGGGCGCATCAGTTGGAAGCGACGGAGGAGGAGAAGGACCTTGGGGTGCTGGTGATAGCAGGATGACTATGAGTCGCCAATGTGATACGGCTGTTAAAAAGCAAATGCGATTTTGGGATGCATCAGGCGGGGTATTTCCTGCAAGGATAAGGAGGTGTTAGTACCGTTATACAAGGCGTTGGTGAGACCCATCTGGAATACTGTGTGCAGTTCTGGTGCCCCATGTTCAAGAAGGATGAATTCAAACTGGAACAGGTTCAGAGACGGGCTACAAGGATGATCCGAGGAATGGAAAACTGCCTTATGAAAGGAGACTCAAGAGCTTGGCTTATTTAGCTGGCCAAAAGAAGGCTGCGGGGGGATATGCTTGCTCTATATAAATATATCAGGGGGGTTAACGTTAGGGAGGGAGAGGAATTATTTAAGTTTAGTACTAATGTAGGCATGAGGACGAATGGGTATAAATGGATATTAGGAAGTTTAGACTTGAAATTAGACGAAGGTTTTAACCCATTAGGGGAGTGAAGTTCTGGAACAGCCTTCCGAGGGAAGTAGTGGGGGCAAAAGACTTTCCTGGCTTAAGACAAAGCTTGATAAGTATATGGAGGGGATGTTATGATAGGATTGTTAATTTGGGCAATTGATCTTGGATTACCACCAGATAGGTCTGCTCAATGATCTGCGGGGAGATGTTGGATGGCATGGGAACTGAGTTACTGCAGAGAATTCCTTCTTGGGTGCTGGCTGGTGAGTCTTGCCCACATGCTCAGGGTTAGCTGATCGCCATATTTGGGGTCGGGAAGGAATTTTCCTCCAGGGCGGATTGGCAGGGGCCCTGGAGGTTTTCGCCTTCCCCTGCAGCGTGGGGCACGGGTCGCTTGCTGGTGGTTTCTCTGCAGCTTGAGGTCTTCAAACCAGTTTTGAAGATTTCAATAACTCGATCCTGGAATAGGGGTTGTTATAAAATTGGATGGGTGGGGTTCTGTGGCCTGCCTTGTGCAGGAGGTCAGACTAGATGATCAGATTGGTCCCTTCTGACCTATGAGTCTATGAGTCTAAATCATGATTTAAATAAACCTGATTTAAATGAAATCCACCCTGAAAGATATCATTTGCCAAGATTCTCACTTCTGAAGAGTACAAAATGGTTGTCTCAGGAGAATAGCAGTAAGTATTAACCAAAAAATGAGGTGAACTTGAGCAAGGATAACTGTATTTTGTTTTGTTTTTAATGACAGGTAAAGTCAAATTGAAACCCAAATCTAAAGTCTTTTACAGCCAAAGGATAGGAAACAAACACCAGACAATGTTCAAACTGTAGGATTTTCCTTTCAAAGTCAACCAAACTAGTAGTCTGAAGACCAGCGATGAGTTTGTTCTCCCACATTTTACAGACAGATCCCGTTGGACTGAGGGATCAAAATATGGACAGCCTCGGGAAACTGATTTCAGCAGTACTGCTTTGTGTGTACTTATGCAAATGACAGAGTCACGGCTCATTTCATATTCATATTTATTTGCAGACAATATGCATCTTAAGGCAGACAGTGGAGGCTGCTTTGGCTCTGACCAAATCAGCACTGGCATGGCTCGGCCACTGACCAGCTAATCAAGAACCTGGTGTCAAAACTTAGGAAGAGGAGTCGGCTTTCCACACCCTGAGTCTTCTGCAACCTAACTATCTTTCACCCAGAATGCACCAAAGAAGATCTAACCAAAGTAGAGGAGTATGAAGACATTTGATCATCAAGGTAATGATTTATGATCTCTAGAGACATCATGGCACCCTCCAAAATAATGAAGAGTGTACTACATGGTGAAATAGGCACTCTGGTTAAGCTCTGAAGTAAAGCACAGAAGTCACCAATACCCATGAAGCAACCTTCAGCATTAGGGTGGTTCAGAAGGATCCTATATTAGGTGAATCTGGGGATCCATTAGTACCCTGGGTTCACAGGTAAAGTGAAGATGTAGAGAAGAGGGAATATTTCACCCTAAGTATCTGATGATGGGTTACGGAGACAGATGACCTGTTTTAATTAGGCCATATCCAAAAGGTTACCCACAAAAATAGCATTAGCATGGAATAGCCTCAAGGTGCAAAGAAGATATGAAACAGTTCTCTTATGAACTGCACCAACAGCAGATACTTGTGTTATGTCCAAAGGTCCCTTTGTCAGCTACTGCCCACACAACCATAGAACTCATCTGTGAAAGAAAACACCCCATGAAATGTTACCCTATCAGGAACCATATCATGAGCAAAGTATAGACTGAACAAGTTGCTTCAATCCTACAGTCTTTCACAGACAGAATACGGACAAAACCATAACTCTCATAAGCCAACAATGGCCAATTTGTGTCATCACTCAATTCCCTCACGTGTTCTCTTGCCTTATGGGACAACAGCTCTAACCTCTCCCTCATGCTGCCAACTATTAACACACCTCTCTTTACAGCAGCCACAGCTTTCCTGCACTAGCTTGAGTACACAGTCTTCTCCTATCTTGGTCCATCCATTAATATGTGGATGTTCACTGACACCACCAAGAACTTGCACTGCTAGGGCTCATCTTAAAACTTCCTTACTTCCAACAAGTTGAGATCTATCTGCACACCATGGGATACACATGTTAACTCAAGTCAGATGAAGCCTTCTGACCTTACAACAGGATGGTAGTTATTCCCTGCTGGCACTAAGCAAGATATAGACCAGCTGGTCTCAGTCATGCACTGAATGTGGTTCTTTTTTACTTTCATACTGTGTGAGCCATCTCTTCTGGGGATCCTGGCTCTTCTGTGTTAACACAGATCATTTTGGTACTGCATGGGTTTTATGAGTTTTCCAGCCTGCAGCACGTCCAGGCATTCAGCCTTGGAGTAGTTTTCCTCCTACCACTCATTTGGAGACTCACCTGACACCTAGGTGGCCTTAAGTTACTCAAATTCAGACATTACTGTAACACTGTTGCAAAAAACAAAAAAACACAAAAAAGCAACAAACATCATTCTGGGATCTATTAGCAGGAGTATTGTAAGCAAAACACAAGTAGTAATTCTTCCGCTCTACTCCACGCTGATTAGAGCTCAGCTGGAGTATTGTGTTCAGTTCTGGGCACCACATTTCAGGAAAGATGTGGTGGACAAATTGGAGAAAGTCCAGAGAATGAGCAACAAAAATGATTAAAGATCATAGACATAAACATGACCTATGAGGGAAAGATTTGAAAAACTGGGTTTGTTTTAGTCTAAAGAGAAGAGAAGACTGAGAGGGGACATAAGTTTTCAAATCCATAACAGGCTGTTACAAGGAGGAGGGAGAAAAATTGTTCTTAACCTCTGAGGATAGGACAAGCAGAAATGGACTTAAATTGCAGCAATGGTGCTTTAGTTTGGACATCAGGAAAAACTTCATAACTGTCAGGGTTGGTTAATCTCCATCATTGGGATTTTTAAGAGCAGGTTATTACTTAATCCTGCCTTGAGTGGCAGGGGACTGGACTAGATGACCTCTGAGATTCCTCCCAGTTCTATGATTCCTAATCAAGATCCTGAAGGTGAATTTGATCTTTAACATGCTAGGAGCTCAGTGCCCTAGCATCTCAAAGGTGGAAAACAGTATCTCTAACGTTATTTACATTGCAGTAATGCCTAGGAGTCCCAGTGAGGACCAGGACCACATTGAAAAAGGCACAAACAGAAAACAAAAAATGGTCCCCATCACAAGAGTTTACATTTTAAGCAAAATATATCCTTGCCGATTACAGAGCAGAGAAGTAAACTTGCAAATGGGCTGAAGGCACTCAGTGCTAGTCCCTCTTCATGTTTTCTGGCTCAGGCGAATCTCAGTCAGATTAGAAAACTGGAGGAAGTTCTCCTCACTTAATTAAGATTAGTCTTACTTGTTTCTGAAAGTATATTAACAGGTCTTTCTACCAAGTTTCTGGGTTGTTAGCTTCTAATAGTAGAGGGAGAAATAATCCCAATTTTTTGGGAACTTGTTCCAGAGGCCTCCAGATACCTCAGGAGATTTTTGACCTCATTGCCTAAATGTGTTCTGCAGATGGGAACAATGGTCTCAAAGTAGTCAATCTTCAAAGAATAGGTGTTTAATTGAAATGACAGTGTCTTGTATGCACAGAAATGCCTGAAGGATCTTGGCAGAGAAGCTGTGTAAGATGACAGAACATGCAAGGTAAGCCTTGAGGTAGATTTTTATAGCAGGCAAGACAAGGCCTTGAGGCTCCAGTCTAGATTCCTCTTTATAGCACTGCAATGGGAAGAGAGATTAATCAAAGTGGGACTTGAAAGAACAATCATCCTTCTGAACAATCCATCAGCAGCCCTGATATGCATCACTAAAACAGACTATAGAATAGCTCTTTCTGATGTATAAAATGAATTAACGAGTGGACAGGGCTTGATACCAGTGCTTCTCTCTGCTTTGTCCAATGGATACTTCAAGCAGCATTGTCTTGTACTTGGCACACTCAGTCTTCCATATCAGGCAAAACTATCGACAAGCGCTCAGTATTCCATGCAAAATGCCTCATCAGGACTCCAACCCTAGAGCCCTGCAAGTATTAACAGGTGCACCTCAAAGCTTTACCATCAACACTGACTGCTGGGTGTCACACAATGCAGGCTACTGCATATGAAACTTGGCATCTCTTTTGTACTTTCAGGCAGACGCAATGGCCATGAAATGCTGAGATCAAGACACTCTCTGCAGAGAGACCTAAAAGTTATCCAGAACAAGGCTTAGAAGCAAGAAAGAAAACCAACCCACAGGACACAACTAAGCACCATAGTGTAACCAGCTGTTTGGGTTCACAGTTAAGCAGCTACACTGGGGATCCAAGAATGGAGGCTCATGACCTAAAGTACCCTACAAAAAGATAAGCTGAGAAGACAATAAGCCAAGGATCCTCACAAGGCAAAACATTTAGATGCCCTGAACAACTTAGTTCAATACCCTGAAATACAGATAAAATGTCAAATAATGCTAAGGAGGAGGTAAAACAAAGTACTACCAACACGCTCTGAAAGTTGCAATATTAGAGCCAAAAGGTCTCCTGATGGGGAGACAAAATGACTCTTCCAAGGAGAGAAGTGACATAGAAAGAACCTCAGCCAGGGAGAGACTGAAGTAAAAAAGGAAAACTGAAGCAACAAGAAATTGAACTGCAGTGAAGAGTCGCTACTTTAGTTGAAGTGGAAAAGCTCCTGTGGGGAGTCCATCACTGACTGATCAAGGAAAACACTGGAAATTTCAGATGGCAGCCACTAGAAGAAGTTCAGGTGCAGTGTGATCGCCAGTAGATGCTCTGCTGTTCTTTGGGGACAACCACCATCACTAACAACAACCTTTAACACTTGCAGAGTTCCACCATCCTGTTCTGTCTAGGAAACATTCAGGAGTGAGGATTCTAACAAATGGTATTTAGAGAAGGTCAGATTTATTTGCCCTTAATGGGGTTTGACAAAGTCCAACAGCATTTTCATTGTAAACCCTTCTCAAGCAACAATCCCCTTCAAGGTGAAATTTAGTGATAGTTTTTTTCCTACTTGTTTTAAAAATTGTGGAGCCATTTTGAATTAGAGGGCAACCAGGTATTAACCATACCACTGCTGTATTCAGACAGAATCCAGTAATTTGATTTAAGATCAAATAAAGGCAGAAATTCAAACAAGACCTAAAAAAGTACAAGATTCAGAGCCACAAAAGCTATTGAGTTCAGCTACACAAACCACACAACATCCTAGGATGTTAGTTCCTAAACAACCAGAAGTAATTTCACCTCTTTGTGCCTAGAATACGAAAGTTTGATCCAAAGCTGCAATTTTTTTCCCCTGTATCTGTTTCAGGAAGCTATAACCTTTTTGCTTTAATACATCATTTGTCTTTTGGAAACCCCAAGAGCCTCTGGCATTAGGTTTTTAATTCTCCTTACTGTAAGAAATTGTGGGTTTTGCTTCCCCTCATCACCACATCATACCCCAAAGACCCCACTGTAATGCAGTATTCATGTGCATTCTGCCTCAAGGAACTCAAAAGGAAAATAAGATGCCTGATTTCAAAGTTTGGGACTGCAAGCAAAATCCTACCCAACAGTTGTGCCTAACCAGAACAACTTTTCAATACCTCACGTTAGAATAATCAGAATCACTGTAAGTTTGCAAATAGAAGCCTATAAGCCATTTTAGGAGCGTAAACCAAGCGTTTCAGACAGAGGCTCATAGCAGCAACCCAAAATTTCTTGGTGAAAATGCAGTGGCAGACGTACATATTACCTCATCTACTAGTTTTTTGGTTTGTTTGTGGGATTGGGTTTTTTTTTGGGAGGCGGGAGAATTGTCACACATTTGATATAGTTAATTTGCAAAGGGAAAGATGACAAGTAAATGTTATAAAAGGCCATTTATTGCTCTAGCCCAATCTGAATTTATCTTGGGGTGCTCACTCTTTGTGCAAATTCATACACCGTGTAATTGTATACACCCCACATTCACCGCACAGCTCTTCCTCAAAAGAAAACATTCCATTTTGCTCAGAACAGTGATCTGAAAGTTCACTCAGGGCCTGATCCAAAGCCCTCTGAAGTCAACAGAAGGACTCTGACTTCAAAATGGGCTTTGGATCAGTACCACAATCAAGAGCACTAAAACTACTGAGCCATTTCAAAGAGGTTGTAACCCAGTTTCCATTCTGTTTTTATTCTGGATTTGACATCTGGAGAACTTTACTACTTCAACATTAAACTGATTAATATGTTAAAGATTTGTTATTAATTAGTCACTAAAATATTTTGAAATAAAATGTTTATAAATGATCAAGAGTGCTTTTCACCAACATGAGCTAGGGAGACATATCAGTTCATTCATCATTCTGAAAGCGAACAACAATAACTTAAGGAGAAAGTTAAAAAAGTTATCTGAGTAAACCAGATTTAAAAATACACAATGCAAAGCCTCTACATTAGTTTTGTTCAGTGACTACTGGTTCAAGTTATAAACAACATGAGGGGCCTTGGACATTAATAGTTAATAATGGCCGCAATATACCACAGTAAGAGCCTAGCTTAATTTTAACTGAAACATTTTGTTAATCAACTTATTGCATAGTACAGGGATCAGCAACCTTTCAGAAGTGGTGTGCCGAGTCTTCATTTATTCACTCTAATTTAAGGTTGTGTGCCAGTAATACCTTTTAATGGTTTTAGAAGATCTGTTCCTCTAAGTCTATAATATATAACTAAGCTATTGTTGTATGTAAAGTAAATAAGGTTTTTTAAATGTTTAAGAAGCTTCATTTAAAATTAAATTAAAATGCAGATCTCCCCGGACTGGTGGCCAGGACCCGGGCAGTGTGAGTGGCACTGAAAATCAGCTCGTGTGCCGCCTTCGGCACCAGTGCCATAGGTTGCCTACCCCGGCCTAGTACATTCCTCAGCCAAGGATATGCCACCTATATATAGCATAGGCTTTGTAAAGCTAGACTGACTCAAAATAATAGTCTAAGAAAAATATATAAGCTTCAGACAGGAATTTCATTTGTACAGCTTTGACACCAGCTTTAAAGTATAGCAGTTTTCAAATATGTTAAGTTTTACTGAAGAGTCTCAATTTTCTGAGCACTATGGGCCCTACAACAAACTGAAATTAGAGGTGAATGAGCCTATTTTAGCATACTAACATTGTGGACCACCAAAAGAAAGCACAATGAAGCAACCATTCACTATTATGCCATGGATGAATTTTCTACCTGGAATACCAAAAAAAGTCAGTAGCCCTGCAGTACTTTGCGACCTTTGGTTTAAGTAGTCTATAGCTTATTTGCAAGGTACTCTAGCTTACTAGGACAGCCCACCTATTCATCCCATAGTTTTTCTCTTTGTAGATTGTAAGTCAGTCAGTGGTTTGGGTTGAAAACATTAATCTACAGCAGGGGTCAGCAGTCTTTGGCATGCAGCCTATCAGGGTAATCCACTGGCAAGCCGCAAGACATTATGTTTACATTGACCGTCCACAGGCACGGCTCCCCGCAGCTCTCAGTGGCCGCGGTTCACCGTCCCCAGCCAATGGCAGCTGCAGGAAACAGCGTGGGCTGCAGAGATGTGCTGGCCGCCGTTTCCCACAGCTCCCATTGGCCGGGAACAGCGAACTGCTGCCACAGGGAGCTGCAGGGGACTGTGCCTCTGGACAGTCAACATAAACACGACTCGACTCGCGGCCTGCCAGCAGATTACCCTGATGGGCCGCATGCCAAAGGTTGCCGACCCTGATCTATAGTCACTATACATTTTAGAAATTCCTCTGTAGGATAATCACCATGGCTCACTCTCGCTCATGCTTCCCAGCAACATCAGCAGAGACTTGTAACTGATGTGGTCCTGAACTCCAGCATCCTGTTGAAAAAATCCTTAATAGAGGAAGAGTGCTAATATAGGCATGGTTTTGCACTGGTGTTGTGGAAAAGGACAGGAGGACAAAAGAGAAAAACTTCTCTTGCCATTCTACCTCATCCCAGCAGCGGTGAATCACCTGTACTATTGCCGCTCCTGCACACAGCATTTTCACAACAGAAGTGGAGAGAATCTAACTAGGGTCACATCGATTCCACATCTCTGCTGATGCAAGTGTAGCTGAAAACTACACACCTGGCTGAGTCACCCATTACAATTCCCCCATCTAAAAATGGGAGCTGTTCAGAATTCTTGGAAAAATGAAGTGCCAACATTTTCTTTTAAAAGAATCCTACAACAAAAGCACATCTGAAGACAGTTATTTGTATATGACAAAGTAAAGCCTTCAAAATACGTAGAAAAGTTAAGTGACATTTGTCATTTTGTGCTGTGATTCATATAACAACATAATATCAGGAAACATGCTTTAAGAAAGAACTATCGGATCATGCCCAGGGACGCTGCTTTACCGCTTAGCAAATAAACCACAGTTATTTTATACACAGGAACCTTTTATGTCTTGCTTGTCGGATTCATGTATCCAAATTCAGTGGGATCACGATGTTTTGCATGTCACTGAATACAACCATATGCAGAGACAGATGTATTTTACTTCAACCTGCTGCTACAGTTTTGGTAAAGCCTGAGAAGCCAAATCCTTGGAGACCCATATAAGTAGTTTAAGCTGACAGGTAAACAAATCAGCAAAATTACTTAGTTTGTCAGATAACAAATCTAAATGACTTTGGGCTCAATCTCCACAGAGGGGCACTGGTTAGTGTACAGAGAATGGTTAAAGTAAGATCATTACATCAACAGAGCATGCACTGGAAGACTGTCCCACTGAAGCATGTGGGCAAGTCATGGAGGAGAGACTAGGGACAACCAACCAAAAGTAGGGAAAAAAAACTTGCAGTGGATATACTTATTAGTCCCATTAAATCCACTGGCAGAGAAAGACTGCTGTACACTTTGGATATAGCAATCCATAGAAAAGAGCCAGAATTCTTCCAGTAATATGCTTAATCTTCCCCACCTCTACATAACCCACAAGCATTAGTTAAAAAAAAGTCTCTACACAAGTGTTTTAACAAAGAATTGATTAAGGATCTGAACTGATGGCTCCTTTTACGCAGAGTTAAGGATTCAGCCTGAAATAGATCATTTAACAAGAGACCATCTCAACAGCATTTACTAAAATTAACTAGGTTTTGTTGGAATCGAGCATCTAAAATTCCTGAATTCAGCAGCAAGGTTTTCTCCTGAAATTTCAGACATCCATTTGTTAGTTGCTATTTCCTTTTAAGTAGTACACATCCCCTTCTGATCTCAGGTGTCTACACTGTACAATGCCCAGGACTTAGTTTTTACTTGTAGTTTGCATAATACACAAAATTTATATTTCCATAGAGCTTTACTTATATATATATTTTAAATTTTAAAATATTAAAATTTAAAAATTGTGTAGAACACTGCAATTTTACATATGCAATTCAGTGAGTGTAGGAAATAAAAATAAATAGTTATAGGTATCATAAGATTAGGAATGGAATGCAAGTTTGTGAAATCCGATTTTGGTCACTGATTTTTGAATCAACCACCATAGAAATATCAAGTTACCGTTCTCAAAAATTTTATTCTAACCACAGGCCTCTTGACAGTCCACCTGACTACAAACTAAAAATTATTTCAGTTCCCTCACACCAATTTAGTGTCAATTAAAATAATAATTGACAACTGTAACAATATAGTACTACATTTTCTACCTGCCCAACCCCCAAATAAAGGGTTCTCTGTTTCTCTTGTAACAACTGACACCATTAACACTTCAAAAAACAAAAACAGGGAAGAGGGAAAAAACTAGAACTGGGTCTCACCAGGAAAGGTAATAAATCTCATTTTTAAATAATTTCTAATATTTAAATATATGTAATAATTTCAAGTCTGTTTTTTTTTTAATTACGTCTCTAATTTTTCCTGGTACCAGAACAAGCAAAATGAGTGAAAAATACATTTAAGTTATAAAAATAAAGATTTCCAAGTGACTTCTTGACAGTTGCCTACAGTGTGGTTGCTGATGGACAGTATTTCATAGTAAAGGGAATGTGAAGATGTGCGACTTTGTGATAGGGCACAGGAACATGAGTCAAGAGACCCAAGTTCTCTTCCTGGCTCTGCCACTTACCTGTTACATGGTCATGAACAAGTCACTTCACCTCTCCACGCCTCTGGTCTCTCTCCCTACCCTTTGCATATCTTGTCTATTGAGACTATAAGCTCTTTAGAGAAGGACTATAACTTACTACGAGTCTGTACAATGTCTATCACAGTCTCAGTTGCACAACTGTAATTAATACAAGTAAAAATAGTTTTATATGCTATAATACAAAAACTTTGTAAGTTATCTGATTATACAATTAAAGAGGCAGCAAATGAAAATAAGGTGAACTGCAACAGACTCACTCACCCAAGTTTCAGAGAGAAAGAGCACATGTAAAGTTGAAAGGGAGGGGAACTCAGGAGTAAGATCTGATTGCTGTGCAAGAAAGGGGCCAGGAGTCAGACCTGAAAGGAGAGAAGGCTAGAAAGAAAAAAAGATGAGGTCAAACAAATGGAGAGAAACTCCAAGAGAGTGCCTGAAAACTGGGTAGAGACTTTGTATCACTCTCTGAAATAGATAGGGAGCCAGATTAAAATTTGACGTGAGGTGTTTCTAATGAAGAAACAACCCTCCGTATTTTAAAAACCAATGAAAATTACATCTCCTATACAAAGAATTACAGTAAACCAGATGACAAAAGATGAGAATACGAATCATTTTTATAAGAGGAGCAAGTCCTTAAGGTTTTCATTACAAGAGAGAAATGTATACACCAGAGGTTGGCAACCTCTCAGAAGTGGTGTGCCAAGTCTTCATTTATTCACTCTAATTTAAGGTTTTGCATGCCAGTAATACCTTTTAATGTTTTTAGAAGGTCTGTTTATCTAAGTCTATAATATATAACTAAACTATTGTTGTATGTAAAGTAAGTAAGGTTTTTTAAATGTTTAAGAAGCTTCATTTAAAATAAAATTAAAATACAGATCTCCCCAGGCCAGGACCCGGGCAGTGTGAGTGCTACTGAAAGTCAGCTCGCATGCCGCCTTCGGCACACGTGCCATAGGTTGCCTACCCCGGTATACACCTTGGGTATGAGGGATGCAGAAGAATTAAGGGTCAAGATGAGAACAAAATCAAGATTTATACAAAACGGATACCAAGTGGAAGGGAGATTAAGGGGATGTACATTTGGCTCTATGGGCTACTGTTAATCAATAGAATCTGATTTTTGGATACGCCTTGCTGAAGGATGCTAAATTCCATGATACAAATATACATACAAATCTCTTCTACCACAAATCTGTATATTAACCGTTATCTCAGGAAATGATGGAGTTGTTTAATATTTTACAACTTACATTTCAAACAATATTTTTATATCCAACAACCAAAAGATCTTGCACTGTCTACTACAATGTTATGACATTTATCAAGGAATACAAAGTTCAGGATATCCTCTCCAAATACATAACACCATTTAACATACCTGATTAATGGAAGGAAGTCTTGCCCAAATTGAACTTAAAAAAAATTTGGTATTTTTGAAGACTATTTGGGATGCTGAATTGACATAAAGCACTTGTCAAGCATTTCATTACAGTATTAAGAAAAAAAGAATATAGTAGACTTTTATTCCAAAGCCTAGATCACACTGAGAAAAGGTTGCTGGGTATAAATATAGCAACAGAATCTAAGTGAAAGCTGCATCTACACTTTTTTTTAAAGCAGTGTTTCTGCTAGTATAGCTTATACCAGGTACCCAAATGAAATAGATTACATCAGCAAAAGCACTTTTATGAAGGAATGAGCAAGTCTACACGAAGGCTTTCACCAGGGCATAAATGTCACCAAAAAACCCTAACTGATATTTTCTAGCATAGACCTGGCTCAAGTGTTCAAATTTAGTGTTCTTTGAAGAACTCAACTCAGGGCTTCACATGCACAGACACATATTAGATCGCCTTCCCACCAATTTTTGTCAACTGTTCGCACTGAAGTGGTACCAGTACTTTTGTAACTATTGAGAAAATCTAAGATGTTCAGCTCCTGAAGTCAAGGGTTTTTAATGGATGAATTAAGAATTAAAGGGATGACAAAACAAAATGTAAAGTTTAACCATTAATTTACTAGAAGAAAAACCATTCACAATATCAAGATTTTCCGATACTCCTCAGTATCCGGTAGGTATAACAGTATTTTAGTGTTGGCAAATGATATGAACCTACAGTTAAACACTTGAGCTGGTTGGTAATACAGTATTCCCTTCCTGCTTCTTCCCCGGACAAGAAATTTAGCCTTTACTAGAATTTATTTTTGCGTTTAAATAAAACATTTTTAAACTGTGAAAGCTTATAAGGTAAACCATTTTCTATGGCTTCGGAGCAAACATCACTTTCAAGACAGGAAAGAAATAAACAGCCAAGGCTTCTTAGAAAGAGATCCAGCACTGTGACAGTGGGCAAGAAGCTACTGGATGAGCAAAGAAATTAGGTTTACTAGTGCAATCCATGTGAACACCTTTTGAATTTTCCAATGCATTTTGTGTTCTGAAACGGAATCCCAATACCTTCCTTTTTTGTGTGCAATCCGAAAACCAACTAACTGTATAGTCTTGGTAAGCAACAAAAAACACAATTGGGGATGAATTATGGCTTCTGTATGTTGAAAATATTTGACATCTGCTAGTTTCAGCTCTAGCAACTCAACTAGACTCACCACTGCTCTTAGGTCTCCAATCTGCCAAATCCATATTTTAAATTAACACTGAACCAAATAAGCCAACAGTGAGAAATATAAAAATAGAATTTCCCTCACACTTGCAAGCAGGGTGAAATGGCCACAACAATTCAGAAATTTCTGACTCCTCACTTTGCAGACTTCTTTGTGTTCATAATCTAATATTTAGATTACTGCAGGAAAAAAATGTAATGTTTCTAGTAAAGAATTAAGGCAAGATCAAAAGCATGATGCAATAATTATCCTAGGAGTGGGGCAACACACCCCATTCTACAGCTGAGACCTACCACACTACACATCACTAATTCAAAGTTACTTGGGGAAAAGAAAGGGAAAAAGCCTTAAGATATAGTAGAAACTGGAGTTGTGGTGGAAACAGGTTGACATGAGACAAAAAACAGTCATGCAATGGAAGAGAAGGAATATAACCCACAAATGATGGGTTTTGACTTAAACACCGTAATATTCAACTTTGTAAGGTAAGCGCACTTGTGAGATGAACACATACTACTGCCCAGGTAACAAACATAGTACTGTGCCTCAAAGCCCGGACAACATTAATGTTACTTAACATCAGAACCCAGAGAAAAGAAGTCTTCATCAATAACTACTGAGTAATTTCATATGAAAAATTTACACTATCCAAAGCCTCTGCATTACCTGTTGAATGAAGTAAAGTTTGAGTTTATACAAGTCTTATGAACAAAGTACATTCTGTTTTGTCCACTATTATGTCACATCTGAATTCCTAAGAAATAATTAAAATATATCTAGTAAGTGTTTGACCAGACCTATATAATGATTCCTCAACTATTAAGACACCCAATTCTCCTGATTAAAATGCTCACATTATATTAAATATATCGGGCATCTGCACTTGTTAAATAGAAATAAGCTCCTTGTAGCCTGGCACAACCAGTGTTTTTACACTTTCAATCAAATACATAAAAAAAGTTTCCACCTGTCCAACTATTCTAAACAGTATCCTGATTTCCCCCCCCCCACACAGACAAAAAAAAGCCTGAAGTCAAATTTGGAACTTTCCACACAATGAATGGGGGGGAGGAGGGAGAGAAATGATATGATTTTGAACTAAAACAATTCCCTGTTGAATGATCAACTTGACAGGGAAAGGAAATATAGGAAGGCTAAAAGTACTTGCTTTCTAAGTAATGCTAAAAAAATCAACCACTGGTCTGACAGGGTGGAAGAAGAGGAACTCCCCTCCTATCTCCTTCTTCTATTAGAGTCTGGACCTGTTGATTTTGGGACAAAAATGCATCACCCCTTTTCACAGTCTCTGTAAAACTGCCTATGACTTAATGTGCTCTAAAAGTTCCCAGCAAACTTCTGTTTTAAATTATACACAAATTAAAACTTCATTAATCCAGAACAAGGAAAAGATCAGCAAAAAAACCTTTTTAATTAAGATGATTCCAGTTAAACCAGTGTACAATTGAAAGCTAGACATTTAAACATCTTGTTTACCGTCTGATGGCCAGCCATTTTTTATTTATTTTCCTGGCAGCTCAAACAATTACAATGAACAAGAAAACTGGTGCCTACAAGGAACAACCACCTTAACTAGACAATGTATGGCATGGGGAGACAGATAAGAGTTGGGGGAGTGCCCAAAGTTTTCTTTTGGCTAAAAAGTCTAAAAGCAAGTTTTGAGAAACAACTAGGGGCAGGCTGCTCAGTACTCTCAAAGCAAAATGACCAAATACTTATCTGCATCTTAATAAGAGGCAGTGAAAAGAAGAACAGCTTATTGTTAATTTCCAGTACACACAGTTTAAGTTTGCTGGAGATTGGCACACCTAAAATTTACACCCTCTAGCTTGATTTCAGCACAACTATGGATTGTTCCTCCCTAAAAAAGAAAAGTTAAAAATCTTTGCACGATTGCAAAGAAAAAGCCCCCTTCATCTGCACAACCCAATAAACATACATGGGAATTTCAGACATTTTGGCCTCACAGCAAAGAAATGGAAGATGCAAAATGAACTGCGCTCCATATTGATTCTTAATGCAAATAAGATGAAACGCTATGTGTTTGCATGAAGATAAAAAGGCTCTTAAAAAGTCCTACACATCACTAAAATCTGCAATCTAGCTCTTTAAAAACTAAGACACAGCTAAATTTCTAACAAAAAACAGAACCGCTTTTCCTCAGAAAAAGAGCAGGGTGAGAAAGGGTGAAGGGAAAAGGTAAAAAAGAAAATAGAATAACCAAAATGCAAACAAGGGCTAAAAGAATGGAAGAGAATTCAATCCCTTATTCAGAAAAAAAAAGTGATATAAAATCTTTACATATAAGCCAGAAAACAGTACAGACAGAGGTGTGTGTGTATGTATATATATATATATATACACACACACACATACAGAGTTAAGAGTGATGAAGAGAATGCTTGTGTGCAATAATTGTATGCACTTAATCAGAATTAAGATACACAGAGAGTGAATTTGATATAATTATTACAACGAAAAGGATGAAAAAGCTAACACTGTTAGTCTTTTTCTGCAAATGGCCACATGCATAATAAACCAAACAGCTTTCCTCTCAATCACGTCCAACAAATAAAGGGCAAAAACAATTAAATACCCTCCGAGGAGATTAATACACATAGGTGCAGAGGAAAAAGGGGTGCAAATAGAAAGACAGTACGGGGGAGGGGAGAAGTGAAGCTGGAGGAAAAAAGATGGGGAAGAAAAGGCGAGAGAAAGGGTTCTAGGTATACAGCTGGGATATGGGAGGGGGTCTGGGCCCCTGAGACTGACCTGTGCCGTCGCTTGCGGACACGGAGAGCGCCGGTGAGGAGAGTTTAGGCCGCTTGGCTGAAGGCGGGCCCGGCTCCACCACATTCTCGGCCATTTTTAATTCTTTTTAGACAAACACAACGAGCAAAGAGACGGGGGATCCCCAAAATCTTCGCCTTCCTCTCGGGCCCCCGACGCAGCTGAAGACTAAGGAGAGCGAGCGACGGATCTGGAGGACGCAGGGGGCCAAGTTCCCCTTTTTCTGCCCCTCGGGTTCGGTTTCTGGTAGGGTGGCACCGGCTCAGCGGGGGGGAAAGGTGGGGAGTAGGGTGGGGAAGAGGCCTTTTCCCCCGGCCACGGGCAGAGGGGACGGGAAGAACACGGAAAGCGGCCCCGCCAGAAGTTAAAAAAAGGGAGAGAAGAGGCTGGTGGGTTTTTAGTCAAATTAATCCCGGCTGTTGTGCTGCTGGTGCTTCCTCATCTCTGCCACCATCATCTTCATCCTCCGGGGGGTCTCCTCCTCCTGCTGCCGCCTCACCGCCGCCATCAGCCTCTTCCTCCTCGGCGTCGTTCTCCTCCTCCTCATCGCCACAAGGAGGCGGGCGAAGGAGGGGAGAGGAGGAGGAAAAAGGAGAGAGAGAAAAAATCACCCTCCTCTAGCAGCTCCTTCCCTGTCCAACACCACCCTGCAAAAAAAAAAAAAAACCCAAAAAAAAACCCACCGCCCTCGAAGGGGCTGGAGGGGAGGAAGACAGCCCGTGTGCGGGGTCCCCAGCTCCCCCTGGTTCTTCCTCGCCAGGCACTAATGGCTGCAGAGAGGGGAGCTGGAAGGATGAGGAGGGTGAGGATAAGTCCCAGGAGTCTCCGCTTCACATCTTGTTGTGCGGGGAAGAAGGAGGGGTTGTTGTCCTGATGCAGGCAGCGCCGATCTCGGGATGAGGGTGCAGGGGCGGGTTTCAGCGCCCCCTCCGCGCGCGCTCTCAGCCCGAAGAGCAGGGTGTCCCCCAGAGCAAGCGCAGGGACCGATCCCAAAGCAGGAGGAGGACGAGGAGGAGGAGGAAGTAGGCGGCCCCTCCCCCCTTCTCTCGCGCTACCTTCCCCCTCCCCAGCGGCTGAGGATGGTTATTAGCGCTGGGTTTGGGCAGGGCGGGGGGGTGTTAGGCTCCTCTCTTCCCCCACCCCCTGCGCTCGGCGATGGTCACTCTCCGCCTCTCCCACCGCCGCTCAGGCGCTCCCGGGACGCCCTCTCGCCTCCGCCATAGGAGGCGGGGGCCCCAACGGGGGTCCAGACGCCTCCCAAAATACCGGGCCAAGAGGGGGAATCTGCCCCTTGTGGATTAAATAGACCGCGGGGGGGGTCTCTTCTGCTCCGGGGCGGGGTAGGACGGGGCTTTGAGCGAGGAGGCCGAGCGCGCAGGCTCCCTACTGCCTCTGCCTGGCTCTCGGCGGCTGGTTGGGGGGCTGGAGTGATGTACGTGGGGGATGGGTCTCGGACTCTCTCTTCTCTCCCCGTTCCCCGCCCGGGCCCCTGGCTCTCTCTGCGCTGCCCGCCCTCTGGCTCGCCCCGTCCGGCTCGGTCTCTCTCGCCCTCCCTCAGTCGCTCACACACAAACAAAATGGCGGCTGTTGTTTCTTCACTCTCCCGAGTCCTCACAGGGAAGCGAGCGACGGCGGCCGGAAATGAGCCAAGAGAAAAAAAAGGAGGCGGGGCTACGGTGGGGGCGGGGCCCCGCGGAGCTCGCACTCACAATGGAACGCGGGGGGTGGGGGCTAGAATGGGGGGGGAATCAGGGGCGGGGCTAGCTGCAGTCACGAGACCAGGTCGACCAGTCAGCGCGCGTTGCTCATCGTTCCCTTCCGCAAACTCCCTCACCTCCGCCTCTTAAAGGGGAAGGAGGACGAGAAAAAAACCCATTTCTCTCCTCCCCCACTCACACCGTGAATTATTAGTCGGCGGGAAAATGCAGCGCGGTGGTTGCTTGGGACAGGCCTGTTGTAATCCTACAGCTGAGGCGCGGGGCGGGGGGGACCTGGAGCAGGCAGCTCCTCTGCTGCACAGGGGGGCGGGGGCACGCCAGCCCGCGGTGCGGCTCCCCCTGCACGGCGTACACTGTATAGACAAAGGCCCCACAGCTAAGCCCCTGGATTTAGGGCCGGTGCGGGAGATTTCTCAGGTGTACGCAGAGCAGGACTTGGCCCATTTTCTATGTTGGTTTCTACACAGACAGCTAGGTATACGTGTGATAAGCTGCCTGCACCTATATGTATATTACATCATTGTGCTACCTATGGTTGATAAATCATTGTGCAGGCGCGTGATGCAAAGCTGTGTCCAACCAGCCTTGCAAAATTCCACCTTCTTGCTTGCCTGGGAGAAGCAATTTTATTTATTTAAAATACAGGCATGGACACGCTTTTCTCCCCCATTATCATCATTGCCAAGCATAGCTTCATAGATTTTGTACTGGGACTGATATGCTTTTATGACAATTTTGCAAGGTTGGTTTCTCACAAATACAAATACTGATCTCACCTACTCTACCGTGCAATGTTATTTACTATGCATCAACATTGTGCTTTGCTCTGCCCTAGTTATAAAGACAGTGCCCTTCCAGCAGTTTAAATATATGGCCCCTATCCTGCATCTTGTTCCATGTGGGCAGACCTCTACACCTGCGCACGGACCTAGTGATTTAAACCTGGCTCCGCATCTAGCCAAAGGGCTCCATGCATGCAGAACAAGTTGTAAGAGCTAGCCTAAAAGACAGGCAAGAATATATACAGGGATACAAAATCTGGTGATAACTCAGAAGGGGGAGTTGTTTGGTTAAATAAAAACAGTATCTTCTTTCTTGCCACTTCCTTTTTCAGGGTAAGCAACATTTATTGCCTTCTTTCAAAAGTCATAACTGTACACCTGGCTGTCAAGCAAATTAGTATTTTTACAGTTTGCTGATACCTGGTCGATGTACCATGTCTTTGTCCTCTCCCTTCGTCATCTTCCGTCCAAGATCAGCACAAGGGCCATTTTACCAATATAACTCTCAGGTTTCTGCTGGACATGTCCATATCAATGTAGCATAGCCCCCTCAAGTTGTCTTCAGTTGAGACAACCCTCATTAGGCCCTTTACAACCTCAGTTCTTTTTCTCTCAAGGAATGTCCAGTCATTTCACCATCTCCATATCTTCATTTCCATAATGGAGAGCATACTGATTTATTTTCTCGTGGCGGGCCAGGATGCTGTTCTGTACATTAGGATGGGTTGAACTACAGTTTTACTCACTACCTTTTACATATATTGGTATATTTTTATCACAGAGAACTGAGGTCAGCTCCTACCATTTTTACCGAGCAGCTTTGATATGATGCCAGACATCATGTAGGAGGGAACCATTGTCAGCAACCATTGATCCTAGATATTTAAATTATTTCACTCTTCTACACTGTCCGCCTGCAATATTCTTTGTGGTGAGTCCTCCTCCCTCTATTATCAAAGCCTCAGTCTCACCAAAGTTCACTGTAAGTCCCACTTACTCAAAACTGTGTTGCGCTTGTTCAAAATGTCTCACAATCTTCTGCACATATCACTAAGTCATCAGTGAACACCATATTCCAAGTTGACTCCCTTCATATATTCTCAGTTATCACATCCATGAAAACCACAAACAAAAAAGGATCCAATGCTGACTCCCAGTGCAGGCCATTTACAGGAAATGCTTGCTGTAGCCTCATATGGTTTGGACTCCATCATACATAACCAGATAAAACAGACATATCCTTCTGGCACACCTCTCCGTTGCAAATTCCACAAGACTAATTATCTTGGTAATAATCATATGCCTTCTCCAAGTCCACAAAGATTATACCCAGTTGCCACCCCTTTTTTCTATGAGCTTCTCCTTGAGGATTCATAGAACGATGGTGTAAATTTTACTCCTTCTATACAGAAGTCCCTGCAGATCCTTCCAGTTTTCCACTGATCCACACAAATGTTTTCCGTAATCTTCTCCCACATTTTCATAGCATGTGATATCAACTTAATTGGGCAACAATTAGCATACAGTGTAATATCTCCTTTATGTTTTAAAACAGGCATGTACCTATTGGGTTCTGGGTTAAAACAGGCATGTATCTATTGGGAAGCCTGCCCACTGCTAAAGGATCCTCCCCCAGCCTAAGGGGAGGAACCACAGGGCCACAGAACCCACTGAGTGTGGGGGACAACTAATAAAAGAACAGGGACAGGAGTGAGGTCAAAGGGTCAGAAGGAGGGAACCTAACGGGGACACCGAGCAGAGAACTCCGGACAGCGCCCACTGCTCCTCGAAGGCGTCAAGGGAGCCAGTGGACGCCGCCCAGAGGAACTCCGCCCAGATGCGTGATCGGACCATGGAGCGGAAGCAAGCCCCACAGTCACCGGAGTCTCCGTCGGCCAACCTCCCCTCCCTGGTCGCGTGGATGGCCTTTTTCGTCAGGGCGAGGAGGAGGTTGACCAGGAGGTCCCGGGACTTCGTGGGGCCACGGATAGGGAGTGCATACAAAAGGAGGTGAGGGGAAAAGTGTAACCAGAAACGTAAGAGGATGGCTGTGAGGAGCCGGTGTAGGGGCTGCAACCTGGCGCACTCTAAGTAAACATGCGCCAGGGTCTCCCTCACGCCGCAGAAGGGGCAGATGTCCGGGACAGGGGTAAACCGCGCCAAGTACACGCCTGTGCTCACGGCCCCATGGAGGAGCCGCCAGCTGATATCCCCAGTGGGCCTTGGGACCAGGGTGGAGTAGAGGCTGGCCCACCGGGGCTCCTCACCCTCCAGAGGTGGCAGGAGGTCCCGCCACTTCGTATCAGGGCGGGACACGAGGGTGAGGAAGTGAAGGGTGTGGAGCACGAGCGTGTAGAGCTGTTTCCTCGGCGCGGTTTGGAAACGGACCGGCTGCAGGTTGTGCAGCCGGCTTGCGGAGAAGGGACGGGGGGGCCGGTCGGGCCTACGGGGCAGAGGCCCGATGAAAAGGTCCGGAGGGCTTGGGGTGGGGGGTGGGCGGGGCGTGCCCTCTCGCAGGACCCGGTCGAGGTAGGCCCGAGCAGCGGGAGGCAAAGCTGCCTCCACCTCCTGGAGTATGCGCCAGGGAGTACAAGGTCTGGAGAGCCCCATGCGTTGAGCGAGCGTCAGAGGATCCAGCCAGCCTCTCCGGTCATAGTCCAGGAGATCTCCGACCCTGGTAGCTTCCGCCAGGACCAACCTCCGGCGCACCGCGGGGGACTCCGCCACCTGCACACGAAGCTGGGGATTGTGTAGCAGGGGCTCCACGAGGAGGTCGGCCCCCTCGGTGGCCGCCACGGACCTGGTCGCAGAGAATAGCTTCCAGGTAAAACAGGCATGTAGCAGGGTGGTCACCCACTCCAGCCTTAAAGGGCTTAAAACAGCCCAGGAGAGGGCTCTGGCTGGGAGCAAGCAGTTCCCAGGCTGTTTGGGGAAGCAGGCTCAGCTGTGGCCACGCTCCAATCAGGGCTCAGCTGCCCCTTATAAGAGAGCAAGGACCCCAGAGCAGATAGTCTCCTCTAGCTGAAGAGGGAGATGGGTCTGGCTGCTGGGGAGTGCACCAGAGGTGGAGCAGAGCCACGGGAAGTCCAGAAGGCTTGGAAACCCAGTAGACCTAGTGTAAGGCTGAATAGCTACTGGGGTTTCAGGGGGCAGCCCAAAGGTAGGTAGAGGCAGCAGGTCCAAACCCCCCTTTCCAGTGATGAGTGGCACTTACACTGCAGTCTGACCTAGGGAATAGGGGCTAGTTAATGACTGGCAGTGTCTATAATGAGGTGAGGATAGTGGGTGTGGGTTCCCCTGGGTGGGGAGACCCAGAGAATGGATGCACTGCCAGGAGACAGTGCCTGAAGATAAGGGGCACCTAGTCTGGGAGGGACATGGGGGGCCAGATGGCAAGCAAGACACTGGCCTGCAGAGGGCACTCTGGGTCAAAAGAGCTAATTCCCAGGATGACTGACAGGAGGTGCTGCAGAGGAAAGTCACAGCATTGCTACAGGGCACCACAAAGCTTTACACCATTAATCTGACAATTTCTTTTTCTTGAGAATATCATTTAACAGAGTTGTAAAATACTTGATACTTTCCCTTCCCAATGATGTCAGTGCATCCACCGGTACTTCATCAGTCCCAGGTGCTTTCACATTTTCTTTTTCAGAAGTGCCTCTACATCCTCTTCCTCCTGTATTTAATCTATCACACCACAGGCTGGCTTACAGATTTGTAGTTTTCTCTTGGAGTCTCCTCATTGATCACTCTCAAAATGATCACCCCAGACTTCATTGATTGGTTCACCATTCATATGCAATAACCTTGTTAATTTCTAATATAAGCAAACTCTTTTATATCCCTTATTGTTTTCTTTCTTGCCTAAGGGCTTGGCTACACTGGAGAGTTGCAGTGCTGGTGGTGGCTTTACAGCGCTGCAATTCACACACCGTCCACATTTGCAAGGCACATACAGCGCTGTATCTCCCTGGATACAGCGCTGACTGTAGTCTACCTCGGCCTGGGGAATAACGACTGCAGCGCTGATGATGCAGCGCTGCTCTGCCAGTGTGGCCACCAAAAGCGCTGTTATTTGGCCTCCAGAGGTATTCAGAAGTATCCCAGAATGCCTGTTCAGCCACTCTGCTCATCAGTTCGAACTCTACTGCCCTGGCCTTAGGTGACCCGCCCTTTAAATGCCCCAGGAATTTTAAAAATCCCCTTCCTGTTTGCTCAGCCAGGTGTGGAGTGCAATCAGTGAATCTTTCCAGGTGACCATGCCTCCACATGCCAAACGAGCCCCAGCATGGAGCAATGGTGAGTTGCTCGACCTCATCAGTGTTTGGAGGGAGGAAGTTGTGCAGACCCAGCTGCACTCCAGCTGTAGGAATTACGATACCTATGGGCAGATCTCAAGGGCCATGCTGGAAAGGGGCCGTAACCGGGACGCGCAGCAGTGCAGGGTTAAAGTGAAGGAGCTCCAGAATGCCTATTGCAAAGCCCATGAGGGAAACAGCTGCTCTGGTGCTGCCCCCATGAACTGCTGTTTTTACAAAGAGCTGGACGCGATACTTGGGGGTGACCCCACCACCAATCCGAGGACCACGATGGACACTTCAGAGGGGGGGGGAGGCGGAGGAGGAGGAGGAAACAGAGAGTGAGGGTACTGTGGTGGGGGGAGATACCCCAGAGTCCCAGGAAGCATGCAGCCAGGAGCTCTTCTCAAGCCAGGAGGAAGGTAGCCAGCCGCAGCAGCCGGTACTTGGTGAAGGACAAGCAGAGGAGCGAGTTCCCGGTAAGCAGCTTTTAGTTTCAGGATGGAAATGTTTCGGGAGAGGAGGGAGGGTTAGGGCTGCATGCATGCATGCCTAGGTGTGGAATAGCCCATTGATGTAGTCTATCACTTAGTGGTAATCGGCCTCGGTAATCTCTTCAAAAGTTTCAGCCAGAGCGTGGGCAATGTGCTTGCACAAGTTTATTGGGAGAGCCACTGTGGTCCTTGTCCCAGTCAGACTAACGTGTCCACACCACTGTGCCACGAGGGGTGAGGGGATCATTGCTGCACACAGGCAAGTTGCATAGGGGCCAGGGCGGAATCCGCATTGCTGTAGAAGACCCTCCCGCTCTTCCCAGGTGATCCGCAGCAGCGAGACATCTTCCAGGATCAACTCCTGTGGAAAATGTTGGGAGACTGCTCAGTGTAGGTGCCCCCTGCAGCTGTTTGCTTTTCTCAACGCACAGAAACCCCAGTACAGTCCTGAAACAATCAGTTCCCCTTACTCACCATTTCGGGGCTCCTGGGGGTTATGTGCGCTCTCTTTGGTATGGGAAAATTATGCTGTTGTGAAGACTGTAAACTCCTTCATTGTGTGGGAATAACTGTCTGATGTAATATAAACAATGCTGCCTCTGTTAAATGTTGCCTTTTTTTGCCTTTCTGCAAGCAACCTTGAGTTCTCGGATGTCCGTGTTATCAATAGCTGAAAGACTCCAAAACCTGCAGAAGAAGCCACGAAAAAGCAAAGACAACCTGCTGCAAGCAGTTATGGATCACTCTGCCAGAGAGAATCAAAAAGTGCAGGACTAGAGGGAAAGAGAAAGCAGGATCCACCAGAAAAACGCAGCGGCCGGGAAGAAAAGCACAAAGCAGCTGATAAGCATCCTGGCGCGCCAAGCGGACTCTATCCAGGCACTTGTAGCTATGCAGGCAGAGCACTACCACACCCGCCCACCCCCCTGTCCCAAAGCTCTTTCCCTTGTGCCCCAATGTCAGCTCAAAACCCCCTTCTCCAGCATCCAGGTTCTTACCACCACCAGCTGCCTCCCATACCTGTGCGTTCACCAACTAGCCCTAAGAACTATGACCCTTACCCTCTGCACTCAACCCCCATCACCATGCAGTATAGGCATCCTGAAGTGCAGCAGTCATTGCACAGCACTCCAGACAGGACATATTCAAACCTGTGACTGTAGAGTTCCCCACCTCACCCCCCTGCCCTTTTAGGTTCCTAAAATGTTGAGTGTCTGTCAATAAAGTTATTTTCTTTTCAATAAATGAATTCTTGGCTTTGAAAACAGTCTTTATTATTGCAAAAAGTCAAAGATACCTTAGCCCAGGCAAGAAACAGACACTGCAAATCAGCTTAGGAAAAACAGATTCCTACTAACATTGTAACCATTGCACTTCACTCCCGTGCAAGGCACCAAACATTACTGTTGGTTTTCAGCCTCAACTTCCTCCCTCAAGGCATCCCTAATCCTTGAAGCCCTGTGCTGGGCCTCTCTAGTAGCCCTGTTCTCTGGCTGTGCAAATTCAGCCTCCAGGCGTTGAACTTCAGAGGTCCATGCCTGACTGAATGTTTCACCCTTCCCTTCACAAATATTATGGAGGGTACAGCACGCAGATATAACCGCAGGGATGCTGCTTTCCTCCAAGTCTAGCTTCCCATACAGAGATCTCCAGCGCCCCTTTAAACGGCCAAAAGCACACTCCACAGTCATTCTGCACCGGCTCAGCCTGTAATTGAACTGTTCCTTGCTCCTGTCAAGCTTCCCTGTATATGGTTTCATGAGCCAAGGTCTCTAAGGATCACACTGGGCATTTCAACGTCCCCTACTGCGATCTTCCGGTCTGGGAAATAAGTCCCTTCCTGCAGCTTCCTGAAGAGGCCAGTGTTCCGAAAGACGTGTGCATCATGCACCTTTCCAGGCCAGCCTGTGTTAATGTCAATGAAATGCCCACGGTGATCCACAAGCACCTGGAGAACCATAGAGAAATACCCCTTCTGATTAACGTACTCGGATGCTAGGTGGGGTGGTTTCAGAATAGAAATATGCGTCCCATCTATTGCCCTTCCACAGTTAGGGAAACCCATTTGTGCAAAGCCATCCAGAATGTCCTGCACGTTCCCCAGAGTCACGGTTCTTCTTAGCAGGATGCGATTAATGGCCCTGCAAACTTGCATCAACACGATTCCAATGGTCGACTTTCCCACTCCAAACTGGTTCCCGACCGATCAGTAGCTGTCTGGAGTTGCCAGCTTCCAGATTGCAATAGCCACTCACTTCTCACCGGCAGGACAGCTCTCAATCTCGTGTCTTTGTGCCGCAGGGTGGGGGTGAGCTCCTCACACAGTCCCATAAAAGTGGCTTTTCTCATCCGAAAGTTCTGCAGCCACTGCTCATCATCCCAGATTTCCATGACGATATGATCCCACCACTCAGTGCTTGTTTCCTGAGCCCAAAAGCGGCGTTCCACGGTGCTGAGCATTTCCGTGAATGCCAAGAGCAATTTCGTGTTGTACGCGTCAGGCGACTCACAATCATCGTCGGACTCCTCATCACTTTGGATCTTAAGGAATAGCTCAACTGCCAGATGTGATGTGCTTGCGAGACTTGTCAGCGTACTCCTCAGCAGTTTGGGCTCCATTTCTCACAGAAATCGCGCTGCACAGAAACCGTTGAGAATGCCAAGATGGTGCCAAACATGGATGGAAAAACAGGGATTGCTGGGATGTGAAGCGATGCATCACGGGGCGTTGGGACAGGAAGCAGAATGACTTCACCCTCCGCCCCCTTCCCACAACCCATGGCGCCAAAATGGGACAAGGTGCTCTGTGGGATAGCTGCCCATAATGCACCACTCCCAACAGCGCTGCAAATGTAGCCACACTGTAGCGCTGGTAGCTGTCAGTGTGGCCACACTGCAGCGCTTTCCCTACACAGCTGTACAAAGACAGCTGTAACTCCCAGCGCTGCACACCTGCAAGTGTAGCCAAGGCCTAAGTGAGTTTGTAGATGGTCTGTTCTCTCTCATAACCTCCTAAGCTGTTATAGAGCTTGCCACAAGCCAAATTTTTAGCTGTCACAATACTTATTTGGCATATATGGAAGAAAACAAAAAGGCTCAAACCACTGGCCTGCCATTTTTTAGAGATTACCTTTTTCTTCTCAATGGATTCTTTAACCTGAGGATTCTACCACTAAGTCTCCCTTCAAATCCTTTTTGGTACTGGTTTCACCACTCTGAGGACTTCATGTGCCATTTCCAGCAATGTTAATTTTAATTTGTGCCAGTTATCCTCCACACATCCCTGTGTGTAGTCAAGAAGTCTACCCATTACTACTTGTTTAAAAGTTGTTTTTTTAATTTATTTATTTCCTGTTTTAAGTTTCCACCACTTAGGCTTTTCCAGTGCTCAGAGGTTCTGGTGTTTTGAGGACTCTGCATTCTGAAGTCCATAAGAAGTCTGTGCTGGTTCATAGTACACTCCCACTGAGGTGACACGGTGATGTCCCGTTCCTGTCTTCTTCTCTCTCTATGCAGACTCAGAGACCTTCAGCTGTTAAACACCCCAGTGCAGTCTATTTACATTTGCTTTTCCCACCACATTACTGATCCATACACCATAATTATTTACAGTTTCAGGTTTCTCCTCAGTTCTCTACCAAGGAGAAAAAAGGGAAGAGATCCCTACCCAGAGATCCTTTGTGGTTCTGGCTCTGCTAGCTTGTCTATCTCTCTCCTGCATTCTTTTCCAGGGTCAGCTCCAGCTTTTTTGCTGCCCCAAGCAGGGAAGGGGGGGCGGGGGGACGCTGTGATCGGCGGCACTTCAGCAGCAGCTCCAACATGCTGCTTCATTATTTGGTGGCAATTCGGCAGCCGGTTCTTCCCTCTGAGAGGGACTGAGGGACTTGTCACCGAAGACCTGGATATGCCATCCCCTTCCATGGGCCACCCCAAGCACCAGCTTGCTGCGCTGGTGCCTGGAGCCAGCCCTGCTCTTTTCCTGTGCCTTTATACCTCCTGTGTTAATGGGCCACTTTGCTCATTAGTCCTCTCCCAACTCATTCTAATACACTAATTGGGCCCTGTCAGATCTATCTGAGAGAGGCAGGGTGGATTAACCTGTGTTCAAGTGACCAGAGTGCTGGCTCAGCGGTTTCCCAGCACTCTGCCATAGCTGGGTATTACCTTACTAGTAAGTATTCATGAACTTTCTCTTCTTGTTAAGAAGAAATCAGTTTGACACCACTGGCATAGGTTATTAGGTGGCTTTCCCTCTTCAGAAAGGGTGTGTTTACAATCACCAAGTCCAGTGCCAGAAAAGTCTGTAAGACTGTTTCCACCTTGACATTTCTGGGCAATGGCATACCCTCTGTGGACTGCTTTGTCCCCATCCTTCACAGTTCCAACATGTGCATTTAGATCTGCTCCTCTCTCACTGGATGATGTTTCCAATAAGGCAGAATAACTCATCTTAAAAACTCCTCTGACCTTTTGATTCTATCCTAGCTGTGGTGCATGCCCACTTATATGGCTATTTACCTCTCCCCAGTACAGTTCAACATTTTAGTTGGTTTGACCTTCTGGAAACCTCAGTCATATGCCTGTGCATGGTATAATTCAGCATAACTCCAACACCATTATAAGAGGTTGAACTCTCTCACCCGAGCCATTTGACATGGACGTCATGTGACACTGACATCAGTTCACATGAGCATATCTATTGGACAAGCTTTTTGGGTCCTCTGTCCAAGCCGGCATCCTTGGTTTGAAATGAGTGTTTCCCTCCTCCTAGGTCCCTGTTGAGGCTACCAAGCCTCACCTGCCCTGGCAAAACTTATTTTAAGGCAGTGTTTATTTGCTTTCCTATACTTATCATAGGATCTACGTGGCATTTGAGAGCGGTAGTAACACCACCAGCTATCCCACAATGCCCTGCTAAGAGATGCCACCAGTTGGTCTGCAGCTGTTTACTGGAAAATTGCAGCTGTTCTGCCTCTGCAGGTTGTTCCCCTATCCACCAGCCAGGGACATACATGCCTGATGGGAGTTGGTTGCCCTGTCACAGGAAATAAAAAAATTGCAAGGGTGATAGTAGTATATTCACATGTAGGTTTGTATTTTAAAGCCTTGTGATACACATGGCTTTTCAAGAGGCATTGAAAAGAAGAAAATCATACAATCGTAGGACTGGAAGGGACCTGGAGAGGTTATCTAGTCCAGTCCCTTGCACTCATGGCAGGACTAAGTATTTCCAGACCATCCCAGACAGGCGTTTCTTTAACTTGCTCTTAAATCTCTAATGATAGAGATTCCACAACTTCCCTAGGCAATTTATTCCAATGCTTAACTACCTTGACAGTTAGGAATTTTTCCCTAATAGCCACCCTAAACTGTCTTTGCTGCAATTTAAGCCCATTACTTCTTGTCCTAGCCTCAGAGGTTAAGGAGAACAATTTTTCTCCCTCCTCTCTGTAACAACCTTTTATGTTCTTGAAAACTGTTATCACGTCCTCTCAGTTTTCTCTTCTCCAGACTAAACAAACTTTTTTTTTCAACCTTCCCTCATAGGTCATGTTTTGTAGACCTTTGATCATTTTTGTTCCTATTCTCTGGATTTTCTCCAGTTTTCCCACATCTTTCCTGAAATGTGGTACCCAAAACTGGACACAGTACTCCAGCTGAGGCCTAAGCAGCGTGGAGTAGAGTGGAAGAATTACTTCTCATGTCTTGCTTACAGTACTGCTAATACATCCCAGAATTATGTTTGCTTCTTTTTGTTTTGCAAATGTTACACTGTTAACTCATATTTAGCTAGTGCTCCACTATGACCCCCAGATCCCTTTCCACAGTATTCTTTCCTAGGCAGCATTTTGTATGTGTGCAACCGGGGCGGCTCCAGGCCCCAGCATGTCAAGCGCGTGCTTGGGGCTGCAAGCCACGGGGGGCGCTCTGACGCTGCCGTGAGGGTGGCAGGCAGGCTGCCCTCAGCGGCTTGCCTGCGGAGGGTCCGCTGGTCCCATGGCTTTGGCGGACCTCCCACCTGCCGGAGGTCCGCCAAAGCCACGGGACCAGTGGATCCTCTGCAGGCAAACTGCTGGAGGCAGCCTGCCTGCCGTGCTTGGGGAGGCAAAATCCCTAGAGCTGCCCCTGTGTGCAACTGATTGTTCCTTCCTAAGTGAAGTACTTTGCATTTGTTCTTATTGAATTTCATCCTATTTACTTCAGACCATTTCTCCAGTTTGTCCAGATCATTTTGAATTTTAATTCTATCTTCCAAAGCACTGGCAACCCCTCCCAGCTTGGTATTGTCTGCAAACTTTTTAGAAGTGTACTCTCTCTGTAATTACCTAAATCACTGATGAAGTTATGGAACAGAACTGGACCCAGAACTGATCCCTGTGGGACCCCACTTGATATGCCCTTCCAGTTTGACTGTGAACTACTGATAACTACTCTGGGAATGGTTTTCCAACCAATTATGCACCCATCTTATAGTAGTTCCATCTAGGTTGTATTTCTCTAGCTTGTTTGTGAGACAGTCATGCCAGGCAGTATCAAAAGCCTTACTAAAGTTAAGATATACCTTATCTACTGCTATTCACTATCTATAATGCATAGTTTAGTTCAGTGGCATAGAAGTTACTGCAGATTTACACCAAATTACAAAACAATTTGGCCCACATGTATTAAACAGAACTATAATTTATTCATATATAAAGTGATATTTTTATATACATAAAATTATACCATGTATTTCAAATATACACACATTCCCCCTTCTAGGTTTGGTATGAACCCACAGCAAATCTCTTATGTTAATGCTAAGTTACAATATTTAATTAATAAACATCAGTCAGCCTTTTTGCATTTTAATGGAGATTATTGACTGGCCAAGAGTTCCTAAAATCTTTAGCTCTAGTCAGGTATTACCCAGGAACTACCCTGCAGCAAGGTTTAGAGGAGGGGGTGGTTGGTTTGTTTTTGTGTTTATTTGCTTTGCTTTTGTAAGTTGAAAATGTAAATGAAGCATAGGCTTGCATATTTTTAAATAGAAATGTAATTTCAGTTGGTCTGCATGGGCTATTTATGAAGAATTTAGTGCCTCTTATGTTAGCTTGTCAATGAATCCTTTTTCAATGCTATATTTTTTGCATGTTTTTGTACTCTGTAGATGTCTTTACATGAATTTGAGAGGGAGTTTGTGGGGTTTTTTATACCCTTTTCCTGCTTCCTCAGTATGTGAGTGTTGTGGGAGCTCTAAGGGGTGTGGGGGGGCGGGGAGAAAAAGGCACTTAGGCTCCTAAATGCTAGACTTGGGCACCTAACTCTGGGGATTAGGCACAAGACCCAGTTTTGGCCCCACTGAGATCCATAAAATTCCCATGGGCAGCCGGCAGAGAAGTAAATTATTGTGAGGCAGGAGGCAGAACTGGGGAAGACTCAGCTGGTGGTTCCTATCTTGCACCAGGCTCAGCTGCTAGTCCTGACTGGGCTGGGGAGGATGGGACTTCTTCTTCCCCTGCAGGGTATAACAGGCCACGTCAGACCCATAGCCAGGTTTCTGGACTCCCCTGCAGAGTCCCATTACCATTGCACCCAGAACCCCCTCAACAAGCCCCTGTGCATCCAGATCCCTGCCACGCACCTGGATCCCTCACTGAGCTGCCTGCACTCAGATTGCCACACACAGAACCCTCTCTCAACCCACATCGGGATCCCCCCACACTAAGCCCCTGCACACTTGGATCCTGCCTTGCTGAGCCTGCCTGCCTACACCTGGTGCACCTGGCATGGAGGAGCAGGACCCTGGGGTGTTTCTAAGGCAGGCCTGGTCCTTCTGCTGTCATGGTAGGGTGCAACTTCACCACTGAGTCAGTGTCCCGAGTGGGGAGAGCTGCACAGTGATCTCCCACATCTGTGCAGCCAGTGGCTTGTGCTCCCCAATGCCATGCCAGAGCCTCCACATTTGACATAAAATTTGCAGAATTTAATATTTTGTGCAAAATATTTTGAATCTTTTGGTGCAGAATGCCCTCAGGAGTAATCTTCAAGATGCACCAAAGCAAGAGAGCCATTTTCAGAAAAAAGATGAGAGAAAGAATAAATGCAAGTTTATAACCCCTCAACAACTTCCCATTCTTTCCCTCAGCTGACCTCAACAAGTTTCCCTCATTCAGCGTTTGTTTTAAGGCAGCTTGTTGGTGTCCCCCCCAGCACCAAAAGGGACTATGCAAATGAGGTTTTGCTCAGACTCTTCCAAAGTTGCTTCTATAGCACATTTTCCAAGATAAATCTTTAAGACAGATAGTTTATCTAAGAATAAAGTCTTGTGAAAACATGGAAGTTACAGAAAAAATAAATATTTTGAAATCCAGGAAATTCAAAGCTAAGAGTAAGTGTGATGGGGTGCCTCAGGGCCTAGTCCACCCCTGCTGGAGGCCTTGTGGTCCTCCCACCCCCAAAAAGGCTAGTAGAGAGGTCCTCCAAGCTGCCTAGAGTGACTGTGTGGAATGCAACCAATCAGGGCCCAGCAGGCTAGTATAAGAAGAGCTGCAAGGCCTGCCAGAGCAGTTCCCTATTAGAGCTGAAGGAGTGTGGATAGAGCTGCTGAACCTTGGCTGACACAATACTGCCAGAAGCCAGGGAGATTGAGCAGCCCTGAAGTGGTTGTGGTGACTGTCAGGACAATGCCCTGAGGTAAGGGTGAAGAGGGTGCAGGGCTCTATGGAAGTGTCCCAGGGAATTAGAGCAGTGGTGTGACTTAGATAAAGGGACACAGTAAACAGCTGTTATCAATAGGGTCCTTGGGCTGGGACCCGGAGTAGTAGGTGGGAAGACCCTAACAGGGGCACTGCTTGATCCTGGAGCAGGGACAACTTGTGGGAGACATTATAGGAGGCACTAAGAGGCCCTTGGTGGACTTGAACCCTAGAAGGGGTTCTGCTTTGCTTTCAATCACAGACTGTGTGAGACTTGGCTGGAGGGCTGACTCACTGAAGACACACCACAGAGAGTGTGCAGGCACACCCACTTGGTTAAAAGGGGAGGGGTATGCCATGTTACAGTAAACTGGTTGTTTTTTTTTTAAGATTAAAAGTCTGAAATTCATTGGTGTTACAAACAACCTGCTCTCTGAACTCATAGTCTCAGCTGCCATATTATATATTGTTTAACCTTCAGTCTCAGGATATAAATATCTTGTTAAGTGGCTTCTGTGTATTTTCAGGCAAGGATAAAGGTACACAATTTCTTTATGGACTAACATGTGAGCACTATCAAACTGAGTGAAGACAGTATTGTGATTAAAAACAGCCACTATATGCTTTGGAGGGAGGATGAGGTAGATTATTCTTTATAGACCAGGCAGCCTAGAAATCTGAGACAATGTTGGTTTTGGAGTAGGAGTTGGATAACAGAGGATATGTCAGGGCTTCTTTTTGCCAATGTACAGGATGAAGCTGTGGAAGAGAGCTTGAGTTTTTGTTGGTGGTCCCTATGTGATTGTTGGAGAGCAGTCCACAAATTAATATATATACAGTGTAGTAGATGAGTTTGTAGTCCTTAACAAACATATAGAAGCTGTATTTTGACAATATAGTAAGTGGGCCAAAGGCGTTGTTCCACATAAAAGATAGACATTGTTATGTCAGTGTCAGCGTTAAACGCATCACTTAAAAAAGCTCACCCATCTCACATTACCTCTTATTGCTATAAATAATTCCTAAGGTTACAATAACTAAAATATTACAGAGAATAAAAAACTATGTGTTTCTTAATTCTGTGCATTTGACAGCACTTCCGGTAGAGTCAGATTCCCCTATTGCTTGTATTGATCCTTCACATAGCAACAGCGAAAAGAAAAACCTGTTTTGTAATAGAATGTTTGTAAACCCACACAAATGGCAGTGGTACTCAGGGACACATGCAGTATCTAAGACTAATTGAAACTTTTTTTTAAATTGAGTGTCCCTTAAATTTATTGTGGCTTCTGTAAGTCTACAGACAAAGTTTGCAGTCCCTGAACCCATCTGGTAAGGAACTAGTGCCAGATTTGTAAGGTATTTAGGCACAGTTAGCCACAAACACCTTTAAAAATTCACCCCTTACTGCCCAACCAACTCACAGAGCTAAGTTATTGTTAGAAGTAAACATTCTGAGATGCTCTCAAGGGCCTTGGTCCTACAAATATGTACATGTGTGCTTCACTTTACTACCTGAGTAATCCCACTGATTTCATGCAACTGTGTGGTAGTAAAATTAAGTACATACATGTTTGCTGGATTGGGGCCTAGAAGAGAAGACTAAAACAAATGTGGACTTATTTGTCATTCCAAAATGATAGCTAGATGAGGTAAAATAGCAGGTTGACTTTTAGAAGAAACAAAGCCTCTATTTGCTTTCCATCCCCTACCTCTGACTGTCCTTACAAGACCATAAGCTTTGTGAGGCAGGTAGAGACTGCCTCTCAAATGTCTGGAAAATGCTTAGCACACTTTAGGAGCTATCACAATCTAATAAAATATTAATAATAAAATAATCCATAGATTAGATTTGATAGCAGGATTATGCTAGTAAACACCTCAATCTTAACAATGTCATAATTCTATCACTGTAGAAACTTTCATCATTATGAATCTAGGAGTAAATCAGGTCAAACTACTTCCCTCGGAGGAATAAACATATGGACTCAATTACATGGGAAAGCAACTGAAGTGAGATACCTCTCTTAGTTTCTGGAAAACACCAGGATTATGAAGTCAGGTAAAACCTCATACACGGAGTTAAGAGCAACCAAAAGAGAACATATTTGGGTCTCTCTATTGCTAAAAATGACTATGCTTCATATAATTTACCTAAGTTTACACACATGGCACCAATCTGGCCAGGTCCCACTAAATATTCTATCCCTATGCCAGAATAACCAGTTACACTATTAGAAAGCAATCCAGAAATACAAAGTATACAGTGTCAAAAGAATTCATGTATCCATTTTTACAAAACGCAATGAAAGGTGACACAATAAAACAACTCAAGCCTATTTACCCAGCTATCCCACTGTCTCAGTTTCTAACTGTACAGTGGGGATAATAATACTAAACATGTTGTAGAGTAATTTATTACTAGTAATTCTGATTGTAATATGTGAAATAATTGGATGAAAGGTGGTATAACATGAGTGGAATGAGAATCTATTTAGGGAAATGAAGAAGTGGTAACAGAACAGGAGTATGGAGCCTTGCACCGATATCACTGCTTTAAGTTGGCCTGAGATTGGTAGTAACTAAAAGCTGTTACTGTGCAAGCTATTTTGTGGCCTGTGGAAAAATGAGGACATCCCCTTACTACTATAAAAGTGTCTACGTTATAACTGGCACTAATTATCAGTCATGTTTCCAGACTCAATAGAAAGGCAAAGAACTGAATGGACAAAGAATGAATTAGCCGCTTTCTGGTAACTTGCTTTCTGGTGCTCCTGCTAAAGCTCTCTGGATATATAGGGGACAGTTTCTGAAGCTGGCAGGCCAGCATCTTTTATTAACTAAATTCACTTTGAAAGGAAAATAAATATTTCCAGCACTATTAGCAAATAGTGTTATCCAAGGCAACACGCCACCTCAGGGCATCTGTGACAATTCTGTAATCACTTAATACGGCTCCTTAATCCCCAGGGCAAGGCTCATTCCCCTCCTATAGGGAAACTTCCAGTACAGGGCTTAGGAGGAGACTGGCCTCCATGGAAAAGGCTAGAGGCCTGCACCCAAGCAAACATGGATTCTGAGGGACCTATGGAAGTCTAGGGATATGTACCTGGAGGCTCTGTACTGCTTCAGCTGATCTGGCTCCCACGTCTCCCTGACAAACTGAATAAGTGGTGCCATTCCACTGGGACACTGCGTGCCCATAGCTGCATTATCTTTTCTGGGAATCTCCATGTGGCTGGAATGAGTATGATGCATGTCCTGGCTCAGTCAGCTCCTCTTGCTCCAAGCCCACTACTCTACACCACCTTCCTATGCATACCTCTGACCCATGAGGTCTGGAAGAGAAATTACCCCTTTCCACATAGGAATGAGGAGACCCATACATGGAAGATCCCCTCTGTGCACAGATCTGGGGGGAGAGGAGATGATTTCTGGCTCAAACTAGAAAGTAATGCCTGTGTCCAATTATTTCTGGAGGGCAAGAGACAATGGAGTAAGGAATTCTGCTGAATGGACTATCCAAGTTAAAACCCAGTAGCACTTTGATATGAGTCAAGTTCTATTGAACACAAGAAATAACCATCCAAAAACTAGTTCTTGAATCCAGATTTATTATATTTTTATATAAAATGCTTGGATTTTTGGCAACAAATAAAATACTTCCAGTGCTGTGCCCCAGAAACATAATCTTGCTTAGTCACAGAATTTCAATATCTCCAAACAGAGTTTTGTTGCTAAATGTGTAGGGCTCAGCAGTTTACCAGAATTTTTTTCCTCCCTGGAACACATGTTTTTGCTTAAAGGGAGTTCTCCAAAATACTTGATTTCATTAGCAAATGCAACAACATAGCCTCACAAACATATGTTATCGCCTGGTAAGAGTGAATAGCAAAAGGGAACTGGTCACTCTGTTTAGTAAGGAGTGAGGGGGAGGTTGTGTATAGGAAATGCAGTCAGTTTCGACATCTCCTGAACATAACAAATTACACTTTAAATACTGCTAGAGTACCTCTCCCTGTCTCCATGTTTTAATTCAGACTGATTAAGTATGAACTGGGAGTTGTTACTCAGGCCTACATTCTCTTCCCAGCTCTGCATCTGACTTGCTTTATAACCTTAGCAAATCAATTCACCTCTATGTGGTTCAGTTTTCCACCTGTAAAATGGAGACAACACTTCCCCACCTTCATAAAGCACTTTGAGATAAAATAATGAAAGTACCAGATCTTGGTATTCATGACTTATGAATAGTCACTAACAGGACTAAATTCATACCTGGTGTAACTCCATTGATTTCAGTGGAGTTACAATGGAGTTACACACCAGAAATTAATTCAACCCACTATTTTAGAGCAGTGGCTCTCAAACTTTCCACACTACTGTACCCCTTTCAGGAGTCTGATTTATCTTGTGTTCCCCCAAGATCCGCCTCACTTAAGCTACTTGCTTACAAAATCAGACAAGTGTCACAGCCACACTATTACTGAAAAATTGCTGACTTCTAAACTTCCAATGATTTTTTATAATTATAGGGTAGAATATAAATATTGTACTTTCATTTTGGTGTATTATATAGAGCGGTATAAAAAATTGTATGAAATTTTAGTTTGTACTGACTAGTGCTTTTTACGTAGCCTGTTGTAAAACTAGGCAACTATCTAAAGAGTTGTGTTCCAGGGGGTATATCAGGCACCAATTTCCTCCAGGCCCTGGGGGTGTTAAACCCCCTACTCTACCCCCACCCTGCCTCTTCCCATCCAGTTCTGTCCCCTCCCCTGAACACACCCTGTCCCTGCTCCTCTCCCTCCCAACATCTCCTGCATGCCACAGAACAGCTGATTATGATGGGCAGTAGGCGCTGGGAGTATCACAGGACTAGAAGTTGCAACATGAAGGGTATGTCACACATGGTAATAGCTCAACCCAACTCAGTATCTATCACTTGTAAGACCCTCCTGCCTCCAAATCATTGGAAGGATGACTGATCTCTGGGGAAATGAAACTGAAGAAAGTACAACAAAACTCAGTGGTTGAACTTGGAACTGTGGGCATTGAGCCTGGCCCCAATTACCCATATTTGTAAGGGGTAACTAACAAACAATGGTGTTACTATACTTGCAGATGGACCTCTGGACGTGGACTTCTGTGCCAGGGAAGATAATGGAGCAAGTAATTAAAGAAATCATCTGCAAACACTTGGAAGGTGGTAAGGTGATAAGGAATAGCCAGCATGGATTTGTAAAGAAGAAATCGTGTCAAACCAATCTGATAGCTTTCTTTGATAGGATAACGAGCCTTGTGGATAAGGGAGAAGCAGTGGATGTGGTATACCTAGACTTTAGTAAGGCATTTGATACAGTCTTGCATGATATCCTTATCGATAAACTAGGCCAATACAATTTAGATGGTGCTACTATAAGGTGGGTGCATAACTGGCTGGATAACTGTACTCAGAGAGTAGTTATTAATGGCTCCCAATCCTGCTGGAAAGGTATAACAAGTGGGGTTCCGCAGGGGTCTGTTTTGGGACCAGTTCTGTTCAGTATCTTCATCAACAACTTAGATGTTGGTATAAAAAGTACACTTATTAAGTTTGCAGACGATACCAAACTGGGAGGGATTGCAACTGCTTTGGAGGACAGGGTCAAAATTCAAAATGATCTGGACAAATTGGAGAAATGGTCTGAGGTAAACAAGATGAAGTTCAATAGAGACAAATGCAAAGTGCTCCACCTAGGAAGGAACAATCAGTTTCACACATACAGAATGGGAAGAGACTGTCTAGGAAGGAGTACGGCAGAAAGGTCTAGGGGTCATAGTGGACCACAAGCTAAATGAGTCAGTGTGATACTGCTGCAAAAAAAGCAAACGTGATTCTGGGATGCATTAACAGGTGTGTTGTAAACAAGACACGAGAAGTCATTCTTCCGCTCTACTCTGTGCTGGTTAGGCCTCAACTGGAGTATTGTGTCCAGTTCTGGGCACCGCATTTCAAGAAAGATGTGAAGAAATTGGAGAGGGTCCAGAGAAGAGCAACAAGAATGATTAAAGGTCTTGAGAACATGACCTATGAAGGAAGGCTGAAAGAATTGGGTTTATTTAGTTTGGAAAAGAGAAGACTGAGAGGGGACATGATAGCAGTTTTCAGGTATCTAAAAGGGTATCATCAGGAGGAGGGAGAAAACTTGTTCACCTTAGCCTCTGATAGAACAAGAAGCAATGGGCTTATACTGCAGCAAGGGAGATTTAGGTTGGACATTAGGAAAAAGTTCCTAACTGTCAGGGTAGTTAAAGACTGGAATAAATTGCCTAGGGAAGTTGTGGAATCTCAATCTCTGGAGATATTTAAGAGTAGGTTAGATAAATGTCTATGTGGGATGGTCTAGACAGTATTTGGTCCTGCCATAAGGGCAGGGGACTGGACTCGACCTCTCAAGGTCCCTTCCAGTCCTAGAGTCTGAGTCTGAGACATGGTCCGGCTGTGGGACTGCAACATCAGATCCTGGACTGTTTACTACCTAGATAATGGTCAGCAAGAGGCATACAGAATCTGGATGAACTACAGCTACAGAGCACCTTGGGTGGACATCAAGCAAGCTCTTTTGATGGTATGTTGCCTCTCAATGCATGTGTAACAAGGCGACGACTCACCAACTTGGCACCTCCTGCTGGTCATCCAAGGAATTAGCATTTCCAGCCCTGCAGCACCTTCTGCAGGCCAGTGTCCCGCTTGCCACTGGGCCTGAGTCCCTCCTGGGCCCCAGTGCCCCTTTCAGGCCAGGGTGCTGCTCCCTGGCAGTACTCCCTGCGCAGGGAACCCCAACCCTCTATCCCCACCTCACCTCAGTCTTTGGCTACTGCCAGTCACAGTCTAGCCCCTGCTCACTGGGTCAGACTGCAGTCTATACCACTCATGATCGGCAAGTGGGGTTTGGATCTGCTGCCTTTAAATACCCTGCTGAGCTGCATCTCTGCAACCCCAGTACATCTCCTGGCCTTTTACCAAGGCCTGCAGTCTGGGGGTTTTCTAGCCTGGAGTTCCCCAGCCCTGCTCCACTCTAGGTACCCTACTGAGCTCCCAAGCAGCCAGGCCCATCTCTCTACACAGCTAGAGAAACTCCTTCTCTGGCTTCTGTCCCCAGCCCTCTTATAAGGGCCAGCTGGCCCTTATAAAGCCAGCCTTGGCCTGATTGGGGCGTGGCCCACAGCTGAGGCTGCTTTCCCCAATCAGCCCCACTTTTCCTTCTCTGCCACAGCCATCTGCCCCGGGGCTGTTTTAAGCCTTTTAAGGCAGTAGCGGGTGACCCTCCCTCTACAGCATGTATCTCACAGGCTGCTGCTTAGAAGGACAGCACAGCTTCTGGTGTGTTCTCCCCTTATATAGTCAGTCAATCTCTCTCTCTCTGCCATACCACGTGACTTTAGACCCAGTGGTCTTCCTGCTCTTTTACACCAAATGACATAGAACACCTTACATTGCCCCTCCTTGATGGTAAAGCAATACCATCACATTCCATAGACATTACTTAACTTGAAAGATGATACAGGCACAGAAGCTATAGGTACAGATGTTTCTCTTTTGAGCCACACAGTGAGGCAGATCAAGTATCCAATAATTACAAATTGGATGATTGGGACCACAATAATAGGATGTAACATAATAATCCATACACTAAAGTTTTTCAGTCCCCCAAATAGATTCTCCCACCACTGACTAGAAGCTGTCTCATCTTTGATTTGCTTTAAACACCCGCTTCATCTGATTCGAGGCATGATGCACTGTCAGCAATACCTCTTTCCCATCCTTCTCAGTTTGCTTTAAGTGGGCTTTCATTTCTGGGTGGAACATGAGTTGCTTTAGGGCTGCTATATTTGCTCCAAGGTGGACTGGATCTAAGTGGTCGTATAAAGTGTACTGTACATGTATAGTCTCGATGATATGCCAGGCAAAGTCTCTATCATAGCCCTTGATAGAAAAGATGGAGGTCAGACAAAGGTTGATGGAGGGGTCATGTGTAATTCTATAATAACTAGTTACAGTAAACTCACTGCACCAACTCCTTAGATGTAAACAATGGTCGTTTATGAGCACAATGTAGGAGTGATTAAAATCTGAAGCGTGCATTTTATAATGACCCATTCCTTTTTGGGTATGTAAACATACATGGGATCCTTCTAAAACTTCAGTGTTACAAGTGTAGCCTACCCCCTTTTCTTCTAGGCAAGGCTGGAGGCTTGCAGTGTGGTCGTCTTCACCCTTCCAATGGACCCATTTGTGGATAGCCATAGGAATAAGTATAGCTTGTCCCACATTTAAGCCTATGGGCACGAAAAGGGTAAACCCATTCCTTGTTTGCTGCTTTTAAGGTCAGCACATAATTATTGAATGGTTGTGGTGGTGGTAAGTGAAGTTAATTTAACTTCCACCACCCTTGGTGCTCTTGCTCAAAAGGAGTGAGATGGTTCCACAACATGCTTTATCTCTACTGGAATAAGCCCATTCAAGCCAACCCTCACAAGGGACTTAGCCACATCTAGGATCCATTGCTGTACTTGCACACATGCTAAAGCAAGGGAGATGTTAGACTGAAGAATGTTTAAGGCCCCTGTGATGAGGTGACCTGTCTCCTGGATGCAAATTCAGGAAATGGCTATATGATACTCAAACTCACTAATCCTATTTAAGGAGGTAGTAAGAGGGTGTGATAAAGAGGCTACATCATGGTCCAAAGCTCCTATTTTAATCTGCTAGGACCTGATCATCTATAGTATTTAACACACCTAGTCCAGTTCCAACCCCTCCTAATATTTTAGCTAAAGTATTCCTAGGTTTCCTTATGAGAGAGTTGGATGATGGAACCACTCCTTGCACCCAAGTACCTCATCCCACAATTAGAGGTGCAGCGAATGCAAAACCTCCTTGGTTAACATTGTTTATGGAAATCTGTACCAGCATTATTAACCTTTGTTTGGAATAGAATGGTTTTATCATCAGTACTTTTCTAATATTCTGTTTTACCACCGCTAGTCCAACAGGATTAGTGTATGGTCAAGATACCACAGATACCTTTACATTGACCTTAGTTCCAAACAGACTTGTGATAACCCAGTCACCTGTGTCATTTGACACTAACACAAGCATTGCCAATACATACAACAGGGAAACTTTTATTTTGTAAATTTAACAAAATCCATTCATGATACTGGCGTAATTACTAACACATGATTCTATACAATGACTGCATTTCAGAGTTGCCAGATAATGACCTGATTGCAAAAACAAATTGGCATTTATAAAATATTTGATTAAGATTACTGATGCCTATTGAAACCATTACACTTAAATCCCCAGGTCTTACCTGTAGAGGGCAGGGGAGGGGGTCACTTATGACGGACAGACACTTAGGCAGCTCCCAAGCCTCAATCTACCTAGAGCACCCCCTAGGAAAGGGTCAAAGAGCCATGAACAATTGCCCCCTCGTGTTCTTAAATTTAATTTGTGCATCATTATCTAATATGAGCTCATTCTTCTGTTCATCTGCTGTGAAGGTCATTAATCAAGTGTTACCCCTTTCTTCTGCCCATACAAGATAACTATATAGCTTGTATCCACATAGGCATATACCACTATAATCCCTTTCAAGACAGAGCTTCATTCATCAGTATACTTCTGTCCTTGACATTATCCACCACACAGGGCCAGCTCCAGGGGTTTTGCCTCTCCAAGCAGCCAAAAAATAACAACCAAGATTGCAATCCGCAGCAATTCAGCCGGGAGGTCCTTTGCTCCGACCAGAAGTGAGGGCCCTTCCGCCGAATAGCTGGACATGCCGCCCCTCTCTGCAGTGGCCGCCCCAAGCACCTGCTTGCTAAGCTGGTGCCAGGAGCCGGCCCTGCCACCACATCTTCATCATAATCATCAGTTTCATTCTACGTGGATTCTAAACTCAATTATATTCAGAAACCCCTACAGGTGTATCCCATCTCTCAGCCATTGTATTGTTCTTATTTACAATAAGAGTCCATAAACCTAAACAAACAATAATATTAACGCATCATTTTCCAATCCAGGTGGCTGGATGAATTTTCTGAAATAGACAGAGCAGAGATTTAGGTTATTGACACTGATCATGGCCCAATATCACCCTTCCATTCCTTTAGTTTAGACAAATGGAACCATTTAAAAAACTCATCTCTTGCCAGATTTTAACTTGACCTGATATGTTGTTGGACTGGCCCTCTTGGTTATAACTATAGGGACTACCTAGCAGGGACTCGGAGGGTGATGTTTCTCTGAGTAGAATTGAAATAAACTTTATCCCCAACCTGCCATTCATGAAATTTAAGGTTGGCATTCAGCCTTTTGTCCATTTGACATATGTTCTGCTTTCATTGAGTAGCTACTTCCTTCTGAGCATCACTAATTTTAAACCAACAGCTGGGTTATGTACTGGTCTATTTGTACATGGGGCTGATACTTATCAGATAGTACACTCCCACCTCTCCCAGCTACCACATCTCAGGATTCCTCATTGGCTGACCCGTAAAGATCTCATGGGGTGTAAATCAATGTGCTCCAGTTGAAGACCTGATAGCCATTAGGACAATGGGTAGCTTTTTTTATCCCAATTCTTTCCCTTGGGCACTATGGTCTTCCTTAATGCTGTTTTAATCATCCTATTAGTCCGTTCAACAATCCCCAAGCTCTGGGGATGTCTGGCCATGTGGAGATGCTGCTTGATAAATGCAAGGCAAATGTTCTTAACAGGGTCACCCACAAAGTGGGGCCCCTAGTCAGTCAATGACCTCCAGAAGGGCCCTCAGAATCTGAGCAAATCATTATCACAGAGTCTGTGTTCACAGCATCCAAAGCAGCTACTATGGCAACAATTTCTGCTGCCTGGGCAGAATGGTGCAACACAGTGCCTTGCAAAACCCTATCTGTTGCTACCTGGAGTACAGCATAACCTGTATTTGGGAGAGGGGGGATGCCTTTTAGATGGAAACCACTCCCATTTATGACCCATATGTCACAGCCCACTGCTTTAGCTACTTCATATGAGGTTTCTAGCTGGACTGGGGACTTGATGGTATTAGTCTCCTCCAGTAGAAGCAGGCACTCATGGTCTTCACCTTATGACAACAGATCAAACGGTACAGCAGTTAGAGACAGCACTTTATCCACCATCACCTCCTGGTTTAACAAGCACAGAGTCCAACCTGCAAGATGGGGATTGGACACCCAGCCATCATTTGCCTTCCCAGATAAGATGTACAGTACCTGACTGGCATGTGAGATGTTTGAAGCATCACCAGAGCCATTCCAATTATGTATTCCAGTGTTTGACTGGACCATACAAGGGCCAAAGCTGCTTTCACAGAGCATATAACGCTGTTCCGCTTCGGTCAGATGTTATGAACCATACACAACAGCTTCGTGCTGGTGCCACTTGACTGCATAATAACTACACTGATGCCTTTCTCAGTGGTAGCAAGCTGTAATATATACAGCCTAACCAATTGAGAGTAGGCCCATGCAGTAGCCTGCATTAAGGCCTGTTTTAGCTTAAACACTGGTTCATGTTCTTTTTCTCCTCAGAACTTTTTTTGTCCCTTGCAGAGCAGCATGTATAAGGGGCATGCAAGCTCTGCATAATCGTATATAAAATCCCAATAAAAACCTACCAATCCCAGGTGAGATCTCAGTTATGTCCCTGGGAGCTGGTAATTTGCAGATCAGATTGATTCAGTTGGCATCTGGACATTGCCCTTCAACTCTGAGCTTGATTCCAAGGTAAGTGACTTTCTGCTGTACAAGTTGGGCTTTTTGCAGGCTAACAAGGAAGCCAGTTTTTGGATGTTCAGTACCTCACTCAAAACAAGTAAAATCTCTTTCCTGGTCTTTGTAGCCACCAATATATAATCCACATAGCTGACAACCTGGTCCTTGTGGACTAGGTTTCCCCACATCTTGGTAACATGCTGATGACATATCATGGGTGCATTATAGACTCATAGACTTTAAGGTCAGAAGGGACCATTATGATCATCTAATTGGACCTCCTGCACAATGCAGTCCACAGAATCTCACCCATCCACTCCTTTAACAAACCCCTAACCTATGTCTGAGTTATTGAAGTCCTCAAATCGTGGTTTAAAGACCTCAAGGTGCAGAGAATCCTCCAGCAAGTGATCTGTGCCCAACGCTGCAGAGGAACGTGAAAAACTCCTTTCCCATCCCCAATATGGCGATCAGTTAAACCCTGCGCATGTGGGCAAGACTCACCAGCCAGCACTCAGGAAATAATTCTCCGTAGTAACTCAGATCCCACCCCATCTAACATCCCATCACAGACCATTGGGCATGTTTACCTGCTAGTAATCAAAGATCGATTAATTGCCAAAATTAGGCTCTCCCATCATACCATCCGCTCCATAAACTTATCAAGCTTAGTCTTGAAGCCAGATATGTCTTTTACCTCCACTACTCCCCTAGGAAGGCTGTTCCAGAACTTCACTCCTCTAATGGTTAGAAACCTTCATCTAATTTCAAGTCTAAACTTCCTAATGTCCAGTTTATATCCATTTATTCTTGTGTCCACATTGGTACTAAGCTTAAATAATTCTTCTCCCTCCCTGATAGTTATCCCTCTGATATATATATAAAGAGCAATCATATCTCCCCTCAGCCTTCTTTTGGTTAGGCTAAACAAACCAAGCTCTTTAAGTCTCCTTTATAAGACAGGTTTTCCATTCCTCAGATCATCCTAGTAGCCCTTCTCTGTACCTGTTCCAGTTTGAATTCATCCTTCTTAAACATGGGATACCAGAACTGCACACAATATTCCAGATGAGATCTCACCAGTGCCTTGTATAATGGTACTAACGTCTCCTTATCTTTACTGGAAATACCTCACCTGATGCATCCCAAGACCGCATTAGCTTTTTTTAATGGCCATATCACACTGGCAGCTCATAGTCATTCTGTGATAGCCTTGCACTACTCTTGTAAAAGTCAGCTGCTGATTGCCAAATGTAAAGAAACTTCTACCATGCACTTTTATGCAGTGATATAGAAAAGAACATGTTTGTGATATCAATGACCGAGAACCATCCAGCCCCACCTTCAATGGTAGACATTTCTGGAAATGTAGCAACAACAGGTGTCATGCGAGGTGACTCAGAGCTCTGTAATCAACGGTGAACCTCCACAGTGATTGATCAGACTTAAGCACTAGCCAGATTGGCACATTGCACATGCTGTTTGTCTCTACCAGAACTTTTTGGGATCTCAAAGCATCAGTGGTGCTCCCAATTTCTCCTTGGGCCTCTCTCCAGTATTTGTACTGGCACTGAGGCCAAGGATCCTTCCCCCATAATCTCAACATCAATACATCCACAGTTTAACTTATTCTTTGCAAATACTTGTGGGTATTTCTTTAGTGATTTCCAGGACGTCTGTTCCCATGTTGGCAACTTGAGTTTGGTAGGCACCCTGAGAGCACTCACTCGATGCACTGGTGGTATGACGACTCCTCCTTCACGCTGGCCTTTAACAAGCCTCTGATTGGGAAGATCCACTATGACATCCAAGCGCCTCAGCACAGCCGTCCCTAATATAACTTGTCCATCCAGTTTCTAGAAACCAAAGAAAACTTCAGTGATAAGTGCCTCAATTATCCAAGTTGTTGGCTTTGAAAAGGGCACTAGACTTTTCTGTTATATCCTTCAAGTACCTTGATTTCTGTAATTGGTAGCTGTTTTATTGAAGGAACTGCTTTTGTGCAAATCATACTTATTGTGGCCCCAGTGTCCAGCAGTGTGTTCTGCTTGATACCAAATTCCCCTTTAGACAGATGTTAGTTGCCGGCCTTCCCCACCTATCATTTACAATAGTGGCCACATGCAATGGGAAAGGGAGAGCTCAGTGGGTTCAGAGGAGCTTTGGGGTGATGCTCTTTTGTCTCAAGGGGCCATCTTCTCCCCTGCTAGATCCTCTTCCCTCATCCTGTGCTAGCTTTTTCAGCAAGGCTTGAGTTGGCAGATCATCTAGTTGTTCTACAGGCTAGTACTTGCAGAGTTTCTCCACAAGGCTAATCTAAACCCATAGTCAGGATCTCTATTTTTGCCATTCTTTCTATAACTAGCCTTCCCATCATTCCCACCTTTTATGGCAGCCACTTGCTGTGTGTCCCGGGATGCTGTTGCTGCTAGGGTAAGCTTCCCTATATAGTTCATAGGCTTCTTGAGCTCTGGTGTCCAATTCTTTTAGACTAGTTACTCTGGGATCGGCAGGTCCCATGGTCATTTTAATTGCAGGGAGCAAACATCTCCCAGAGTTCAAGGATGTCCTACATAACTCCATTTACTATTGGAAGCTGACCTGTAAGCCAATATAGTCGTTTCCTGTCAAGGAATTTGTGGTCTGAGATCTTCTGTTTGTCAGACTACATCTTGCCCCTAAGACTTCTGTATGGGTAATATAGCTTCGTAATAGCAAGATAAATTTCTACAGATTCCTGAACACAACCTACCTGAACCTCTGTAGGTAGGGCTCCAAACTCATCTGCACTCATATTTCCTCTTTACCAACGCAACTGTGTCTTCTAAATTTAAATTGGCAGTCACACGAAGCTTTGCCAGTCAATCTAATGCATTTTCTTTAGAAAGGGGGCCATGTGCTTGCTCATAGCTCGCACCTGTTCCAGCCCCAGGGCATGGATTTCCTACCTTGTTTCCAAGGGTCTGCCATGTCCATAATGAACCACAGTAGTGGTTATTGGCGCAATTGGAAGGTGGCTTGAATTCCCCTAGACCCCCCAATGAGTTCCTGTGGTGCTCATTTTGGGTAGGGGGAGGGGAAACATACCACCTCCTCCTAGGTATACTAGGAATGAAACATTTCTCTGTGTCTCTCCCATTCAAATAAATAGACTTACCAGACTCATACCCTCTTAAGAGGTCCATTTTTATAGCACTTATGACACCCTGTCTACACTGCAACCTTTGCTTCAACATTCTTATCTTTTGATCGCATACACTAAGGTTTACAGATGTTCCTTGTCTTACTATCTTTACCTTTCATTAACTCTCTAGTTGCAGCTTGAGAGACTTCTAACTTTTTTGACAACGCACATATTTTTCTCCTTTTTTCAGGAAGTTACCATTCAACTCTTGCACTTGGAGATTCTAATGGGTTAAGCTGCATTGTCAAGTTAGCAATCTGGGCTGTCGCAGCAGCCTGCTGGGAGCTGAGATTTTCTACCTCAGCGTCCTTTTCCGATGCTTACAGCTTGAGAAATGGCTACGCTTACAGCTTGAGAAGCAGCTTCTTGTTTCAGTCTGTTGCCGATCCAGCTGCTTTGCAGTCATACCCAACCAGTTCTTTTCTCTTAGCTTTTTTAATGGGGGAAGGCTTAGATATCTCAAACCTTTCCCATGTTCTTCACAGTTTAACCATAGCATCCTCTCCATTGAACAGATCAGCCCGGGGGGGTGGGTATTCTTCCCAATAAAGCAATACAGAAGTTACACACACACACCTGGAGGTATTTTTAACAAGGTGTTCCTCCACACACTCTTGGGAACAGGGGAAGGGGGGACTTACTAATGCACTCTGAGTAAGGGTCCTGCAAGAGAGTCCTGCTCCCCCAGGGGCTCTCACCCACAATCCCATATGACTCACACAGGAGGATTGTGACTCTGCAGGTCCCACCCAGGGAAACCAATGTTTCCTTTCCCCAGTCAGCATCCTACTTCCAAGCCTGCCTGTGTCAGGCCAACCGCTGTTGTTGCCTCCAAGGTGTCCACACCTCAGACACAGAAGTCTCCTCACTAATCTTCTACCCAGTCAAGGACATTTATTCCAACAACCACACGGCTTGTTATATCCAACAGATCCCAAACAGTCTCACCAGATAGTGTTGTACCCTGCCACTCTCCACCCAAGACCAGCCACCTCCGGGTGTCAAGCAGGGATTTTAAAATGGGACCATGGGTTCAGATCCTTTAGATCTCCCACTGGCTTATGGAAAGGCAACACTCAACCACCCAGGGATGTGGCCTTGCTGGGAAGGCCCTAGTTCCGGCCTCCCGGTGCAGGAAACCAAGAAACCTAGGACACAACCCCGTTATCAAACAGCAGCCGCCATTCACACTAAACTACATGCACTGCAGGATGGGAGTGATGTTCACCTCCCACAGGTCACAAGGGAGGTAAGTTCAAACCACATGAGTAAAGGAAAATAAAACAGACATAAACCAGAGACTGGTAGAGATCTGAGCAGTAGATTCACAGCTATGGCATACTAGTCTTAACATTCAGTCCAGCTGTAGTCACCACAAACTATTACATAGCTAGAAGTTGCAGCGTTAAAGGTATGCCACATGTAGTAAAAGCTCAACCCAGCTCAGTATCTATCACCTGTAAGACCCTCCCACATCTGAATCACTGGAAAGATGACTAATCTCTAGGGAAATGAAACCAAAAAGATTTATTAAATTAAAGATAATATAACAAATTCAGTGGTTGAAGTTGGTACTGTGGGCATTGAGCCCAGACCCAATTACCCCTTAAAATATGGGTGACTAACAACAGTGTTGCTATACTTTCAGCTGGAATGCCAGACAGACTGACTGCAACATCGGATCTCAGACTGACTACTACCTAGATAGTGGTCAGCAAGAGGAAAACAGAATCTGGATGAACCATGGCCCCACCCTCACACTGTCACAAGCTAAGGCTTTCTAGAGAACATTCTGAATCTATTCATACCCCTTTACCTTCCTTATGTTGTAAATTCTTTTCCTTGTTCCATGCACTTTTCTCATTGTGTTTTATTATGGTATGTTTTTCTTAACCTAGAAGGTGTTTTATTCAAGCTCTGCAATATTTCTGTATAGGTTGAATTGTAATGTTTGAAATTTTCCATGAAAAATGTAAACAAGATAGGGTGACTGTTCTGTTATCAGGCTTCAGGGCACCAAGTGAGTACCTCCTCAAGATCAGGAAGGAATTATTTCTGCATGTAAAGAAGTAGATGGATGAACTGAGGTTTTTGGGTGCGATTGGCTTTCTTCTGAAGGAACAGCTAATATCTGTTATTGGAGGTACGATAACAGACTAACAAACATGGTCTCAGCTGGTTTGGAAACCCCCATGTTCTTTTAACAATAGAAGGATTTCTCCCTCCCCCCTCCGTCTCTCTCCCTTCTCTACAGGATTACATGCTTGAGCTCTTTACCCTACAAGGAGAGGGAGATTCCTTCATTGCTACTTACCTTCTGCACACAGATAAAAAATCAATGATTAACCCCATCTACCAAAAGCCCATTGATTCTTACACACAGATTCTGCCTAAAACAATAGGGTTAATCAGTAGTTCACCTCCCTCATTTAATTTATCCTTTTGTCCTTTCATCTCCTCCTCACTCACTTCTCTTTGCTAGCCCCAAGGTTTCAACAGCCATGAATTTGCCCCTTCTCTCTCTTCCTACCCACCCCACCAGCTCTAGCTAGAGGTCCTTGTATTTCAAGTAGTTCTGAGACACCCTGTAGCCTTCATCCATTAATACAGTTCTGACAACCACTAAATGTTCCTTTGGGTCCCAGAGGGAAGGAAGTAGGCTCTTGGAAAGGGAATGAAAACTGGATATTGTTATACTGTTTAAAAAGTCACCAATCCAGCAACAAAAAAGACAAGTTCTACTGGCTACCTGCCACTTATTTTCCCCCACAGAATTCTCTTCCTTTGACTGACTGAAATCAGCAAAAGGATAATGCCTGGGAGCAATATCAGTGGACCTTGACCTAGTGTCTCGGCTGACTTGCAGTGTTTATTCAAACCTCATTTAGAAACTCACCTGCTTTCCCTTTTGGCTGAGACCTAGCAATGTAGAGAGATCCTACAATGGGATGGAGAAGGGCAGATGGATGTGGATGGACAGGAACACCACTGAAGAGACTGCTGCCAGGTACTGGGGCTGAGATGGTTGGATCATCACAGGCTGAAGCAGCAATGAAGAGGCAGCCACTCAGAAGTGAAGCTGAGAGGATGGGATCAGCAGTGACAAAGCTTCCCGGTAGTGTGACTTATGGCAGAGGAAAAGGATGACGGGCAAGAGAAGCACCAGAAGAGGCCACACAAGGGAGTTGAGAATATTAACATGATACACTAGACCTTTGTCCTTCAGCGTGGCTGCTAGAAATAGATGGACAGAACACACTGAAGCAGCCTCCAGTAGGCTCTAGACCTAAGAAAGGTAGGTAGAGCTGGATTGAAAGAAGGGACCCATACAGCACAGTGTAACTTTAGTGCCCTTGTAGCCAACATGGAGACTGCTCTGCAGGCAGCTCTGGCCAAGAGAAGGTGCGCGCAGGAATGCAGCAGGAGAAATCCCTTCTACCCCAGGAGCACCTGTTCCAGACCCCCCAGAGTGAACACACACTCACAGGAAAAGTACAATGGATATAACAAAGGGAAGTATTTATTTACAGAGGGATGAGAGGAGAAATACAACAAGAGGAAATATAAGGGGAGCAGTAAAACAAGCTGCTTCCAAACCAAGGCCCCGTAGGCCCAGTGGTAGCACAGTCTGGAAGGGCAGACACTGAGCAATGTGTCTGCACACAGAGTTCAGGAGGCCTGAGCAAAGTTCCAGTCTGGTGGTGAGTCTTGGGTGCTCCCAGTCGACTTGGGCGCCAGTGAACTCTCCCCAGCAAACCCCTCCGATGCCCTCTTCTGCCTCTCTGTGCAAAACAACAATTTGAAGTCTGCACTTGATAGCCTCTGACATCTTAAATCCTGACTAGTCATAGCACTGTGCATACAGTACAGGAACCAAATACGGTTTACTAAGGATGTTAAATTCTGACTTGGTACAGTTGGCATGTACATTTGAAACACTTCTGAAAATTTTCAACTAGGTGAAGTTAAAATTTTTCAAATGTATATTGCAAAGGCTTGTCTCAGCTTACAAAGGATGGAACATGTATGTGGTGGGAAGACCCAGGTTTATAATGTAGAAGGTAAAGTATATAAAGGTAAGTGCAAAGTACTTCACTGAGGTAGGAAAAAATCAAATGCACTGATACGAAATGGGTAATAACTGACAATGTAGTACTGCTGAAAAGGACCTGGGAGATTACAGTGGATCACAAATTAACTAGGAGTCAACCATGTGGTGCAAGTGCAAAAAAGACAAATGTTATTCCGGGGGGTATTAAGAGAGTGTCGTCATATGTAAGATCCAGAAGCTAACTGTCCCACTCTACTCTGCACTGATGAGGCCTCAGCTGTAGTACTGTGTCTAATTCTGGGTACCACACTTTAGGAAAGATGTGAACAAATTGGAGAGAGAGTCGAGAGAAGAGCAACACAAATGATAAAAGGTTTAGAAAATCTGACCTATGAGGAAAAAGAGTTTAAAAAAAAAAGGCATGTTTAGTCTTGAGAAAAGACTGAGGACGGACCTACTACCAGTCTTCAGATATGTTAAGGGCTGTTATAAAAAGGATATTGATCAATTGTTCTCAGTGTCCACTGAAGGTAGAACAAGGCAGGGGCTTAATCTGCAACAAGGGAGATTTAACGGACATCAACAGTACAAAATTAATTCGAACTTATTTTATTAGAGTTTTCGGAAGTGATTTTATACATTCGGTGTTGTGTGTCCCCACTAAAGCATGTGAATTCGGCAAAGTGCATCCACAGTACTGAGGCTACCATCAAATGTCGAAGAAGTGCACTGTGGTAGCTATCCCACAATTCCCACAGTCTCTGCTGCCCATTGGAATTGTGGGTTAAGCTTCCAGTGCATGAGGAGGCAAAAAACCATTCTCGCAGGTGTTTCTGGGTGTGTACTCTCACTCACTACTCCCTCTGAAAGCTATGGCAGATGCCATGCTGCCAGCAGATGATGCAGAACAGTACACCGCCTGTCTCCTGGTACTATGGATCCACTTCGCATGTCCTCTCGCCTTTCTATCTACTCTTTCATCTAACCATTTCCTGTCTTTTTTCGGCTACCATGAACAGAGCTGCACAGCTTCCAACGCTTTTCCCATGTTGTCTGTCCTGGGCTCCTGTGGAAGCTACAGAAGGCAACAATTCCCTGCTGTTTTTCAGGCATCATGAACAGAGCTGCACAGCTTCCACCGCAAACTCTGCTCACGTTTCTGCTGCAGACTCTGCTCTCACACTCTTGTAGCTCTAACGAACTTCCCAACTCTGTGAAAGCTACAGAAGACAACAATTTACCACCTTTTATCAGCCATCTTGAATCAAACAGCTTGTTTTGCGCCTTTTCCAGGATTAACCGTGCAAGTGCCATAGCACGGCAAGCATGGAGGCTGCTCAGGTCTCCGCCGCAGTTTTGACCATTGTGAATACCTCGCACATTAGCCAGCACTACGTGCAGTACCTGCAAAACCGGGCGAGGAAGCGATGGCAACGCAATTACTATACTGATGAGGACATGGACACAGACATTCCTAGAAGCACGGCATGTGGTGATTGGGAGATCATGGTGACATTGGGCCTGATTTGTGCCGTGGGATGCAGATTCTGGGCCTGGGAAACAAGCAGAGACTGATGGAATCACATAGTGTTGCAGGTCTGGGATGACTCCCAGTGGCTGCAAAACTTTCATATGCATAGGGCCACTTTCATGGAACTGAAGCACAAAGACACCAAAATGAGAGCAGTCCTCACGGTTGACAAGCGAGTGGCCATAGCACTGTGGAAGCTTGCAACGCCCGACAGCTACTGGTCATTCGGGAATCAGTTTGGAGCGGGCAAATCTACTGTAGGGGCTGCAGTGCTGCAAGTAGCCAACGCCATCATTAACCAGCTACTATGAAGGGTAGTGACTTTGGGAAATGTGCAGACCATTGTGGATGGCTTTAATGCACTGGGGTTCCCTAACTGCGGCGGAGCGATAGACGGAACGCATACCCCTATCTTGGCCCCAGCACACCGTGGTGGCCAGTACATAAAAACCACAAGCGGGCAGGTTCTGGGTAACACCAAAATTTCTACAAACCTGCCACCCCTGATCCTGCCCTGCAAGCTTGAACTCCCAGCATTCTCAGTTCACATGCTGATCCCTAGTGGCCACTGCTGATATCCAACACGTCCATCCTCTCCTTAACCTGTGCGTCCCTCTCTGGATTGGAACTGAACTGGAACCGAAGACCATCTTGGAAGCAACATTACCAGCCCAAGCAGTCAAAAATCATGAGTTGACCCCCCTCCCCCAAAATCACAGGCTCTACCGCCACCACTTCATTGATTCTTCGGCAGCAATTCGGCAGCAGGCCCTTCCCTCTGAAAGGGACCCGCTGCCGAATTGCTGCCAAAGAGCCGCCCCTGGGGGGAGGGCGCAATTTTATATTCTTGCCTCGGGCACAAAAATACATCTGTTCTTGGGCATCTGGGTGAGGAGGCTATTGAACTTGGGGAGGAGGGAGTTTGATTATACAGGGGCTGCAGTGGCAGTCTGTGGTCTTGCTGCCTTTCCTGCATTAGATCCACCATACAGCAAAGCATGTCAGGTTGCTCCCCCATGAGCTCGACCATAGCGTCCTACCTGCTCTCATGGCATGCCTCTCTCCTCTCTTCATGTTCCTGTAATGTTTTACAGGACTCTGCAATTGTTAGCTCCCAGCAGAATGCGTGGAGGCAATCAGTGCGGAAGAACTGCATGAGCTCAGCAAACATGTCATCCTGAGTTCATTTTTTCCACTTTCAAATCTGGACTAGCCTCTGGGAGGGAGTAAATAGGGGCCAAGCTGAAACATTTGCACCTGCAGCAGAAAAAGGGAGGGTAGTATTTTAAAATATACATTTCAGATAACAAAGGGGGCACTTTGGTATGAGTAAGCCATCACACACAGCCAGGCAACAGAATTCAGCTTGCAGGCAGCCTAGGGGCACGCGGGGTTCTGCTTTTTCTACATTCATTTCAATGTTTTCAAACTGCTGGGACCCCTTTCCCATAGCAAGCAATGCCTGGTGGGTTTGCCATAAAGGAGGGCCTGCAGGCTCTCTGGGATGATTGCTTCAAACACCTAACCCCTGCGCGCCCACTGCTTGGCTTCGATGAGGCTCTGAGCAGGGATGAGCCCTTTAAACTATACACGAATGGCCCAGCGCAGTTGGTTTCCTTCCCACCCCCCACCACGTGGCTCCAATCAGGCTCTCACTTACCAGAAGTACCTTCTCCAGGGTCATGGTCTGGGAGCCCACGCTGGGAGTGTGGGGAGGCTATTGGCTCCAGTGTTAAGATTAGTTCCTGGCTGGGGGGAGGGAAATAGATTCCCCACTTGTGCACTGTTGTTGTCCTCATCATCATCCTCCAATGACTCTTCCTGCGCGCTCCATGCAGCTCTGCCCTTGCAGGTGTCCACGGACACTCGTGGGGTAGTGGTGGTGTCATCCCCCATAATTGCATGGAGGTCACGGTAAAAGCGGACTGTATGGGGCTGTGACCCAGAACACCCGTTTGCCTCCCTGACTTTTTGGTATGCTTGTCTGAGCTCCACAATTTTTGTACCACACTGCTCTGTGTCCCTGGAGTAGCCTCTTTCCTTCTTAGCCCTGGAGACTTTAACATACGTATCTGCGTTCCCTTTTTTTGGAACGTAGTTCTGCCATAACAGACGTGTCTCCTCAACATGTGATGAGATCCAGTACCTCCCGTTCAGACCATGCTGGAGCTTGTCTGCGAATCTGGGACTGCATGATCTCTTGTGATGGTAGACTCTGCATGGTCGCCTTTGATGGTGGACTGTGCTGACTGTCACCTGTGCTGATGGTGACCAAACAGGAAATGAAATTCAAAAGTTCCCAGGGCTTTTCCTGCCCATCTGGCTAATGCATTGGCGTTAAGAATGTTGTCCAGAGCGGTCACAAGGGAGCATTTTGGGATAGTTCCCAGAGGCCAATAACGTTGAATTGCATCCATACTACCTTTAACCCGGGATTACGATCTCGATTTAAGAACTACTCCACTTGCCGAGATGGAGTACAGAAAGTGATTTAAAGAGCCCTTTAAATTGAAAAAGCCGCTTTGGTCATGTGGATGGAATCTTATTTTTCCCCCAAAATTAACTTGGCTAATTCCAAAACAGACTAGTGTAGACCAGGCCTTAGATTAAATATTGCAAAAAACTTTCTAAGGCCTGCTCTACACTATAAAGTTGGTTGATGTAAGCTACCTCTGGTCAAACTACCTGTATGTGTCTAATCTTACATTTTTCTCCCTCCCCTGTAAGTGCCTCATTAGAGTGATACAGTAAAACTAGCACCCCAAATAGTGTTGAGCCACAGTGAATATTTTGAGGTTGATGCAGTACAAGTGTAGACACTATGTGACCTATGTCAACACTCAGAGTCCTCCAACAGCTGTCCTACAATACCCAACACTGACCCCATTAGTCGCAAGTGTGACCTCTGCTACCTGGGCTCATGGAGTCCAGAAGTCTCACATTCCCTCCCTTTAAAGCCCCACAAATGTTTTGAAGTGCCTTTTCCTGATTGCCTAGCTTGGTGAGCACACCTAGTAGCTTTCCCTTGTGTGCAACTGCCCTACCAATCATACCGGATACACACTCCAGCTGTGTTCCTGCCTGGAGTAGACAGGAGGCAGTGGAACTCCTGGCCCTGCGGGGAGAAGAGGCTCTGCCAGCACAGCTGTGAAGCAGTCATTGAAACATTGACATCTATGAGCAGATTGCACAAGGTATGCAAGCAAAGGGATGTGATATAGATAGTTGGGTATGCGATGACTGGCAGAACTGCATGGTGACTTGCCTGCCTGGTGCGCAGATTGTGGCTCTCTCGAGACATCTAGATAGGCTTATGTGTAGGGTTGGGGAGGAGCCGGTGCTCGTCATACATGTAGGTACCAATGACATAGGGAAGGATAGGAGAGAGGTCCTGGAGGCCAAATTTAGGTTGCTAGGTAAGAGATTGAAATCCAGGACCTCCATGGTAGCATTATCTGAAATGCTTCCAGTTCCACACGCAAGGCCAGTTAGACACGCAGAACTGCTGGGTCTCAATGTGTGGATGAGATGATGGTGTAGGGGGTTAGATTTATTAGGAACTGAGAAAACTTTTAGGAAAGGGGGAACCTATACAGGAAGGATGGGCTCCACCTAAACCAAAATGGAACCAGATTGCTGGCACTTAAAATTAAAAAGGTCATAGAGCAGTTTTTAAAATAAGGGCTGGGGGAAAGCCAACAGGTGCGGATGAGCACATGGTTCAGATATCCCTTTGGGGAGGATCTATAAAAGGAGATTCCTTGTGTCCTAATAAGGAGGAGAGGATGGAAGATAAAATACAGGTAGGATCTGATGAGAAACAGTCAAATGAAAAAAGTCCCGTTCAATTACATCATGTAATGGCAGACAGCTAAAGTGACAAGTGCTTACATACCAATGTTAGAAGTCTACATATTAAGATGGGCAAACTAGAGTGCCTTGTATTAAATGAGGATATTGATATAATAGGCATCATAGAAACTTGGTAGAATGAGGATAATCAATGGGACACAGTAATACCAGGGCACAAAACATATTGGAAGGACAGAACAGGTCGTGCTGGTGCAGGAGTGGCACTATATCTGAAAGAACATGTAGAATCAAATGAAGTGAAAATCTTAAATGAACCAAACTGTGCCACAGAATCTCTATGGATAGTAATTCCATGCTCTAATAATAAGAATATAGCAGTAGGGATATATTACAGGCCACCTGACCAGGATGGTGATAGTGACTATGAAATGCTCAGGGAGATTAGAGAGGCTATTAAAATAAAAAACTCAATAATAATAATTAATAATAATAATGGGGGATTTCAACTATTCCCATAGTGACTGGGTACATATCTCAGGAAGGAATGCAGAGAGAGTTTCTTGACACCTTAAATGACTGCTTCTTGGAGCAGCTAGTCCTTGAACCCACAAAAGGAGAGGCAATTCTTGATTTAGACCTAAATTGAGCACAGATCAGGTCCAAGAGTTAAATATAGCTGGACTGCTTGGTAACAGTGACCATAATATAATTAAATTTAACAATCCTGTGGCATGAAAAACATCACAGCAGCCCAACACTGTAGCATTTAATTTCAGAAAGAGAATGACACAAAAATGAGGAAGTTACCTTTTAATTTCCGTTTAGCTACAGTGCCAAAAGTAAAATCCCTGCAAGCTGTATGGAAACTTTTTAAAGACACTGTACTAGAGGCTCAACTTAAATGTATACCTCAAATTAAAAAACATAGTAAAAGAACCAAAAAGAGCCACCATGGCTAAACAACAAAAAAAGAACCAGTGAGAGGCAAGAAGGCCTCCTTTAATAAGTGAAAGTAAAATCCTAATGAGAAAAATAGAAAGGAGCTTAAACTGTGGCAAACGAAGTGTACAAATATAATGAGAAAGGCCAAAAAAGAATTTGAAGAACAGCTAGCCAGAGACTCAAAAAGTAATAGCAAATTTTTTAAATACATCAGAAGCAGGAAGCCTGCTAAACAATCAGTGGGGCCACTGGACGATCAAGATGATAGAGGAGCACTCAAGGACGATAAGGCCATTGCGGAGAAGGTAGATGAATTCTTTGCATCAGACTTCACAGTTGAGGATGTGAGGGAGAGTCCCAAACCTGAGCCATTCTTTTTAGGTGACAAATCTGAGGAATTGTCCCAGATTGAGGTGTCAGAGGAGGATTTGGAACAAATTGATACATTAAACAGTAGTAAGTCACAAGGGCCAGATTGCATTCACCCAAGAGTTCTGAAGGACTGAAATGTGAAATTGTAGGACTACTAACTGTAGTCTGTAACCTATCATTTAGATCAGCTTCTGTACCAAATGACTGGAAGACAGCTAATGTGACACCAATTTTTAAAAAGGGCTCCAGAGGTGATCCCAGCAATTACAGGCTAGTAAGCCTGACTTCAGTACTGGCCAAACTGGCTGAAACTATAGTAAAGAACAGAATTGTCAGACACATAGATGAGCAGAATTTGTTGGGGAATAGTCAACATGTTTTTTGTAAAGGGAAATCATTCCTCACCAGTCTACTTGAATTCTCCGAGGGGGTCAACAAGCAGGTGGACAAGGGGGGGAAATCCAGTGGATACAGTGTATTTAGATTTTCAGAAAGCCTTTGACAAGGTCCCTCACCAAAGACTTATGCAAAGTAGGCAGTCATAGGATAAGAGGGAAGGTCCTCTCATGGATTGGTAACTAGTTAAAAGATAGGAAACGGGTAGGAATAAATGATCAGTTTTCAGAATGGAGAGAGGGTAAATAGTGATGTCCCCCAGGGGTCTGTACAGGGATCAGTTCTATTCAACATATTCATAAATGATCTGAAAAAAAGGGGTAAACAGTGAGGCAGCAAAATTTGCAAGTGATACAAAACTACTCAAGATAGTTAAGTCCCAGGCAGACTGTGAAGAGCTACAAGAGGATCTCTCAGAACTGGGTGACTGGGCAACAAAATAGCAAATGAAATTCAATGTTGATAAATGCAAAGTAATGCAAATTGGAAAACATAATCCCAACTATACATATAAAATGATGGGATCTAAATTAGCCATTACCACTCAAAAAAAAAAAAAAGAGAGATTTTAGAGTCATTGTGGGTAGTTCTTTGAAAACATCCACTCAATGTGCAGCAGCAGTCGAAAAAGCAAACAAAATGTTTGGAATCCTTAAGAAAGCAATAGATAAGCCAGAAAATATCATATTGCCTCTTGTAGCACAGCACAGACTCACCCAGCGGCACCTCCTGCTGGTCATCCTTGGGAATTAGCTCTTTGACCCAGGAGCACCCTCTGCAGGCCAGTGATCCGCATGCCAGTGGCCCCTGTGCCCCTCCCAGTGCCCATATCCCAGGGTTCTGCCTCCTGCAATACCCCACAGTCTTACTGGGTTTCCCCACATCAGCTCAGTCATGGCTACTGCCAGTCTCTGTTTAGCCCCTGCACCCTGGGTTGGACTGCAGTCTAGCAGCCAATCATCACAGGCAACAAGGGGTTTGGACTGGCTGCCTTTACCCACCCTCCGGCTGCCTCTCTGCAAGTCCAATGCCTAGGTGGGCCTAGAACTAGGCCCTGCAGCCTGGGGAGTTGCTGACCTAGGGTTTCCCAGCTTCTAAGGCCTTTCCCCAGTCCTGCCTCACTTTAAGTCCCCTGGGTGAGTTCTCCAGCAGCCAAGCCTGTCTCCCTCTCTCTTCAGAAAGAGAGACTGCTGCTTCTGGCTTCCCTGGCCTCCTTATAAGACCCAGTTACTTAGTTTGGGGTGTGGCCCCAGCTGCAACCACTTCCCCCAACGAGCCAAGGTTTTACCTTGCCCAGCCCCAGCCCTCTGCAGGGCTTTCCCAACCCCTCCAGGGCTGGAGTGGGTGCTCACCCCGCTACACCTCTATATAAATCCACGAAACACTCACATCTAGAATACTGTGTGCAGATGTGGTTGCCCCATCTTAAAAAAAATATATTGGAATTGGAAAAGGTTCAGAAAAGGGCAACAAAAATGATTAAGGGTATGAACAGCTGCCATATGGGGAGAGATTAATAAAACTGGACCTTTTCAGCTTGGAAAAGAGATGACTAATATATGATATGATAGAGGTCTATAAAATCATGACTGATGTGGAGAAAGTAAATAAGAAAGTGTTATTTACTCCTCTTAACACAAGAATTAGGGCCACCAAATGAAATTAATAGGCAGCAGGTTTAAAGTAAACAAAAGCAAGTATTTTTCACACAACGCACAGTCAACCTGTGGAACTCCTTGCCAGAGGATGTTGTGAAGGCCAAGACTATAACGGTTCAAAAAAGAACTAGTTAAATCACGGAGGATAAGTCCATCAGTCGCTATTAGCCAAGATGGGCAGGGATGATATCCCTAGCCTCAGAAGCTGGGAATGGGCAACAGGGGATGGATCACTTGATGCTTACCTGTTCTGTTCATTCCCTCTGGGGCACCTGGCACTGGCTAGTCCAGGGGTGGCTAAACTAAGCCTGAGAAGGAGCCAGAATTTACCAATGTACATTGCCAAAGAGCCACAGCAATACGTCAGCAGCCCCTCATCAGCTCCCCCACCCCACTCACAGCGCCTCCCACCCACCAGCAGCCCGCTGATCAGCACTTCCCCACACTTCCCAATCAGCTGTTTCATGGTGTGCAGGAGGCTTTGGGGGAGGAGCGAGGGCACTACAGGCTTGTGGGGGGAACAGGAAGGGATGGAGTGGGGCTAGGGCCTGTGACAGAGCCAGGGGTTGAGCAGTGAACACTCCACGGCACACTGGAAAGTTGGCTCCTGTAGCTCCAGCCCTGGAGCCAGTGCCTGTACAAGGAGCCGCATATTAACTTCTGAAGAGCCGCATGTGGCTCTGGAGCCAAAGGTTGGCCACCCCTGGGTTAGATGGACCTATGTTCTTATGCCAGGGACCAGCAGCAGTGCCACATGAAAGCCAAGAAACTGCAACAGGCATACCAGGTGACCAGGGAGGCCAACAGTCAATCTAGTGCTGATCTGCAGACCTGCCACTTTTACAACAAGCAGCATGGCATACTGGTGGAGACCTCACAACCACCCCACATACCACTGTGGGTACCTTCAAGGAGCACAAGTCACAGGTCCCTGGAGTAACCAGTGAGGAGGAGGAGGATGGGAAACATGCAACTGTGGGGTCCAGCTATGCCGCAAGGCAGTTCCATGGCGGAGACTTCACCACAGTCCTGGCAGTTGAGCATGGGCAAGCCTGATGTAGGGGAAGGAACCTTGGTAAGCTCATGAATGCATTTCCCATTAAAATAATTAAATGTACTGATGATACCTGACCCCAAAGTAGCAGGATAGCTATGGACTTTTCAGTAATTTACTCATACTAGAAGAGGTAGTGGTACTACAAACAGAAGTAGAGTTATTATTTGCTTTTCATTCCCCTGTAAAGTTAGGTGGGAGGGAAGCATCTAGAGGATTTGCTTATGTACACAGGGCTGTCCCTTGAATCCTCATGAGAGATCTCAATGAACGGAGCTACTCTGCAATCCTCCCCTGAATGTTTCTAGGGATGGTAGCCTAATTTCTTCCTCCACAGTAGAACATTTTCTCATGCCACTGTGCGATGGCTTCAGCTGGCACCACTGCAGTAAACAAGCTAGCAGCATACAGGCCCAGGCAGCTTCAGGACACCAGTAGCTGCTGAGTTCTCTCTGCCTTTGTTACCAGGGCCGGTGCAACCATTTAGGCAACCTAGGCGGTTGCCTAGGCACTGGGATTTGGGGGGCACCATTTTCTTCGGCAGTGACTGCAGTGACGGGATCTTCAGCTGCCCCAGTCGCTGCCGCCATTTAGGAGGAGGGAGCTGGGGCAGGGGAGCATGGGGAAGGCCACCTGCAGCAAGTATGCCCTATGCAGTTTCCCCCCACCAAAAGAGAAATGGAGAGGAAGCCCCACATGACAGATAGTAGCCATTACGTTTAGCTGATCTTTCTCACAGCTGAATGATGGGAAAGATTCTCTAGTCCTGTGTTGGGTTGCATTTGTTTTTGCTGGCTTCATAATGGTTTTTAAACTTCTCCTGGTCTTGCCCACAAATAGAAATTAGAGCTGGAAAAGACCTATGACAGCATGTAGGTCATTCCCTTTCTCCAGGGTCTGCCTTGAACACAGCCAACAAATTTGACTGCTTTGGGTCCCATGTTTCTGGAGACCCCAGACAAACCCATAACTCTTTGACCTGCCCACTTACTCTCTTAAGCAGTGGGACCAGCAATGCAGCATCTCATTGTCTAATCTCCTACCTTCTGCAAATTGTAAAGTCACTCAGTGCAGGATTATTCCCTCAGGAAGATAATCTCAACCCTTCTTTTGGTCTGGCTGCGCCTCTCATTTTGTCAGGGACTCCAGCAATGCTCTTTGATGCTGTGCCTTCATTGCATCATTTTGGAAGTCTTGTCGCTATGGCGACTGGATGCAGCTTGACAGTCTGTTTGTGGTCCACCTATTTCAGTCAGAAATTATTCTGGCTGCTTTACATTTGTAGTTATTTCAACTCATTGTTTATTAGGTGATTTAGAGTGTCGGGGAGAATACTGATACTCTGCAAAGATAAACGTAAAGAAACCTGCATGTTCCATCACTTTATTGAAAAAACAAACAAAAAAAGCTGAATGGAATTTATGCTGATGTAGGTTCCAGAGCAACAGCTCTTAAAAAGAGAATTCTTTACTTAGCCCCACAGAATTGGTACAACATGCACACAGATCAATGGGGTTCAGGTCTGGCCTTGAGATACCACTGTTAGGTTAAGAGGCACGTTTAGCCTCCATGACTCATTCAATCCTCAGGCCTCTCTGCTGAGAATGCCAGCAAGAGGGCTAGGCTAGACTGTACCAACTGTGGGCTTTTGTTGTTGGTTTTGGGTGGTTGGTTTGTTTTTGGGAGGGAGTTGCAGACACCTGTACACTAGGAAGTGGATTGACAACAGGAGCTAACTTTACATAATTCACTAAAGACAAATATCCCCACACACACTCCCCTCCCACCATAGTGATGATCTCTTCAAGAGTAGGGCTGCAGCACTGGGTAGGAGTGGAGGGCAGACTGCTTTGCTGCTACTACTGCTTTACCTGCTCTGCGGATAAAGCAAGGATTTCATCTTCCCACGCTGGCATCCAGCACAAAACTTATTTTACAAAAAACATTTTAAAAGAAAGACTGTCCCTTCAGGACAGGTGATCATATAAAGCCAACCATCAAAGCAGGCCTCTCTGCTTGGGCTAGGGAGACTGAATTCCCTCCCTGGCATTACTGATGATACCTCTAGGGCAGGGGAGAGGCAAATCAGCAGAATGGGCATTTGTAATTTACATTGCTGTTGCCTTTGCTTTACCTTTTCTGGGGCTAAACAGAAGACTTTGGTCTCTGGGGGTGTCAGACAGACACTTATCTTCACTGACTCCACGGGTCCCTTCTTGGAGAAGTGGGTGTCATTTGGGATTCTCTGCTCAGTGTCCCACACTGGTGCCATTTTGTTAATCTCCACCCCTACCCCTTCCCTTAGGATTAGTCTCCAGGTTTTCATAAACCTCAGTTCTTTTGTGCTCCCCATCCCCCGACCCCCACAAAAGGGGGGCTGGCCACTGGTGTTTCTATGGTGGAACCCCTCAGCCTCCACAGAGGTCAAATAGGCCAGTACCTTTTACGTGCTCAATGCACTTTGGATTGTTTTTGCTCGGCTAACTGACAACAGAGAGACAAGCTGGGGGAGGTAATATCTTTTATTGGACCAACTTTTGTTGGTGAGAACATCACAAACAAAAGTTGGTTCAATAAAATACTTTAACTCACCCGCCTTCTCTCTCTAATACCCTAGGACCAACACCACTGCATACATATGTAAAAGTGACATCTTTTGACCAAACAGACCTGCTTCCTGTGTGTAGTCACTATATCATCTACTGACAAAAATAAGGCCATATTTACACTACCAATTTTTGTCAAAAAAAGTGATGTCAATACCCAAAAGGCAACATAATCAAAATCAGAATTTCATGTTCATACTTGTTCCCTCTGTCAGCAGATCGTGGGACAGATGAGGGCACCATCATCGACAGTATGAGCATTGCACTGTGGCTACCTATCCCACTGTCCAGCTCGACACCTTCTGTCACTAGGTGTTGTGGGAAGGCGGAGTGGGTGCGGCACATCTTGGGATGTGACTAAATGTCCCGGGATGCATTGCTTTGTGTCCCAGCACTCCACGGGCTTCCAGCTTTCTTTCGTGGCATTTTTGCAACGGCCATTCTCTGCTGTGCACCGTGGCATCTTTGTGAGAAGGGATGGATCCCACACTGCTCTCCTATACTCTGTTAACTCTCACAAAGACATCATGGATGGCAGTGCAGTTAATCGTCAAGTTCCTAACTAAAGAAGACTCGCAGGCACCGACATTCTGAGTGACATGGATAGGAGCAACTTTAGATTGCTTTTGGCATTCACAGAGCATCTGCATAGGGTAGACCATCGCTTTTGAGCTTGGGAAACAAGCACTGAATGATGGGATTGTATCGTCATGCAGATGTGGGATGAAGTGCAGTGGCTACAGAACTTTTGGATGAAGAAAGCCACTTTCCTGGAACTGTGTGCAGTGCTTGCCTCAGACCTGCAGTGCAAGGACACCAGAATGAGAGCTACCCTCTTGGTAGAGAACCATGTGGCAATCGCTGTTTGGAAGCTGGTGACTCCAGACTGCTATGATCAGTCATGAATCAATTTGGAGTGGGGAAGTCGACAATTGGAGCTGCATTAATGCAAGTGTGCAGGGCAATAAATCACATCTGCTATGATGGACTGTGACTGGGAAATGTATGTGCCACCCAGAATGCAGGGGCTTTAAGGGCTGCAGGGCCCTGGGCTAAGGGGGCCCTGGGGCCCTGGCCTGCAGCTTTAAAGCCCATTTCGGAATGCGGCCCTGCAAGCACAGGCCGGAGGACTCAGGAGGAGCAGGGCAGCTGCGCAGGCAGCGGCTGGAGAGAAACGGTGCTTTCCCCTTCAAAGTGCCACTTCTGTCTGGCACAGGAGCCCAGTTTGTGATTTTGGAAGGAGCAGAACTGCTGGCACTTCCTGATGTGTCGGATGGTGAACAGGTCTATCTGGGGAAAGCCTCACCTCTGGAACAACCAGCTGAGGTGGTCTGCCAGCTCATTCTGTATGAGGCTTACAGGTGGGTTGAATGTTCTACATAGAAGTCCTACAGCATGAGGGCTTCCTGGCAGAGGGGAGTGGAACGTGTGCCCCCATTTGTTGATATAGAACATTGTCGTGGTGTTGTCCATCATGACCGATACTTAACAGGACAATGTGTATGCCCAGAAGGTCTGGGACACCAGGCGCACCACTCTCAGCTCTCAGACATTGATGTGGAGAGCCAGATCCGCCCGAGACCAGAGACCTTGAGTCCTGTGTTCTCCTAGATGTGCTCCCCAGGCCAAGTCCGATGCATCCATCGCTAGCGACAGACAGCTGCAGACTGGCGAAGGGGATCCCTTTAGCATATCTCCCCTGAGTGTTGAGCCACCACAGGAGGGAGTCGAGGAGCAGGCGAGGCAGAGTCACTATCTTGTCCAAGCGGTACACTGACGCAAGCCATGACTGAAGAGGTCAAAGCCTAAGTCAGGCATGCTGCACCACGTAGGTACAGGCAGCCATGTGTCCAAGAAGCTTCAGGCAGTTTCTTGCTGTGGTTGAGGGAAACTATCTGATGCCTTCAGTGATATCGGTCAGTGCCTGAAACCTCACTTGCAGCAGTTATGCCTTGGCCTGGGTTGAGTCCAATATTGCTTCTATAAATTCTATCCTCTGGATGAGGGACAGAGTCAATTTCACTTTGTTTAGAAGGAGATCCAGGTTGTCAAAGGTGGCTCTGATGAATCTGACCCGAGCTTCCACCTGGGTCTTGGAGTGGCCCTTGATCAGCCAGTCGTCGACGTAAGGAAACACCTGTACCCAGTGCCTGCACAGAAATGCAGTGATGACTGCTATGCATGGTGGAAACACAGGCCGAATGGGAGGACTGTAAACAGGTAGTGGGTATTGTTCACCAATGAGGGAATGATAGAAGCCAGAGAAACCATATGGAACTTCACAAACTTTCTTCACAAACTTGTTGAGTTCTCGCAGGTCGAGGATGGGCCTGAGGCCACCTTTGGCTTTTGGTATTAGGAAATACCAGGAATAAAAGCCCTGGCCCCTGTGCTCCTGAGGAACCTCCTCCACTGCCCCTAAAGGAGTGACTGCACCTCCTGGATAAGGAGCTGCTCATGAAAAGGGTCCCTGAAGAGGGACAGGGAAGGGGGGTGGAAGGGTGGGAGGGCACAGAATTAGATGGAGTATCCCTTCTCTACCGTGCAAAGCACTCAGTGGTCTGAGATGATACAGGACCATGCACAGTGGAAAGGGGATAGTCAGGATGAGAAGGTAAGGCGGAGTGGATCCATTGTCAGGTGTGGTACACCGTCCTCGACCATGCCTTCAAAAGGCTGGCTTGGCCCCTGAAGATGGCTTGGTTTGTCCCAAGCCCTGGCCAGAGGGTTGGTGCGGCCTTCTCCTGCCATTCCGATTCCTCCTTCTGGACTCGTCTTTGTGGTTCTGCTGACCAAACCATTGCTGGGGCTGCGGATGGAAGTATAGAGTTGAAAGAGTATAGAGGCCCAGGGACCCGGGGGTGGCTCTGGAATCTTTAGGGCTGTTTAGCCTGTGATGCTCTGTACTCGAGGGAACACCTTGCACCTCATGTTCATTCTTATAAAATGATTGTGTGATATCCAATGCAAAGTTTGTCATGTTGGGTGTCTTCGGAAGGCTCATAATGCACTGAGCATGATTGTTATAGTGATGTTATAGTAATTGTTACGGTAATGTTATAGTAAGGTTATAGGTTATAATTTCATGTATATAGTTATGAGGCTGAAAATGTATCCTCATGGCTTAAAGCAAGCCCATGCAAAAACTCTCCAGGAACCGAGAGGCAGTTCACACCTCGTCAGGGCATGTGTAAGCAGAGTCAGGGTAAGCTCTACACTGACATCTGGTGGAAAGAATTTCAGAGAGTGTATTTGCATAGGCACGCCTACCCTATCCCAGACTGCCAAGCTGTGGGACTGCTTGGTGACAAATTGCTCACTCTCAGTTGGGTGGTACTTGCTAGACAAGGGACATGGGTTCCAAAACCCGGAGAATTGAGAGAGGTATCTGTGCCTGGTGGTGCAGTCTCCTTGTGGAGCCAGAAGCACCAGTTCTAGCCCTTCCTCTCTCCACTGTGGAATGTCAGAGTTGATTTTTTTATTCCCTTAAGAATTTAAATACAGGTTACTGAGCTGAAATCACTTTGGGCTAATGGTGCACTAGCACTGGGGCTCCCCTACTATGAGCTGGAATCACTAAGAGCTGAAAATCACTAAAAAGCTAAAATCACTGAGCTGAGAGCACTGAGTACTGTGCTAACTAGTGGGGGAGCCTGAAGCTATACTGTGGAACAGAGCTGCTGGCGGAGTGGAGCAGTTGTGGGGACGGCTGGAGCGGATCACGGGACAGCTGGTGGCAGCGGAGCGGCTGGCAGAGCGGAGTAGCTGTGAGATGGGTGGAGCGGCCCACAGAACGAGCAGAGCCGAGCAGTTTGCAGGGACAACTGGAGCAGCTCACAGGACAGCTGGTGGAGCAGAGCAGCTGGCGGAGCGGAGCAGTTTCTGAGGACGGCTGGAGGAGCAGAGTGGAGCGGCTGGTAAAGCGGAGCAGTTCGTGGAGAAGGCGGGAGCAGAACCCACGGAGAGGCAGGGCAGTTGGCCCCGGACCACGTAAGGTGCCCCTTTCTACCAGGCTGGGGGGAGGAGACCTCTGCAGATAGACTCTCGAACTTTGGGGCTGCACTGACCCAGGACAGAGACTTTTTGGGACTGTGGGTGATTTTGGGGTTGCTGGACTCAAGAGCCCAGGAAAGAGGACACAGCCCAGTTTCCTGGCGTGGGTCTTTGCTCACGGTTTGGTCTATGAACTCTAGTTGAGGTGTTTTTCCCAATTTAGTGTTTGTTGTTTATCTCATGTATTAAATCTTTTCTGCTACACTGAGACTCTGTGCTTGCGAGAGGGGAAGCATTGCCTCTTTGAGGCGCCTAGGGGTGTGTGTAAGATTTTCCCAGGTCACTGGGTGGGGGCTCGAGCTGGTTTGGCATTGGGTTATTGAAATGGAACCCCTGGATACTGAACCTGGCCCTTGTTGCTGCCAACTCAGAGGGGCAGAAGGGTTACACATGGATGGGACAAAACCAGCCCAGCTTCACAGGAACAATAGACACTGTCTTAGGCAGCAACAAAAGAATCTGTTAGACCCTTGAGGGAGTCACCCCCTTCCTTTGGCAGGTTGGGACTGTGATGAGGTAATGCTCACCTGACTGAAAATTCGGCATGGAAGTCTGGAGGAGCAACTCTGTAAATGTAGCTATAACCTAGCAGGTATTGTAGGAGTACCTGCTGACAATGGCCTGCTGGTTAGATATTCAGAGTTGCAGTCCCCCCTGTGGAGTAGACCTTTAGCCCAAAAAGGTCTAGTTTTTTGGTGTCCCTATTCTTGGGTGAAGGGCCTTGAAATTTTTGCCTCTGTCACTGGTTAGCAGTGTCCATCACCAGGGAATCAGGTTGAGGGTGGGAATAGAGGTGTTCATAGCACTTGGAGGGCACAAAGTACTGGCGCTCATTGCACTTGGCCAAAGGTGGAAGCGAGGCCAGGGTCTGCCAAAGGGCCTTGGTCATGTCTGTGATTATCTTTATCAGCGGTAAGGTGATACGGGCAGGACTGGAGGGAGGCAGGATGTCCACCACAGGGCCCGCATCATCCACAACTTCCTCTGCCTTAATGCCCAGACTCTGGGTGACCCAGCACAGTAGCTGCTCCAACACTCTGGAGTCTTCCAGAGCTGGGGCTACTAAAGTGTCCGCTAGGGCCTCATCTGGTGAGAAGGAGGAGGAGACCATCAGGGGAGGTGGTTGCTCCCTACCGTCCCCGTGGGAACTGCCTTAGATTGGCTTGGTCCTGGTGCTGTGAAAGGCACGGGTGTTGGTGCCGACATTGTGCCCCACGCTGGTGCCTGGTGCAGCATGTGCACTGGGGTTCCTGCAGACACTGTTGCCGATGACAGCGGTGGTGTCGCTGCCATTGCCGTTGTCAGTGCCGAGGGTGCGTCGTGTGCCTTGGCCACAATTGAGGCCACCGATGCCTCTAGTGCTGAAGTGATCAATGTCGGTGCTGCAGTCGGTTCTAACACAGGCACCTGTGGTGCCATTTTTGATGACCAAGCACTGGCTCCGGTGCCAATTGTGGCAGAACGAACATCATGGATGCCACTGATGCTGCACCTGAGTGGGATTCCTTGCTCCAACACTGGTCTTGATGGAAAGCCCACCGAGTCCAAAAGGGCCACTGCAGTGGATTTTGCCATTGAGAGGTCCACTGCTTCAGGCGGGACCACCTATGGTGTCGCGAGGAGGATCTTCTGCTCCTGCTATAGTCAGAGTAGTATGAGTCCGACTCTGACTCGGAGAACCAGGGTGGCACTGCTCCTCTCGAAGTAGAGCATTGAGAAGCAGGGGACCGACTGCGCTCCCTGGATGGTGGTGCTGGAGTAGAAGGGTGCCGACATGATGAGGATCGACATGCCATCATTGCTGGCTTTCCCTTTGACTACATGGGGTGCTGGGATGGAACCTGCGGTGCTGGGACGCTCTGCTGTCTCAGCGGCAAGAATGGCACCATGAGCCTCGATAGGTCCTGCACCGCCTCGAAAACCTCTGGAGTGGATGGGAGTGGTAGATGCTTTGATGGGTGGGGGGAGCAAGACGGGCCTGGACTCAACTGCCTTCCTTGGGCAGGAGTCAACGTGGCCCCACTCTGAGTCTCTGAGCCGTCGCCCAACTGAGGTGTCACTGGTGGCTGTTCCCTGGGTCTTGCTGAGGGAGACGGCCTCTCTCTGACCTTTTTCTTCTGCGCCGGTGATTAGGACTGGTGCCAAAGGCTGGAAAGTCCCCAGGAGGCTCCATGCTGGTGCCAAGCTTCCTTGCCAGCATCTTTCTTCGGCGCAGGATCCTTCAAAGATGGCTCCATACCACTTCGCGCTGAAGATTACATGCTGGGAGAAGGATCCCCGGCGCCTGGGTCCGACTGAGGTCAAAGAGATGCCTCCATAAGAAGAATTTTGAGATGCTACTCCCTGTCCTTAATGGTTCTTGGTCAGAATTCCCGACAGATCTTGCAGCAGTCTTTCTGGTGATCCTCATCATGGTGACCATAAGCAGGAGGTGTGGGGGTCATCTTTTGGCATGCGCTTTGCGCAAATCTGGCAAGTCAAAGCCCAGGGATCACGGCATGCCACAGTAATGAATAGAGGGGAGAAATGGGGATGGAATGGAGAGCGAATCCCCCATATCTGAAACTTATAAAGAACTACTAAACTGTACTAACTACTGAAAACTAACTATGTACAGTGTACAGTTGAAGCACTGCTAAACCACTTGCTGAAGCAAGAGAAGAGCAAGATTAAGTTCCAGTTACCGTCACTGGTGGTAAGAAAGAACTGAGGGAGGTCAGCAAGGCTCTATATTGGGCCCCATGAAGGTGCAACTCCAGGGGGCACCCAGGCCGACCCTACGGTTGTGACTAGGGGAAAAATTGGAACTGACATGAACAAGCACTCGGAGAAGAACCAACAGCTCCACAGTGGTCCAAGCAGGACAGCGTTTGGTGTGCCTATGAACCATAGTCACCTGGGAAGATGCGATATGAGCTCTCCATGCCGAGCCACCAGGAAATGGAATTTCAGAAATTCCCAGGCCTTCTAAGGGGCAGGAGTGGATGGTCGTTTACCTGGCTGCAGGACAGTGGAGTTCGAACTGCTGACCAGAGCGATCACGATGGGCATTGTGGGACACCTCCTAGCTCCTAGAGGCCAATTAAAACGATGAAATCAAGGGTGGTGTCTACATCAGTGTTCCCTCTAATTTTTCCCATGCATGTGTGGAATGAATTTTGTTATGTGCACCAGTATGGAGGTGATGTGTCACATATCACTTTCATATCGATGCATATAAAATTCATGTGGCAGGGTTGGGCCGAGGGGGTTGGAGTGTAGGAGGGGGCTGAGGGTCAGGGCAGAGGGTTGGGGTGTGAGAGGGGGTGAGGGCTGTGGCTGGAGGTGCAGGCTGTAGAGTGGGGCCAAGAATGAGGGGTTTGGGGTGCGGGGTGCAGGGTGCCCTGGGGCTACAGTGGGGAGAGAGACTCCCCCCTGCTCTCTCCCCGCAGCAGCACCTGGACTGAGGAAGAGAGGCACCTCTCCCTACCATGGCAGTTCAGGGGCTGAGGACGTGGGATAGATGCCTCTCCTGCAGCTGCAGGAGGTCCAGGCCAGGCTGGATTGGTGCCAGGGGAGGGGCGCCTCTCCCCGGTCGTGGCACATCCGTCTGCAGTCCAGGCCCCTGGTGACGGTCCGCAGCTTCAGGCTCTCCTAGGGAGTCTGAAGCAACAGACCATCTGTCACTGGGGGCCCAGAGGAGTGGCAGCGGCTGTGGGCTCCTTTCCGCCCCTCCAACCCCCAGTCACTGGCAGGCAGCCAGCAGCTGCTGCCTGCCAGTGACAGAGGGTGGGGGCGGAGAGAGGAGCCCTCAGCTGGCCAGCTGAGAGGAGCAAGTGGGGGTGGGAGAGACTCAGGGAGAAGTCCTGAGCCCGCAGGCTTAGAGTAGCGCTGGGGAAGGACGGGAGAGGAGAAGAGGGGAGCCAGTGAAGTGGAGCTGAGAGCCAGCAGGGTCCCTGCTGAGCATAGGCCTGCTGCCATTATAAACCTGATACTGGCCAGGCTAGGCTGGGGCTGGGGCACCTCTCCCCCAGCCATGGCAGGTCTGGGGCTAGGCTGGGGCTGGGGGAGGGGCGCCTCTCCAAACCCCAGCAGGTCTGGGGCTGGGGGAGAGGCATCTCTCCCCGCCATAGCCCTGAGCGCCTGGCAGCGCTTAATAGGCTGCTGCTGCGAGGCCACAAAGCTTACAGGGAACTTAGGTCTACACTGGCCCTTTGTCGAGAAAAATGTAGAGGAAAATGACACGAGTCTCTTGTCAGGGTAGACATATTTAGTCGCCAAAACCAGGCATCTTTCCTGCCAAAAGTCACATTGTGGTGTGTACGTGCATACTGTTTGGTCTACAAAAGGCAGTTTTTAGTGAGAAGACTTAGTGTAGACAAGGCCTAAGATTTCATTGGTTTTTTTACTTCTGTTAACCCTGACTACAGAGTCAAACACAGTTAGGAAGCGTGAGCTGGAGTCTTGTTCATCAACAGAATTGCTCGCTATCTTCCAATCTGTGACAGCCATGCAAACCCACTGAAGAGAATGAGGGAACACAAGTGACATTGTCCCCTTATTACTGAAGACTGGATAAGGTGAAAAGAACTCAGTTCGACTACTGGGGGCCATTTTCCAAACATTCTCAGCACTCAAAATACACATTATGTGTTGAACTTTTTGAAAATTTAGGCAGGATTGTGGGCACTGAGCTCTGTTGAATGGTCTGGCCCCAAAGCCCAGGATGCATTTGCAGGGCTAGTAGGGAGTAAACAGAACAGGTGAGAGACAGAAGCTGAGGTACAGTAAACATGTAGCCCCAGAATGTTCATGTTAGAGCAGAACTATGCTTTTATATGTAATTGTTATTATAGTAAATGGCTGTTGAACATGAGACCTGAATGCAACATGTCACACCAAGGAGTTAAGTCTTTGTGGCTGAGGTATGAATTCTTTTACATAGCAACGACTAACAAAACATACGGTGTAGCAATATGAGCTTGCATTATAATAAAAGATGGCAACAAGTAATTAAAACAGCTACCAACTAACTTATAATAAACACGTAAAGAGATGTGATCAAGAGTGAAAATTATCCTGAACTACATTAACACTCAGCTTAAAAAACAAGTCTTTTTTTTAAATCTAATTGATTTTTTACCATTAATTTATACTGTGTTTATTTTTTGGGCTTCACTGAAGCTGGGCAATTACATCTAATTTGTTTCACTTTCTGTTTCTAAATATTTGCATTTACAGTCACTCACACTGTACTCTGGATTTGGGTGTTCTAAAGGGTGGTGGATTTTTTACATAAACCTGTCAACATTTAAAAGTACATCCTAGCAGAAACATACCTCTTAATATCAGGTTTTGTCAAACCCTTTCCTTTTATTTGCGAAACCACCATGTAGGGAAGCTATTTGACAGTGTCCCTTTTAAAAAAATGGACACTCCTGTCTTCTATGTAATCACGAAGGGCATGTGCATGTGGGGGAAGCTGCAGTCAGCACCCAGTGAATCAGAAAGCTCTGTTCAGTCAACCTGCATCATTGTTTTTCTGTGCAAAATCTGGTGAACTCACCTTGTTCACACACTTCCCTCCCAGTGCTGCATGTGTATGCGGTAAGAGGCATATCATGCTTACATGGATTATTAGGGGGAAGCAGATGCGCTTATGTTTCCCAGTGGCTTTTTCTGAAAGGCAGGAAGAAACAAGAGGGTAGTGTAATTTACCACTTTTCATCACAGCCAATCCATTTACAAGCAATTTCACTCCCAGACAATTGGCTCACTGGTGATTTCAGTCTCAGCCAATCCAGCTCTTTCTTTGGAGCTCCAATTACACTCCCAAAGGGAGCTGGTTAATTGCACGTTAGTGGCTGCCAAGACCTGCTCCTCTAATAAAACAAGCTGTTGGTTCTTTATACCAATGAAGAAATATTCAGTGGAAGCTAGCCCTTTAGTCTGTGCACGTACAGAAGAAAACTCACCTGGAAATAGAAACAAACCAAAATTACATTGATCTTACCTCATGCGCTTTTGGAATTTGACAGGAAAAGAGATTGTACATTTCAGCAATAAAACAAGGAATAGTCAAACATTTTTGGGAGATTATAGCACACCTCACACTAAGGCCAGTGACTACCTGAGAATAAAATTGTTCCTGAAATGACATACTTTCATTGTAGCAATGAATAAAATCTAAGGTGACAGAAAACACTGCCTGCAAGTTACTTGATGTTACAGACATAAATGTGACAGTACTGACTAGGCACCTCTCAGAGATAGGACTGGCCAAGCACATTTGTTGGAACCTTTAACTATAGAAGTCCTCTACGTCTCAAGGGCCATCACCAGAAGAAGCATTTCAAGTGAGGGTAGTTTTCACAATCTCAAAGAGGGTGCAAAGTATCTCTCTTGGTCTGATGATTCCAGAGGCCTCTGCATAACACTGGGCCTGTCCTGATAAGAAAACCCTATGGCTATGTCTACACTACCACCTATGTCAGCAAAACTTATGTCGCTCGGGGTGTGAACATTCCACCCCCATGAATGACCTGAGTTACACCAATATAAGTGCTAAGCACAGCGCTAAGTTGTCAGGAGAGCTTCTCCTGCTAACACAGCTTATGCTGCTCGCAGGGGTGGTTTTTTTAATGCTGACAGGAGATCACTCCATAGGGCGTCTTCACGAGACACTGCAGCAGCACAGCTGTGTCGGTACAGCAGTGCCACTGCATCACTGTACATGTAGACATCTAGTGATGGATTACCTCTCCCCAATTTTTGTGCTACAATCCTGATTTTTGGGGAGGCAGGGCAGGTATTCCTGAAACTTACAAACATCCCAGAAACATTTGGAGCGGACACACGTGTCATGAAAAGCAAAACCCATTCCACACATTTCAGCTGACTGTAGGGATTAGTGACAAGGTTACTAGCATCAGGAGAAATTCCAGCTTTTGGTACAAAGAACTTAAACGACTGCTCATCACAAAAGGCAGTTTCATTCAGCAACAAAAATCCACTTAGGGCATCCCCAACAAAACTGACTCCTTTCCACCATGACCACATTCCTAAGCAAAGGGGGTGTGGGTATTTTTCAGGCTATCCCCAATCCAGCCCCTGGCTGCAGAAGCACTGGGAATCTGTGCATAGCTGTCCACTTTTACAAAAGTTTTGCAAGGGACATTTATCCAGATAAGACTAGAGGTCTCTCATTGTGACCAAGATTGATTTTTGGACACCTTTAAAACTGTTAGAGCAATTGAAGTACAAAGACAATGTGGGTATGTCTACACTACGGGATTATTCCAATTTTACAGAAACCGGTATTTGGAAACAGATTATATAAAGTTGAGTGCACGCAGCCACACTAAGCACATTAATTCGGTGTTGTGCGTCCATGTACCGAGGCTAGCGTCAATTTACGGAGCGTTGCACTATGGGTAGCTATCCTATAGTTCCCGCAGTCTCCCCTGCCCATTGAAATTCTGGGTTGAGATCCCAGTGCCTGATGGGGCAAAAAACATTGTCACTGGTGGTTCAGGGTACAGCCTCACCCCTCCCTCTGTGAAAGCAGAGGCAGACAACCGTTTCACACCTTTTTTCCTGGGTGAACTGTGCAGATGCCATATCATGGCAAGCATGGAGCCTGCTCAGCTCAAGACAGCCATCATGGACATTGTAAACACCTCATGCATTCTTGTGCAGTCTATGCTGAACCAGGACCTGCAAAACCAGGAGGCGGCGGCAGCGGCTACGGCAGAGCGGCAACGAGAGTGATGAGGACATGGACACAGAATTCTCTCAAACCATGGGCCCAGGCGCGTTGGAGATCATGCTGATAATGGGGCAGGTTCTAGACATTGAATGCCGATTTTGGGTCTGGGAAACAAGCACAGACTGGTGGGACCACATAGCGTTGCAGGTGTGGGACGATTCTCAGTGGCTGCGAAACTTTCGCATGCGTAAGGGCACTTTCATGGAACTTTGTGACTTGCTTTCCCCTGCCCTGAAGCGCCAGAATACCAAGATGAGATCAGCCCTCACAGTTGAGAAGAGAGTGGTGATAGCTCTCTGGAAGCTTGCAACGCCAGACAGCTACCGGTCAATCGGGAATCAATTTGGAGTGGGCAAATCTACTGTGGGGGCTGCTGTGATGCAAGTAGCCAAAGCAATCACTAAGCTGCTGCTACGAAAGGTAGTGACTCTGGGAAATGTGCAGGTCATAGTGGATGGCTTTGCTGCAATGGGATTCTCTAACTGTGGTGGGGCAATAGATGGAACCCATATCCCTATCTTGGCACTGGAGCACCAGGGCACCCAGTACATAAACCGCAAGGGGGACTTTTCAATGGTGCTGCAAGCACTGGTAGATCACAAGGGACGTTTCACCAACATCAACGTGGGATGGCCAGGAAGGGTTCATGATGCTCGCGTCTTCAGGAACGCTACTCTGTTTAAACGGCTGCAGTAAGGGAATTACTTCCCAGATCAGAAAATAACAGTTGGGGATGTTGACATGCCTGTAGTTATCCTGGGGGACCAGCCTACCCCTTGATGCCATGGCTCATGAAGCCATACACAGGCAGCCTGGACAGTAGTCAGGAGCTGTTCAACTACAGGCTGAGCAAGTGCAGAATAGTGGTAGAATGTGCATTTGGACGTTTAAAGGGACACGGGTGCACATTACTGACTTGCTCAGACCTCAGCCAAACCAATATCCCCATTGTTATTGCTGCTTGCTGTGTGCTCCACAATCTCTGTGAGAGTAAGGGGGAGACTGAGGCAAATCACCTGGCCGCTGATTATGCGCAGCCAGACACCAGGGCGATTAGAAGAGCACACCAGGAAGTGGTGCGCATCAGAGAAGCTTTGAAAACCAGTTTAATCACTGGCCAGGGTACAGTGTGACTGTTGTGTTTGTTTCTCCTTGATGAAAACCCGCCCCCTTGATTGACTCATTCCCTGTAAGCAACCCACCCTCCCCCTTTGATTACAGCTTGCTTTCTAAGGAAATAAAGTCACTATAATTTAAAAATCATGTAGTCTTTATTGATTATAAAAAGAGGGAGAGAACTGACAAGGTAGCCCGGATGGGGTTTGGGAGGAGGATAGGAGGGAAAAAAAAGGCCACTAAAAAAATTTCAAAATAATGCCAGCCTTTTTGTTGGGCTGTCCACTGAGATGGAGTGGGTGGGTGCACAGAGCCTACCCCCCCAACATTCTTACACGTCTGGTGGGTGAGGAGGCTAAGGAACATGGTGAGGGGGGAGGGTGATTATACAGGGGCTGCAGCGGCACTTTGTGATCCTGCTGCCTTTCCTGAAGCTCCACCAGATGCCGGAGCATGTCAGTTTGATCAGCAGCAGCCCCAGTGTTGCATCCCGCCACCATTGATCTTCCTGTCACCACATCTCCTCACGTTCGTCCCTCCTGGTCTCATGTTCATCCCTCCTGGCCTCACGGTCACTGGCATCTTTCCTGTACTTTGATACCATGTCCTTCCACTCATTCAGATGAGCTCTTTCGTTGCAGGTCACTTCCATGATTTCCGAGAACATTTCGTCTCATGTCTTTTTTTTCCTCTGCCTTATCTGAGATAGACTTCGGGACAGCGTAGGGAGGCTTGAAAAATTTGCAGCTGCAGGAGGGAGGGGGAAAAAAAAGGAGAGAAGTATTTAAAAAGATACATTTAACAAAACAATGGTTACACTCTTTCACGGTGAACACCACTATTCACATTACATTGCATATGTGATTTCAATACAAGGTCACATTTTGCATCTCAATATTGAGTGCCTGTGGCTTTGGTGTTAGAAATCACAGACGCATGTCCGGGCAACACAATTCGGCTTGCATGTGGCCATGGTAACCCATTGTCTTTCGGCTTCTGCAGCCTTCATATATCCAGCGCCCACCTTTCCCAAATACCAAGCAAAGCCTATTGAGTGCTGCGTCTTTCCTGCTAACGTGCAGCAGCAGAAACCAGATTCCCCCCACCCCAACCAATTATCTGGGATGATCACTTTAGCTCTCCCCCCACCGCGTGGCTGGTAGCAGGAAAGATCCCTGCTAGCCAAACACGAAAACACTCAGCACTAATCACCCACCCCTCTCCTCCCCCTGCTTGGCTAACTGCAAGGAAGGATTTTTTTTTTTCAGCCACAGGCAAACAGCCCAGTAGGAATGGCCACCACTGTCCCCTTAATTACATTCCTGTATTTCAACCAGGTTACCATGAACGATATCACTCTCCTGAGGATGACAGCGAGATAAAGAATGGATGTTGCTTGAATGCCAGCAAATACTAGGACAATATGCTACTAGGCTTTGACATGCAATGATACCAGATTACTTGCTACATGCATGGCGTGGTCAAGTGTCCTACCATGGAGGATGAAATAAGGCTGCGCTGCCCAGAAACCTTCTGCAAAGGCTTTTGGAGTACCTCCAGGAGAGCTTCATGGAGATGTCCCTGGAGGATTTCTGCTCCAACCCCAGACATGTTAACTGTACTGGTCGCAAATGCATCTCAAGTCCTCAGGGCAAATTAATCATTAAAAAATGCTTGGTTTTAAACCATGTTTTATATTTACAAAGGTACACTCACCAGAGGTCCCTTCCATGGCTTCATTGTCTGGGATGGTGGCTTGGGAGGGTAATTCCATCAGGCTGAGAAAAAGCTCCTGGCTGTTGGGGAGAACGGAGTGCTGTGTGCTCTCTGCAGGCTTGTCCTCCTCTTCCTCCTCATCTTCCCCGTCCGCAGAATCTTCAGGCATGGCTGAGATTACCCCTGCCTCGGAATCCACGGACAGGGGTGGGTTGGTGGTGGCAGTGGCAGACCCCCCTAGAATTGCATGCAGCTCAGCGTAGAAGCGGCATGTTTGTGGCTCTGCCTTGGACCTTCCGTTCGCTTCTTTGGTTTTCTGAGCTCCTTAACTTTCACACGGCACTGTACTGAGTCCCTGGTGTGGCCTCTCTCCATCATGGCCTTAGAGATTTTTTCAAATGTTTTTTCATTTCGTCTTTTGGAACATTGTGTGCTAACAGAACTATCATCTCCCCATATAGTGATCAGATCCAGTACCTCCCGTACAGTCCGTGCTGGAGCTCTTTTTTGATTCTCAGACTGCATGGTTACCTGCACTGATCAGCTCTCCACGCTGGGCAAACAGGAAATGAAATTCAAAAGTTCGCAGGGCTTTTCCTGTCTACCTGGCCAGTGCATCCAAGTTCAGATTGCTGTCTAGAGCGGTCACAATGGTGCACTGTGGGATAGTGCCCGGAGGCCAATACCGTTGATTTGCGGCCACACTAACCCTAATCCAACATGGTAATACCGATTTCAGTGCTACTCCCCTCGTCGGGGAGGATTACAGATACCGGTATTAAGAGCCCTTTATATCGATATAAAAGGCTTCGTTGTGTGGACGGGTGCAGGGTTAATTCGGTTTAACGCTGCTCAATTCGGTATAAACGTGTAGCATAGACCAGGCCTGTGTGTGAATTTGCCACTGCACGTCATAACATCTCTTGGTAAGGCAGGCAGCTCTACAATCCTTCATTTTATGTTGGAATTATTGATCAAGAAAAATTTGAGATGATTATGTGACAGAGCTGAGTGTATAGTGGCCAGCACTGCTAACATCGTCACTATTATGGTTGAACCAGTTAAAAAAATAAAAGGAGATGTGTGTCTGGAAATACCTGTTTACACTTATTTTCCATCTTAAGGCAATGAAAGGGCAACACTTAGTGCCAGGGCCAAATAATTAATTACTGAACAATCGATTTTAACAAAGAAAAAGAAAACAAAGAGCCCGTCTGCCACTACAAAACCAACCAGGGATGGTTACATACCATGGCTCGAGGATCCAAATACAATGTTGTTATGCTCCATCTCCACCACTACAGAGCCACCATTTAGTCATGTTGACAGACAAGCACATTGTAAATGAGCCCTCAAGATGGCAGTTTTTGTAGCTGTAGATAGGCCCAAAGTTACAGACCAATAGTGCTGGCTAGAGACAAGTGCTTCATTTCCCATTCCCTACTCCTACACTGCTGTTCTCAGACATTTTTGCCATCTTCCTCCTAATTCGCTCTCCCTGGCAGTTCCCTGCCTCTCTCCTCCTGAACGGGGTCCTGCTGCCCTCATTACACTTCAGTTATCTTCTGCTCTCCCTGAACTGCCCACTGCCAGCCAGGGCCGGCTCCAGGGGTTTTGCTGCCCCAAGCAGCCAAAACAAAAAAAACAAAACAAAGCCACAATCGCGATCTGCGGCAATTCAGCGGGAGGTCCTTCGCTCCGAGCAGGAGTGAGGGACCCTCCGCCGAATTGCCGAATACTTGAAAGTGCCGTCTCGCTCCAGAGTGGCCGCCCCAAGCACCTGTTTGATAAGCTGGTGCCTGGAACCGGCCCTGCTTCCAGCCGCCATTAAACCTTCCGAGTCCAATATTCCTTCCCTGCCCCTAGAAAGGACAACTCAAAACACTCTGTTTTGTTTGCTGTTTGAACAGCACTAGAGGAAAAACAGTGTCGCTCTGTGTTATTACTTCCGTCAAGCCCTGCAGTATTGCCCCTTTCATTCCATTTTGGGGGAGGGGGGAGATCTCCGTGCAATTCTGTTAGGGTCCTTTAATCCCAGCCTTCCATTCATAATGCTCTTCCAGTCTGCAGCCTCTTCAGAGCAACACTTTCCAAAATGAAAGATTATACTGTGATTTAGTTATGTGGATACACTTTTACCATTAAATACAGCTGGGGGGGAAGGCAGGGGAAAACTTACTGACCCTTCGAGCCACATACTATCTTCAGAAGTCTGGGGCGCACCTGCCGGGGCTCAGGGCTTCAGCCCTGTGGTGAGGTGATGGGGCAAGGGGCTTCAGTGGGGCACACCTGCCAGGCACAAGACTTCACCCATCTCCTGCTGGAGCTTCAAGCCCTGGCAGGCACCTCCTGCGGAGCTGAAGCCACAAGACCCCCCTGGCCCTACCTGCTGGGCAGAAGCTTCTAGCCACACCGCTCCACTGCAGGGCAGAATCCCTGAGCCCCCCCAAACAGGCTGGTAGGCAAAGAAGGGGGTGGGGGGGAGGACTCCAAGAGCCGCATTTTAAACTATAAAAGAACTACATGTGGCTCCTGAGCCATGGTCTGGCCACCCCTGAACTAGACTGAGAAGCCACCAAACTTGTTGCAAGGTTTCCCAGATGTTAAAAAGGGTAATTTAGTAAACCACTGTAGTCTAAAAAGCCCCTTACTGTACAGTCACCTCATGCAGTGTGTCATTTCCACTCTATGACAGATGGAGTCACCGAGACAGATTCTGGCCTCTACTCCAGCATATATAAGGGCTGTAAAGGAGCTGCAGCAGCACCAGGGAGAAAGTGGCCCTATGGTACCCCTTTCCCTGCTGTTCCCAGCATAAAGGCCTGCCAAGGGTAAGAGTGGGCCACCCAGGCATGGAGGAAGAGTACTTTGCAACAGAGCTAATTTTGGGTTGCAGATCAGCCCATATGCAGCAGTGGGAAGGCTGCCACAAATTACAGCGGTCCCCAGGGCTGTTCCAACTTGCACTAGGAGTCATATCAACTCCCAAGGCTGGCAGAATCCAGGAGGCATGCAGAAGGTTTAAAGCCATCTTTATCCCCTTTCTCGGCTGCATCTTCTGTGCATTGCTTCCCAAGAGCTGTAACACAGAATCTAGCTCACTGTGTTTATCACTCCACATTCTTCAACTAGATAACTCTGCATGGGGTACTATGTCACATTCACATGTGGCCCAGTCCACAACTGGCTCGTGATCCAACTCCAGTGTGTCGTTCATGAGGAAATGATAGGCAAAATACATCTCACCACAGCATATACATTACTTTCACTTAGTCAAAAAAGAGCAAGAAGAGGAAGCGAAGAAGAAAATGTAAGTGGTGTCAAAAAGGGGTTAGTTTATTTGAGAAATGTTTGAATCACCTTCCATTCAAGCACCTGGGTGCCAGGACATTAATACCAGACAGATCCCACCTGGGTAACTCAGTGAATCACCATGGCCATTGCTCTCTGAGTACATGGTTCTGTCAAAATGAGCACCCCGCACTTCCCTAATGATTGCCATTTGAATGGCTGCTCCTTCACCGTGCCCTGAAGGCTGAAGAACCCAGGCTCTGACATCCAGTTAGAGGAAGTGAATTCCACAGCGAGAGGAAACTTCTGAGAACACCCAGGACCAGATTTGTAAAGGTACTTAGGTACCTGAAGTTGCAAGTTGGAGTTATAAGAGTGAACGGATCCTGGGGCAACAGGAGGCAGGGGAGGAGTAGGGGAAGTGGTGCTGCTGGGGCCCAGGCAGATGAGAAGTCCCAGAGCTAGGGAGCTGGGGAAACGATGCCACTGGCTCCCAGGAAGAGAAAAGTTGCTGCTGGGCCAAGATAGCAATAAGAAATAGATGGCAGTTTCCCAATATTAGGAGGTGAGAAGAGGGTAAGTGGAGTCTCCACCTGAGCAGGCAGGGAGAGGCATGCATGTGTGTGCATTAAAGATTGACTTACCACCCTGAAATTACCCCCCCACACACACACGGGCAGAGGAATAGAGGGGATTTAGAGATAGACTACAAAACATGAACAGGTTTAACAAACAAACACAAACACCCCTAATGATTTTTTCAGCCAACCTCACGATTTATGTTCGAGTGGACTAGCATTCAGAATCCAGTCCTTTTGTTATATGCTTCCTGGGACTTACCCCATTAAGCAGGCAGATACCGTTGCATTCTGGATTCAGCTAAAGCTTCCAGGTGGTCTTCAAGGGAAGTCTTACATAATGTGCTTCGCAGTAGACCAGTTTGGAGATGACAAGGACTTTGATAATTGTGTCAAGGTCTGTATGATGGAGCAGGGAATCAGAACAGCTGCCTGTGTTCTTACCCCAACAGCTAGATGTTATCTGCTTGATGGGCAAGACAGGCATCCTTACTGTGCTCCTCCTGCCACATGGCATCCTCTGCTGGCACAGTGTTTGCAGGAGGCCTGTAGAGCAGTGGATCTTGTAGTTTATGCTCAGTCTCCTTTGAGATGCATGGCACAGCTCATACCTCTCCAAGCTCTTGTTTCAGGCTAGCTGCAGACTCATGCAGACATCTCTACATTACTCACACTTGGGTTGTGTTTTCAAGGTTTTCTTTAAAACCATAAGGACTGACATTTATTTAAAAAAAAAAAAGAGCAAAGATTCTGAATTCATCACGATTCCAGGAGCTGGATCCTTGACACTCCCTATAACGCCTATGCCTTAATCCAACTCTAAGGAAGAAAGATTGCAACTTCTTAAATCAACCATAGATGGAAAGCACTTCAGGACCACATTGCTGCCTAAGAATCCAAGAACAGTGGTGGATTGAGACCATATTTTTGCATACCTGCTCAATATGTAATATTTTGCATCACTAATATCTTTATGCAGAATTACTATGAGTGGATAATCCCAGAAAACATTAAACAAAGTTCCCATTATACCATGTAGCCTCTAGCATTGGTTTGTATGGATCATAGATATTTTAGCTATTTTCTGTGGTGCCAAATATTCCTGTAATTTGTTTCTAACATTGTATGAGACAGAGTACATGGCAGCAAATGTGACATGGTGGCTACTTGCATTTTGTTTTTCTTGTGGAGATTAATTTGAAATCTCAAAAGGTACAAGTTGTTCATGGAAGAGCATAAAGTTTAGATCCAGGATAAATCTCTCTTGAACACCAAATAAATAAATAAATAAATTTAAAAAAGGGAATAGACATGTTTAAAAAAAATCTTCCTGACTTCTGGAAAGCAAGTGAAATCGCATGCAAATCTGCCCTGAAGATGCTAAATGTTGCCACACAGGGCTTGCTGTTGCTTGGAATCAGGCCAGTGGGACAGGAAGTGGCTGTGCAGGATGGACAACTGGAGGACAGGAAGTTACAGACAGATTATGTTTGATCTCTTTATAACTCACCACAGGAACTTCGCAGTTCAGCAGTCTCATCTTCTTAAGCCATTTTCATTACACATTGATTTTTTTTAAAAACAAAAAACTTACAAAAAGCACTTTTTACCCCATAAATAAATATTTACATTGCACTTTTCATTGTCAAAGCACTATACAAACTGTGACAGAGTTCCTCCTCTATCTTGGTGGGTCCTGCGCTTTGAGGCAAACAAATCTGCCAATGAGATTCACCATGTTGGTCAGGGAACAGCCCAGAGACCTTCCCCTCTGGTAGAACCCACAGTCCAGGTCAATTTCTCCTGTGTCTGATCAGAAGTTGGGAGGTTTGGGGGGAACCCGGGCCTGCCTTTACTCCGGGTTCCAGCCCAGGGCCCTGTGGACTGCAGCTGTCTAGAGTGCCTCCTGGAACAGCCCCATGACAGCTACAACTCCCTGAGCTACTTCCTCATGGCCTCCTCCCAACACCTTCTTTATCCTCACCACAGGACCTTTCTCCTGGTGCCTGATAATGCTTGTACTCTTCAATCCTCCAGCAATACGCCTTCCCACTCCCAGTTCCTAGTGCCTCTTGCTCTCAACTCCTCACATGCACACTACAAACTGAAGTGAGGTCCTTTTTAAACTCAGATGCCCTGATTAGCCAGCCTGTCCTAATTGATTCTAGCAGTTTCTTCTCAATTGGCTCCAGGTGTCCTAATTAGCCTGCCTGCCTTAATTGGTTCCAGCAAGTTCCTGCTTGTTCTGGAACTGCTCCTGTTACCTTACCCAGGGAAAAGGGATCTACTTAATCTGGAACTAATATATCTGCCTTCGAATACTCTCCTGTAGCCATTTGGGCTGACCCTGTCACAAAACATTGACTAATTCTAACAGCACTCGGATGAGATTGTATGTATTAGTTTCCTCCCTGTATAAATGAGACAGGTGAGACAGAAGCTAAGGATAACATTTTCAAAAGACCGTGCAGACAAAAATGATTGTTTGAGTGTATAAAAAGGATTTTGACTCTTCTGAGCACAGGTAGCATTTTCAGAAAGTGACCACCAGGGTCCCTGAGTGTCCATGGCCTTTCCCACACCTCTGTCCTTCCTCTTTGTTCTTCACTCCCACATGGGCGCTCATCTGGCATTTTCAAAAACTTTTCTAACAGTGATCACACAAAAATAGGGACTTTTCTGCTCTATTTGTGCTTCAGGAAGAAATAACTTAATCTCTCTCTCAAAGATGCAGCACTCAAAAAAAGACACCATAACACACTATTGAAAGACAACCAAACATTACAATTTTTCAGAGCAGCACAAGGAGATAGAGCTACTGAGGGGAGAGACAGAGGGAGTGTGCTCAAGTCCCCAGCAGGTGGTTTTCATCCTTAGGGAGAAGGGTCATCAACCAATGGGCCCAACCCCAGGGACACAAGAGGCTGCCAACAACACTGTTAGTTACATGTACAAACAAAAATACATAAACAGCTATGGAAATCAACACAATTGAGAAAGAGTAAAGGCTCAAAAAGAGCTCACAACAAACATTTTTGCTGTTATTTGTGAGATGCTACAATAATGTCATTGTCTAAGGACTTTGATATCTTCTGCTTCTGTGAGTACCCATTCCACTTGAGAGGTTTCAACACTGCCCGTGTTTCCCAGATATAAACTGGATGGCACATGCCATGTGGGTGAGTCAGTGTCTCTGCACTAGGAGCCAAGAGCAGAGATGCTTAAAGTATGCTCTGGGGAGAAGACAAGGGTGTCATGGGGGAGTAAGTCAAGTGTACACATAGGATACATTTGCATCTCTGGATCTTCAGTCTCAGGATGGCGGAATCAAGACTGAAAGGGGACAAGGAGGCTATTGCACAACATCCCCTGTTGGTGGCTGTCTGCAAAATGGGAGCCAATACCACAGTGGACATGGAAGATGAAACCTCCTGAAGCAAAGCCTTACAACTCAGTTGACTGACTGATTCACATTTACTTTGGCTTGTTTAGTCTTCCTGCAGGGAAGCTACAGACTCCTGAACGTTCCCATGGATGTTAATTCTACCTTTGCATTGGTAAATTGCCTGAACAAAGTCTCTTCAACTGTATTCCGATGTGCCGAAAGTGGAAGGGTGATTTGGTGCATCATCATCCTCACCTAGGTGGAGGAGCATCTCCTTTTATTCCATCCCCATCACCTTGCAAGAGACAACAGAATTGAGACAAACCGTATAGGAGAAAAAATCTGGACTACCGTTAGTATCGATTGATGCAGGGAGATTTTTAGGCCATCAGGAGGCTACTGGAGGATCCATATGCTCACAGACAAGTCTGTCAGTGCTGTCCTCCTCTTTTGTTGGCCTCCTGTGGGAGCACCATGGAGGAACATGATTTATGGTTGTTCGAGGCAACCACTCTCTCCTACTGGCTGGCTAGCTGGCAGAACAGCAGATATTGGAAGGGGACATAGGAGGAAGAATCACGAGATGGACAGCCACCCGCTCCACCTAGATCAGAAGAATGCTGGTGACTAAGGCTGATAGGGTGGAACGTAGAAATTCCAGGGTGCCTACCAAGTGCTCAAACTACATCCAAAGAATTAAAGGAGATATTCACTTAGGCCGAGCCACAAAGGTATTTAGGCTCCTAGCTGTCACTGATTTCAATCAAAGTTATATCTTTGTGGCTCTGGGCCCTGGAAACTCCATTCACCTAGTGTAGTCTTCTGTACAAGTGTCTAGATGTTGGGTCCTTGATAGTGATCACCACTAAATGCTTCCCCTAATTAGTGTAGTGCCAGTAAGGAAGCTTAGATACTCACCATTGTCTCTAAAGGTATGCCTTTCAGCCAGGTTCCCAAGTAATCGGGAGCCTTGACCTTCTGATAAGCCGGCCTATTAAGAACAGCCATGTACTTCATATATTTGGTTTCTCTCCTAGTCCCAAGGTCCTTCGGTTTTCCTTTTATATCTTCATGCCAGCATCCAGCCCAAATCCCACCTTGTATTCACCATAAGTCATTTATTCCATAAATGGGCTTTGACTGTTACTGATGTGCTTCAAAGGTTTTGTTTTTTAAAGAACTCTATTAACCTCAATCTGTCTGTAAAATTGCTTTCAAGTTTTCCATACTCTCCTCCTCTGGCTTTTAAAACAAAATAGAGCTTCTCCATCTTGTCAGGATCCTTCACAAATCCAGCTCCTGAAATCCCACAAGCTCAATTCTTCTGACAGTCAACAATTCCTCAATTTCACCACCTGTAATGTGGGGATAACATGGGCCTCATGGGTAGTGCAGGGAGAAGAGACTGATTAGTTAATGGTTGGTAGAGAGCCATGTATGTATTCAATTAAATAATTGACAGTTGCTTAATTATTTCAAGGCAGGAGACTCCTAGCAATCTCAGCCAGTGAAGGATTCTGCACAAGAAAACACAGACACTCACAGTGTCAAGGTGGCAAAACAGGCCTCTTCAAGATGAGGAAATGCAGCTATTGTAGCAGCAATGGCTGGAATTGGCAGGCTTGTCCAATATGGGTTGGTCAACAACAATTATCTGTTAATCCAAGAACAATGATAGCTAGACTTCTTTCATCTACAGTACTGAAATATGAGACTCGATTCTCTTCTCCTCAAGGTTGAAATTAATCAACCTTGAAGGGGAAATGGGGGAACAAACTTCTTACTCCATAAGATGCAAGTGAAGAACAGTATAATAGAGGAACCAGAGAACTAATCCACAGGGATCATGAAGATTCCTCTGCAATGGCAGGGCCCATAATGCTATTTCTGCTATCCTACCACAATGACCTCGGTGCGAAAGCTCTGCTTCTCCTGGGGCTAGTAGTTTGAACTGGCCCTAGAACACTGCTCCATCTGGGGGTGGGAGCGTGTGGTGTTGATGAGAATGAAATCAAATGAATCTTTATACAGAGCAAACAAAAATCTACCCTCTCAAAGACTGCAGTCCAATTAAGAGAAAAAATATTTCCAAAACAGTATATGAATTCTGTGATGTGGCTGCTCTTAGGGTTCCTTTTCTAGGACCTCTCTGTCTCAAACCTTAACTCCCCCTCTCTCCCTTTCTTCCAGGATGGAATCAATCTAGTGTGCCATACCTGCCCCAGTAGGTCAGCAGTAAGTAACCTCTTCCTTTGTAAGGAATCAACACCTGCTGACAAACAATTCAGCACATCTGCACTCAGCTCTGATTCAAAAGAGGCCCCCGACACTGAAAAACCTGTCACTGCCAGGACCTGCATTTGCAACCTTCTGCTCGTTAGCACTATAGTGCTCTAGAGCAGTGGCTCTCAATCTTTCCAAACTATTGTGCCCCTTTCAGGAGTCTGATTGGTCTTGGGTACCCCCAAGTTTCACCTCACTTAAAAACTACTTGCTTATAAAATAAATACAAATGTCACAGCACACTATTGCTGATCTCATTTTTACCATATAATTATAAAAGAAATCAATTGGAATATAAATATTGTACTTACATTTCAGTGTACATAGAGCAGTATAAACAAGTCATTGTCTGAATGAAATTTTAGTTTGTACTGACTTTGCTAGTGTTTTTTATGTAACTCATTGTAAAACTAGGCAACTATCTAGATGAGTTGATGTACCCTTGGTTGAGAACAACTGCTTAGCAGCACATTAGTTACTAAGCTTTACCATCCTCAACAACTGGCCAGAGAGCATGTGTAGAGATCCCAAGGTAGCACAAGTGGAATAGATCTACTATGCACATGGTTACTTCCACTTACTAAACTAACATCTCATTCCAAAGCTACTTGTTATCAGAGACTCAATAGTTCAATTTTAGTATACTAGAATGAGAAATCAGAGAGAAGCCAATGATCTGCAGTGGATTTTTTTAAAGTGGCATTGAGAGACTAAAAAATGTCAATTTAAAAGAAGAGATTTGGTGGGAATTTAGTACTTTGGGAAAGGTATGAAGCCAACAGCCCTGGAAACCAAAGTCATTCATATATAGATCTAGTACAGCATAGGAATGTTAATTTTCCTGAAGTACCACAATATGCCTTAACTCTAATGTGGTAGGACCATATTTTGTGGTAAGATTTTATCTCTATGGTCCTTTGAGTCCCTGGCCCTTCTGCTGAGACTGTAAATACAGATGCCACATTATGATGATTATATGGATGGCTGTCAACTGGGAACTAGACAGCCCAAGTTTAACATAGACCACTATGTAGTGATCAGACAATAATGACTTTGGTCATATGACCCCAGGCTTGATTTCAGTTGGGGATCTAGAAGTGAAGGTCATTCAGTTTTAATCTGCTCATTCACTGCCCCATTTGTGGGTTTGAAAACAATTTAGAATGTGAGCTACTTGAGGCAGGGACCTTATTTGCACCTTTTATTTAGAAGTATTTTATGACTAGCAACATTTGAGAACCTCCACCCAGCTCACCGCCACCAAACTGAATGGATTCAAGGAACTGGGAACAGCTAACGAGGTTTTCTCCTTGTAAGTCACCTGTTCTACTTGAGTTCCATATCAGAAGCAATGGAAAGTAATTTCCATCTGATGACAACAGGGCATTTGTATGAAATGAGCAAGTGATCTCACGGTCTTGCCTTCTAGCAGAAAAGTGTCCATCTAAAAAATACCATCAGCACAACTAACACCCCTCTGCTGGCTCAGAATTAAGGGCCAGGTCCTGCTCCAACTGACCTCTCATAGAATTTAGTAGGTGCAAAGATGTGGTTTTAAATTGCTTGGTGAGAAATCAGGCACACTGACAAGGCAGGTTGCATGGGAAGTTCTGTCTTGTGGAACACAGGATGGTAGTCCCCAGAACTGTCACTAACACTAAATTGACTAATAAAAGCCCAGTTGACTTCCCTTTGAAGAGGATCACACCCCGTTCACAATCATTCATGAATACAAGAGAAAGTCAGATGGGATGTTCCAACAATATTTTATTTAAGAGTATACAATATGGCAGCATTAAGATTAAAGCAAAAAACAAGACATATGTATAACTGATTTACATAATTCCTAAAACAGACCCACTAACAAGAGGAGCCAATTATGTTGGTGACAGAATGGTAAACTTGATGACCATCTTTCTTTAGTGCCCATACCTGAAAATACAAAATTTGTTGTTACGATGCTTGTTATTTTTATATTGAATACCAATGTTGATTTTTTGGCACCAGCTTTACTCTCATGATAACCTTTAATCCAATTAACATGCAACATACAAATATATATGTCAACCTCCGCAGAAATAGCAAAAAGCAAAAGGTACCTATTTAACTTTTTCCTTAAATCTCCAGACATTAGTGATTAACTGGGGGAGACAAAACAGCTCATCATTTCATGGACTTGTGACCCTATCATCCTAATCGTCTGCCCAAACTCCACTTCTCAGGTCTGTCCTTGGTGTAGAGAGGCTGGAGCATGTCACTACCCCTTATACATTACTAGGCGTGTGTAAAATGTAAGCCAGTTCATGTCTCATACTGGTACTTAGGCATCTTAGTCACTAGCCAAACAGAACAGCTGCCCCATGGGTCCAGCTTTCAATTATGGCTGCCTTAAGATGTTCAGATCCTGCACTTTGGTACTGAAGTTGTCACAGAAGCAGCCATTTACACAACTGAGCGCCAATTAATGCCCAAATATGGGACTGAGAAATTTTAACACTCCTGCTTTAGAAGTCAGGACTCAGTTTAAAGAGAATGCTCTTTTTAAAAAAATCAGTGTGAATCTGTAGCTAGCAAAGTAAGTGGTTAATGGATAAAGGATTCAGTTAAACCAGGCACAGAGTGGGGCAGGTGCTAAGTAAGTTTCTTGTTACCATTTTCAGCTTACTTCATCTCAAACCCAATCCGTACCCCCACATAAATAGGTCAATGCCCCTCAATCCTAATCAGCAGCTTCTCTGGCTATTCTGATGATGGGTCTTTAGGCAAGGCTATCAGTCTGGCTCATTTACTTGGTGGTTCTGCACTGCAAGCAAACATCCACCAAGCCAAGACAGCTAAGTTAGTTTTCCTCATCTGTAACCTTATTAGGGTTTTAAAACAAAACTCAGCAATGCAAGGTCAGAGTGACCTGATGCAATTTTTGGCATCTTGACAAACGCAATACCCAGGTTTTGGAGCAATGGATTTAACCCAGGTTAGTTTCTGAACCCAAGTCACTCATGTGGGGCTCTGCTATCAGTGAATTTCACTTCTCTATGCTCTCTAGAGAAAATGTTGATGTAGGGCTCCAATCTATAACTGCTTTCACTTACACCAGGACTATCTGGACACCCTTCAGAGCCCATCAACTCTGTTAGCAAAGATCGCTGTACAGTGCCACAGAAAACTCCTCCCAATAGGAACAGAGTATGCTCCCAGACCCAGAAATGAGAAAGATACATGGGTACTCTATTAGCAAGATCTAACAGAGATTAACAATACCTAGCACTCATCATGAGAGCCAATGGATTGCCATAACATGTTTCATGTTGGGAAAGGCATAGGATACCTACTTTTGGAACTCCCATTCTCTGTTGTCCAGCGGACACACCTGGCGAGTCTTAAGCCAACGAGAGATGCAGTGAAAGTGGAAAGCATGCTGAAAGGGAAGGTCCAAGTTACATAGTTTCATAAGGCGCTGTTCATGAATCTCTTAATACAGAGAAATTAAAGCAATGAAAGTGTCACTATAAAAAAGGTACACAGTGTTTGTAAACAAAGATGTGGGGACCTGACTGAGCTCACTGATAAATGGCAAGGAAGAGGATGGTTTTGATCTGTTTAGAAAAGGAAGGGAAATATCTATGAAGTAGTAGCAGAGAGGCTGTTTCACAGTTGATGCCACGGCAAATGATTGATTTCTGACAAAGGAGGAGAGGACGGTTCAGAAGCTGTCAGTACTAGCAGAGCAGAGGCTGTTAGAGACATGCCTATGGAGCAAAGAAGAGGAATTTCATAGTGGACAAATATATGAAGAACCAGAGGACGTCCTGAAGGGCAGGAATGATGAAGGTACAGGCTGAAGGAAGAGTTCTGCAAGTACTCTGAACCAAATGCGGTTTGAGTACAAGTGACTTTGGGAGGCCAGAGAGAAAGCTCTATTACATATTTGCTGCAGACACTGTCCTGCTTTCCCCATACAGCTCCTTAAAAATTAGCATCCCATTTGTCTGTATGATTAAAGGCTTATGTTGGAAATCCCAGTTCCAATACTCAAGTTCCTCAACGTGCTTAAAAGCCATCATTTGATCTCGCCTCTGTAGACAGATACAACTTTGTTTTTAGCCTTCTTGAGGCACTATCTTGTTGTAACATGGCTCCACCACATAGTAGTTTTTGTAATGGAGCCAAGTCCAAGTCTGGCAAGAGTCGTTTCTTCATGCAATCCTTTAACTATTACCCTGGATACAGTGGCATGCCATGACACTTTTAGTCAGGCAAACAGTGCCACACCTCCAGGCAAAATGGCATCCTGCAGGTGTTGTGACCTCACACGTCGTCACACTGTGTGCAGGATGCCATTTTGTTCTACAAAAATGCATCCTTCATGCATGTTTGGGGGCTGGACAGAACTGTTCTGCAGGCAAAACCAGTCCTCGGGCATACAATGCATGCTTGCATACATACACAGTATGCCCTTGCCAGGACATGAGGTGGTGGGGAAATGCTGATTTGCATGCTTGAATCTAGACACATGGCTGGTACCCTGTCTGAGGGACAGTGATGCCTCAGCAAAATGGGAAAATCTGAAGTTCACTAGATCCAACAATTTGGGTCTCTCTTTTCAATACAGAAACAAACCCTTTGGTCAACAAAAACTGACCCTTCACATAGGCTTCCACATCAAGAGAAATCCATGTGCGGGCATCCAAGTAACACTTTGTTTTCTGATGGTGGGACAACTCCCAGCTATGACCCTGTCCCTTGAATATTCAGAGATACTCACATCTCAAAATTAAATTCCTACAATATTGCCAAGCAACAAGGTACAGAGGTATCTCTATCCTTCACCTCTTCCTTTTCTGTATTCTCTTCTCCCCAACCTGTCTTGTACACATTCCCATCCCTCATTTTTTCCATTTTCCTCTTCCCTTCTTCTAGTCATCTCTCAATGTCCCAGTAAGCATCCAGGGTTTGAAAATTCTTTCCTAGTAAATAACTATGAGACTGTCTTAATGGATTAGCTGACTTTGTCTATTCTGATTTCGAGTAATAAAAAAGAGGGGACCTAATTTTTTTGTAATAGCTGGTTAGTGAAAGCAGTTTGCCTTACATTGCAGACACCCCATGCGACTGTACACTCTTCAGAGGTAGCCGACGCCTGGTTAGCTTGACATTCTATACCTGTAGAAAAAGATTAAACACATTCAGAAGCGGGACCCTTTCTACTTCTAACATCAAACAGTCCTCTTTACTATAGTAAATGTGAAAAAATACCCAAGTTTGTTGTTTTGTTGGACTTATTACAAAGAAACAAAGTGTCGGAAATCACTGGGTTTAAGTAAGATTTTTTCCAAATTGGGGGGGGGGGGAAGAAGAGGGTCAGTCTTTATTAGTGAAGACAGTTTTTTCTGTCCACTTTTAGATTTTTTGGAGCAGGGGGCGTGGGGGAGAAGACTGTGTAGGAGTACCTATATCATCTGCCAGTGAAATGTGCCTGCTTGCCAAATTGTAAAGATAAATATTTCTAATTTGGTCATACCAAAGTCTGTTTGACTTTTGAAGGGTTTTTATCATTATTATTAGTTATTGTATCAAAATTGTGAGGAAAGACTTAGTTAAGAGAAAGATCTGCTATTCAAGATTCTCCATCTAGGACTGCCCTCTCCCCCTTGTTCAAGGTATTTGGTTTGTAACAATCAGTACTTCTGCAAACTTATTCATGTAGCACAGACCTTGGCCACATCTTTCATGAAAAAGATGGGACTGTGGAAAGCCTTAGGTTCAAAATCTAGGCCATCTCATGAGAAATTCAGAAGAACCAAACACCTGGCTTCTTGTCGCTGACCTTTCAATCTTGACACCAATGGAACTGTGTCCAAATTCTTTAGTAGCTCAAGAAGGTGGAAGGTGTTCAGGTAGCTTACAGAGCTTCTGTTACTTTGGAGAATGGCCCACTGGTTTGGAATTTGTCATTTCAATGCCCAGATTGTCTTATATAGTTTGGACTGGGAAGCAGGACATCCTAGGACAGGAACAGAGACAGCTGCAACAACTTTCCTTGGCCAATATGGTGGGGGGCACATTTAAAAAACAGTATTTTAATCAAAGTCACTCTTCCTAGTAGCAGAAGGGGGAATCACAGACTTTATTCAGTCATCTATGAGCCAGTGTCCATTCCTAGTAATCTCTGGCCTGCTTTCTTAATGCAGAAGAGTCCTGCCTTTGCATTCCTGCTTGATACTAATAAGTCAACCTAGGGATAATGTAGACTTGCTGATATCCAAGCACCTACTTCTTGGGGGTTGGGGACCATTCCAGATAGCCTGTTGATGCAGAGTCTCCATAAGATCTCCTTATGTTGGGGAATCTGACAGAATCCATCCTGAATTTTATCTTCTTAGTGGAACTGTTTAGTCTCTCAAGGTCTAAGATGGCTGAGATTCCACAAGATCTTTTTCTTACTATGGATACTGAATAGATCTCCGAATACCTTTCATCTCAAGAGAAAAAGCTCAATCACCCATAGTTATAGGAGGTGAGAAATTACCTTCAGGATAAGCGTATGGCGATTTCTCCAGCCTGAAAAATGAAGTGAAGGTATATGGAAGAGTCTGATGCTCCACAGAGCATCTGAATTGCACAATCACCCACACATCTCTCCAAAATCAACTGGAACCTACGCTGTGAGAAGTAGGATTCTTGCCCTAACCCTATTTTTGTATGGAGGTAAGATGGCTCTAGTCATATTTACTGTTTGATCTGTACTAGCTTCCCTCAGACATTCCAGAGGTAATACCTAGACCCAGAACACGAGTCATCCCTTCTCTGCTACCTTTGCTAGGGGAAGGATTAAAAGAACTTCTGCTCCTTCCTAGACTTTGAAAAGCAAGGAGAAAATGTTTTGGTATGTCCATAGTATTGGGTATAACCCATCAAGCTTCTCTCTCAACATATTCCACCTGATAATTCTGAGGCACAAATTTGAATAGTTATCCATTTGTCCAGGACTTAAACCAAAGTTGGCACCTGCCCACTAAAATTAGCTATCATAGCTCTGTGTGTCCCTCCCCAGCCCGAGTCCATAGTTCCATCGACACAAACACAGTATAAAGATTTATTTTATTTGTTGTCATTTGTGGCAAACTCTTCCTTAGTGTTGGATAGGAGATATTTATCCTTGGTTTTAGCCTGTTTGTCTTGTTTTACAGGCTTGATCTTGATGGCCTCTTTCTTCCTCTTTGCCATTTCAAATATTTCTAGGGGAAAGAATCTATCCTGCTTCTCTGGCTTGGGGTTATGATCTTTTGCTCCTGAGGAGAAGTCAGAACTTGTGGAAGGTGATGAGGATCTAGAACACTTTTGCCATTTTGAGGTGATCATGGTCATCTACAAAGTTCTGTCTCAGCTGGTGCTCTGGCTCAGGTTAATCTGTAGGGATGTGTATGTTTTGAGCTCTGGTGGTTCGCATTATTCAGTATTAGAATTGGAGAGGAAGCATATAGGAAAGCTTCCCTGAGTGTCCAGATCTTCCTCTTGGAAATAAGATGAGCCAAACAGGACATCAGATTCCTTGGCAAATAAAATTACTCACTTTAAAAAACGGAAGTAGGATCCTGGCGCTTTTTCCTTTAGAGGGAGACTCATGTTGAAAGGAGTTTTGGACTTATTCCTGAAGAACTGTTGATCAGCAAGTATGGTCCATATTGCAGAGTCCCAAACACTTAAGAGGGCAGACCGCTTGAAGAGACCTCTCTGGAGGAGCCCAAGCTGGTGTTGGTGGATGGAAAGGCCCTTAAACTGGCCATCCAGACTGAATTCCTTCCCTAATAGGGCAAGTGTTGGCAGGCTGGAGACAATCATAGACATACTCCCATTCTTTAGCTCCCAAGGCAGCGTCCTTGGATCACCTCTTGACCTTCTGCTTCTCCACGTATTCCGCTCCACCATGGACAGACATGGAGTTAAGGGAGAGAAGGCACTCCATGGGTGGCTTAATTCAGGGAATGAATCCTGAAAATTCTGCCCCACTCCCCGCCAAAAAAAAAAAAAAGCAGGGGAGATATTTGCTGGCTGCTGCCCCAAATTAAACTATAAAAGCAGAGATTATAGTAGATAACCTGGGAGTGCTTAACCATGTCTCTCTGCTAGTGGCAGAGAATATGAAGTGAAGGCAGAAGAGGTGTGGCAGAGACCTGGAGTCTTGTGGACAAGCATGAGCTATCTGTAGTATTTGAAAATGCAGCCCAAATGTCTTCCACTAGGACAGTGGTCAGGATCCCACAGTAAACATGTATTTCAGCATTTCTCCATTAAGAGCCCTGCTTTTGTTTTCCACACTATTTTGGCAGCCTTCAGTATTTTAATATGGATAGAGAAGTAACCCAAGATTCAATTTTCTCCCTAATAGTAGCTGACAGAAAATAAGGCATGGTTCTCCTTTATTTGCAGCTATATTAATGGGCCTCCAAATAAATACGTGTTAAGGTGTGGCTACCCAGGAGACTTTAAAAAAAAAAAGTGGCTTCTTTCTGAGCAACAGTATTGTGAAAATACACACTATATGGTATTCTCTTTCCTCCCTGCAAAGTTGACCTCTAGAACTATTCATGACTTCAGCTACTGTACTGTATCAGAAGTCAGACATGGAAGAAACAATCAAGTCAACTAATCACCTTACTGCTAGTGCAGATGTGTTTCCTACAAAGTTTTCTAGGGCTTCCCCAGTCCAGTTTTTTAAATTTGGCACAGGAAGGGATTCCACTATGCTCTTTGGAAGACTATTCCAGTACTTTATAGATTTCTATTGGATTTTCTCAATACACCTCTACCTCGATATAACGCTGTTTTAGGTGAAACTGTGTTATATTGAACTTGCTTTGATTCACCAGAGTGCACAGCCCCACCCCCCAGAGCACTGCTTTACTGCATTATATCCAAATTCGTGTTCTATCGAGTGGTGTTATATTGAGGCAGCGGTGTACTTAGCCTCATTCTTCTGCTCAATGTCATATGATCACTTCTAGTTCTAATCCTTTCTACTATATTTCCTTCCTCCATTAATGTTTACACCCTCCAAATATATTTGTAAACAGTTATGTTCCCAGCTTAGTTATGACATAGTCAAGATATTCACAATTAGTTTTTAGTCTTCTCAAATTAATCCCTTCAATGCCTTAATCATTGTCTCTCTCTTCTCTGGACTCGATCCTGTTTGTATATACATTTGTGGTTATGAGATGGCCAAACCCAATACAGTATTGCAGGTGCACCGTCATCAGAGCTGCACAGAGAGAGGCTTCTTTAATAGCTCAATATATGCAGCCCAAGACTGCACTAGTCTTTTTTGCTAGTATATTACACTGCAAATTCGTTATAGGAGGAAGCTGGTAATACTACATATCATTCATATTGCCTGACATTTCTTATTATATTTTCAGTTGCCTATAAACTTTGCCAAACCCTACTATTTAAGCTGAAATTTTACATGGCAGGTGTCTACCTCAGGGTGATTTCTCTCCCCCTGGGGGAAGGAGGGGGCTACTTTTTATATTACGAGATTAAAGATAATGAAGAAAGCAAAACCAGCCTCGGAAAATTGTTCCCATACATTCACCTAGAGTATGCCAAATATTTCTTTGTCCATCTATACTAAGGCAAGGGTGGGAAGTTAGATTTTGTGCCTCTGGTACCACTCTCAATTTTGAGAATCTATTTTTGTACCCATTTTGTAACTCTTCGCAGAATTGATATCAGTGACTGATCTGTGCGTGCATGTACACTTCAAGTTTGAAATTTTCAAAACTGAAGTCCAGTTTAATACCCTTTATATGGAGTAAGTGTTTTGATGTTTATTTGTAAAATTAAGTTTATTGTCCCAGATAAAGCAGAGCAGACATTTAAGGGTAAAGTTTGTATTGTTCAAGTATTTATGATGGATTGTTTTGTTATAGAATAGACAAACCAAACAATGTGCCTCTGGAGAGCCACCACACAATTCCAGATTATAATACCCAGCATTAGGTAGCTAATGCTATCTTCTGTGGAGTGATATCAACTGAAGTTAGTGGTCTGATTGGACGCTTGGTGTGTCAGTAATTGTAGAAGTATTGTGTGTCACAATCTTCACTGGTTTAATGAAACAATCAATAGTCAATTTGGGTTTTCTAATTAGTTCAGTTTATGCATGATTCCTGCCCCCAAATAATCTCACCTCTCCTTTGGCCCCTCATCATTACTCCACTTGCCACACTTCTTTCCAAATCCCTGCCCAGCCAACATTGGCTCCTGTGTAACAGTCTGATACCAATTTAATTCCTCAATTTGTCCCTCTTAAAGTGGGGAAAGGGAAATGTGGTGATGAAGAAGGTAAGAGATTGAATCCTAGCCTTCAGACATTACCAAAACACAGGCTTACAATTTCAGGCTTTGAAAAGAATCTCACTTTAAGAGGTGATTTTGGCTGTGCATCACATCTGTGAGGGAACTGCCATGTCTGAATAGCCAAAGCACCTGTAATTTCCCCCCCACTCCATTTACTTACACAGATCCATGATATGGTTCCTGCAAATGGCACAGTTATCAACCACAATGTCCCAGGCCCAGAGAGCTACTGCATTCCACTACAAAGAGAAAGAACACCACATTTTCTGTTGAATTTACAGTATCTGTCAGATGATTCCTTGGCCCTCCTTCCCTGTTGCACTATTCCTGAGATCCCAGCTCTTCAGAGGACAGCTGAGGAGATATCCTTGAAAACCCATCACCACCACTCTGGAACAGGTAAAGTTGTTTAGGAGTAATCAGACACTACTGAATCCACCCCAAGACCCAAGCACTTCCTGGCAACCCAGGAAACAAAAGGAATTTATTATAGAATAGAAATATAAAACAGACTCTTAGTTAGGAAAGAGGTTTATTTACCTGCATAAGCCAGTCACTCTTAAACAGAAGTCTCTTATTTTTACTAAGACAAATGCACCTGTTCGTATTTCTTTTCAAGAGACCTGAATCACATATTCAGGTGGGTCTTTTGCTCCCTGAGCCATATCCTTAGAACTGGTGGAATGGATGGAAAGTGTGCACCTTACTGGAAGTCCAATCCAGATGACCTTCACAAAATCACCACCACCACTATTGGCAGTAGCCCTACCAATAAGTGACCACTGAGGAACGGAACCAATTACTTTAGACAGTTTACATGCCACCCTGCACTGAAGTCCATTATTTCAAACACAATGGGAGCTAGCACAAAGGACTGCAGGGCACATCTGAGGATCCAATATGGGTGTCTGAATACATGGTTTGGGGGGCGAGGGGCAATGAGAATCCTTCAAATCTCACCTTTTAAGAAGTGTCGAAACCCCCCCCCCAAAAAAAAAAAAAAAAAAAAAAGGGACTCTGGCTTCCATGATCACAAAAGTCTACAAGAAGAGGATCTGCTATGCATTTAAAGTGACAATATTTGGGAAAAAAAATCAACACAGGATTGGAACTCTTAGCCAAATGATACATAATTATAACAGAAAGTGCATCCCATCCCCTTCTCTGCCCCCCAAAAAGATTAAATTAGAAGACACTTCGTAATTACACAGGATACCAGAACTTGCTTACCTGACATTGTGGGGAGCAACTCTAACTTATATTACTGCAATATAATCAGTCTAGAGATTATTGTCTAACTCCCTTTCCAGTAAGTGACTGTTCACAGTATATATTTTCCTGTATATAAGCAAATCAAGTGATGTTTCCAGCACTTCCTCAGAGTCCATCCTACCAACAAATGTCACCATTAGGAAGTGTTTCCTGATACTTGTCCTAAATTTCTCCTTACTTGCTCATTTACATCTCTTTGTACAACATACTTTCCTTCCCCTCTCAGTGTTTTCATGCTGCATAAACAGCAGGCCCAGATTTTTGACCACAGCTACCATTAGAATGTTTTTCTAAACTGAGAAGTAACAATGTAAGCTTATAAAAGCTTTCTAACTCAGGAGAGCTGACGTATCCAAGTCACAGCTATTAAACTTAGAGATAAAAGTCAGGATTTTATTGCTTATTTTACACCCGTTAGGTCAGTAAAGCTAATTAGCTACAGGGGAAGGAAGATGATGATCCAATCAACTATGCTATAGTTAGAGAGTCTTCAGTTCTGGTGATGTTGTATCCATGCCCACTGGCAAGGCTGGAGTAACCAACAGGCCTGTGACTAGGAGCTCTGACTGGAGTCAGGAGGAGGGCATGTAGGACAAGCTTCACTCAGCATGAGCCAGTCTGACCCACAATGAAACTCTCACATATGCTGCTGGCATGTGGCAGCCCCTATTGCTGTCACTCAGGTGCTCAAAGGGAGATTATGAGAGGTCCTGATCACCCTTTTCACTTTTGCCTAGTGGAGGTCTCCATGGGCAAACGTCTCACTGGGTTGACAGCAGAAGCCTCATCTCGCAGGGCCGGCTCCTGGGCTGCCAGCCCACCTCTGGCTCCCTGACCCTTCGTTTTGGGGTTTGAATGACAGGAGGAAATGAGACAAGACGTCCTTCCTCCTGGATGGGCCCCAGCCAGCTTCGAGGCAGAGTCCGGGGGCGGGAAAAAGGAGCCAAGGCCACTGACAGAGGAGCAGGAGCGCTGTCCGGTGACCCCTGCACCACCCCTTAGACTGGATCAGCCAGTCAGCAGACCCACCCAGGCGAGGGCTCCCACGTCCTGACATCATCAAATTCAGCGGCAGCGAGGCCCCGTCACGGGTGGCTCCATGTTGGGGCAGGGTCACACCAGAGACCCCAGGCAGCCGGCACGCAGCCTTGTCCCCCCGGCCGGGCCTCGCAGCATCGCCCTGACAGAGGTAGCTGAGCCGAAGCGTCGCCCCGCCCCATCCGTCCCCACTTGCCACCGCCCAGGCCCCTGTAAGAGAGCGGGCACCTCCCCGACACAGTCCCGCCCCTCCCCGCACGCCGCTGTCACCCGGCAACAACAGCGCGGCTGATTGGCTCCTCCATCCCCCACGTACAGCGATCTCGCCTCACCCATTGGCCCCAAACTTCGCCAGAAACCCAGCGTCCCGCCCCCGCCCGAGTAGTGCGGAACCGGAGACCCGGCCCCTGAGAAGAACAAAACCCGCCCTCTCCTCGCCCCGGGGTGACGGGCCCGTTCGCCCCGCTCCCCGGCCCCGCAGCAGTTAGGGTGGCGCGCCCCGAGACCGGACCTTCTTCACTTCGAAACGCTTCTTGCTGGCGCTGCTGTTGCCGCCGCTCGGGCTGTCCACATCCATCGCCGCCGCCATTTTGAATACACGATTCCACGTCCCCTTAGTGCGCGTGCGCGGGGCTGGGGACGAAGACTCGCGACAGCCTCCCTTCGCCCTTCCCCTCACGCAAACAGGTGCGTGCGGAAAGGGGAGGGAAGGGGATAAGAGCGGCGAAGTGTCACGTGACACTGGTCTCTTAAAGGCGCGGGCCAGGGCGGAACCCAGTGTCAGCCTCCCCCGCCCTCATGGCAGAATTGCGCAACCCAGTGGGGGGAGGGACTGGGCCCGGCAGCTGCAGCATTTAAAGGGAGACGCGAGACTTCTCTCCCGAGCGGCTCCAGCCCCGCCCACCCGCTAGTCTGCGCGGCCCTGTCCGTCCGGGCGCGCGCAGCGCCTCGTCCGCAGCTTTGGCCTGAGGCCGCGAGGTGCGCGACGCCCGGGCGCGCTGCAGGCCTCGCTCGCCCCAGTGTCTCCGGCTGGAAGCGGCGCGGGCTTCATAGGGCAGGGCCCCGCGTGGCTGCCCCGCGCCGCTAGACTCGGGCTGGGCCGGCCGCATACGGGGAGTCTGTTTGCTGCTCTCAGCTCCATGGCGGTGACCCCAGGGACCGACAGGAGCTTGCACGGGGGCAGCCACAGGCAGGATTTGGCCCGCTGCCTCCACCTACAGAAATTCAAACCAAGTGTCTCCTTCCAAACATGTAGCGTGACAGGGGCTTTCAAGGTGCCAGTGGTCAGGACAGCAGGGGACAATGCGGGGTGGCCGGCGCTCTGTGCTGCCACGCATGAAACTAGATGGTTGGAAAATAAGTTGGACAAGAATCAGTTGCGATGCCTCCACCAGTTAGTGTTGACCTGCCCCTAACAAGCATTTGCAAAGCATATTTTTCAACAGGATAAATCCCACAGCCGTGACCTGAGGCTATTGCCTCCTGCTCCTGGGCCCAGGAAAACTGTTCAGTTCCTGTTCCCTTGCTAAGTGAGTGTTAGGAATGCTGTGGGAGGCAACATGTTTAAATCCACCAGGAACGATGCATTGCACCTCATGTAGCTTAGCAATGACTTCGCTCACTGATTAAGGAGCAGTGTTGAATGACACCCCAGCTGCATCTCTTTAGCTGGGAAGCTAAAGAGCTGCCAGTAGTTTGCATCACATCACAATGCTATGTCCAAGCTCACTGTTATGATCTGAAAGCACAAATGCTATCCTACTGTTCTGGTATATTGTATCTCATATGCTGTAGCATTGTGGCTCTTGAAATAAATTGGATGATCATCTTTTAAAAAGCTAAGGCTGCTGACACAGATCCATTAAAAAAAATCAGCAGTGGCTGGCAAACCTTGAAGACCAGGGACTGGTATGATACTTAGCAGAGGAGAGACATCGGGACTGTCAAGAATGCAGAGAATGCCTTTGGATGTATACAGGTAAGGAGAGGGGAATAAATCAACATGGCATCCTTCCTCTCCTTGTGCTGACAGCAGAGGGATGTGCTTATGTAGCAAGTGTATGGATTTCAGTCACACTGGTCTTGTGGGAAGAGATAGTGAAGGAAGAGTTGGGGGGTAGGATGCAAAAAAGAGGGTCACCCTTGGTGATATAAGTAATTGCCTCTGGAGAGGATAATCCTAGTCCTGTGTACTGTTTGCCATCAGTTATTTGCCAACATGAACTCAGATCCTGCGGCCATTCCATGACCAATCAACCTTACCTCCAGCTGTTGATTGCAGGGGAAGGAAGCTCCATTATTATGGTAAGAAAACTGTATATAAATAATAAAATTAGGGTGATAGCAGACACAGAAAATCAGCAAAGTCAACTTTAACACAAAGTAAAGACTGAAAATTTTAAGCAAAAATTCTATTCAATTAAGATTTCAGTGCCAATTTTGACTCATCTCCCTTCTCTCCCTTGGATTCTTGCAACCTGTTTTCCTGATAAGAACCAGAGGCTCATCTTCCCAAAGCAGGCTGCTAACCTTAATCTAAGTCTTTGCATATAGGCCACGGCTAGACCATATCCTACACACTATTACCACAAGCCTTAGTTGTCTTACATTTACGCATAGCTACTGTTTTTATTACATAAGAAAACTCAAATCACCCACTTCATAGAGGGAGAGCAGATGGGATTTCATTAATATTTATAAGAATTGAGAAAGCAGTGAAAGTTATCAAAAGAAGAGGGGGATGATGGGATATTTAGAGGGTATACAGTGGATGGCAAGGAAATGATGCTGACACGTATAGATGCAGGATGAATGGCAGTACGTAGGATTCTTCAGCTTATATGTGAAGTGGAGGTGGTGGTATGAAGAGATCTCATGTCTATACCTGAAGGCTGGATGGCAACGTAATGTGGAGGGGGCACTGGTCCATGTCAGGAGAGGTGGGCAGCTATAGAAACTGGCAGATGTAAGCGTGGTGTTGAAATATTAACTGAGAATGTCCTGACCTTTTTGTGTTTAAAATTCTCAGCCTTAACCTTGGACTTTTCATTGTAGGAATTTCCTTCTTTTTAATCAATCATTTAATTGTAGATAAGGTTCACTTCTGCCCGGAGACTAAATATGGGAAATAGAAGAGCCAAAGGAACTTGTGTTTTTAATGGAAAGTTAGAAACCTTAGCTATGGAATCACTACCAAATTAGACCCTGATCCTGCAAGTTGCTCTGAACAGGTGAACCCTCAGGCCTGTGTGGAACCCCGCTGAAGTCAGCTGAGGTTTGCCTGTGTAAATCCAAGGGCAGAATTGGGACCTAACTCCTTAATCGTAACCTCTTCTTACCCCCGTCTACCTCCAGACAGGCTTGGGCTTATACACAGTGTTGCAATTTATTCCTTTATTAGCAGTTAAAACTAACTTCTAACTGTAATAATGTAATTGGTGGACAGGAGCTCACAATGTGTTAGTCTTGAATATACAATATCATAATATTAACACACAACAGTTAGGTGAAAAATATAGTTAGAACCAGCATCGATTTTAAGTTGTCAGCATTGCACAAAAACTTTTGCCCCACTTTCAGTCAAAAATATGAGAATGGCAGGCATAAGGGCCGGCACTAAAAATAACACCACCTCGCTCTTATGTAGCACTTTTCATCCATAGATCTCCAGTCACCTTACCAAGAGGGTCAGCATCATTATCTACATTTTACAGTTGGGGAAACTGAGGCATAGAACGGTGATGCAACATGCCCAAGGTCACCCAGCAGACTGGTGACAGAGCTGAGCATAGAACCTAGGTCTTCTGAGCATTGGCCTGCTAAACCCAGGGTTGTGAGTTCAATCCTTGAGGGAGCCAATTAGGGAACGGGGGTAAAAGGGGAAAAAAAAAAACTGGGGATTTGTCCTGCTTTGAGCAGGGGGTTGGACTAGATGATCTGCTGAGATCCCTTCCAATCCTGATATTGTATGAATCCCAGGCCAATGCTCTACTCACTTTGTCACATTGCCATTTCATGTCCACCATGACACCAAAGGCCAAGAGTCCTTCAGGGAATCTACAGTGGGTTTCTGCCTGGATGCAGGAAGCAGTAGGGCACAGTGAAGGAATAGAGGAAGCTTTTCCTCATATACATGTAGTGTCCTGGAAAATATCCCCTCTAAAAGCTCCTGACCAGGACTGTGGAACAACCAAAATTAAAAATATATGCTCCCCCATTCCCTACAGCATTGATGTCAGGTTTTAACTGAGACTCAGTGCTTGCTGGGACAGTATGTTTGGAAGTGTTTAGTCAGGTATACATAAACTTCCAGTTAAAGGCAAGATCCTGGTCCTATTGAACAGATTGGAGTTTTACCATTGCTTTCAATGGAACAAGGGTTGGAAAGCAAGAGGACTTATCATTATGTCTACAGTTAGGCACATGCATAAGTGTTTGCAGGATCAGGGCCTAAGTCTACAAGTTACAAGAAGGCTGTCAAGACAAAAGTTGTAATAAATGAAAATGCCTTATCTATGTTATTAACACTAACAGCTCAAATTATCAACATGGAAAATATTTAATCTAATTTGCTTTTCCATGTTGCTATTAATTTATGTGCACATCATGCAGTGTGAATAGTAAAACTAGATGGTCACTTTCACTTTATTCTCATACTACTAACCTAATGCTGTGCTGTGTTTGGCATCACAAGGGAATCATTTAGAGAAAAGGGGGGACATTTTTGAGAAACACATTTTCCCTGTATGAAAACTCTATTATATTAAGTTTGTCAAATCCCTTCTTTTTACTCAACCTGAATACCATCCTAAATCTAGTTGACAAATGTCCCTTTAAAATAACAAGTCTCTGTATATTAAATGAGACTCCTGCACATCTGAGACATGAAAACATACACTAGGGTGCACACATTGGAGCAATTTTTAAATTCATTTAAAATTACTATTTCCATGGAAAACTATAACCCTCCATTCTCAGCTGCTGTCATTACAGGGAGGTGGCCGCTGATGGGTAAAAGTCATACAATCAACAGTCTTGTCTGTCTGGTTTTATGATCCAGTGTCTGGCAGTGAAGGGAAAGATGTGGCAATAAAAATCTTTAACTGAATCCTGCTGTACTAAAAAGGTAATTTTTAAAAAGATCTCTTTATTAAAAGGCATTGCAATATAGAGATACTAAATAGAGATGTGCATCATTTCTCTTAGTGCTGAACGGAATGTGTGATATATATAATCTGTATATCTACATATATACATAGACAGACCCAGGATAGCATCTGTCATTTAAAGATCCCAAAGTGCTTTACAGACAAAGTTTAATTGGTGTTTTTTTTCTAACCATCCTTCACTTTGTAAAATGCTGAGAGAGTAGATGATCAATCTTGATTTACTTAAAAATGATTCAACTTTACTTTCAGTTCATTTTGGTGCCCCATCTAATTTCCTTCCTTCTGTGAAGAAGCCCAGTCCCCTCCTTAAGGTTGTTTATTATTTTATCAGAAGAGGGAGGAAGGTGGCACTGGCTGCTGCACAAAGCATCAGTCCAAGAAGAAATAAAACATTGTTAGTCCAAGGTACCACTGATGCTTTTAAGATTGGATCATTTTTCAAATCACCAGGGAGATGAGGAGGTGGCAAAGCTGGGGAGAGAGATGGAAAGGAAAGGAGATGGGGACACAAAAATACTGAGCAATCCAAACCCCATGGCAGGTGCCCTGAACCAAATTAGTTCCCACACCCAATTGCTAACCTCTCCCAGGCCTCAACACAAGTTGACTTCCCCAGCAATTGCTGAACCCTCCCATACCTTCTAAAACAAGACCCCAGCACACTAGCCCTAAATGCTGAAACCTTTTCAACACCCAATAGAGACAAGTTCCTTCCAGCCTGACCCCCCTCTAATCACCTCCTCTGCTGCTGGCAAAACGATTGCACCTTTGCGCTTCTCACTAGGCTGGTTAACAAAGGGCAACATGTGGGACCTGGCCCTCAGCTGCTGCATCCTGTTCAAGGACCCGCAAGGAAGAACAAGCCAGGAGGCTAATGTCCTGCTGACAGAACTGAACAGGAGTGTTATACCATGGGCATGAGAGTAGAAGTGAGGGTAAACGTGTGGCAGGAGGGATCCACTTCCCGAATTTTAGATTGTTAAATCAGCGCTACCTAGAACAGACATTAACTATGTAAATAAATGGTACTTCACTTTCTAACAGTGACATTACCTGATCCATTAACTATCCAATTCCCTGTCCAAACTACAGTGTCCCCACATCAGCAACAACTTCCATCCCAACCCCTCACCCTCACTGCCCTACAACCAGGTCCATACACAGAAATGTACCTCACTGCATGTGCGTGTGGGAGCACGTTTCCTGAGGAACCCAAGCAGGGTATATAAGGCGGAGGAGAGAAATCACAGGCTGCGGCCACAGATCTGCTTGACACGAGAGATCTCTTTGAGGTAGTCTGCAGACAGGATCAGCGACACATCTTCCATCACCACCATGGCATCCTCAATGCACTGAGACTGAAGAGCCTCTCTGGGGTGGCATGTCATCCTGGGGGATATGAATGCCTGAGGGAAGGGAGGGAATAAAGCCCCTCAGAAAAGCAGGATGAGAAGACACTACAGAATGCTCCCCCCCCTTCACTGGCTCACATGGTGATGAGGGCGGGGCTGTGCGCTGAGTGATACCGGAGGGGGTCAAACCGGAAGAGCCTTGTCAAGGAAAGTTGCTCTCATTCACCTCTGTTTGGGGCAGCTTATAGAGGAAAGGGAGGGAGGAGAGGACTTCCCCGCTGTATATAAACCCTCACTATTCCAGCTGGCTGTCTTGCTGCTGGTGGCTGGGCTTGAGAAGTGACTTTGATGGTACTCTGGGCAGTGAAAGGTGGAAAGATGCCAGTGTTGAAGATCAGTTTTCACTTCATGGATGCAAACCCAGCAGTAACAATCAGAAATTTTCACTGTTTAAGGAACATGTTTAATTTGTAAACATTAAGTGTAATATTTTGAGGGTTCCCCCTCCAATTTGCACACTCATAAAATGTCAGTGCAGCTGAGGCCAGCTATAGATACTAGTACCTGATTTGCAGGTACACTCTACTATTTGGATGCCGAAGCACTACACATTAAACTCACAAATAATAATTGGGTCAAAATAGTGTCAGCAGTTATTTGTATCCACAAAACTGCTGTGTTTTGAAGCAATAAGCGAAAGAGCCTTCCCCCCGCCCAGGGAATGAGCCATTCACTCAATGTCTCTTGCATTGGAAGGCAGAGTTCTAACCACAGTACTAAAGAGGTAGACATAGATTTTATGGAATATGTTGCTCAATAGGTTATAGGCCACACTGTGCTTCAGTCTCTGCAAACATCTCTTCTTCTTCCCATCATGCATGTTATGTAGCAGGTGGGCATGTTTGCTATTCCTCCTAATGCCACTGGGATTGCAATCCAATCACAAAAAGGTGAAGAAAGAGATGGGCCCTTTTTTTTTTTCCTCCAGCCACAAAAGCAGGGGGGACACAGAGAAGGGAGCAGGCTGCACCATTGTAGGGATCATTACAGAAGAGGGGTGACAATGGTCAGTAGTGTCCCAGGTAAGGCTTCTCTGCCTTGTTGCTGATATGAGCCAATATTACACCTGCATTAATTGCTATGTCTATTGGTAAAGGAGTGACTGTCAGTCTCATGCCTAAAGGATCACTGAGGGCTTTCCTCCATTTCATAATAAATTGTGGAGCAACTAGGCAGCTTCCCTGCTCTTCTCAATAAAGTAGCCAAATCTCTTCACTACTGGCCTGCACACACCACATACTTCAGTCTTAGGGCCCCCAAGCACCTCTACCAATATAGTTCTGCTCTGACCTTCTGCATCCCTTGGATACTCCAGGCCTAGACCACCCTCATTAACAGAGCCTGCCAATTTGCAGCAAACTGCAGTGATTTTGTGATGTGGATAAAATGTTCTCTTAAGAACTAGGCTTAGAATGCTGCACAGGTTTCATTTCATCCCTCCCTACAATGCTTAACCCCACTGCATCATCCTAATCTCCTCCCCCATCCACGGATCTCATTGTAAGAAGGAATCAAAACATCTAATCCCACCTCCCGTTCCCCACCCCATCCCCTGTACATTTCTTGAGAACTGCTGATGCAATCTGATCTGGCTGTGCTGCCACCTGCTGAGAGAAACAGGCATTGCCTCACCTTGCTTCACATTTTTATTGGCCACGTTCCTGTCAGGGCTGTAACAACATGAGAGAGCCATATACCGAAGTGAGCCCTGAACCCAGGTCACCAGGGCTTGTGCATGGATTGCCGTACAGATGGTCTTTCCTGCAAGGAGATAATTACCAGATCTAGTTTGGGGATGCTGGGGTGAAGAGAATTAAAGTACGTGGTTCTCAGTGTTACTTTTCTTTAGAATCAACTTCTACAGCATCATGCTGAGCCTTATGGGACAGATGTTCTCTAGGCTCACACCTGGAGAGCAGAGGCTCAGACAGGGCTTCTGGATCTCCAGGACAGCCTGGTACAGCTCTGCATGGGGATCAGTGAACCTGAAAGCCCGGGGAAAGTGAAGGAGATCACATCTCAAATGGGAAGTTCCCAGGTCAGGCGCACTTCTGAGTCAGGCACAGCTCAGTGCTGAAGCACTGGGAAGAGAATACAATGGCTGTCAATATGAAAGGGTTCACAAGGTACTACTGAGGTTACCCCCTTTCTGCTGTGGAGAAGGGACCCTTGGTCGGAATCCTTGGCTTGAAGCCGAGTAGGGCAAAGCTGCAGTTTGACGTTAAGGGTGTGAGCAAAGAGACACTGGAACCAAGCCAACCATCACAGGGACACTTTTACTGGAAAATTCCTGACCTGAAACTGGCAGCCACTCACACATGGACTAAACACCTGTTCCCGTACACCTGACACACATGCCCAGAGTCAGCACCTGCACAAGGAAAAGCAAGACCCATCTCTGTAACTTTAGATTTATCCCCAACAGTTACACTAAGGGGGGGAGATAAAAAAGAACAATAATTGCAGAAATCTTAAAGTCTATCTATATACATTAAAACTACCTGGACAGCAAGTCTGCACGTGCACACACAGCTAATCAGAAATGAACACAGTTACACATTCCTCACCTTCCCTGCAAGCTTGTGTGTGGTGTATTACTATGGCATCCTGCCTGCCTCCTCTGGATCAGATGCAAGTGATTTCACTCAAGTAGCAGGAGCATGCTCATCTCTACCAACAAATAAGACCATTTCTCCATGAGCAAAAGCAGAAGGGTCAGAGATTGTCTCCTACCGACCTCTTTTCCAGCATTATCTTTGAGATGGTGTGTGTGTGTGTACACGTGAGATAGTGTGTGTGTGTACAGAATCTCACATGCATATATAGGGACAGCAAGTAAAGCGTAAAATTGTCTAAAGTAACTTTTCCCCAGGATGTGTTGTCATTGCTTATTGGCTCCTGTTGGAGGCTGACTCCCTTCAAATCCTCTCCATGCTCTGCCAGTCTCCCCTAGGCAAGGAGGGGACCCAGACCTCCCACATATGGTCCCAGTATTTCAGACCCCTTCCCCAAATTAGTAGGGAGTCGACATACTGCAAGCGCACATTTCCTCCTTCCTTCCCTTGTATAATTTGGACCACCACTAATGCCAGTGCTATAGCATTCTGCCGTTACAGGTCTGGGGGATGGTGCTAGAGAAGAAAAACACAGTGGGATTCAAACATCGGCCCCATAACGTGCAACAGAGCAGTACATTACAACCAGGGGTCATGATGACAGCCTTTCTATGCCCCTTTTAACCAGGCTGGGGGTACTTTTGTGTACCACTCTCCAAATCCTCCTCTTTCATTTTTTACTCTCAGGGCCAAGCTAGCATGTGTTCAGGGGTAGAGGGGTCAGTGGTTTGATTGTCTGCAAGGGTCATTAAACCTTGACTACCAATTTGAATACCAAGTCATGATGCTGCAGTCTTTCATTTAGAGATTACAAACACCTCTACAGCAACCACGTGCCATGTCATGAGCTGAAACTTGTGACATCATGCAGCGAAATAAGCAGCCAGAGCACAAGAGGTTGTGTCATTACGCAAATACCCTTCCGTAATAATTTATTATTTTTATTATAATAAGCTTCTAGAAACTCCAGTCACGAACCAAGATCCCATTGTGCCAAGTGCTGTACAGATACAGAAGAAAAAGACAGTCCCTGCCACAAAGCACTTACAAGTGAGTATAAGCCAAGAGACAACAAATGGACACAGGCAGCTAGACAGGGAGTACCTGGAAACAAGGAGACAATATTGACCAACATGACAGACAGAGCACTAGTGACTTGAATGTTGTCAATTTTTTTGTAGTCATCATGGCAAAGGGGAATTTTAAAAAGGTATTTGGAGGAGAATAGTGCATTAGTTTTGTGGCTATTTGCAGGAAGCTCCTCAAGTGTGAGGGGCAGCATGGGAGAAAGTACAAAGATGATTTTCTGAAAATTTAACAAGCAGCTGATCGGAGGCAGAGGTTGATAGCTCAGTACTGAATGAGAGGTGACAGAGTGGGGAAAGGCCACGAAGGGCCTTGAAAGTGAATACAAGTATCTTACATTTGATGCAATAGAAAAGGGGGAGCTAGTGGAGGGATACAAAAAGAGGGGTTACTTGGTCAAAGTGATAGGCTAGGAGAACGATCTTTGCAGCAGCATTCTCAATGGTTAGAAGCAGGGTAGGATTGCATTTGTCAAGGTCAGAGACAAGGATATTGCAGTAATCACAAAGTGAGATGATGAGAGCCTGGATGAGAGTTTTAGCTGCTTGGGTAAATAGGAAAATGTTTTTCTTAAAGAATCTGCAATATTTAAATATAGTTTAAATGTGAGGACAGAGAGGTGTCTGGGTTGAAGATGGTGCCAGGTTATGGGCCTGAGTGACAGGAAGGTAGTGTTGTGATCAAGAAAGGACACCAGATGAGAGATTATGAGCTTGGTTTTAGCCATATTGAACTTGAGCTGATAGCTAGACATCCAAGAGATGTCAGAGAGACAGGCTGAGGCCATGTCTACATCTAAAATTTTGCAGCGCTGGTTGTTACAGCTGTATTAGTACAGCTGTATAGGGCCAGCGCTGCAGAGTGGCCACACTTACAGCAACCAGCGCTGCAAGTGGTGTTAGATGTGGCCACACTGCAGCGTTGTTGGGCGGCTTCAAGGGGGGTTCCGGGAACGCGAGAGCAAACCGGGAAAGGAGACCAGCTTCGCCGCGGTTTGCTCTCGCGTTCCCTGAACCACCCTGCAAACCGCAGGGAAGGAGACCTGCTTGCTCGGGGTTCCGGGAACGAGAGAGCAAACCGGGAAAGGAGACCAGCTTCGCCGTGGTTTGCTCTCACGTTCCCGGAGCCACCCAGCAAACCGCAGGGAAGGAGACCTGCTTGCTCGGGGTTCCGGGAACGAGAGAGCAAACCGGGAAAGGAGACCAGCTTCGCCGCGGTTTGCTCTCGCGTTCCCGGAGCCACCCAGCAAACCGCAGGGAAGGAGACCTGCTTGCTCGGGGTTCCGGGAACGAGAGAGCAAACCGGGAAAGGAGACCAGCTTCGCCGCGGTTTGCTCTCGCGTTCCCGGAGCCACCCTGCAAACCGCAGGGAAGGAGACCTGCTTGCTCGGGGTTCCGGGAACGAGAGAGCAAACCGGGAAAGGAGACCAGCTTGATTACCAGAGGCTTCCTCCTTCCACGGAGGTCAAGAAAAGCGCTGGTAAGTGTCTACATTGGATTACCAGCGCTGGATCACCAGCGCTGGATCCTCTACACCCGAGACAAAACGGGAGTACGGCCAGCGCTGCAAACAGGGAGTTGCAGCGCTGGTGATGCCCTGCAGATGTGTACACCTTCAAAGTTGCAGCGCTGTAACTCCCTCACCAGCGCTGCAACTTTCTGATGTAGACAAGCCCCGAGATTTTAGTGTGGACAGAATAGATCTGGAGTCAAGAATACCAGGAAGACAAAAATCTGGGAAGTTACTATTTTTGGGTAAAAATGCTATTTCTGCATCTCCAATGCACCAGTATGGAATGATGAGGGGTCTTGTGACATCACAGGACTAAGACACAGTATCACTAATCACATTTAAGGAATATTTTGGTGCCAAGGACTCTAGTTCCCAACATGTGTCTCCCATAATGCTTAGAGGAAGTTTTCATGGCCCTCATGAAGAATATTAATAGGGAGAGTGTTGAAAAGATTCAGTTAAATTAATAAAAAGCATGTTTTGTACTCTGGTCCCTGAATGACTATGGATAATCTGCGAACAATAGGTTCACTGTAAAAATTGCAGAAGCTACCAAAAGTAGTAACACAAATGCTTCTGCATACTAAAATCAATGAACTCCTACTGATTCCAGAAATCCATGTCTGTTCAGTAACACAAGAGGAGGCCGTTCCAGACTGGTGCGTGGGAGATTCTAAAAAGCTGTTTAGAGATATTCTAATACCTACAACTCCTATATGCTGGTCTGGAATACAGCATTCTCTCCAGCAGTCTCACACTGAGAGAACAGAGGTTGGAAATTAGTGAAGAAGACTATTGTCAGCACTATACTCACAGGGTACATCTACACTGCTCACTAAGCTCGGGCTCTGACTCAGGTTTGAGCCTGAGCCCTGCTCCTGTCCACACATAAGTTAGTCTGACTTGGGTCAGCAAATACTCAGGACTCAGGTCCTAGTACCCTTCTAGGAGGGTGGGTCAGAGCCAGAGTCCCACTGTGACTCAGGTCCATGCACTGTTGTTTTTCAGTTACTCCTGGGGGAATTCTGCACCACTGCATATGCACAGAATTCATGTTCCCCACAGATTTCTTTGCTTCCCCACAGAAAAATAACTTCTGATGGGGAAGAAAAGGAAAGCTGCAAGAGTGATCATGCATTCCTCCCCAGCAGTTCAGGCATGTTGTTTCTGGTGCCTGGAGTAACCACCAGAGAAGTAAATCATGTCAGTGGGGGGCAGAGCTGGAGACGCCCCATCTAGTGGCTAATACCCTGCGCGCTGGGCTCAGCTGCTAGTCTCAGCTGCGCCGGGGAGGATGGGATTTCCTCTTCCCCTGGAAGGAGCGGCCAGGGAGGAGGGAGTGATGAAGCTAGCAAACTGGGGTAGGGAAGTCAGATGGTGAGGAAAGGGCTCAGGGAAAGGCAGTAAGGTCCAGGGGAGAATAGGTCTGGCCTGGTGGTTAGAGGGTCCCTGAGCTGGAACCCAGAGCAGAGGGTAGTCCCGGGTTCCCCTGCCAGCCACTGAGGGCGTGGTGCTATGCAGCAGTGTCTGGGAAGACTGAGAATCCTGGTTAGGAAAGGCTACTACCCAGGATCGCTGAAGGAAGATTTTGATACTTCCAAAGGAGGAAATGGATAGTAAGCTGCCTGGAGAGCTGAGTCACGAAGAGGAGACTGCGGCTCGTGGAGTGAGAGAGGGACTGCAGACCCAGAGAGAGAGGAGGAGAGACGGCAGGCAAGCTATCCCCAGAGTGACCAGGAGGAGGTGCCATCCTAGAGGTGCATCAAGCACCCCGTCACAGGAAGGAATCATTCTTAAAACCACGTTGTCTTGGTGAAACACCAAGGAAGTGAGGAGGAGACATTAGAAGGCCCAGATACCAAGTTCATGAGTGAAAAAACTATATAGATACAACAGCCACCTCCAGAGCCCTCCTCATGGAAACTATGGCAACCAAGGTAAGATCTGTAGATTGACAGTCACATAGATATGGAGCTCAGAGGATCAAAGGATTGGTGAATGGACCAGAGTCTCCAGGTGAGAGCAATGTGTCTACCTGGGCTCTTATAACTGGCACATTCCTTTTAAAAAATAGCAGTAAGCGGCTTTCCAGTTACTAAGTGCCCTGATAATCTCCTCCCAATAGCAACAGGAGCAGAGACATCATTTCTTCTTAACTTTGTGCACCCTGGAAGAGCCAGCCCCATCCAAATAGGCTGGCATCTGTGATCATGACTCTACATCAGTCAGGCTCCAACAGAGATCCCTTTTAATGAGGACAGTGAAAATTAACAGGACAGAAAGGGTTTTACAGAGAGGGAAATGGGAAGGGATTTGTCCAATGCTTCTGGTGGGCTCCAGCGAGGAAAAGGGACAGCTAAAGAGCTCTAGCCCAGGGGTCTATCCTTGTTTTCAGGACATCAGAAAACCCAATGGGTGTACTCCCTTTCTGACAGCATTGTTCGTACTGAAACCTTAAAAACAATTTCTATTATTTCTATTCCCTGCTCTCTCCTGGGATTAAGACACTGCCCTCAGCAGTGCTGAGATGGATTCTGAGCTGCACCAGGTCATGGGAAGCCAAGACTTCAGCACACATTCACTTTCAGTCCAAGTCCACAAAACAGTTCTGGTGCTCAGTTCCACAAAACTCACTTTTAGATATTCTTAGCCAAAGGAGAACTTTGGGGATGCCCCAACTTTGTCTCTCTCCCCACCCCCCACCCGCCCCCGCCATTCATCTAGTTAGTGTGTCATTCCTCTGGAGTCCAGTTTTCTTGTTCATTGTAGTTTGAGTTTCCAGGAAAATTAAGGTCTCTCCATCAGACAGTAAACAAGATGTTTAAAAATCTACCTTTCCATTCCAGTTGGTTTAACTGGAATCATGTTTAAAAGTTTTGTGCTAATCTTTTCTCTTTGTTCTGGACTAATTAAGTTTTAAACTGGTTTACAGAGAACTTTTAAAGCATATTTAAACATAGGCAGTGTTATGTGGACTGTAAAAGGGAGATACATTTCTGACTCAAAATTAGTGGGTCCATTCTCCAGTAGAAGAGGGAGATGGGGTGGAAGAATTCTCCTCTTGTCAGACCCAGTGGTTGATTTTTAGCATTACTTAGAAAGCAAATATTTAAATTCAGTAGCTTTCATATATTTCACTTCCTTCCCCAACATTTAATCTTTCCACAGGGAATTGTTTTAGTTCAAAATCATATTCATTTTTCTCATTGAGCATGGGGGAAAGTTCCAAATTTGACTTCAGGGCTTTTCTTGCATCAGGGTATTTTTTAGAATAGCTGAAAGGTGGAAACTTTTTTTCGACCAGATATATAAAAGTATGAAAATATTGGTTGTACCAGATTACAGGGAGTTTATTTCAATGTTTAACAGGTGCAGATATTCACAATATATTTAACATGTACATTTTAATCAGGAGCTTTTTGAATGACTTAATAGGTGAGGAATCATCGTATAGGTATGGTAAACCATAGTTGAATAACTTTTCAGGAATTTAAATGTGACATAATAGTGCACAAAATAGAATACACTTTCTTCATAAAACTCATGCAAGCCCAAGCTTTACATTTCCAAATAGGCTATACAGAGGGTTTTGATAGTGCCAATTTTTCATATAAAATTACACAGAATAACTATTGATATTTTACCCTTATTAAATGGGGAAAAACTCCCTGTATTGTCATTGGGTAGAATAGTTGTAATATCCTGTCCAAGATATTATATCCCATCCAGACATATCCCTTTAATTTAAATAATCTTTTTGTTAACCTTTATAAATTGTCGCTGATTTCTAATGGAGGGATAAGAACCACATGTTGCTTTAAATAAATTCAGTTGCCCAAAAGAGAAGGGTGATATTGGGCTGATTTCAAAGAGTACTTTTAGGTGATCCTTCTAGAATACATTGCACATTAGACTTCAGAGCCAAAGGATAGCACTTGACTGGAAATAAAATAATTTACACCTCCACTAGCTGCTTCAGTAAAGGCTGGATTTTGTAAAAGTGATTATTTGTATGTTCCAGCTGTGAACCATCCCCATATACAGGTACAAGGTACAATCAAAATGTGGCACAAGATGAGAAAGGCCTCTGAATAAGATATAAAACTTCATGGGTGCTGTCAGTATTAGGAGATCTGTGTTTCTCACAAAGACTAATTGATCCTGTATTCCAAACATGGACAAATTTGGAACTCTGGACCTTAGAAGGTCCAGTAACTCCTCACTGAACATTGTAGTTATGTTCCTGAAAAATGCGACTTTAAGCAAAACAATGTTAAGCGAATCCAATTTCCGCATAAGAATTAATGTAAATGAGGGGGTTAGGTTCCAGGGAATTTTTTTCACCAAACAAAATACTATATTATACTCTGTGTGTGTGTATAAATATGTTTTAAACAAACATTTTAATACTGGTACACAGTGATGATTGTGAAGCTTGGTTGAGGTGGAGGAGTCAGAGGGTGGGATATTTCCCTTACTGCTAAAGGATGAACTAGCAGTTGGCTGAGCCCTCAAGGGTTAACTCTCTCACTCTGCAAGGCAGCAGGAACGGAGGGAGATATGTGCATTTCCCTTAAGTACATTGCCTTGTTAATTAGATCAGCTTGCTGAGACACAGCTGCTGCGAGCTCCCTCTGTTCTGAGTCCTGCTCTATGGAAGCATTGGTGTAGCCAGGTGGAGGGAAGAGGGGGAGCGGGGGAAAAAAAAAGCGCCACCTGTTGCAGTGCTTACTGATGGGGCAGTGCTCCAGATCTTCGGCGGCGCCTCGGCGGAGGGCCCTTCACTCACTCTGCAGGTCTTCGGCAGCACTTCGATGATGAAGCTTCAGTGCCGCCAAAGACACCTGAAGCGAGTGAAGGTCCTGCCGCTGAAGACCCGGAGCGCTGCCCCATCAGTAAAAGCACTGCAGCGAGTGACGCCCAGTTCACACCTATGCTGCAGCAAGGAGTGCACGTGGAAGGAAGGGGATGGCCAGAGTATAGAATGAATTGTCTGAGAATTTATTAGTTTAAGAGTTCACATTCATTCAAAATGGGTGCTTTAAGAAATTTTGCATTCGGTGCCAGACCATTTCTTGTCCTAAAATTAATGATGGAATAAAACAAAAACGGTTTTCCAAGTTACTCATTAAAATCTTGGGCACAGGTTACACTGGAAGAAAATTAGTAATTGTATCTCACTGCTATGATTATTTTGGAGACATGAGTGTAAATTCATAATTAAGGTTGCCCCATAATTTTCCTTTTAATCGGACTTTTGTTCAGTCTTCAATCATTTCAATCACCTCAATCATTTTTAAAAAATATTTGGAAATATAAATCTTAGCGTGCTTATATTTTCAAAAATACTTTTGGGTTCAAAAGTTATAGTTTTTAAATTACAGCATTTTAAAAAAAATCACATTTTTTCAGACAGCATGTCTCAACTTTTTGGGGCAACCTTTTGGTTAAAAATCATTGCAAGCAGACTCCTCAAACGTACACGCATTATTTAGTAAAATTCTTTGAGAAAAATTACCTTATGATGGAGTTAAAGTTTAGAATACTTAGCAGTAATTTAGGGTAAACACAGGGGTGTTGTAATTATCCAAAAACTAAGCATTATAAATCCAGGAAATTCAGAGATCAGGTTAAACTTAAGAAAAATCCAAAGATGATCAGGAATAAAAATGCATACAGGACACCAAAGCAACCTTAACTCTGCTCTGTCAGAGAGTCTTCAAAATTTCCTAATAACTGAAACTCATTGCATAGGCAATCTTTGAATAGATAGTTTTTAAAATTAATGATACATTTCCCCATTATTAGTCTTCATAACTAAAAGTTTATCCTTAGCAAAAACTTTAACTCGGCCCTGTAGTGACACCATAGGAGGTCCAGGGGGACAGAGAGAGAAGGGGAAGGGAGGAGTGCCTTTAAAAATCAGTTTAATCTAACTTTGGTCCACAAACTTTAAAATACCTCAATGGTAATTACACGTGTTTTGCGTGGCTATACTCAGCATGGTCACACTCATACAACCACGAACACCCTGCCACCCCAGCCCTCCCCCCCCACCCCCAAAAAAAACAAAACAAAACAAAAACCCCCACACAAAACCCACAGCACATCTCCTGGATTAAAAAAAAAAAAAGAAAATACAAAACAATATACATACCAGAGAGCAGCACAATAGGAGCCTCAGTGATATTATAATGAATCTTCCAGCCAGGAATAGATCAGTGTGATGAATCTGCCGAGGATGAAACTGCTGCTGCTATTCTGGATCCTGCTTGGGAGGCTTCAGGGCAGCCACGTGGGGAAGGTCTGAGGTAGTTGAGAAGATGGTTGGAGACCTGAAGAGTCAGTGATGGAGGCAGCTGTTTCTGGTGGCAGCTCAGGATGACTAAGCTGAGAATTCTGGAGCTGCATATGTGTAGCTGGGTCTCTCTCAGATTAATAGTAAGAGGGCTCCCATGCATTGTGTCAGTAAGAATATGTTGTAAACAGACTGGTTATGCCAGAACTGACTCCTTTACATCAGTTTCCTTCCACCTCTTGCAAGGCCCTAGAATCAACCACTCTCTTGCCCATGGGCAACAATATATAAATATTCACCAACGGGGACAACCAGGAACCTGATAGCACATCAGGGTAACTGTGTAGCACAGTGTAAATCAGTGACTTAAGTCTGAGAATTAAACCAAATGCTAAATGGCCAGACTTTGTCAGGAAGAGATAAAAAGGTGTTCAGGAGCTTTTCAAAAATATCTGTTTTTATAAACTGAGTCTTGAATCTGGCATACACTAACCATGCCTCAAAAACCTGCCCCTCTGAGTCCACAGATGTTTCCAGTTATTGTTTCTCTGAGCATACACAGTAACATGCGCACATCCAAGATTAGGATGTAACCCTACTAATTATGGAGGTGCTGGTCATAGCTCAATAGATATGGTGTAGCTGAGCCTTGCACTTAAAGCTGGGATTCAACATTTTGTATTATATATGAAGAATACAGCATATCCTCCCCAAACTTACCACACTTACTTGCTGGGGTCTACTCTGCTTAATCTAACTTCTGCCTGTAAACCAGTGAACGTTGGGGTTCATCTTCTCGTTGATGTGCAGTACATAGAGAGGGAATCTTGCACTGCTCTAAGCCTTTCTCTGGTGTAGGGTTGTTCATATTGCCCCGCTTTATTTATCCAAACTGTAGCAGCCATGCTATCGTAGCCACAAGTTTGATTCTCCACTTCTACCACTCTTCTGCGGTACCTTCTTGTTCTTTTTATGGCAATCTTCATCTTTCATTAACGTTCCTGTGAAAAGAACACTTTGTACCTGATAGTAACCTTATCACCTCCGTGTGACCCAGGGCCCCGTGGAGGCAATTAGTGGAGAGCACACGAGGTGTACAGGGTTTATATGCACATTAGTTCACCAAAGGGTGGGAAATGCCTGTACAGATAATTATTAAGAAGTGATGAATCTATACTGAAAAGTATGTTCTTAAAAAGACTTGGGATTAAGGCAGATCACCAGGAGGTAACATACCCCAGGAATGTTCTTTTCAGGCAGGTGCTAACAGGTGCTTCTCTCCTAGTCTGATATGTGCCTTGTCTGCCTCACAGAGTACACCTATCTGCATAGTGACCCCGATGCCATTTGAGAGATTGAGAAATCCACAAGAGAGGAAAGTCACAGGAAGAAACAATCAGTGGGGGTGAGGTCCTGTTTATGAATAAGGACAAAGGATTGTTCTGATGTACCTAGAGTACCAATTAACCCCTGGACACTTTACCAAGGAGGCAAGCTAATAGCATGTTATGCCTCATGAAAGAGGGGTCACAGCCTGCCTGGCTGTAAAGCTTTGGTAAGCACTACTTTATTAGACAAGAGAGTATATTGTTAATTAAGTCTACACTCTAGAATGTATTATAAATTTATACATAACCATTTTTTTCCAATACTTCTACTTGCTATGACTTTGAATTGCTATATTTTGTTAAACCTATTCCAGATTTCACTATAAACAGTGAACGGAGCAGTGATCTGAGGTGTAACTAGTAAGCTGCGGCTGTACTGTTTCTTTGGAAGCAGCAGATCTATCAATACTGTGAACATCCAGTGGACCAGGGGCTGGACACTCCAGTGGGACTCTCAGAGAGCTCAGGGTTTGGAGTGTGCCTTTCACTAACCTGTAGAGACACAGAGGAGCCTATGCAGGCTCAGAGAGCTCAGGGTTTGGAGTGTGCCTTTCACTAACCTGTAGAGACACAGAGGAGCCTATGCAGGCTCAGAGGGAAGTGCTTGTGTTGCCCTTGGCTAGTGGAGTAGGGAAGCTGACCCATGCCAGCCAGACAAGGCTTCCTCATGCTAAGGTCAGGTGGTAGCGAGGTGCTTCACAACCCTAGATATCCCCAGGAAGTGTCACTCCCCACCACACACACCCCGGTCTCTGATTGTCTTCCCCGGCTCTGTATGGCTTTCTTCTGTGTTTATCATGAATCTGAGAAGGTCCAAAAACTGTATCTTACTGCCTGCTTATTTCAGCTTTCTCTCTGCACAAAGCTCTGGTTAGCAGAATTATCCAGATAGGAATTAATTCCCTTCTTACTGAAAGCTATTATGAATTCCCAAACAAAACAATATTAAGATTGGGTTAAGAATGAAAGTCAGATCAGTAACTTAAGGCAAAATACATTACATATATGATGTAATTATTTAAAAAGAAGCATTATAAACTCAAGTTAATTTAATGTAGATGTACATAACAATAAGACACCTATATAAAGGTTCTAGACACAACCATAATACAATAAAATCACAGTTTAAAATAAATCCAAATATTTTAAGGTATAGAAATGAACAGTTACGGCAGCCAAACAACCTTAACTCTGACCCGTAGTGACACTGCAATCAGAGTATGATTAAAGCATTTGAGTGTTTGTGGATATAAGACAGAGAGAGAGAGACACACACACACACACACACACACACACACAGTATTTATATATATTATACAGGTAACATTTCTATAACTTAACATATTTGGATATCTTCTAAGTGTAATTTTCACTTTTCATCTCCTGGCTTTATACTGCTAGTTTCTGATACAATTACAACATCCACATTGTCTAGGGAAGTTGTGGAATTGCCATCACTGGAGGTTTTTAAGAACAGGTTAGACAAACACCTGTCAGAAATGCTCAAGTTATTAATTAGTACTGCCTTGAGTGCAGGGGACTGGACTAGATGACCTATTGAGGTCCCTTCCAATCCTACACTTCTATGATCCCTATAATGTATTACCGATACATACTCACAACCTTATCTCCACCCTTATGTAGGTTTTGTAGGGAATTTCCTTATTTTAAAATTATTTAAAATGTCATACATGAACATACTGAACAACAATTACGGAGAACTGCACCATGACATCTCTAATGATTGGAAGATAAATATGAGCCTTAAATAATTTTTTTTAATTTTAACTTTTAGGGCTAGATTCATTGATACATTCTGGTTGCTTTCTGCCACTCTGGAGCAGCATAAACACGCCAGAGTGTATTGGCCAAATGGTGCAGGTTATAAACTGCTTTATGTCACTAGACCACCACAAACAGCCAGAGAACACACCTGGCCTTCATGTTCCTCTGCACAAATACACCACAATTTCTCTTTCTCCTATTCTCTGCTCTCCCTTGCATGCACAGATCACAATTTGCCTCTCCCTCAATTTGCATCTCCAATTTGCACCCCCTGCATTCTTCTCAGAATATATGCTGTAATTTTGGGGACGATATGCTGTATATTTCATAGATAAGTGCAAAATTCACCTCAACCTTAAAAATGGAGCTGTGACCAGTGCCAGCATAATACTAACACAATCCTGGAAAAGAGGCTGGGAGCACAGGCCAGACTGTATGGTAACTATTGGATTTGAAATAGCTGCCATCCATTTGTCAATCAGAGGACTGCTCTGGGGGAAAGTAGAATGGGAATGTGAAGGTAAGCCTTCTTCAGGACTGTGGCATTCAGAAAGCTTCTCTGCGATTGCCTGTGTGGTTTAAGAATCTTCATCTATACCTTGGCTTCTTTTAAGACTTGTTACGTTATTTCAACAAAAAACTCTCTTCCAAATACACTTGCACCTGTTCCCTAGTCCTCCCTCAACCAAAATCCTGAGCAAAGATATCTTAAAGTTGGGGTCATCAAACTCAGGCTCCTATAAATCAACAGGAGAAGTGAATTCTACAGTTAACTCTCTGAGGACCATCAGAATTCCCTGATGTTTACATATCAGGACTGTTAGCTTGAGTGCCTCAGCGGATCTCATCAGCCATCGTAATGCTTGGTGAGAGGCATCTTACAGATAGCCAGAGTCCCCTATAATAGAATCATAGAAATATAGGACTGGAACGTCTAGTCTAGTCCCTTGCACTCATGGAAGGACTAAGTATTATCTAGATCATCACTGACAGATGCTTGCCTGACCTGCTCTTAAAAACCTGCAATGATGGCAATTCCACAACCTCCCTAGGTAATTTGTTCTAGTGCTTAGCCATCCTGACAGTTAAGAAGCTTTACCTAATGCCTAACCTAAATCTCCCTTGCTACAATTTGAGCCCAATACTTCTTGTCCTGTCTTCAGTGGATAAGGACAACACTTTATCACCCCCATCTTTATAACCACCTTTTATGTACTTGAACTCTGTTACGTCCTCCCTCAGTCTTCTTCTCTTCAGACTAAACAAACCCAATTTTTCCTATATTTCCTCATAGGTTATGTTTTCTAGACCTTTAATCATTGTTTCTCTCCACTAGTCTTTCTCCAATTTGTCCACATCTTCCCCAAAGTGGAGTGCACAAACATGGACACAATACTCCAGTCGAGGCCTTATAAGTGCTGAGTAGAGCAGAAGAATTACCTCTCATGTCTTGCTTACAACACTCCTGCTAATAAATCCCAGAATGATGTTTGTTTTTTTGCAACAGTATTATACTGTTGGTTTTTATTTAGTTTGTGATCCACTGTAACCCCCAGATCCTTTTCTGCAATATTCCTCCCTAGATGCTCATTTCCCATTTTGTATTTGTGCAGTGGATTATTGCTTCCTAAGTGGGGTACTTCACACTTGTCCTTATTGAATTTCATCCTATTTACTTCAGATCATTTCTCATTTGTCCAAGTCATTTTGAATTCTAATCCTGTCCTCCAAAGCACTTGCAACCCCTCCCAGCTTGGTACTGTCCGCAAACTTTATAAGTGTATTCTCTGTGTCATTATTCATATCATGGATAAAGACATTGAACAGAACCAGACCTAAGACAGATCCTTGTGGGACCCCACTCAATATGCCCTTCCAACTTGGCTGTGAACCATTGATAACTACTCTGAGTATGGTTTTCCAATCTGTTGTGCACCCACCATATAGCAGGTTCATCTAGGCTGTATTTCCCTAGTTTGCTTATGAGACGGGCATGTGAGACAATACCAAAAGTCGTATTAAAGTCCAGATATCACATCTACTGCTTCTCCCCTATCCACATGCCTTGTTATCCTGTCAGAGACATATATTCGGTTGGTTTGACATGATTTCTTCTTGACAAATCCATGTTAATGGTTACTTATCACTTTATCATCTTCTAGGTCAAGGGTGGGCAAACTACAGCCCATGAGCCAGATCCAGCCCACTAGCCTGGGGAGCAGGGTCTGGGGCCTGCCCCGATCCGGCACTCCAGCTGGGGAGCAGGGTTGGGACCTGTTTCACACAGAAGAAGCTGCATGGCCCTGCTCTGGTGCTCCAGTCGGGGAGCAGGGTCAGGGGCCGCTCCACATGGCTCCCAGAAGCAGCAGCATGGCCCCCCTCCGGCTCCTATGCGCTCCAATATTCCCCTCCAGCGCTCCAACAGAGAAGGGACATGCTGCTGCTTCTGGGAGCCACTTGAGGTAAGTGCTGCCCAGAGCCTAAACCCATAAGCCTCTCCCCACACCCCAACCCCCTGCCCTAACCTTGACCCCCCTCCCACCCTCCTCATCCCTCAGTCCCAGCCTGGAACACCCTGTACCCCAAACTCCTCATCCCCAGCCCCACCCCAGAGTCCACACCCCAGCTGGAGCCCTCACCACCCCACTCCCCCACCCCAGCCCAGAGCCCCCTCCCACACCTGGAACGCTTCGTTTTTGCCCCACCCCCAAGCCCTCACCCCCTCCGCACCACAACCCCAATTTCCTGAGCATTCATGGCCCAACATACAATTTCCATATCCAGATGAGGCCCTTAGGCCAAAAAGTTTGCCCACCCCTGTTCTAGGTGCTTACAAATTGATTGTGTAATTATTTGCTCCATTATCTTTCCGGGTACAAAAATTAAGCTGTCTGGACTATAATTCCCTGTTTTTATAACTAGGTACTGTATTTGCCTTTTCCCAGTCCTCTGGCTCTCAACCTTTCCAGACTACTGTACCCCTTTCAGGAGTCTGATTCATCTTGTGTATCCCAAATTTCACCTCACTTAAAACAACTTGCCTACAAAATCAGACATAAGAATACAAAAGTGTCACAGCCACACTAGTACTGACAAATTGCTCACTTTCTCTTTTTACCCTATAATTATAAAATAAATCAAACTGAATACAAATCTTGTACTTACATTTCAGTGTATAGTATATAGAGCAGTATAAACAAGTCATTGTCTGTATGACATTTTAGTTTGTACTGACTTCACTAGTGCTTTTTATGTAGCCTGTTGTAAAGCTAGGCAAATATCTAGAAGAGTTATTGTACCCCCGGAAGACCTTTGTGTATACCCAGGGGTACAAGTACCCCTGGTTAAGAACCACTGTTCTGGGCGATACACCCTCCTTAATCATTCAGAACAACAACGAGCAACTTATTCAAAAAATTAATTGCAGCCGCATACAAATGCACTACTGGTCTATGGCTCCTAAAGAAATTCCTATACTGAAGAAATGGCTAAACAAAATGGAAGAAATATAGAATCCAGAGCAAATCAACTTGAATCTGACAATCTTACAACTGTCTTGAGGAGACACAGGTCTAGGATGGGGTGGGCAAACTATGGCCCAAGGGCCGCATCCGGCCCTCCAGATGTTTTAATCCAGTCCTCGAGCTCCTGCCGGGGAGTGGGGTCAGGGGCTTGCCCCGCTTCACTCGGCTCCCAGCAGCAGCATGTTTCCTCTCCAGCTCCTATACACAGGGGCAGCCAGGGGACTCTGCAAGCTGCCCCTATCCGAAGCACAGCCCCCACTGCTCCCATTGGCCAAGAACCGCAGACAATGGGAGTTGCAGGGGAAGCACCTGCTGATGTGGCAGTGCACAGCAGAGCCTCCTGGCTGCACCTCCACATAGGAGCCGGAAAGGGGACCATGCTGCTACTTCTGGGAACTGCTTGAGGTATGTGCCCCCACCCATGCCCTGACCCCCTGCCTCAGCCCTGATCCCCCTCCCACCCCCAAACCCCTCAGTTCCAGTCTGGAACACCTTCCTGTACCCCCAAACCCCTCATCCCCAACCCCATCCCACACCTCCAGCCGGAGCCCTCACCTGCTCCTGCACCCCAGCCTCCAATTTTGTGAGCATTCATGGCCCGCCATACAATTTCCATATCCAGATGTGGCCCTCAAGCCAAAAAGTTTGCCCACCCCTGCTCCAGGCAATCCATTACTCTTCACTCAGTAGAACTATGAACAATTTAGATTCTGTACCAAAACACAAATTAAACTCCAACATTCCCAGAACCCACTTCTGTAAGGAAAATCATACTCCATTTACTTGGATAACTATTTACTATGTGCCTCCATTCAAAAATATTCAATAAAAGACCACTGCCTATCATGATGAGCAATGCTGGGTTACTGTTTATTTGTATTCCCTTGTTTGTCAATATCCATCTGTTGTCTCTTGTCTTACAGGGATTATAAATCCCTGGGGCAGGGGCCATCTTTTTGTACTGTGTTTGTACAGGCAGTAGCATAATGGGGTCCTGGTCCAAGACTAGGACTCATAGGTGCTACAGTAACAGAAAACAACAACAATATTAATTCATTCTGAGTTAATTTACAGCTGACTTGTATCTCCCTGAAAGAGGAAGTTCTTAGATCTTATGTAACTTAATGGTCAGAGAAACGACTTAATACAAATTATCCTTTTTTCAAAAATAACTTTGTATTTCAAAGTTTTATTTACAGATAGATACACAATCATCAACTCTGCAGTTAGGAACATGGGAAAATACAGCTTTACAGGTGAATGCTATTCACAGCTAGTCACGTAGATTCAAAATCTAAAGTTACTACTATAGGTATTGGTTGGCACAGCACCAAAGGCATGTCTGGAATAACAATGTTATGTGTAACAGATTTAGAGTACAGGCTAAATGATTATCAGTTAGCACATTAGCAGCAATGTTATGCATCTCCATATATCTTTAGTGCACCTTCTTTCTAATAATTTATATTGTACTTGTCACTGTAGTAGCTGTGATCTAACAAAATTATCACAATCAAAATATAGCAGATTCTTTTTAATAGGCATAGACTGATCTGTAAAACTCACTAAAAGCCTCACCTTTTTTTCCCTTGCCCTCCCCGCTTTTTTTTTTTTTTTTTTTTTTTTTTGAACAGGTCAGGTAGGTTAGCTGCCTTTAAAGGGTCAAGTTCATCCCTTGGATGCATGTACCCATCTCCCCTTGAAGGCGATGGGAGATGCACATGTCCACTAGGGTGCAAAATTTGGCCCTAATTAAGCAAGTCTTGCAACACCCACCTAAAAGAGGTAAGCAAATTTTGCAGAAGAGGAAAACGAAGCACAGAGAGGTATAAAAGGTTTGGCAAAGGTCAGACAAAATTAGCAGAGAGCCAGAAACAGAATTCAGGAGTCCTATTCCTATGTTAATTACTAGACTCATCCATCTGAGTTGGTGGAGAGACTGAGGAATAGATCAGAAAAGAGAAGCCTGGGGATTAGGAAGTTAAATTTTAGAAGAAAGAAAGACAGAAAGTAAGCATAGGGAAAGGAGAGAACAAAATAAAAAAGAAACAACATACACTGAAAACAACAGAGGAGAAAATACAGGGAGCTCTACCTTAGAAGAGGAATAAAGAATGGAGTGAAGCAAAAGAATGTATAAATAAAACCAGGGATATACATCGTAGTAAGTGATATTTTTCACAATGTATTAAATATAAAGCTAATTGACAAAATATGACCAATAAATAACCAAATACCATATATATGTATTATAGATACATTTACCATGGTTTGAAATGGACTGAATGTTGGAAGGGAATAGAGAATTAGGATTCATCCTCTTTTCTAGAACCTGCAAATTCATTCATCTACCCTTGAAGGAAAGGGGTCACATTTATCCCTGGCTCAGAGATATCGTCAAAGACTTTTAAAAAAAGAAAAAAAAAACTTGGAAATCACCAAAAGGTAGGTGCTCTATATGTTAAAAAACTTTCAAAAGGAAGACTATTGGAACCCCCTACTGGAGGTTATTCTTCTCTCTCTCAACAAGCTACAAAATACATTCTGGACTGCTTGAGGGGCATTGGTGTGGTTGCCTGCACCTGCCATTCAAGCACTGGATGGGATTTTGTCCCAGACACAATTGTACACTAATGTACACATATTTGAACTGGAGAAACAGCAGCTCATCAGTGCAGACCAGTACAGTCAAGTTGATCTCAGGAAGAAGAATTGGGGGTAGAGTGGAAGTCTGGAGCTAAGAATGGGTAGGGGGAAGAGACCAGAAGGCGGATGAACGGGCAATCCAAACACATACCAAGTGCACTGAACCCAGTCAGTCCCCCTCCCAACTACCAAACCCTGCTGTATGCCTTCAGATGATGCCTTCTTACTATTGCCAATATTTCTCAAATCTCCTAGAAAGAAAGCCTAACATATTCTCTTCCCTAGATACCAAAACCCTTCTGCATCGATACAAACTTCCCACAACCCGACCCGATCTTCCAGTCTCCCAGCCTCCTCATGTCATTGTTGCACAGAAGTCCAAACCAACCCACTTGCCCCCTCTCCCAAACAAACTTTTGAACGTTTTCACTTAAATCGGTGTCTGACTGGGCTGGTGTGAAACTGACAACAAAGGGCAACGTGTGGGACCTGGCCCTCAGCCGCTGCATCCTGTTCAAGGACCTGCTGACAGAACTGAAAAAGATCATGTGCATGAGAGCAGGATTGGAGAGATCCACCTCCTGCATTCTAGATCTTTCAATCAGCACTACCTAGAACAGACGTTAACTATGTAAATAAATGGTTTCTTCACTTTCTAACAGTGACGTTACCTGAGCCATTAATTATCCAATTCCTGTTCTAACTACAGAGTCCCCATACCAGTAACAACTTCCATCCCAACCACCACCTCCCCTACAACAGGTCCATTCACAGAAATATAGATCACTGCATGTGTGTGTGGGAGCACGTTTCCTGAGGAACCCAAGCAGAGTGTATAAGGCAAAGGAGAGAGATCACAGGCTGCGGCCACAGATCTGCTCGACATGATAGATCTCCTTGGGGCAGTCTGCAGATAAGATCAGCGGTGAGTCCTCTGTCACCACAACATCATCCTCGATGCGCACACCGAGGCCACGTAACCTCTCTGGGGCGGCCATGTCATCCTCGGGGATGTAGATGCCTGAGGGAAAGGAGGGAATAAAACCCCTCAGAAGAGCCGGATTAGAAGACCCTACAGAATGCTCCCCCCCTTCACTGGCTCACATGGTGACGAGGGCGGGGCTGTTCACTGAGTGATACTGGAGAGGGTCAAACCGGAAGAGCTTTGTCAAGGAAAGTTTCTCTCATTTATCTCTATTTGGGGCAGCTTCTCGCGGAAGGGGAGGGTTGAGAGCACTTCCCCGCTGCGTATAGACCCCCTGTATAAAAATATAAACCCTAACGCTTCCATTCAGCCTTTCTCGATGTCAGTGCTGCCTAGATGAGAAGAGACACTGACAGTGCTCTGGGCAATGGGGGAGAAGGGCAGAGAAAAGAAAGTCAGCGTCAGAGACCAGTTTCTATTTGAGGGCTGCAAGCTCAACTGTAATGATCTGAAGGAAAGCATCCCAGTAGAATGCTTACTTTGTAAAAATTAAGGAACACGCATTGAGAGCTCACCCTTGCAACTGGCTAGTTCTGGTTATATGCTGGGAGGGTAATAATTCACTGTGCTTTCTTAGTACACTATGTGTTTAACTCCATTGCAAAGCACCTCAAGCATTTTGGTCTGAATGTGCAGGGAGCTATGTAAAAGTATATTATATCATCAATGTGACTTGTTACAGAATAAGGGTTGAAAGTATGTCCCTTTACCTGGCTCGATGGTTATCACCATGCCCGGCTGGAGTGGGAGCGATCGGGACATGTCTGGTGTGTCATGAACATCCATACCCAGGTAATGGCCCACATGATGCGGGCAGTACTTCCGAACAACCTAGCAGGAAGGAAAACACTGTTACTACAGCCACTGAACCTGGCCCCTGATCCTCCATCCCAACACAGAATCATACAAATGTAGGACTGGAAGGGACCTCAATAGGTCATCTAGTCCAGTCCCCTGCACTGAGGCAGGACTAAGTATTTTCTATTCTAGACCATCCCTGACAGGTGTTTGTCTAACCTGTTCTTAAAAACCTCCAGTGACAGAGATTTCCCAAGTTCCCTAAGTAATTTGTTCCAGTGCTTAGATATCCTTACAGCAAGGAAGGTTTTCTTATGTCTAACCTGAATCTCCCCTGCTTCAATTTAAGGACTTCTTGTCGCGTCCTCAGTGGCTAAAGAGAAGAATTTAATACCCTCCTCTTTACAACAACCTTTTACATACTTGAAGACTATTATCATGAAGAAAAGAGAGGGAGGGAGGAATGTACAGGAACAGGATAGCTTGTGCTTGTCATAGGGTCTGTGCTCATCAGTCTCATGCCCAAAGGATCACTGGGGGCTTTCCTCCATTTCATGTTAGCTTGCAGGGGAACTGGGTGCTCATGAAAACAAATGAAGATCACTGGTTTGAGCCAAGCCTACAGCAGGCAGCTTCACTGCTGTCTGTCCTCAACAGAGTAGCCAAATCTCTTCACTCCTGCACATACCACATACTTCAGTCTTAGGCCCCCCCAAACAGCTCTGCCAATATAGTTCCGCTCTGACCTTCCACATCCCTTGGAGACTCCAGGCCTAGACCACTCTCATCAACAGAGTCTGCCAATTTGCAGCAAACTGCAGTGATTTTGTGATGTGGACAAAATGTTCTCTAAGATCTAGGCTTAGAATGCTGCATAGTTTTCACTTCATTCCTCCCTACAGTGCTTAACCCCACTGCATCACCCTAATCTCCTCCCCCAGCCAAGGATCTCATTGTAAGAAGGAATCCAAACATCTAATCCCACCTCCCGTTCCCCACCCCATCCCCTTTACATTTCTTAAGAACTGCTGATGCAATATGATCTGGCTGTGCTGCCACCTGCTGAGAGAAACAGGCAACGTCTCCACTTGCTTCACTTTTTTATTGGACTTGTTCCTGTCAGGGCTGTAACAACTGAGATAGCCATATACTGAAGTGAGCCCCGAACCCAGGTTGCCAGGGCTTGTGCATGGATTGCCATACAGGTGGTCTTTCCTGCAAGGAGATAAGGACCAGATCTGGTTTGTGGATCCCAGAGTGAAGAGAATTAAAGTACCTTGAAGAAGTGGTTCTCAATGGTGCTTTTCTTTAGGATCCCCAGCTCTTTCAGCTTCTGTCCCATAAGGCTCAACATGAGGCTGTAGATGTTCTCCAGGCTCACACCTGGAGAGCAGAGGCTCAGGCAGGACTTCTGGATCTCCAGGACAGCCTGGTACAGCTCTGCTTGAGGATCAGTGAACCTGAAAGCCCGGGGAAAGTGAAGGAGGTCACATCTCAAATGGGAAGTTCCCAGGTCAAGGGCAGTTCTGAGTCAGGTGCAGCTCAGTGCTGAAACACTGAGAAGAGAATACAATGGCTGTCAATATGAAAGGGTTCACAAGGTACTACTGAGGTCACCTCCTTCCCCGCTGTGGAGAGGGGACTCTTGGTCAGAATCCTTGGCCTGAAGCCGAGTAGGGCAAAGCTGCAGTTTCAAGGGAAGGATGTGAGCAAAGACACACTGGAACCAACCCAACCGTCACAGGGACATTTAATGGAACGTTCCTGACCTTAGACAGGCAGCCACTCACGCGTGGACTAAACACCTGCTCCCTTATGCCTCACTCACATGCCCAGAGTCAGCCCCTGCACAAGGAAAGGCAAGACCCATCTCTGTAACCTTAGATTTGTCTTGGTAGATGCACTAAGGGGGGAAATAAAAAAATAACAATAACCACGTATATTCTTACAATGACTGATAAGGAAAGACTGAGGAATACAGGTCCTCACCCTGAATGTTTGTTTTATGTACTCTTGGTTACTCTGAGATACCACAGTGATGGATACACTAAAATACTTACATAGACAGACAATGTACACACACACACACACTTATGGCTACTCACAGATTAATGCACCTATGCCCACACTCAACCACAATCCTCACACTCTCTCAAAGGTAACGCATAGCACATTTCCATCTGTGGGCATCCTACCTGCCATTGATGGGCCAGGTGCGAGTGATGTCACTTACATAGCAGGAAGACTCACATCCACCATCCAGTAAGACCATTTCTCCATCCTGGAGAAGAAGAAGAAATATACCATGGCTCAGGCCAGCTGCTAAGCTTCCTGTGTGAAAGGGGCTCTCTCTGTGAGAGGCTGACCCCTGGGACGAGGGGATTCTTTTCTCCAAAGATGGAGTGGAGACTGGACTCCTCTCACAGAAAAGCATTTCAGGTCCCCCATGTTCAGATACGCTACAATGGCTGCATTGTTGAGTTACCCTGCCAGGTAGTCTTGAATGGTGCCAATACCTAAAAAGCCTGAGCTCCATTCCCCTGAACTATTCTGCACCCAGAAGGAGCCACCTTTATCCAAACAGGCTGGCGTCTGTGGTCATCACTTTACATCGGACAGTCTCCAACTGAGAGATCTCTTTTAACAGGAATTCTGTGATAATAATCAGGACTGAAAGGGTTTTACAGAGGAGATGAGAAAGGATTTGTCCAGTGCCTCTCGTGCATGGGCTCCAGAGAGGAAAAGGGACAGCTGAAGAGATCTAGCCCAGGGAATCATCTTTGTTACAGGATATCAGGAGACTCAACAGGTGTACTCCCTCTTGGACAGGACAGCATTTTGGGACTGAAACCTTAAAACCATTTCTGTTATCTTCACTGCTGTCTCCTGGGACAGGGACTGCCCACAGCAGTGCAGAGAGAGATTCTGAGGTGCATCAGGTCATGGGAAGCCAAGATATTAAGGACACATTCACATCCACTTTACCTTCTATTCACTTTAGTCAAATTCAGCCAAATAGCTCCAGTGCCCATCAAATAGCTCTCTGTGCCTCTCACAGAAAGTGACCATGTGCAAGCTCAGGGTCCAAGTATTGGAGAAACTGCCATGCCCTCCCCTTCCTTAAACGGGCTGCCAACCATGCAGTCAGTTCTGTAAAAACTTTGGGCCAAATTGCGCACGGATTTACAAAAGTGCCATCCCAGTGATTTTACTGGCATTCCACAGCATGGCAGCCAGCACATAACTTGACCCCCTGACCACTGATCTCAGAGTCAATGGGAGGGTATAGTTCTCTGCACTGGGGGGAAATCCATGAAGCAGAATCTTAGATATTCCTGGTGTTTAGCTGCTGTCAGTATAGGTAGATAAATATTATGAACATTTACATTGGAGTTTGGACTCAGTGTTAGTCTGACTTTCCACTTGGACTCCATTAAAAACTTCCTGTAAACAATTGGTAAATTATTTTAGTTCAATGTGGAATGATCTCCTGCTTTTTTTCTTGGGAATAATAAACTGAGTAAATGACAGAGAATTTTTTTGCTGAAGACACTCAAGACCAGGGTTTGAATATCTCATGTCACTGTCAAAGGGTGACACTGGCCCCTTAAGCTCTGTGACTCATCTGCTGCTTCCCCGTTGGGATTAAGAGAAGGTACCTCGGCCATATCAATAGGGAGAAACTGAGAGGGTGGAAGACTCAGTTATGAAAAAAGGCAGGCAAGAGCTGCCTGGTAGGGAGAGCTTGGCAGGACCGAACAGCAAGAGATCCCTGGAGGAAACTGTAGGAGGCTCCTGGGGGAAGGCTGAAAGCAGAAGAGCAGCAAGAACGGTTTGCTGGCTGATCTCCCCGAGCTAGAGATCCAGGGTCACAGAGCTGAAAGCAGCACAGGGAATTGTCTGCTGACTTTTAACCTGGAGAGAAGGAGAGAGCCAGAGACAACTGAAGGCGGGGAGCACTGGTGGGCTCACCCACAAATGTCTCCACACTGAACAGCTGGAACCAGAGGGAGTCAGGGATGTTCCTCTGGTAAGGATGAACTCCTAGCAGAGAGGGTGTGGGAATTCCCACTGGGAACAGTGGGTGGCTGTCCTGGTAAAAGGACAGTAGAGGATTGAAGAAGAGCTTGGGATTTGAAGGATGATATACATGCCATGTGAGAAATGGATGATGTTTTGGGACTTTTGTTTTGGAATATTTGCACTATTTTTGTAATAAGCCAGCCCTAAGGAGGAGGAGAATGAGGTGAGAGTGTCATGGCAGAGTTACTGGGGATTCTGAAGAGGTGAAACTGAGGCAGGTGCACCTGTTTGGCTGCTGGAGGATGCTCCAGGCAGGGCCACCCACTGACATTCTATGTCAAACGTCCTGTTCCTGTAGAGACTGAAATAGTGATGACTCTACTTAATTATTCTGTGAAGTAACTCCAAAACACTAAAAAGAGAACCTAGCAGTCTGAGATGATAGGATATTTTTATGGACTCAATTTTCATTCTATGGGAAGGGAAGTTTCTCTGGAACAAGAGGTAACTATGGGGTCTAGCTTGGGAGCAGCCACCCACACTTTAACATTATCAGTGGCAATTTTTGAGTTCACCGGAATTGGTGGGAATGGCATGCTTTGCATGCGTGGTTGCCAAGCTGTTAACAGTGCTACCTGACACTGCCACCTCCTTCTTCCTCCATTGTAAGGGAAAACCTTCTCCAAAATTGTAGGTGAGCATACATGTGATTGATCACTCTAGAATTAAGTCTGCCATCTTAATTGACTCCTTCTCCAGCAATTCTGGAGACTTAATTATAGAGTGATTCAATCACATTTCCACATAGGAAATGCAAGTTCTCTAGAAGGAAGTGTCAAGAGGAGTTAGGATTTTCCTTGGGGATGCCTTCCAAACTAGACACACTGTCATGCCAGTTGGCAGAAAGGTACATCTCAGAGGAAAAGCAAAGCAAAGTTCTTGCTAATGATTGTATCCTCATGATAATCAATTCCTCATAAAGCTAATAAAAATGCTCCGAACTGACTTTTATCACAAACCGTTTGAGTTATGCTCGCAAGCCTGACCTTGACTGGCAGTGTAACAATAGAAGCCTTTTTTGCCACAATGATTGGTCTTATCATGGATGCATGTGTGTGAGAAGAATATTTCAAGGACCCAACTAGCACTCTCTCCAACAAAAGATTAAGCCAGGAAGGAAGCTCACTCCTACATAAATGAGGAAGCAAGATAATAGGCTCTACTGAAAAGTGAGTCCTAGATATAGTATAATGTAGTAACCTCCTCCAGAAAGTTGCGTGAAGCTAAGACTGTTTTGTCAGAATTGCTGGAGAAGGAATCAATGGTTTGGCATCCGGAAAACAAGGCAGACAGATTCACCAACAGCAAGTTAAAAAGACTCCAAAACATTTCCCCTCCCTCCTCAGCCACAGTAAATGGATTTAATTGGACTTCTTTCTGTCATAAAAAGAGCAGAAATTTGCTGCTGCAGCTTACTGTGCACCAAAGTAAAGCAAGACTGAAGAATTCAGGTGAGAGAGGAGAGGCCCTAGCATCCTTGTTACCACAACTTTGTCTTCAGTGTGACTGGCGCTACTCTCTCACTTTTACAATGTCAGAAACCCACCCAGCTTTCTAGACTGCTGCACAGGAACTACAGAAATGCATGATACAGGAGCAGATTTGCAATCCTAGGAGAGAAGCTCAGCATCCTTTAGAAAATAAAGCAACAAGTGCATTAAAAGATAGATAGTGAAAAGGTAAGGATGGATTTTAAGTTGGCCTTACTGGCAACATCAGATAACCATATTAGGTTCTCATCTCCCATTGCTATGTAAATGTTCTTTCATTCCACCCCACTTGTTTCAGCACTTCTTGTCACAAAAGAGGCACCGACGGTACAGCTGGACTTGGTGTAACCAATGGTCAGGGGCTGGTAAATGGACACAATATCAGTACACTGAAGTTTAAACACATGTGTAAGCAGAGTCAGGATGAGCGCTACCCTGACATCTGGTGGTGAATTGTAGGGAATGTGGAAAGAATTCCAAGAATTTCAAAGAGTGGGGAAAGATTTGCATTGGCATCCACCCCCCACTTAGCATAAGCCCACAGCAGACTGGGATGGTTATTTTAACAGCTCTGGGATCCCCAATTTCTTTGTTATTGGGGCAAGAAGAAAAAAAAGTTTGTCACCCTGATTGTGTGAATGGGGAGCTGTGGGACTGCTTTGTGACAGAGATGACTCAACCTCAGTTGAGTGGTACTTGCTGAACATGGGACATGGGTTCCAAAACCCCATGAAGAGAGGGAGAGGTTGGGGACTAGTGTGTGTACCTGATGGTATGGGCCCCTTTTGAGGGCCTGGAACACCAATTGCACATCCTCCTCTCCCCACTGTTAAAGAGTAGAGCTAATTTTGATTCCATTAGGAGTCCAAGCTGAATTCACATTGAGCCAATGGTGCACCAACACCAGGGCTCCCCTACTAAGACCTGAAATCACTAAAGGTGCTGAGCTGAGATCACTGAGTGCTGCGTTAACCTGTGGGGGAGCCTGAAGACCTATTGTTAAGCGGCTGGCAGAGCAGAGTGGTTTGCAGCGTGCTGGAGCAGCCCATAGAGCAGTGAGCAGAGTGAAGTGGTTTGCAGGGACAGCTGGAGGAGTGGCACAGCTGGTGTGGTGGAGCAGGTTGTGGTGAAGGCTGTAGCAGAACTTCACGGAGAGGTGGAGCAGTTGGCCCTGGCCCACGTAAGGTGCCCCTTAACACCCTGTGTGGACTCCCCCACCCCTTTCCACCCAGGCTGGGGGGGTAAAACTCGGCAGATAAACTCTTGAATTCTGGGGTGCCACTGACCAGAGACTTTTGGGTTGTTGGACTTTGGGGTAATTGGACTTAAGACCCTAAAGCAGAAAGGACAAATGTACTTGGAGGTGGGTTTTGTTTATGGTTTGTGTTATAATCCTGTTTGTGGTGTTTCTCCAATGGGATGCCGCATTGTTTCCTTTATTAAAAGGATTTTGCTACACTCAGACTCCGTGCTTGCGAGGGGGGAAGTATTGCCTCCTAGAGGCGCCCAGGAGGGTGTGGTATGTAAGTGTTCCAGGTCACTGGGTGGGGGCACGAGCCAGTTATGCATGGTGTTATTAAAACGGAACCCCTGGATACTGAACCCGGCCCTTGTTGCTGCCAACTCAGAGGGGCAGAAGGATTACACCTGGAAGACATTTGATTTACCTTGATAAGCTGGTTGTTTTTTATATAGTGCAAGGTGTTGGACCTGTTGCCACCAGCGACCACAGGTGGGTAAGCCAAGATCTCAGCCCCTCGTGCCCGGCATTCAAATTCAAACTGGAACAATTCAGAGAGAAGCCCATTATTTCTGGCACAGTAAGTAACTGTGCTGGGCAACCATAGCTCCTGTCCCTACAGCCATTCTGTCTGTCTATGCAGAAGGCAGTAACCCAGAAGAAAATGAAACCGAGAACAGCATTTCCTGAATGAAAACAGCCCAGGGTTCCACAGAACAGCAGATGATGATGCAGAACAGTCATTTTTCACAGAAGTGTCTGGAACCCAGTGTTTGGTCTCATAGAAGAGCTCTCCGTCTGAGTTCGTAAATGCTACAGCAGTGATGTTTTAATACATTTTTTTGGGGATCTGTGCATTTTTAAAGCATTGCTCTCACTTCCCATACAACTAACAAATTTTTGAAGCTCTTCTTTATCTAGCTTTGGAAGGTGTTTTAATTCCAAAATACCAGCTAACTTTTAGATCAATATCTATTTTTGTGACCCTGTCTCACTACCTGATTAAGAGAGTCCCCTATCTTACATCAGAGCAGAAGACTTCAGCAGATTCAGACAGGTTATGCCCAACTATTGTGCCACAATGATGAAAGAAATCCCTGCTCCTCACCTTCCTCCAATGTTGAAGTAGGTAATACAGCGAGTCTGAATTAATGTACTCAGATATAAGTACAGAAAGTACCATTGCCAAACATCTTTTAAAATTTGCCAGATTGTGTGGGACAAAATGCTCCACGATACCCACAATATAAATGCTTTGGGTAGCAAATTGTATAGTACAGATCTAGGTGGAGAGTAGTTTTTAAAATTGCATCTTAAATTAAATCAGCATCTCTAGGAGAAGTCTGTACTACTGATCAGCACAGACAGACCCCTCTCAACTCAGACATCAAAGGCCACATCCTGCTTGTCTTGCTCAAAGAGGCAGTCCTGCTAAAATCTCTAAGACTATTTGGATGAGAAAAGTAATCAGGATTCGGTCCTCAATTTGTAATGTATAGGTATTCTGAAAATCCTTTTGGGAAGCATTTGTTTCAGGGAAAGGTCTAATTTTTTTGCATGTTTGTATGTTAGAGGGTTATTTCAGAGGAGAAGATATTGTAATTTTGCATAGAACTGTGCAGGCAGTTTGTAATTGTAATTATTTTGGGATTAATTTTGTACATATGTAGAAGGGGTAATAAACTAAACTGTAAAAAGATTTAAGATCACATCACTTGCTATCTGGGTATATTCCGGGTTCAAACGCTAGAGAAAAGGCATTACCAGTGGACAAACTGGATATTCACTACATCTTGCAAGGGGGAAGAGGGGGAGCGTAAATATTCAGAAACCCCCAGGACTGAATCTAGTGTAAAAGCAGAAGTTCATGAAGGTTGGATCTTGGCACTGCTGGGTAGCATACATCCAATATTAATCTCTCCAGACATGCAAAGAGAGAGCTGTACAGGCAAAGAAATTTAGTTCTTAGCTGAAACAACAGGAAGTACATCAGTGTGGAGAGCAATGAAATCCTAAACGGGAAAGCCTTATTCCTCACTGGAAAACTCTCTCCCGCCTTCTCCTACACAATCCTGGCTCTTCTCTAACCTTTCCCTCTTAGTGATACCCTATATTACAAGCATTAGGATACAGATTATATCTGACATTAATAGTTAACAATACCTTAAAGAACACTTATGCCTTGTCTCTGTACTATACTGTACTAACCCCATTAGTAGTTCCACATAATTGACAAAAGTCAGATGGCAGTGATGTATCATTTGCTTTTCATACCTTGCACAAGGGAGAGAGAATGGAAGAGCCTGTGGATCTTCACTAAAGCTTCAGAGACAAACCCAGATTTCCCTGTTCATCACATCAACAATTCTCCGCTTATGCTGACTTTCCTCCAGTCTCACATTACTTGAAGTGTATTATGACATTCTCCTCATCATGCACACTGCCAATTCACTTACACCCACATGCACTGCGAGTTCTCTTCTCTACAGCACACACCACAGACTCTGGATTCAGCCCCCATTTTTTATTTTGTTTTGTTTCTTCTCTCGTTCTGTCTCCTTTGTTTCTATTTCTTTATTCATTGAATCTTTTTGTCCTTTTCCCCCCCTTACTGCTGCTTCCCTCGCTACCATACTGACTAGCATTCCACCCCAACCCCCCCCCAGGTGAGAAAGTCACCCCCAGGAATACTCTCTGCTCTGCTACAGCACTTGTTGCACTTTAAAAGGAACAGGATAGACTGCTATAGCTGCACAGACAATTTTTATGAAACGTATGGGAGGTTCTGAAAAAAATGCATGATCCAGTTTATAGAATGTCCGGCACTTCCTTACACTAGGATTTTTAAAGCACCCTTTAGATTTGCAGTGACCCTTCCAGAAGCTACAGCCCCACTCATCTTGCTCTTCTGAAGCAAAGGCACTGATACAAAGAACCTTCTGAGAAAGATGTGTAACCCACACCGGCAGTGTCAGTCACTTTCAAGTGGTTAGTCCACATAAAACGTTAAGAGTTTACTATAGCTCTCAGCTTAGGGAGTTACTCCTTTAGCTCAATGGGTAAAAAAATCCAGCTTTCAGTATCAAAGGTCCCAGGTTGAAAGTCCGCTGGGTGCCCAGGTTCTGCTGTTCTGTTGCTATAATTCAAAGGCGTAGACTTGACAGAGCTGCAGCTGTTGGGGAATATCATAGGCATGTCAGAGTAACCAGAAAAGTTAGGCGAGAAGGGGCTTGGATTCTACTCACAGCTCTGCACCCCTATCAGCCACAGGCAGCTCTCAGATCCTTTTACTCTTCCTGGAGAAATAAAGAATACGCAGCCCTCTCTACCTCCACAGCCCAGCAGGGTACTGACCTTAGCATACAGAAATGCTTCATCCACTGGGAATTTGCTGGCAAACATTGTCTCTATAAAAGCCTGTCAAACAACAAAACAGATCTTTCATTAGCATAGGATCTGAAGGGGAGGGAAGAGTCTCCTTTGACTTCACTTTCCTTGACATTAATACTCAAGGTTATGAAGGATGTAAAGAAAACTGGACAGTCCCTCTTTCTCACCCTGGTCTGTAACACAGGAACTGGAGGAAAATAGCAAAAGAAGGGGGAAAGAATAGCATGAGGAAGCAGGGGAGACGTTGGGAGCACAAGAAAATATCCTTGTTCTGGAGTGGATACCATTTTTAAAGGACATCAAACATGTAACAACTCATTGGTTGTCTTGACTGGAATTACATCAAGGTCGAGCACTCCAGCAGTTCAAGAGCAGGCCTCGTACCCCTTGTGATATGGGGGAGGGAAGTAGAGTATGGTTAACAGGGAGATCAAGAAATTGTGCCTCCACGAAGGGAGATCAGGCAAGACTAAAGTTACCACTCCAGCCCAGCTGAATTTGACCCAGTTTCCTTTTACATGAGTGTACCAGTCCATTCTACCCCACGCTCAAGAAATGCGGCCTTTGTTAACTTGATGGGGTCACATCCCATACCTGTGATGTCACCTTTCCAGCAAACTTCATCCTCTCGATCTCTGCAGGGGATTTGATCAGTCGGAGTTGTTGTACTAGGTGATGAATAGCTCGGACGCAGTTTTTGCTCCCAGCTTTGATCTTGGCCAGAGGCTGCAGGTAGTCAGAGTGGAACTGTGTGTGCACTGGCTTTTCAGAATCATACCAAACCATGTTTGATTCACCTGAGACACACAAAACAGACACAGATTAAGATTAAAGATGTTTTGTGGTCACTGTATGAGTGAACTCCTCCTAGACTAGAAAAAGCTGAAAATGTGACATGTCATCTCAGAGGTAATTTCCCCTAGATTTGTAATATGGCCTCATACTTGACATGTGATCTCAGTGTAACACGGTATTAAAGATCTCTTTATATCTTAGCAGGTAAGTAACACGCAAGTAATCAAGTCTATCTGGGTTTTGTAGATTTAATAATAGTTTATGAATTTAAAAGATTTACTCAATAAGTAAATATCCATTTCTATAAATATTAAGTTATTTTCCCCATATACATTTTGTCTTCCGAGAGAAAGCTGCACTAGTGGGAAAAAGTAAACTGGGGGGAAATGTTTCGTGACAAAAACATAATCTTGCAAGACTGCATAATGAGAATTTAGATTCCTGAGCTTAGATGCCCTGTTTGATCACAAAGGAGAATCCATGAAGACAAATCCATCTCTTGTCCATGACCAGCTGGGGCAGCAGTCAGTAGCAATGATGTTTCGGGATGGATTGTTAGGAAATGCCCTGTCTCCAGCCTCCCACTGAAGTGAAGTTCCTCGGGAGGAATGTAATTATCCACACTGAAATCTGCCTAGAACATTGGGATCAGCAGCACTCAAGTTTTTTCAGGGTTTTTTAAAGATAATTTTATAGACAGAGAAAAAGAAAGATGAGAGGTTACGACGGGGTGGAACACCCCTTACCTTCATCCAAACATTTCTATGGAGACCCCAGAAGACACTAACAAAAACCATTTGCTGAACAGAGATAGTCATCTAATACAGAGGGTTTCAACCTTCTTCTTTCTGAGGCCCGTCCTCAACATACTATAAAAACTCCAGGGCCCAGTGGGGAGGACTTGGGGCTCCAGGCCAGGGGCAGTATCATTGGGCATAGGCATAGCTGGACTTCTATTTTGGAGGGGCAAGGGCTGGTGGGGCTTGGGCCATTTCCGCATAGCAGGGTCCAGGGAGGAAGCACCATGTCCACTTCCTGACTCACCTCAGCAGGCCACCCACCTGTCTGGGATGTGGAAGGGACACAACCAAAAAATATAATTCAAAAAGGGAACTCGGGTCAAAGTTTGAAAAGCACTCAGGGTTCAGGCAGGGGGTAGCTCAGAGTGCAGGCAGGGGGGCAGCCAGGGGCTATGTACGGAGAGGAGGTAGCTAAGGGTTCAGGTAGGGGGTAGCTACAGACTACAGGTGGGTAAGAGAATAGCTTAGGTTGCTGGGATGAGGGTAGCTAGAGACTGTGTATGGGTGGGGCAGTAGCTCAGGGTGCAGGCAGGGTGGTAGCTCAGAGTGCAGGCAGGAGGTAGCTCAGAGTGCAGGCAGGGTGGTGATGCAGGCAGGAGACAGCTTGGGGGCTGTGTGCGGGCAGAGGAGTAGCTCAGGGTGCAGGCAGGGGATAGCTAGGGACTATGTGCAGGCAGGGTGGAATCAGGGTGCAGGCGGGAGGTAGCTAAGGGCTGTGTGCAGGCAGAAGAGTAGCTCAGGATGCAGGCAGGGGTAGTTAGGGGCTGTGTGCGGGCAGGGAGTAGCTCAGGGTGCAGGCAGGGGGTAGCTAGGGGCTGTGCGCAGGCAGAAGAGTAGCTCAAGGTGCAGGAATAAGGGTAGCTAGGGGCTGTGTGCAGGCAGGGAGTAGCTAGGGGCTATGTGCAGCCAGGGGGTAGCTCAGGGTGCAGGAACAAGGGTAGCTAGGGGATGTGTGCCAGGAGGGTTCTCCCTGTATTAGCTGCTCCCCCTGCAGTGGCTGCTCCCTGAGGGCTCTGCTGGCCCCAGAACTGGCCCCCTGGACTCCGACGGCTCTCACCAGCTGCACGAGCAATCAAAGAGGGCTGGGAGCTGAAGAGCAGCCGCAACCTCAGGCACCAGCACCAGAAGGGGAAATACCACAGCTGCCCACTCCATGCCATCACCAGCTAGAGAGCAGCTACCCCACACTGCCTAGCTCCAGCTTACCACCTACTACCTGGCCAGAAGGCAGGGCATGGGAAGGGCTGGGGTAGAGGAGGTAGTGTGTGTGCGCACCCCACTCTGGGTAAGGCACTGCAGTTTGGGAGGGCAAAAACCTTGTGCCCTCCGAACTCTGCCCATGGGCTCAGGGCTTTTGCCTACATTAGGGCTTCAGCCCCATTGCTCCCAGATTCAGCCAAGGGAGGAAGAGAGCTTAGGGCTTCAGCCCTGGGGTGGAGCTCCCAGCTACAACCCCACCACTCCTGGCTTCAGGCTCGAGGGAGGGAAGGGCCGGGGATCAGGGCACTGGGTTTCAGCCATGGGGCCCTGCAGTACCCCTGAAAGGGCTCACAGACTGCCAGGGGGCCACGGACCCCCCAATGAGAACCGATGATCTCATAAAGATGGAGCAGAATTATACTTAATCTATTTGGGCACATTTTGGGGAGGTTAAGACAGGAGGTTGTCTAACAAGAGTGATCTTTTATAAGCGTCACTGTGTAATAGAATCTGGTATGATGCAGCAAATATACCACACACAACCCAGGAAATGAAGAGTTGTGAAAGTGGGTTTGTGTATCACCACATATGGTTTTTAAAGTGAATTTAATGCAGGTGAAGATGCTGGGCTGAGAGCCTTTAGAGACTGGAGTCCTCTAGTAAAAAACCAAAATAGTATGGGCAGCAGCAGTGCAAGCATCCCACAGGCAACGTCTGTGCTAACGTACCGCACCTGTAACATGGAAGGGCCATATTAAGGAGAGAGGAGAAAGGTCAGTCTCTGTGGCCCAATGATTATTTAATTTCTCATGACACTGACAACAAAAGACCAATTAGAGCCCCTTCTGTGTTCAGTGATATCAGTTCATTAGTACCTGGATACAGACCACTAACCCACAAGCCATTAAAGAGCCACATACACAGGGTTTTTTTCTGTCACTACCGAACTGGGGTCAGATTACAACCAGTAGCTTAGACATGAAAATCTCCTCCCATTCCCAGTGTCATGAGCCTTCCAGTATGGGGTCTGGTTGGAACCAGTGACAGAGAACACTTCCCAATCTTGCGTAATCCAGTCCCTATAACTTCGGTTCCATCTCATCTCGTTTCCATTACCTTTCAGTTTGGTCACCAGGTGTCTAATCTCCTCTATGGGGTAAGCTTCATCCACTCCTGTCAAAGCTACTGCCCCATCTGTGCCCGATCGTGGCCCATCCCAGAGCTCTCGGCTTGGATCTCGCCGTGGTACAAAGAGCATGGCCTTGTGGGATGGCAGTGCCTTGCCAGGCAAACTCTGCAGCACCAGGATGCTGTCAGGCTCCTGGAAGCCACACAGGTACAGGAAGTTGGTGTCCTGGTGGAAGGTGTATGGGATGTCGTTGCTCATGTAGTAGGTGGGGTTGGATAGCAGAATCACTGTGTGGTCTACCCCACCCCATTCTTGTGCCTCTTTATTGATCAAAGTCATTAGCTTGTGTCGGCGTAGAGCATATTCCACCTGTGACAATCCTGGTGTTACCTCCCCTATCAATGAAAAACAAAATGGATGAAGTAACATTCTGATCTCATAATCACCTTCACCCCCTGCTCAGGGCTTTCCTTACAAATCCATACTATCTTGCTAATCTCATACACCCCACTCCACTGCTTTTTCATTCCTCTGATCATTCTGACCTCAGAGCCCACTTTCCACTGCTCTCCATCCTGCCTCTTTGACCTCAGATCCACATCCTTGATTCACTCTGTTCCTACACTGTGCAGGGAAAAAGACTGTTTTAAACCAATTAACTTTACTGCCCTAAACTTCTGGGCAAAGGTTTTGATCAAGCAGCCTTAGACAAAACTCAAAGCATTCTGGGAGCAAACTAAAGCCAGACAACATCTATGGGGCGGGGGGGGGGGGGGGGGGGGGGGGGTGGGGAGTGGTGGCAAAGCAAGCTAAACTTTAACCCTGTTGGAAACCATCAGCTTTTATGGCATCTGGACATTGAACAGAACACTGTGGTGCTAAGTCTAGTGTTAATTTCATCAGATAAAGTTGTATTTGGACAGACGTTCTGGTGCCACGTGAAGTCATATATTAGTTCTAAAGTGTAAAAGGCAAAGTCAGTTTTACAGGCACCACATGAGATCAATCAGAGACAGAGAGATTGTCCTTGAATATTTACCCAATCAAGAGGCTCAATTTAGAAACAAGCCAAGCCTTCCAGGATGATGTTAGAGTATTTGACTGAGTAAAGAAAACTCCTCCATAAAAGACCTAATCTCTCCCAGTGATTAATAAGGTGGGATCTGTTGAACATGAAAAAGAGCTACACTTCCAATGATCCCAAGGATACAAATTCTCTCTGAGAACTTCACATTTTACCATCCTTCACTAGCAAAGAATAAGAAGTACTCTACACAGAACAAGAGACTGTCACGGAAACCTGAAACCAGAGGATACAAGAACAGCCTAAGTATTTTAAAAATACCAGAGACTAGTTTAACTATGATTTAAACTAATATTATGCAAGTCTTAAAGGATACTTTGGCTAATGTCCTTCCTATTTTTTTTTTTAATATATATTTTATATTCTAATGTTTATTTTTATACTTCTTTTCCTGTTTGCTATACTATGGAATAATTGCAACTCACTGTGAGGTATTAACTCACTCGGCAGTCTCCTTCAACAACTGTTGTTTTTTTTTTTAAATTGCATTTGTGGTTTCTAGCCAGAGGAGAATTTGAGGGAAATAATTTTTCTGAGGAAACGGACTTTGAAAAATTAGTGTTTCACTTTCATTAAATTCTAAGTTTTAGGGGGAAAAAAAACATATCTTAAAACCTCTTTGGTCTAAGAAACTTCAATTTTGTTTTATTCTCTTCTATTCCTAGAAGAGGTAACGTGCACAGATCTATTTCTTCTATGGTCAGATACTGAATTCTGGAGTGATCCACTATGGAATTTTGAAATTCTGAATGCTCTCTCTCATTCCAGTGGGCTTCATACACATCACTGCAAGTCCGGTGACGTTTAAAAGTTGTTTGTAGAGGCTGATGCAAATTGGGAATTCCACTGGCATTACAGCTGTACCAACGGAGTTTGTAAACTCCTTTAGCCTTAATTATTCATTTTTAGGCTTTCAGAATGACTGCAAGTGTTAAATAAATCAATACCCATTTACAATCCTAGCTGTTTTATTAAGTTTTGTGAATTCTTAACTCTTCAATAAACTTATTTTTTCCCCAATAACAGCCTTGATTATGAGGGAACTGTTAACCAATAACAGAATTCTTAGCTTTATACTTCATGTCTTTTCTAGATTGTAATAAATGAAAACTATATTTTTACTCATAAATCTGCTTAATGCCTCACTTCTTTGACATACTCACTTTCACAGATCTCCAGCACACCTTTCTGACCTCACAATGGTGCACCAACTTAATCTACTCTCCTGTTCCCTACTGTACTTCTCCAGGTTTAGAGTCACCTATGCCGGTGTCTTCTTTTCTTCCTTCTACACACCCCTCTATAGCTGGGGGAGAGGAGGAAAGTGCTCTTTAAATGTGTGCTGTCCTGTTTATCTGGAATTCTGCTTCCCAACCCCTTCTTCTGAACCATATCCCCTCTTTAAATCTCACTTCTTAAAACCTTCCTTTTCTCTTTGATTCACACAGTATTGTCTATGAAACATTTTTGTGATACAGAGTGTACAAAGGACTCTAAAAATGAATTAGATTATATTGGCAGGATAGCCAGCTAAGGAAGTGCCACTGACAGAAAAAGTCTATAGTATTTGTGTCTGTGGCAAGAGAAAGATTGCATCAGAAAGGAAAATAACTCTGGAATGTGTCAATCTATGGTTTAGGGTATAGGCATTCAGCCTCTCTTCAGAACCAGATGCTGTCCTAGAACAGAGAATTCCACAAGGAATAAAATTACTGGAATAAAATAAATATAAATGATAGTGCCAAGCTACAGACCCTTTTATATGATGCAGGCAACTAAGGTACTTCCTCAGAGAAACGCATGACAGGTGCCACTAGTTAACTACCAATGGCTCAAGATCCTTACCTGGTTTGAGAAGGTGCGGATGTGTGAAGGAGCTGGGCTGGCCCAGGTACCTGTTTGGAATCTTCCTCTGCTGGGCAGGCTGGATGGAAAATCTCCGAAGGAAACAGGACTTGCAGCCTAAAGAAGAAGAAATGCACGGTATAAAGATGAAAGACCTTTCCAGGTATCATACAGCAAATTTATATACCCTCTAAAGATCTCACTCTTAGCACTGTTCATCCCACTTTTCTTGCAATGATCTCTCTCCTCAACTTTTCAACTTGTTACTTGCATAGTTGACTATAAAACCATTAAAATACGAACTCAAATAATGATTGATTTACAGATGAAATAAATATAGCAAAGTTATAAGCATGGACTAGGATGAATAAATTACATAAAATTAAGGTACATTGGAATTGACAAACCAGTTGACTGCATGCTTGAAAGAGGAGAGTTGTGCTGGTTTGTGTGTGATTAATCTCCTCTATCTGTGTATGATGGGCATGCAGGAAAAATGAAATGTTTAATTTACCCATGGAAAAATAGAGATTGCACTAGCTCCAGCACTGTCAACCAACCTCCCCCACCATCCTGGCAATATGCTTTGATCATGTCCTCAAAGGCCCATCTTATAAGGGAAAGGGTAGTTCAGTTTTTACGGCCTTTGCAATCAGTCTTTGTACTGAGACTGCCAACAAAAGGACCAGCATATTCATATGGAGGCTGCCTCAGAGTCTCCAGTTAGTACTTAACTAAGTTATTTACTATCATCCTAAACTGAACTGGAACTAGTCATTCAGAAGTGAACGTCTCCATAGCCTATTCCCAATCCCAAGAGCCAGTCACACTGGCAAAACAGACAACTACAATAAGAACTAGCAGTGTGCAGAGAGGTTGGGGAACTGCATAGGTAAAGAGAAATAAGAACATGATAACTTTAATATCATTGAATATCCCTCATCATCTATTTATCCTCAAAACAACTTCCTAGATTTGGATTTTTAATTATTATTTTAGCAAGTCTGTATCACAGTCTTTCACTACTGGATAAACTACTGTGGTGCCTGGCTACAAGACTGCCCAGTGCTAGTGGAGACTTAACTAAATAATTGAGCTCCCCAGTCACAGTCACCTCCTGCACTCAGCAGCTAGACCCTCTGACCTTAATTCTTTACACCACTCAGGCTTGATCTACACCAGAGTCGATGTAAGGCATCTTACAATGACCTAATTATGTCAGTGTCTACACTACAGCCTTGATCCTGCAGATGTAAGTGCCCTACTACACAGACATCATAATGCCACCTCCACGAGAGACGCAGGGCTTAGTTAGTGTCTACATAGACACTGCGGGTTACTTATATCGACTGTTGGCTGTCATCCTTGTCAATTTTACAACTCCATGGAACAGTGAAATTGACAAGAAAGCCGGGCTGTCATCATGGGGCATGTGGGAGGTCCAGCTAGAGGCCAGTTGCCCCCCAGACTCCCCACTCGCAGCCAGGTTGCATGCACCCTGTTTCTGACTCCACACCTGGCAGCTACCCGCAGAGAGCCCAGAAGCCACCTGGATTCTGGGTGCAGAGCTCCCCACCAGGAGCCCAGGGGGCAGCCAGAATCCTAGCAGTAGGGAGCGGAGAGCCCAGGGGGGAGGGGAGGGAAGGAGCTCAGAGCCCGGGGGAGAGAATGGGGAAGAGGCTCCTAGCAGGGAGCTGCCTGCAGAGCTGAGAGCCCAGGCTCTCAGCCACCCACACTGCCCCTCTTAAGTCAGGGAAGTGCACTACTGAGAGAAGGAGGGTAGTGTGGACATGAACCACTGCAGTAATGACTGGTGGTTGTAAGTCGACCTAACATAGGCGGATGTAAGTTTCTAATGTAGACATGCTCTCAGGCAGTGCCCATTATAAGGTCCTATTATACCGCTAGAATAGTATTAAGGAACCTGGTTATGGCCTGGTCTACTTAAAATTAGGTTCACAAAACTACGGCGCTCAGGGGCCTGAAAAATCCAGACCCAAGCACCATAGCTATGCTGACCGAATCCCTCATGTAGATGTAGCTAAGTGAACAGAAGAATGTTTCCATCAACCTAATTACCATTGCTCGTGGGGGCGTTCCTACAGTAATGAGATTAACCCCTTCCCTCACAGTAAGCTGTGTCTACACTATGGGGTTATATCATCATAGTTACAGCATTGCAGCTACACTACACTCTTCATAGCATAAATGTGGCCTATGTCTACACTACAGATTCTACCTTAATATAGCTATGCTGGAATAGCCCCTTAGTGCAGTACTGGGTCACGGGGTGTAAAGCACTGGGTTGCAGCAGCTCTGGTCAGCACTGCTGAGTGGGCCATTAAAAGTCCTGCCAGCGGTGCTGCCTGGCTAAGCTAATCCCTACCTGTTCTGACACTGCGCTGCACCCTGGAAGAAAAACTTTTGGTTATTTGATTGGACTTATTCCTTCAGTCTTTGCAAACTAAATACTGCTTCACTGTGCAAGTGGGAATACCAGGAAGAAAAGCTAACTAGTCTTTATTCATTCTCCAAGCTAGGCACAAAGGCCCAGATTCTCAAAGGTTTCAATGGGAGTTAGGCTCCTAAATACTTTGAGGATCTGGACCTAAATGTACATAAATATAAAGCATAAAAGGTCAAAAATATGATTCTTGCCCTGCTAGCAGCCTCTTAGTGCTTGTAATGTGCTTTGACACCTTTTATGCATGTGCTGTATAAGTAAGGCCCGGATCCCTCAAAGATCTCTGCGCAGCTGCAGGAGTATGCCAAAAACTGATACCTGGTTTTAACCATCTTCTAAAACGGGAAGTAAAACACATTTTTAAAAAGCTTTCAGCAATACTTTGTTTTGTATTGCAGTGGATATCCTAGTTTTCCAAACCTTGGAATTTTCAACATTGAAAGCAGGAGTGAGGTACATGTATTTTCTTAACATCAATTTCACCAATAAAAAGAAAACAGATATTTGACTCACATTATTTGTCACAAAAAGGGAATTAATGTGTACATTAACGACATCTTGAACATCTGATGATTACTGTTTCTATACAGCACTACACATATACATACACAGGATCCCTGCCTCACAGCCCTTACAGTTAACTGTAGTTAGATTCCCCCTAAGGGTCTATTTTACACTTTATCATGACAATCAAATGTGTTGAACTTGGTTATTAAAGATACAGTGGAAAGGCCAAATAGTCTCTGGGTCCTTAAATGCATGGAGTACACAGGTGGGGGAAGTGGGAAGACAGACACAGGCCACAGAGCGAGGAAGGGGGCACCTCGCAGCAGTGAGTGGCGGGCCCCCAGGAGGGGGAGAGATTCGCCATTAGAAGTAATTAAAGTCTCTGACCTGATAAGCTGCACAAGCCCTTCACAGCCGGGATAAGCCTCTGAGCTGGGAGCCAGAGCATGGCTGCGCCCCCCGCAGGGCCCGCGCTACTGCAGGGCGCCTCGCTCTGCACGGAAACCAGCGTCCCACATCCCCTGCTCTGCTGCGGCTGCCATCCCCACCCCCACGCATGGCAGCGCTCCCAGCCCCCAGCGGCCTCGCATACACCACTTGCACATCGCGGGGCCTTCTGAGCAGGCTACACTTGCTGATTACGTCATCTATAAGCGCCCATTCCCCGGCGTGTTCCAAGCCTTAGGTGGCCACACAAACCGCCGCCTATAAAGGAGGTGCGTCAGGGGAGTGCCTGGGGCTGCCCGGCCACGGCCGAGCAGGGTCTTGCGTGAATCGAGGAGGTGGCTGATGACGTAACAGAGTGGGGGGGGCGAGTGGCGCGTGGGTTGCGCGGCGGCAGGGCGTGTAACGGAAACACACACGTTCGTCTTCTAGAAGGTTCCGGCAGCCGCGTAGCGGAGGGGCCGAGAGGCGGGGCTTCAGCAGGGGCGGGGGGCTGCGGACTCCGGAGGCGGAGCCGCGTGGCGGCGGGGGGGCGGAGGCGCTGCCAGGCCTGCGCGCGGGGTAGGGCGGCCGCAGCAGCAGGGGACGGGAGCCCGGAGGCGGAGCGGAGCGGGGCGCGGGGGCTGGGACGTTCCAGCGCGGCGCGGAGGGGGCCCGGCCGGCCATGGATCCGCGGAAGGTGAGCGAGCTGCGGGCCTTCGTGAAGCTCTGCAAGGAGAGCCCGGGCCTGCTGCACAGCGAGGAGCTGCGCTTCCTGCGCGAGTGGGTGGAGAGGTGAGTCGGCGCTGCGTGCCGGGGGGGTGCAGGGCGCGGCGGTCGGACCCTGGCCCGGGTGCGGAGCAGTGTTCGGGGAGCGCCGGGACCGCGATCCGCGCTGTCCGGGTTGGCTCTGGACCTGGAGCAGTGTCGGGCGTAGCCTGGCGTGCGGCGGAGGCACCGCTCCCTGCAGACACGGGGCGCTCAGTTTAGCGCCTAAACCAGGTAGCGGGACGACCCATGTCCTGTCCCGCGTAGTTGCAACAATTGTCCGTCGGTCTCAGAAAATCTGCTCGAAAACTCTGTACTTTAGAGCCACAGAAGTAACTAGCAGCAGGGGGCATGCCCCGTATAGCACATGTTAAACGCCTTCAGGCAAGGCCCTGCTGCCAGGACGTTACCTGCCCCCCACCATCCGAACAGGTCAACCTGCTGGGTCAGAAAGCCCAAGTGATCCGACTTTACAGTCCAGAAGAGTGTGTGGTGCCTTGCAATACAACCTGTCCAAACTGTCTCTTGCAAGATGTAGATTTATTCCTCAGCAACCATCAATCTAGACTCCACATAGCAAGGCATTTGCAGTATGTGTGCACTGTAGCTCTGGCTGGAAATAACATGGATCTGAGACAGGTGCTTCTCCCAGTGAAAATACAAGTGCTGGTTGTTTGGAAACAGAAGAAAAGAAATATAAGGTTTACCAAAGTTTAATGACTTCTACCATCCAGATAAAATCTGTCTATGGAACGCACCCATTTGGTTCCAGCAGCTAGTTCACTCTTGTTGTTCCAGAAGAACTTAGGAAGAAGAAAATAAGTCCTTGCTGATATTTTCCTCAGAGAGGAAGGAAATCATTATTAATTTGAAATCTGGCAGTAAGTAAAAAAGACACTGTTTAAAAAAGCACACCCTTTTCTGAGAATATTTTGCCCACTATTATAGGCAACATCTGAGATACCACATGTAAAAGACTAAATGAAAAAAAACATTTTTTTAGTATACTAATTACATTCTACAGCATTTCACATGGTTCCCCTATTTGGGTGTCTCAAATGGGAGAGAAACATTTGGGCGGGGGTGGAAATAAAGCTCCCAAAATGTTGCAAGACAACAAAAACTGACAGGGGCCTGGGGCTGATGTAGTCCTTAAAACTATTAATTTTTCAAACTGACTGCTTCAGGTTGAATATTCTTTTCAACTGTGTGAGAGACCAGGAATCTTTTGAATTGAATATCAAATCCCTATTTATGTATTGAGAGTGTGTTGAAGTCTAGGTAGTTCTACAGCTTTTTCTTGAATTCAGGCATATCACATTTTACCTGTACCTTAGAGTCCAGAACTTTCTGAATCACAAGAGCTAGAAATAAATTCCACACACAATCAACAGTATAGTATATTGTATTTTTTTCAGGTTGAGATGATTCCAAGTATCAGAACTTAAAACTCACTCATCCTTCAGACACTTTGATTTAGCACCTGTATTATTCTGAGATCTGCAACTAATACCCCTAAACAAGTGTCTATCCCAGCATTTATTGGCTTCTTAGGGTTAAGAAATTGAAATAATTGTGAGTAAAAACCAAAAATGAATATGGTCACGCCTTCCCCCCTTTGTGCATATGTTGAGCAAATGAACCAGTTGTTGAAAATGTTCCTAACATATTTCCACTTTTCATTGTCATAGTGACATTAAAATGTTGTTAAAAGCATTAGATGGATGCATGTGAATTTTAATTTCTTGGTAGAGCCATCTTGGCGCTGTAACTATTAAATATTCAAACTATTTAGAACTCAACTAATGGCTTCCTTTCATGGATTGTGCAGAAGAGCAAGCATCCCTGTGGGCTGTAAGCACATGCATTGTAGCCTCAACTAGTCATTAGTGTTGCTCACTTTGCTGAGCTGCTGGCTGTTAGGGGGGTTACAGTGAAATCTCTTTGGGTTGGCTTAAAGAAATGCTTAGAAGTTGCACCTGAAGTCGAAGAGCCTGTTAAGGGCAAAATTTTAGAAGGAACTGTTGCCAAGTGCACTGCATTCCCACTTGTAACATAAAATGAGCCAAGTAATTATACCCAAGAGTATTTGCAGTCAGGGCAAGCCTTTGACGTAGGCAGTGGCCCACCAAAGAGGGTGCCCTGCGCTGGGGCTACTGTTCCTCTCCACCCAGCCCCTCCCCACTGCTCCTCTCAGCCAGTGGGCCCAGGGTTGTCTTCTCCCCCGCTCCCACTTGCTCCTCTGGCTGCCAGCTGAGGGCTCCTGCCAGTGGGGGAGCTCTCAGGTTCTGCAGCTCTGCTCTGCCCCCAGGGGCGGGGCTCAGCAATAGGCCTGGTAGTTTCTGGCTGCTGCAAGCTGCAGGCAGGTGGGCTCCCTGAGTGGCATGGCCCCTTCTCCCTGGGCTCTGGGGCCCCTGCTGGGCCTGGGGCAGTACTGGTGGGAGGGTGCTGCACATGCAGCTCTGCCTCACCATTATTTGAATGTGGAGGCTGGGGAGCCTGGGGGTCCCAGACCATTCTGGGCAGGAGGCAGCACCAGCTCCCAGTGGGTGCTCCTTGCTCCAGAGGAGCCATCTCAGCCCAGGCCCCATGGAGCAATTGGAGTCCCTTTGCCCCATCCCCCCACCAGCGCCCCAGGTCTAGTGTGGGAAGTAGGTTGGGTCCAGTTTGGTCTGGGGAGGGATGTGGGTTGGGTCCAATCTTTTGGGGGCACAGCTGGTCCTGATCGTAGTCTTTGTGCTTCTCTGCCTAGAAGGGAAGGACTAGCAAGACTAGTATGAATAAAGATATTGTAAATAAAATGTATTAAAGTTTTTCATATTTGTTATTTTTGAAACGCTTCAAACAGTTTTTAAATTCATCCCAATTTCATACAAAAATTTAATTCAAGCTGTGGTAGTTCATGAGAGAAATGTGAAGGATGAGATAGTGTGATAGTTTCCTTTTAGTGGGAGCAGCACATGGCTGGTGTTTTGGTCAGCTTTGGCTTTTGTTAGCTGTTTTTTACCCCTGCATGCTCTCTCTCTCTCTCACGCACACAGTCTCTTCCCCGCCCCACCGACACCAGGACTCCCTACATCCAGGTCACTTTCCCAGGCTGTGCTGTGAGGTATCAGGAGCTGCTTCTCTTGTGCCCTCCATATGCAGCCCAAGTGGAAAGTGACCTGGATGCAAGGAGCCCTGATATTGCTACACACACATGTGCGCGGAGCAGAGGAGTAGCAGTCGGGCGTCGGCAAGCAGCAATGCTAGCTACTTTGTGCATCCAGGTTGGTTTGCCCATGTGGGTGTAGGAGGGAGATGTAGGGATTAGGGGCATAGGAGGGGGAACTGGCCTTTGGGGCAAAGGGAAGAAAAGACGGTTACTCACCTTTGTAACTGTTGTTCTTCGAGATGTGTTGCTCATATCCATTCCAGGTAGGTGTACGTGCCGCGTGTGCATGTCTGCCGGAAACTTTTTACCCTAGCAACTCCAGTGGGCCGGCAGGTCGCCCCCTAGAGTGGCGCCAGTATGGCACCAGATATATACCCCTGCTGGCCCGCCCGCTCCTCAGTTCCTTCTTGCTGGCTAGTCCGACAGTGGGGAAGGAGGGCGGGTGTGGAATGGATATGAGCAACACATCTCGAAGAACAACAGTTACAAAGGTGAGTAACCGTCTTTTCTTCTTCGAGTGATTGCTCATATCCATTCCAGATAGGTGATTCCCAAGCCTTACCTAGGCGGTGGGGTCGGAGTGAGAAGTCGCGGCCTGGAGCACTGCAGAACCAAAGGCTGCATCATCTCTGGACTGCTGGACCAGGGCGTAATGGGAAGCGAATGTATGGAGCGATGACCAGGTCGCCACCCTACAGATCTCTTGTATTGGCACGCGGGCGAGGAAAGCCAGCAATGATGCCTGTGCTCTGGTGGAGTGACCAGTCACACGGCCCGTCGGAACTTGGGCCAGGTCGTAGCAGGTCCTGATGCAGGAGGTAACCCATGAAGATAACCTTTGGGAGGAAATCGGCAGCCCCTTGACCCGGTCCGCTACTGCCACAAATAACTGAGGGGACTTGCGGAAGTGTTTGGTCCTGTCCACATAAAATGCTAGTGCCCGTCGGACATCTAGCGAGTGGAGCTGCTGCTCCCTGCGGGACGAATGGGGCTTGGGGAAGAAGACTGGGAGGAAAATCTCTTGGTTCACATGGAACGTTGAGACCATCTTGGGAAGAAAGGCAGGGTGAGGCCTCAGCTGTACCTTGTCTCTATGGAAGACGGTATACGGTAGGTCCACCGTGAGGGCCCTCAGCTCTGACACTCGTCTAGCTGAGGTAATGGCCACAAGGAAGGCGGTCTTCCACGAGAGGTAGAGCAGGGAGCAAGTAGCTAATGGCTCGAATGGAGGGCCCATGAGCCAAGTCAGGACCAGGTTGAGGTCCCATGAAGGGGCCGGAGGGCGAATTTGTGGATAAAGCCGCTCCAGCCCCTTCAGGAATCTCGCCACCATAGGGTGAGAGAAGACAGAACATCCGTCCACTCCAGGATGAAACGCGGAGATGGCGGCTAGGTGGACTTGGAGGGACGACAATGCCAGACCCTGGGTCTTAAGGGACCAGATGTAGTCCAAAAGAGGGTGACGGGAGTCTCCATAGGGCGAAGAGCTTTCTCTGAACACCAGCAGGAGAAACGCTTCCACTTAGCTGTGTAAGTCGCTCTGGTGGAAGGCTTTCTGCTGCCCATGAGAACCTCGCGAACCGGGGTGGAACATCGCAACTCGGAGTCTGTCAACCACGCAGGAGCCATGCCGTAAGGTGTAGAGACGGAAGGTCCTGGTGACAGAGCCTGCCGTGGTCCTGAGTGATCAGGTCCCGATGAAGGGGCAGGGTAACTGGGTTGGCTACTGAGAGGTCCAGCAACATGGGGTACCAGTGCTGTCTGGCCCATGCTGGAGCTATGAGAATCACCCGGACTCTGTCTCTGCGCACCTTGATGAGAACTCTGTGAATCAGCGGAATGGGCGGGAAAGCATAACACAGGTGGGCTGTCCATGGGATCAGGAATGCATCCACTAGAGACCCTGGCTCCCGACCCTGGAAGGAGCAGAATGTTCGACACTTCCTGTTCACCCTGGACGTGAAGAGGTCCATCCGGGGACGACCCCACCTCTGGAAGAGTGAGAGGGCGACGTCTGGACGGAGGGACCACTCGTGCGAGCGGAAGGATCTGCTCAGCCGATCCGCTAGGGTGTTCCGCACTCCCAGGAGATAGGAGGCGGAAAGGTGAATCGAATGGGCAAAACTCCCAGAGACATATTGCCTCGAGACAGAGGGGAGAGGACCTGGTGCCGCCCTGCTTGTTGATGTAAAACATGGTCGTCGTGTTGTCGATGAACACCGCGACACAACGACCTTGAAGGAGATGGACAAACGCTTGACAAGCAAGGCGGACCTCTCTCAACTCTTGTACGTTGATATGGAGGTTGATCTCTTGTGGCGTCCACAAGCCCTGAGTTCTCTGGGTGCCGCAGTGAGCCCCCCAGCCCAGATCGGAGGCGTCCGTGATCAGGGATGCCGAAGGTTGGGGCAGATGGAACAGGAGCCCCGCACAGACTACGGATTGGTCCAGCCACCAGCGAAGAGAGTCCAGCACCCTCTGAGGGACGGTGACGACCGTGTCCAACGACTGTCTGGCCGGCCGATACTGCGCAATGAGCCATGATTGAAGAGGTCTCATGCGGAGTCGGGCATATGCCGTTACAAATGTGCAGGCTGCCATGTGGCCTAGGAGGGCCAGACATGTTCGTATTGAGGTAGCGGGGCCGCTCGCAGCCGTAGAATGATGTCCGACAACGACTGGAACCTGGGCAAGGGTAACAAGGCCCTGGCCAGGGCAGAGTCTAGAACGGCCCCAATAAACTCTATCCGCTGCGTGGGGAGTAGAGTAGACTTGTCCACATTGATTACGAGGCCCAAGGCCGCAAAGAGGGTGCTGATCCTGTCGACATGGTCACGGACCTGCAGTTCCGACGTGCCTCGGATCAGCCAGTCGTCCAAGTAGGGGAAGACGTGGATGCGGCAACGTCGAAGGTGCGCAACGACGACTGCCATGCGTTTTGTAAACACTCTCGGGGCCGTAGAGAGGCCAAACGGAAGGACCGCAAATTGGTAATGTTGGCGGTCGGCCACAAAGCAGAGGAAACGCCTGTGTTGGGGAGCAATAGAGATGTGAAAGTAGGCGTCCTGCATATCGAGGGCGGCGTACCAGTCTCCGGGATCCAGGGATGGGATGATGGTTCCAAGGGATACCATGCAGAACTTCAACTTCACGATATACTTGTTGAGTTCCCGCAGGTCGAGGATGGGCCTGAGGCCGCCCTTGGATTTGGGGATTAGAAAGTAACGGGAATAAAACCCCTTGCCCTTCTCGTTTTCCGGAACCACCTCTATGGCTCCCTTGGCAAGGAGCACGTGCACTTCCTGACGGAGGACTTGCTCATGAGAGGGGTCCCTGAAGAGGGATGGGGATGGTGGGTGGGAGGGTGGGGGCGAAGAAAACTGCAGGCGATAACCGGCCTGCACCGTACGCAAGACCCAACGGTCCGACGTTATTTGGGTCCACGCCGGGAGGAAAAAGGAAAGGGGGTTGGAAAACCGCGGGGAAGGATCCGGAGGGGAAACTGGTACTGCGCCCTCGGGTGCACCTTCAAAATGAAGGCTTAGGCCCTGGAGGGGCCTTGGTGGAGCCTTGGTTCTGCCCCGTTTGCCCACCAGACTGCCTGCGGCGGGTGTTCCTGCCTCGGCACCTCGAAGGGTCCTGCCACGGGCGGAACTGAGGGTATGGCCGCCGCTGCTGCTGCTGGTTTTGCTGCCTGAATGGCCTGCGTTGTGTTGCCGGCGTATGCATGCCCAGCGACCTTATTATGACCCTGTTATCTTTAAGATCTTTCAGTCTAGGGTCTGTTTTATCCGAAAACAGGCCCTGGCCTTCGAAGCGGAAGTCCTGGATTGTGTGCTGGAGCTCCGGCGGAAGGCCAGAGACCTGCAGCCAAGAGATCCGGCACATCGTGAGCCCCGAAGCTAGGATCCGAGCGGCCGAGTCGGCAGCATCAAGGGAGGCCTGTAGCGATGTTCTTGCTACTTTCTTGCCCTCGTCCAGGATGGTGGAAAATTCCTGGCGTGCATCCTGGGGCAAGAGCTCCGCAAACTTCCCTGCCGCTACCCAGGAATTGAAGGAGTAGCGGCTGAGGAGGGTCTGTTGGTTTGATACCCGGAGCTGCAGCGCCCCCGCCGAATAGACCTTGCGGCCCAGGAGGTCCATCCGCCTCACCTCCTTCGACTTGGGCGCTGGGGCCTCTTGCCCGTGGTGCTCCCTATCGTTCACTGACTGGACCACCAACGAGCAGGGGGTCGGGTGAACATATAAGTATTCATAGCCCTTTGAGGGGGCCATGTACTTTCGCTCCACCCCTCGAGCGGTCGGAGGGATGGAGGCCGGTGACTGCCAGATGTTAGTGGCATTAGTCTGGATCGTTTTTATGAAGGCTAGGGCCACTCTGGTGGGCGCTTCGGCTGAAAGGATGCTCACCAGTGGGTCCTCAATTTCCGACACCTCCTCCGCCTGCAAGTTCAGGTTCTGTGCCACTCGGCGGAGGAGGTCTTGGTGTGCCCTCAAATCCAGTGGGGGGGGGACTGGAGGACGAGGTACCCGCCACTGCCTCATCCGGAGACGAGGACGAGGAGACCCCCGGCAACAAAGTGTCCACGGGGGGGTTCCATGAGGGGCTGCACCTCCGTTTCTGGAGGGAGCTCTGGGTCCCGGTGAGTACCGTCTGTTTCCGGGGAGTGAGGGGGTCTAGACGCCGTCGCCTCCGGTGGTCTGCGCTCCGCCACAGGGCGGGGGGTAATGTGTTGCGGACCCTGGGCCTGAGAGTATGCCCATGGGGTCCAAAACCCCCACTGTGGAGGCCCTCGTTCTTGTGGTGGAGGGTCTTGGAACAGGGCCACGTCCTGTGCCATGGCATAGACATTGTCAATGTGGGAGGAGACTGACGGCTCCCTAGAAGGCCAGGGGGGTGCTGAGCTTGGTTGGTATGCAGCTCTATGCGCCGTGACTGACGCTCCCCTTGGTGCTGAGGCTCGGTGCTGCGACCCACATCGGTACCGGGATCGGGACCGAGAACGGCGTGATGATCTGTGCCGAGATCCCGACTCGGTACTGGGATCGGGAGCGGTGCCGGGAGCGGGACCGCGACCTTCTGAGAACACGGTGCTGGGACGGCAGCGGAGACTGGGACCTACCATCAGCGCGGTGCCAGGAGGTTGACCGGGTTCGGGACCTGCCACTGGTTCAGTGCCGGGAGGTCGACCGTGGGGCCGAACGCCGAGGTGAACGGCTCCTGGAGTCTGTGCCGGCGGTGAGATGAGCCCGACCGGGACCGTGCGGATGGTGATCGGTGCCGCGAGTACGACCGGTACCGTCTGGGCGACCGGTGCCGGGACTCCGAGCGGCGCCCCGAGCGTGAGCGTTCGCGCCTCCGGGGTGATCGGTGCCGGGACTCGGGAGACAGCGCTCGAAGCATCGGCTTACCCCTGGAAGTTATGCGTCCCGGGGGTGCCGGCTGAGGCTGAGATGGCTCCGTCAGTGCAATTAAGTCCCGAGCCGAGGCAAAAGTCTCCGGCGTCGACGGGACCCTTAGCTCGACCCCTGATCTTATGGGGGAGCTAGGTGGGGCTGGACTCGACGGACCTTCCGGGCCCGGAGTCGACAGCAGTCCTGCAGGCAATGCCGCGGCTAAGGTAGGTGCCGGGCGGTCCACTCGGGCCTGCCTTGATGGTGTCGCAGACGCCGAGGGACGTAGATCTGGTCCCGGTGCTGGGGAGTCTTGCCGGTGCCGGCGCGGTCCGGTGCCGGAGTAGAACTGGCTGACTGCGCCGCCGGTGCCGGAGACAGAGCCGTTTCCATAAGGAGAGCGCGGAGTCTTTGATCTCTCTCCTTTTTAGTGCGAGGCTTAAAAGCCTTGCAAATGCGGCACTTGTCGCTAATGTGCGATTCCCCTAGGCACTTAAGGCACGCATCGTGGGGATCGCTCGTGGGCATCGGCTTCTTGCACGCCGAGCACTGCTTGAAACCCGGCGAGCCAGGCATGGGCCCGGTGCCGGGTGCCGGGGAGGGCAGCGGCCCACCCGCAGGCAATGCTCGATAACTATTTACAAGATTCTAACTAACTATTTCTATACTAAAAGACTATCTACTACTTAACTAAGAATTATTTACAAGTCAAACGACGAACAGGAACAGGAGAGCTAGGGACGTGGAGGTCAGCAAGCCGCCCTCCACAGTTCCAGCAATCGACACGGCGGTAAGAAGGAACTGAGGAGCGGGCGGGCCAGCAGGGGTATATATCTGGTGCCATACTGGCGCCACTCTAGGGGGCGACCTGCTGGCCCACTGGAGTTGCTAGGGTAAAAAGTTTCCGGCAGACGTGCACGCGCGGCGCGTACACCTACCTGGAATGGATATGAGCAATCACTCGAAGAAGAAGGGGAGCCTCTGGGGGCACCACACCCATGGGGGCCAGGGGAACCAAAATGCAAGTTTGCCCACGGTGCCATTTTCCCTAAAGCCAGCCCTGTATGCAGTACTGTTTGTTATAGAATATACTTACTTACCCTATTACTTCTTATTGAGCTAAACCAGTGTTTCTCAAGCTGGAGGTTGTGACCCCAAGGTTGGTCATGGGAGGGATTGAGGTTGGGGTGGCAAGCAGGGCCAGCGTTAGGGAGTAGGAAGTAGGGCAATTGCCTGGATCCCCATGTCACAGGGGACCCCGCAAAGCTAATTTACACGTTAGAGCCCTGGACCCCCCCATCAGGGTGGAAGCCCTGCACCTTGAACTTAAGGTAAAGGGTGGCAGTTTTTTTGGGGAGGTGGGAGTCAAAACAAAAAAATAAAACTAAGTATAAAGGGGTTACCAGCACAAAAAGGTTGAGAAACACAGAGCTAGACTATTCACACACTGGTTCTCCTTCCCGGCTGCTCATCCAAAGGCTTAATGCAGCATGTTTATGGTGCATTAAAAGGGTATTGTCGGAGTAAATGCTACTAATCTAGTGTTAAAGAAACACTTGAGTATTCTAACATATCTATCTAGTGTTTCATTTGCATTTGATAGTGTTGTGCATGGCAGACCATTTCTGTTGGGTAGTTAGTTTGCCTTTTATTTGTGCAGACTTTTCACATACGACTTTGAGTTTTTTTATATAGCAGATCATGAATGGGCATAGCATAAACCATTTTCAAATGGCTCGTTTTTCATTACCTGGTTCCTTCCATCAGAAAGTCTGTTCTTAGTGAGTGAAAACTGCTAATATTTTTTAATGCTGCATTATGGAAAGATGGAAAAGTATCTAACAAAATTGTATCCAACTTTCTCCAAAACTTATCTATAGGTCAGAGAGTAGCATGACCAATTTATGCTTTAAAAAAAAGCAGCATTTCTTTTTTAAAATGTCTTACAATAGAGAGCTTAGGATGCAGGGGCCAACTGAGTCAGAACTAACTATTGCTGCATTATGCCAGATAAAAGCACTGGTGTGCATCTGCTTTTTGCTGTTTGATGTTTTCCCTTTGACAGATGTTACGTGGTGGGTTGGTTCCATGTCAGCTTTTCTTGGGACAGTCCTTTCTCATTCGCTTTAACTGAAACCCTGTTGAAAAGGCTGCACTTCAATAACTTTTGTTTCCCCTCTTTTTTTAAAAAGCATGGGAGGTACGATACCACCTGCTCCTCACAATGCCTCTGCAGAAACAGTGAAGGTAAGAGATGGGATATTTATCGTTATAAACATTAGAACTGTGCCAAAAAAAATTTAAAAAACTTGCTGTCAGAATTTGCATGAAGAATGGGACAAGTGTGTTTGTTTAAAACTTCCAAAGAAAGTGACTGGAAACATCAAGGAATCTTGTATATTTGGTGCTGGATTGTGACAGTTTCAGAGACTGAAGGGTGCCTTTTGTTAATAATGCCTGCAGACTGGCCACACACCATTCTGTCTAATGTACCTGAGCTCTTATTATTTGTATTACTATAGTGCCTAGGTGTTCTAGTCATGGTCCAGGACCCCAGTATGCTAGCGCAGTACAAACAAAAAGATGGTCCCTGCCCCAAATAGCTTACAATCTAAGTATAAGAGATGAGACAACAGATGGGTACATACAGGAATGTAAGGACACAATGAGACAATGTTGGTCAGCTTGATACAGTGGTATCAGTGTACCAGTGGCTTACCTACTGTCAAGTTTTTTTGTAGGCATCATGGCAAAGGAGAGCTGGCGCATGATGAGGTAGCTTTAGATTTTTATTGGGAGCTTTTCCCAAATGTGAGTGTTAGCATGGGAGAAAGCACAAAAGTGCTTGTTGGAAAACGTAACAGGTACTCAGTGGAGGCTGGAATAAACATCTGGACATTGTATGAGAGATGATAGGGTTGGGAATTGGCCATGAAGGGCCTTGAAAGTGAAGTCAAGCAACTTAAGTTTGATGCATAAGAGATTGGGGGGGAAGCCAGGGGAGGGATGCTAAAAAAGGTGTTATGGCCTAAGCAACAAACTAAGAAAATTATCTCTGCATCAGCATTCTGAATGGATATGAGTGGAGCACAATTAAGTTGTCAAGGGCATAGAAAAGGGTGCTGCATAATTGAGACACAAGCTGAGTTTTAGCTGTATGGATGGATAGGAAAAGCTGTTTCTTAGATACTATGCAAAGAGGATCTCTGATCACAGATTACCACATCTGTGGGCAAGGGAAATCCAGTTTCTGTGGTTCATTCAAACCTTGGTTCTGCTGAGACGGGAAGTAAGGGGCAAAATAGTGTTCGTTGTAATGTTGGCTTTAGCGATGTGGATGATGATATGCCAACTTCAAAGTTAATAAAGCATGAACCCTGAAGGAAAGTCTGACAAACTGCAATTTATGGGTCAGAAATTGGCATCGGTGCAGGAAAGTGAGGAAAAGGGGTTTTATGTCCTACTTTTAAAGCTACAAATAAAACTCCTTAGCTATATGTGGGATATCCTTTAGCTGCTGAAGACTTTGTAGTGGAGTTTTCTGATATCTTGGGATTGTTGACCTGGAAATGGAGTACTTGACCATAGATGACACATACCTACATATTTCTGTCCTCCCTTTATTAGGACAAAACAGAGAAGCAGCCAGAGGAGCCAGTTAAGCCACCAGAGCCTGAGAGTGAGGAGAGTGACTTGGGTGAGGAAGTAACTGTTGTTACTGCAACTGTTGATCAATTTGAACATGAATGTAGCACTATCTATTGTATTTGTAGGTGGAAGAATGTAATTTTCCACATTAGTGTTCAAATCTTTAACTTTTGTCTTTGCAGAAATTGACAATGAGGGAGTGATTGAACCAGACAAGGATGATCCCCAAGAAATGGGAGATGAAAATGTGGAGGTAAAGACAACATCTTCAACTTCCATTGCATTGGAGGAGTTGCTGCTTCAGTATAGTTTTTGGTGGTGGTTTGTTTTGATTTATGGGTTTTGGTTTTGTTTTTTTTGGGGGGGGCCGGGATTAAACTCAAAGGAAACATATTGGTTAGACAGACAGTCATTGCTTTTAATGCCTTCAGTTCTCCCTCTTCTCCCCCCTCCCACCGCTACCCTTCCCTTCTTCTGAACAGGAAACTCATCAATTGAAAATTAAGATCTCTCCTAACTAAAAGCCTGCTTCCATCAGAGACAGTAGCAAAACTTCCATTAACTTTGAGAATCATGGCTGGACATAAAAATGAGCAACTACAATTTTTTAAAATATCTGATTGAAAACTAAATATAGAAATCCCACACTAACAAATGAAAAATATTATTTGGGTGTCCTCCTATTCCTTATGAGCAGTGTGCTGCTCTCCTCTCTTCCTTTTTGAAATTGAACTTAAATACTCTTGGGAGTCTTTGCTTGCTTAACTGAGTCTTTAGCTCAAATTAGGCAGAATCCTAGAGTTAGAGTTCCCTTTCCTGACCCTCATCTAAGTCTGCTGCTTTTGGTTTCCACTTTGTTTCCTTTGTTTCATAGGTAACTGAAGAGATGATGGATGAGGCCGATGAGAAGAAGATGGAGGGCATTCATGCCCTAGGTGAAGGTGAGGGGTTCTGTACCTTAGCACATACCTTGGAGGGTGTAGCTGTTATCTGCTGTTGTGGCCAGTGCTTTCACTTACAAGTCTGTTAAAATCTGACTTAAAGCATCCTGGAATTCTTCCAGTCTGCAGGAAGGAGTGGGGCTAGAGAGTGGACTGTTTAAAAGCTTCTGCTGGTGGAATTCATTCCCTGTATTGAGTTCCAGATATAATTTGTTGTCTTAACAAGAGATGCCTAGAAGCATGGTAATACTGAAGTTCAGTGGGGAAGCCCTGGTCTGCACACCCTGCTTTTTGGTTATGGATACCACTCTTCTTGCCTGCCAAAGCTTGGTGTTTTACACCCTCCGCTCCCTCATTGGTATCCTGGCACAACACAACTTCATTTTGTATATAAGATTCTATATAAATTGTGTTCTGAAACACCTTAGTTAAATAAATAAAGGAATAGTCCAGGAAAAGAAGAGATGGAGAGGAACCAGCAGAGAACAAAGCTCTTAAATAAACACTGGTAAGGTTGCCACTCATCAAACTGATGAATAGAACGCTATTTCTGCAGCCTGGTTGTGTACTGATGGGGAACCTGAGGTGACTGTATGGACATTCATTTTAAAAAACGTGTCCATCTTGCCCTAGTCTGTTTTAACAGCAGCATGTGTTGTGTCCTAGGCAGTCCACATGCTTTAGCTCTAAATCTTGATGTCTTTATGATTTCCTTGCTCTGCTGCCTTCCACTGTTTTGGAATGTTTTTGTTGCTAATCTCTGTTGCCGTGCATGCAAATAGTCTTATTTAAAGGGACCCTTTGAAGATAAGGAAAAGTATTTTAGGAGGTATTTTTTCTTACTAAAAACACATTAAATTTAAAATTCTCCATTTTAATAGCGGTTAAAAGTACATTTGGGCAGTCTTTCTAGGTATTACTAATTTTGGTCCAAAATATCTGCCGTTATATTTTCTGTAGGAATTGTAAATGGACATTTAACTTTTTATTTTTAAATTGACTAAATTTCAAGTTGGTTTTGGGTAGTACATCTATCCATGAGTTCCTGTGCATGTTTGTTTTATCAGTGCACTTCCTATTTTGAAGTGGTTTTTCTTTCCCCTGTTGCTATGTGGAAGACCCACATAAATAAAAGCGGAAACTGCATAAATGACTAGTCAAAAAAAGTCAGATGTGCAAAGTACATTGAAACAGATTATCTTATAGTAACTTTGGGTGGTGTTGGTTTTCAACAATACTGATAAACTTTAAGACAAATGTGTACCATCAACATAAGAAGAAAGTCACAACATCCAGTAGATGAATGGAAATCTGGATTCTATCTCACTGCAGCGTAATTGAAGCTTTACTGGTACTTGCCTTTCAGGTGAACTTCAGAAAGCCATTAACTTGTTCACTGAAGCAATCAAGTTGAATCCTCATTTAGCCATCTTGTATGCTAAGCGGGCCAGGTGAGTGATATATAGACCAGTGATTTGTTTTCCTATACGTAACCTCATCTCTTTAAAGGGGCCATGGTCGACTGGAATGCTGAGATTCCAGCTCGTATATAATTTGGGGGTAGGTTTAAGGAGGAAAGGACATTCTGAATCTGTGTAAAGATTGGAAAAAAACCAAAATTGCTTTTAGTTTCACTTAATTCTTGGGAGTTATTGGACTGCAAATCAGATGTGATAGACTGTCTCCTATTACACGGTTCAGTCTCTATCACAAGGTTATTTTATGGGGGGTTGCTGTATTGCCACCCTTACTTCTGTGCTGCCTTCAGAGCTGGGTGGCTGGAGAGCGGTGGCTATTGGCCAAACAGCCAACGCTGAAGACAGTACCTTGCCAGCAGCAGCACAGAAGTAAGGGTGGCATCACCATACCATGCCACCCTTCTGCACTGCTGCTTTCAGAGCTGGGGAGCTGGAGAGTGATGGCTGCTGAGGGCCAGTTCTGCCGGCAGCACGAAAGTAATGGTAGCATTGCCATACCATGCCATTCTTCTGTCCTGCTGCTGGCAGTGGCTCTACCTTTAGAGCTGGGCTCCCTACCAGCAGCAGTGTAGAAGTAAGGGTAGCAGTAACTCAAGCCTTCCCCTCCCTGCCAATAACCTTGTGAACCCCTCCCCCAACTCCTTTTTTAGTCAGGATCCCTACAATTACAACACTAAAATTTCAAATTTAAATAGCTGAAATCATGAAATGTACTATTTTTTAAATCCTGTGACCATGAAATTGACCAAAATGGACTGTGAATTTGGTAGTGCCCTACTTATAAGGAAAATCTAAAGTTTCTTGTGTTACAGTTAGCAAGAAGACCATCTGCAATTAACTTTTAGATTTTTTTCTCACCTAGATATGGAAATTACTTCCTGTGTCATCCAGTCCAGCTAACCTCCACTTTCTGTTCTGGCCAATTGAGCATTGTTCTGTGTGCGTGTGTACAGCTATGTGTGTGGCCCTTCTTTGTGAAATGGTTGAGATTGCTATACAAAACCAATACATTAAAAGTTAAATTACTTAACTGTACATATCCTCCATTCATCAGCACGTCTTGCCATTATAATATGTTATAGACCACACAACACACAACCCTGGTGGTTTTGTCTGGTATGGTGGATGTATCAACCCTAACTACTCAATGAAGTTTTTGTATTTTTTTTTTTAATGCGGGTGGGGTTCTACAACATGGGGGGCAGACCTGTGGTGGGTAAAGATGAAAAACACTTTCTGTCAAAAGGTGTGTATTAACCATTGTGTCAGTAGTGGCATGTGAACTCTTTTTTTTTTTTCTGCTCTAAGGTAAAACTTGACAGAAAAGTGTACTTCCCGACAGAAGGTTTTAGATAGACATAGCCTCAGTGATCAGGCTTCTGTGCACCCAGTCTCCTCTACTTCAGAAAATCACCTTTGTACACTTCTGTATCAATCAAGTTTGTATGTGTAGCCCACAAACTTCCAGTTATAACAGGAGGAGCTGCTAAAGATGACCCCAAGTACAACATTTGGGGTTTTTTTAAGCTACTTGCTGCACTAAATATCCTTAGGATCCACCTCTGTCAAGCTTTGTCTGGATTGGTTAACAATGAAAAGTAAGAAACAAGGAAAAATTTCAACCAGTGCCCAGATTCATATTATAAATTTATGGAGCGAAACGAGACAAAAATGCACAGAAAATATAAAGAGGCGTAAAAACTATGTGAAACTTAACACTACTTGGTTGCCCACTTCTGGAGAAATAAAGGGATTTATGCCCTGTTTTAGAATACAGTCCCTAACTCTGGAGTGGTTATCAGGGACCTCCATAATTTGTTGCTTAAGACCAGATCTTGATCGTGCAGATGCAACTCCCCTTTTCTATCTGGCTTGCACTGTATTTCCAACCTAGCTTATGAAAATGTGGGAGTCTTGCAGTATGTCACAGAATTGTATAGCTTCAGACACGCTCTTAATTCTTCAACGCCTTTAAAAATTTTCCTGCAACACTTTGGATAAAATGGTGTAAGGGGTGGAAATGCTGAAGTGGCTCATAACCACATAACTTATTTCCTTGCTAATTAATCACTAATTAATTTGATAACAAAACTTAAATTAATAAAACATAGTTATTTACATGGTGTAGCAGTAGACTAGCAGGAGTTGGTGAATTTCGAGGAGGGATAGGAGCTAGCTGCAGTATAAAAGTTAAAACTGTAGGTGATGCATGGACTACAGGGAGAAGCTGCTGCTTTTGAAAATGACTTTTCGGTTAACAGCAGTTGAGAACTTATTACTTTTCATGATTGGCTCTGCCCCTGCCTGCACTGGTTCTTAACAGCCTCCTTATGACACTAAGGAAGGATTTTGTAGCTATTGATATGTTTGTGATTCTCCCTTCCCCAAGATCATTTTTAGTCCAAGGTACCTTTCAGTCATAGTACTTATCTAGCAGTGTCCAGAACAAAATTGCAACTATTGAAACAGAAGAAATTGTGAAATAAAACATGCTCTCTATATGAATATTACAAAAAGCTTTGCTGAGCAGTCCCAAAGCTAAAGTTTATAGGTAACATTTCAATATTGTATGGTATATAGCCAAAAATATCCTGTATACATATAGCCTAAAGGTTTCTGTCCCAGCTTTCCATGTTGGAGTCCCAAAATGTTAATGGTCTTCAAGGTTTCTATTTGGTCCCATGGTATGTCCATTTAGCCAAAAACATCTTTTCACATACAGTACTGGTAATAAAGCCCTTCATTTATCTGCAGCCATCTGGTTATAACTGACATGACAAACTATAAGTTATATCATGTTCTGAAACTAGACCATAATAAAACCAATGTGAAAGTCAACCTGGATTAGGCCTTTATTCCTTAAATACCTGCTGTTTCTGTTACTAATGGTTTTCTGCCTATTTGGAATAGGCCTGCCAAAAGTTTTTTTTGGTCTGGTTTCTTTTTGAAGAAAAATCAGAGTGAACAAAATGCAGGGTATTTCTTGAATACTGAAATTACCCTCTGAATAAAAATCACAGAAAACATGAGTAGTTTAAGGACACTGATTTAACATAAATTCATCCAAGCCCAGATTTCTTTCCAGTCTGAGTCATTGGCCAATGCTCCATGTAATCTACCCTCAAACCTAGCATCCCTGTTAATCTCTCAGTTCACTGTTTTATGAATTGACCCTTAGCATCAGCTCTGCCTGGTTCCTACCACAAATTGAGAAATTCTTTTCCCTTGCTGATCCCAACTTTCCAGTGCATCTGAGTTGTGTGTTTAGGACTCAGTAAACCTTTTTAACGCAGGCCATAGATCTTGAACTCTGCATAGAACTTGAGCCTTGTCTTTCCTTGTCTTCCTTCTACCCTCAAATGGTTCTTGCTGATCAAGACTGAGGCACACTGATGAAAGCTTGCACTGTCTCTGCTTATGATCCACCTGTCCAGGGCTATGTGGCAAACTTCAGTAACTAAGACCGAACTCTCACCAGTGCAAAATCTTTTGTCTTTAGAATTCTTTAAATACATGCCTCCAGAGGGTTTGGCCAGGGCTCATCCCTCTGGAGCAGCAGGGAACCATACTGCCTCGCTGCTTCCTGGTGTGATGGGGAATTTGCCTGGCCATGGGGGTCTCATGCCATGGCAGCAGTAGAGGCAAACATAAGTTATTCACACATGGTCCACAAGCAGTAGTGAGTCACGGGCTCAGGTCCTCAGACAGGAGCAGAGCAACTGTTATATAACGAGCAGGCCCAGGCCCTGGGTTGGGGCGGAGCCGCAAAGAGTCAATGGCTCAGGCCCTCAGGCAAGTGTTGAGCAAATGGGTAAACAGCAAGTCCAGACTCCTGGCTCCGAAGGGCCTGGGAGAGGGGGGGACTGCCACCCACTCCACTGCATTCCAGCCCTGGACCCTAGCAGCAGCAGAAGGCCTGCTGCTGTGTCAGGGTGGATCTTGGCCACAACACAGTGACATAGGCTCTGGCAGTGCTGCAGCCAGACTAGGGTAGACTGCCCCCGAGCTACTTCCTAACTCCCCGTCTAGAGGTACCTGGGTCCAGACTGCGTCCTCCAAAGGGTCAAGCACCATGGGCTCCTCAGGGTAACTGGCAAGGGGTAGGCTTGGCAGCTCCTCCAGGCTGTGGTCATCACGGTCCAGCCAGTCTTCTGGTCAGCCGCCAGTTGCTGGGGTCTTCCAAGCGGGAGCTAGGCCACAGTCATCCAGCATCTCTGGCGGCTGTTCTAGTGAGCTTTTGGGGTTGGGCTTTTATACTTCCTGTCCTGCACCTTGACCTCTGGGGTGTGGGCACAGGATTCACTGGCTCCACCCACTTTGGTGTCCGGAGAGGCTCTTCCCTCTCCGGGGCAGTGGGGAACCACACCACCTCACTACAGTGCCTTTTAGTTTTCTTGCCTGTGAGAGTTGGCAATGGAAAACATTGGTTGGAGATTGGATTTTAAATATGTACAATAAAATCTTGTCCTTTTTGTCAGTGTCTTTGTGAAACTACAGAAGCCAAATGCTGCCATTAGAGACTGTGACAGAGCCATTCAAATAAACCCAGATTCAGCACAGACCTACAAGTGGCGAGGGAAAGCTCACAGGTAAAGAATTGCAGCCATGTTTCACCTCCCCCTTCACTCATTAGTGAGGGAGGCAATTTTTGTTTTTTCTACTCTAATCCATTATGACTTGTGAATTGTTTATCTATCTGATGTTTTGTGGGAAGGAGGAGATGATTTAATGAAAGGGGAAACATTTCTCGTAGTAAATGTCCTTTTATTAGCCATCACCGAAATCTTCTAATTGGTCATTGAACATTCTTAATTGTAGGGTTATGATTTTTATTTGTATGGTTTGGAATTGTGAACTGGTATAACTTGAATTTTGCTAGTCTTTCATGCCAAAGAATCCCTACACACTTTATACTGGTAACAGTAAATTGTTTAAGACTAGTAGTGAAAGCTCCTATCTAAAATGTCCAAAAACCTGTAATGAAATACTATCATTTTTGTAAATTAATTTACTTTTTGTAATAAAGTATTAAATGTAATAAGGAATTAACAATAAAATGGGTAGGTGGTTTTGACATCCTTCTTATGAATAGGATAGAATGAGTTTTGCTATTAAAGTAGTGAAAATTGGACTTTTTAAGCAAAGTTTAGTAAATTCTGTATTTACTGTCTATGGTGTTGTCTTGGTTAACTGTCTTATTCCTCTCTCCGCACCCACACATCTCAAGAATGATGATCTAAAGTTTTTAAACTTGTTTTGGAGGCACATAACAGTTAAGGAGGAACAAACTAAACTGTTAGTAAAAAAGCTACTTAAACAACATTGAAAATCAATTTTTGCTGCCTTTTTTTGGGCAAGCTTATTTTTTCTATATACATCCCCTAACAGGGTCCATGATGGGTGGTATCCGCTTAAGATAGCAGACCATCACTAGGATAACAATCCTATTCTCAGAACTGGTAATGAAACATTAGCAACGTTTTTTAAAGGACTTTGAAAATGTCTAACATGTATTCTCATTTAGTGAACATTCAGGAACTCTGCTCTTGAGACAGATACTATAGTACACTAAGGATTTTTGGAAATCAGAACCAGAGTTTTGCATCATCCTAAAAATTGCACCTCTAGCAACCTCATGATTTCAGTGTTCCCTTGAATAATGTCGGGGCATTGGTTCATTACCAGTGCACCCTGTGCTAAATTATGAGATCTGGTCAGATCACAATCTGCAATGTTTTAACTTGAACTATTTACCAGACCATGGAGGCTCTCATCTTAACATATCAGAATGATATTAAAACTTTCCTTGGTGTGGTTGACTCTGATACACCCTGAAGTAGTGATAGAGGGCCTGATAGAGTAGGGGAAAGTCCATGCTTTATGATTCTATTCCTGGCTGTGCCGCTAGCCTGCTGGTTAAGTCATTGCACCTTTACTTCCATTTTCACCATCCATAAAATGGGGATGATATTTGTCTCCTTTGTGTAGCACTTTAAGATCTATAGGAAAAAAGTGCTGTGTAAGAGTCAGGTGCTATTATCCTTAATATAACTGGCCAAGCAAAATGAGACTCAACACTCATTGACCAAGTGAAGCAAAACTCTGCACTCAAACTGGCATGTCTCTATCTTTTTCTGTCTGTATGTAACGTGATAACTTTTCAAAATTGCATCTGATAGGTTCCAAAGTTTGTAGGAAATTCTCTGTATACCAGTGGGTGGAACCATATTGATTTTGGGGGAATTGAAAAAGCCTGACTTCTACTAAAATCGCCATTTGGTTACTCATGATATAGTGGTGAGGCTGTGGTCTCGGGGCTAGAAAATAGTGGTTAGGGAGCTGCTTCTGCCTCCACCACCAAATGGATACTGTGTGGGTCTGATTTTAGTGGAAATCAGGCTACTGAAAACCACTCAAGCAGGGCTCATTAGGCCCCCTCTCCACTTTGGTCATAACCATATTGATTTTGGTGAAAACTGGAAAAGCAAGCTTTTTTGGATTTCTGACTTGCCAAAATCAACAAGGTGTTCTGACCAGAATGAGTGGACAGGGGCCTGGCTGGGTGTACAGCTCAGCCTACGGAAGTAACAAACTCTTTGGCAATAGATACTACTAGTCACTTAAAAATTTTAATTGACTGTGCAATACCTGTTACTGAGGTACACCTTGCCACTTTGGGTAGGAAGTACCTTGTTTTTCATAACAGCAACCTCTTTTCCGCTGTTCAGAGGAATGGCACTAATTGGCTTCACAGCACTCATTTGGCTTCTCTGCCAGCAAAAGTGGTAGTTGGGTTGTAGGAGTATAAAGCAGCAGGGAGGTATCCCCTAAGGGCTTCATGCTCTTGGTAATGACTGTAGGTCATGGGAAAAAAAGCCCCAGGTCTTAGACTTTTCTGTAACCATTCAGTTGCTCATTTGTGTGTCCACTTATAAAAGGTTCATGTGGATCCAGGTAAAGGGACACTGACTGCCAATTTGTCTGTTGTGAATTAAAGGATGGGAAGAGAGAGCGCTACTAACCCCATATTGCTGTCTTCAATTCCAGACTCCTGGGTCACTGGGAGGAGGCAGCACATGACCTTGCATTGGCATGTAAACTGGATTATGATGAAGAGGCTAGTGCCATGCTGAAGGAGGTGCAACCAAGAGTAAGTGGGGTGGGATGTTGGAATAAATTGGCTTCTGCCTATTCTTGCTTGTTAGAGAGACTTCTGGAAGCTTCTGAAGGCTGCAGACATTTTCCTTTGGGGATACATAAGTGCTCTTGCGGTATCAAACATTAAGAGATGAGGTTATAAAACAATTCTGTGACTTAAACTGAGTTGATTTTTCTTTCCATTTCCAGTTGTGGTTAACTGGATCTTTGAGTGTGATGCTTCTGCATATTTATAATTACCTGCCCCTTTCCCTCTTGTTATTTCGAGTTATAATCTGAGTTTAGCAGAAGGAGCTGAGACAGTTGGGGTCATGCATCCCTTTGTAACCCCAGCTCTGAGTAGTCAGAATGGAAGACACTCAATAACTGCAATGGATACTGCATTCCAGAAAGTTCCTGAGGCTCAGAGACACTGAGGACTCCACTCATAGTGTGAATATGCAGAAGCAATGTTCTCAACCCATGATTTCTATAGTAAATTTCTTCCACTACTCTACCACTGGGGGGCAGCATAGCTTTCCTTAAAAGCAGCTATCATTCTTCTTTATGAATTTGCCTCTGCAGAACACCACTGCAGACATCGCATGCTGAGCCATGTGAGCAGTAGTTAACAGTTGGAAGGTGTGTAATATTTCTCCAAGTTAGACATTGCATAAATTAATGGTATAAATATCTTGTCTAATGGTTCCTCTGTTTCTTTTCATTCACCTGTTAGACTGGTCACAGAACCAATCTATCCCTTTCTGTTTTGTTATTCTTACATAGTGGTGGATAGTTTGTGTGCAGTTTTAATAGGTATGGAACAGGATCAAGTGGTTTTTAAACATTTTAGTTCCCTTGGGTCTTGCTCAAGATCACGGAGCCACTTATGAATCCTGTAGGATAGGTTCCTCTGACCCTGCACACTGTTCCTTGCTTCAGATAGACCTGAAATGCCTCAGAGAGGGACACTGCCAAATGCTGAAATGTCTACAAGGCTTTATCCAAAAAGGTCCTGACATCTCTGCTTCAGAGGGGCTGGTAGCTCAAGTGTGAGAACTTTCCAAAGAAGTCTCCCCAGGTATAAGTAGTGTGTCTGGTGAGCCATTCTTGGAGTAGAAGTCTGTGCTAAGTCATTCTCTAATAAAGGTGCCCTTTAAGCCATCGGAACCAAGAAGGCAGTTTCTTTGGCTTTGAGTTCTTAAGTTGGGACAAAGGAAAACACCCCTTACAGTGCCAGTGGTGCCGAGACCAGTTCTGGTAAGACAACAGTGCTTCACGGATCTCATTGTCAAATTTAGCTTTCCTTGATCCTAAGGAAGGATAGGGCCTCTTCAGATCTGGGCTTGTTTGCATCAAGACATCAATTGGATTGGTCTGCCAAAAGCATCTTTTGAAGGCTCTGATGTGGAAGGGGGTTTTGCACTAACTACTCCCCCTTAGGTCTGCTGGATTGGTTCAGGTGAGATTGTTGCTGAAGAAAGCTGATGCTATCATCCTTGCTATGCATGGTTCTTTCCAGACCTAAGCTCAGTGCCATGGACTACTTCTCTCTTGTTACAAAGGTTCCATGCCAGTCTACAACCTCTCCAGCTCGAGGAGAAGCTAGTGCAGGCATAGAACATTCTTGGCGCTTCAGATGTCAGCTTGGGCAACTTCAGACTTAGCTAATTTGCTTTCATCCATGTGGAGGGTGTGAGGGGAAGTTGGCACTTTGGCATTATGGTGGTCTTCCTGCATCAATGCTCTTTTGAAAAGTGGTAGCTGTGATATTCCAGAGAAGGCTTCCCACATGATCCTTTGCCATCTGCCTTCTTTACTTTACTTTACTGCCTTCTGTACTGATTCTGGCTGGTGTGTAGGGTAATCAGTGATTCGATACCCTCCTTTCTACGTCGTTCCCTAGGTGAGGCTGTCTCAAATGCTTTCTCCTGGTCTCAAGTGATTTCAGGACATGGTAGTGGTTGTGCCCAGGAAGCTAAAAGTGTCTGTTAAAATTGGTTAGGTGCCACCCTGCCTTTGAGGTTCACTTACAGGAATTAGGTTCCCATGTCATGTTGTGAGGAAGGGCTGAGTTGTACTTTTAGATTTAGTTGAGACGGAAGTGATCAATTAAAAGCTGAAAAAGTAAAATTTACCCTAAGAACAAAAATCCAGAAAGTAATACATTGGCATGAAGGCTTATTTCTTCATCTTGATTCTGCAGGCCTCTGGTTATATGACCTGACATAGCTTATAGCCTAGGATGGTCCTAATGAGCCTAAATCATCCCCTAAGGCAAAAAAGCAGGAATTACTAAAGGTTTTGAATGCTAAGAGGTCTCTAATAATTAAGGGCTTCTTAAGATACATTGAATACAACTGACAGGCTTTTGTCCACAGCTATTTCTCAAGACACTCTCTCTTGGTTCAGAAATTCAGGTCTTAGTGACTCAGATCAAATAATGGATTTACCTCTTTGAAAGGATCTGACCATTTTTCTGTTTTAAGACCGATGAAGCCTTAAAAATTAAACCAGGAGGTCCATGGCCAGATCTCTGGGGCTGGGTCAATCTGTTCCTCATAAAGTCGTCTTCTAGGTTCCTCAAAAAGGAATTTCAACAGACGGCTTCTGGATTGGTCTCCAATACAGACCCAGGCAGTCTATGAATCTCTCCATACACGTTGGGAGGCAAGGTCAAGGGAAAGGGAGAAGACTACCTCCATTAAACATATGTTGCATTTCAAAAGCAAGGGTGTGGTAGAGGGATCCTGAACCAGTTCCAAAAAAATCAGAACATCTTCTCTTTGCCTGCCTCTCCATTTGGGTCTTTGTCCCAGTATTTTTTAGGCATGGTGAAGTTTCTCTGAATCAGTGGGTCCTAGATCCCGTAAATGAGTATTCCTTCCAGTTACAAGCCATACCACATCTCAACTTCCTTAACTTTTTCAAGCATCCTTCTCAGAAACTGCTGCAAAAGGAGGTCTTGGCAACCATGTTGGGAAAGGCTCTGTTCCAGACCTCTGCAAATTGAAAGAATTACTTAAGGAAAATAAAATCCTGCCCATCTGTTCTGGGGAGCATAATCCTCTCAGTCTTCATGACTGGTATGGAACCATAGCTCTGAAGACTTCCACTTCCAACGCCTTGATAAGGCAAAAGCACAGGAAGTATCTTTGACAATAACTAATATAAGGTTCTTCTTTTTGGACAGGCAGCACCCCTAACGTATTCACCAAATGCTTGGCAGTGTTTACAGTTAATTTGTATGGGGGGCCTTAGGTGTGTCCATATCTGGCTGACTGCTAAAAGATGAGTCTTTCCTGCAAGGCAAGAGTTACCATGCTTTGCCTTGCTGCTGCTTCAGATCTCTACAGTAAACTGAATATATCTTGGCTACAGCTCAAGGGCTAGTCTTCACAGAAGACCCCCTTAGATTCTGCAAGAACTCTAGCTTGACTGCCTTGGGAAATGATCCAAGAACTCATCCAGAGAGTGGTGGTAGCAAAGTCTAGATTAGAAGACCCAGTTACATTATCTGAATGAGCCTGATGTCTACTGCATTTTTGTCTCCAGCTCTGCAAGGTTTCAGGTGCACAACCCTTGCAAGGGTGGCTGAATCTGGTGTAAAAAACAAACTGCCACTGGACGTGAGTGTTTCCATTTCAGAAAGTCCAGTACTCTGCTGTGAGCAAATATTGCCAAAGAGTATCTTCAAGAGTTTAATTGGATGATTAATCAGATGATAGTCTTGGTTGACTTGTCTCAATAGAGATCCTAAAAGCACTTCTCAAACTTACCATGGTGTGTGGAAGCCTCAGGAGTGAAGCTCCACATGTTTTTCCTCGAATTGGGAGCCAACAGACTCTCTTTCATAAATCTTTACTTCCAGAGTTTGAAGGGTAATGGATGTAGATTCCTACAGATAACATGGTTATGATTAAGGCTATGATTTAATCACTGGTATTTTTAGTATAGGTCATGGACAGGTCACAGGCAATAAACAAAAAATTACGGCCCGTGACCTGTCCATGATTTGTGCTATAAATACCTGTGACTAAATCTGGGGGGCTTTGGGGTGCTGCTACTGCTTGTGGGTCAAGGGGCAGGGTCCTGCCACTGCTGCTTCAGGAGTGAGGATGTCGGCAGCCCGGAGCCCTGTCTGGTGATCTGCTTACTTTGTCTCTGTGAAAGAGACCACGTCTGTCAATCGTAAGACTTTTAAAACATTTTATAAATTTATACTCTCCCATCTAAAAGACTATTGATCTTTCCGACTCTAATTTGGTATTTGCTAGATTCATGAAAAGGCCCTTTGGAGCCTGTGGATTCTTGCATTCAGTAATACTTCTGGCTGAAGGTGTGAGATTTAGGCTCTAAGTGTCTGTCATTTTTTAAAATGAAACTTAGGTTCTGCTGAAAACTTATCCCTTGTTTTTAGTGGTAATTACCATGGCAGGAGAGTCTAGGTGTAGCAGACCTCAGTAGCAAACACTTATTCCCATATTCCACATCAATCTATTACTGCCTGTATACTTGTCAAAGCCCCAGAAACCCCTGGAGAGGCACGGCTGTGTACTCTGGATTCTGAGGGAATGATTACTACTTAAAACTAAGCTGTGTAGAAAGGCTGACCATGTGTGGCCTCTAGAGAGAGAGATAAGGGTCAAGCCATCTCAATTCAAAGGCTTTCTAAAACTAAGAGTATATCCAGTCATATATGCACTAGGTAGTGTTCTTGTGCATGAGTCTCAGAGCGTGAGCTTTCAGCCAGAGGAATGAGAGCCTCAAGGAAATTATAGATACATTCCAATATCTGAAATCTGCAGGGTTGCTTTGTGGAATTCAGTGACTTAAGACATGAACCATTTTCCCAACGCTATCGAAAGCAGAACCTGGTTTCAGGAGGGCAGTGCTTCAGTTATTTTCCACTTGTGGGGGTCCTCACTTGGCTCCCTTCCTTAAGGAGATCAATGGTGGGTAGTCTTCTGCAGTGGGACTCTGTGGAGGAAATACATTTGGAGAACAAGCCACTTGTGAGAAGCAACTTCTTTTCCATCTCTCCTTCTCTGCTTGAATTCAGGGAAGCTCTGGTTTAATAAGGAACTTACGTGTAAGTATTTTACATATACACTCTACAAGACAAAGCCCAACGTTTTACAAAAGTGGAATCAGGAAGTGTTCTTTTGCCCTAATTGTCAAAATTTACATGCACAGCAATGGTGTTTTTTGAAGCAACAAAAATGTTCTTTGTATTGTTCTTGTGGAAGTTCCCTGTTTGTATGGCAAACAACTGGTATTGACTGACTGTGGAGGAGTCCAGGCTTTTCTCTGTCTGCTCTTGCTGGCCAAAGGTATTAGGTTGGGGAACTCGATGATGTGGATGACATTTATAAGGGGAATGGTAAATCCCAGAGCTTCATGTAAAAAAGGAGTATGTTGGGGAAGTGCATATTTTGGCTAGTCCAATCATGTTGTTACGCCCCAATACTGCTGACAGTATTTGTAAGGTATGTGTGGCAAATGTAATCTCTAAAGTCAGTTAATACTACATAATGAAGTCATCAACACGTGTTTTAAAAACTCACTGAAACTAGTTCAATGGCTAAATTTATGCTGTATCTCAAAGGAAAACATCCATATTATGATGGCTCTATTGGGAATGCACAAGAATACTCACTGTTTCTTCCTGCCTCAGGCTCAGAAGATTGCTGAACATCGCAGGAAGTATGAGCGAAAGCGTGAAGAAAAAGAAATCAAGGAAAGGCTGGAAAGAGTAAAGAAGGCCCGAGAGGAACATGAGAGAGCACAGAGGGTGAGCTTTTGGTGCAAAACCATTTTTTAAAAAGCGCTGCATAATCTTGGGAGTAGTGCAAGGTTAACTTTTTTGGTAGAAATTCTATTGTATGCAACCCCTTTCATGTGTGTGTATTTTTAAAAATGGAATTATAGTACACCGCTACCTCAATATAACGTGACCCCGATATAATATGAATTCGGATATAACACGGTAAGCAGTGCTCCTGGGGGGGGCGGGGCTGCACACTCCAGTGGATCAAAGCAAGTTCAATATAACGTGGTTTCACCTATAATGTGGTAAGATTTTTTTGGCTCCTGAGGACAGTGTTATATTGAGGTAGGCATTATCGTAATACAAATACACCTCTAGGAGTCTTAATCATGGACCAGGACCCAGTTGTGCTAGGTGCTGTGTGTCTTGGTTACTTGACTAGCTGAGAAGTAAAATCAAAGGTGGATTCTACATCCTCAGAGTCTAGTGAATCTGGAATATCCAGTTACCAGTTTCACCACTGCTTAACTTTTCACTTCCTTTTTGACCACACAACAGTGCAAGGGCTTTCTTAAAAAAATATCTTTTAACAGTAACTAAAGCATATGAATTGCCTGTATTCACAGCTGAGCTGCAGTATGTTGAATCTCAGCGCAAAGGGTTTTTTTTGCCGAACATGATTCTGATTTCCCCCTCCCTTTTTTCTCTCTGTCTCGTTTCTTGCGTACCTTCCTCCCCACCTTGCCATCTGGTTTTCCTCTCTCACTTCTGTTGTATGTAGGTACTTACGTGGCCCTCATCACTAGTCTCTTAAGCAGGAGTAGTCAAAATTTCTTGATCAAGGCATAGTCAGAGTCCAGAGAACATTTTGGGAAAAAAACCAAAAAACTATAATGAGTAAATAAAAGATTGAGGTCCATTCTGCGGTCCTGCCTATTGATTACCCCTGCTCTTCAGTGTCTAGAATCTAGCTGATGCTGTTTTTTTCCCCAAAAGGCCACTTGGGTAGTAGGAGGCTGTCTTCCATTTCACTGCTCTTTCTGGAATGATGTGCTTTCATTTGCAGGAGGAGGAAGCTCGGCAACAGGCAGGAGGAGCTCAGTTTGGTGGCTTTCCAGGTACCTCGTTTTTTGGGAATCATAATCAATTAGGTGCAAAAGGAGCTTGGCTTTTCCATGTGAGGCAGGGCAATAGCTTTCATTTATTCTCAATATCCTTCAGCAAAAGGACTAGGCTGTGAGAGCAGAAACTTGAGAAGGCTTTAATTTTGGAGGGATAAAAGGGAGAGGGACTCTTCCTACCAACTACTGAGTGTGACTCATGGTATGTAGTAAATAAACATGAGGGGATTCAGAGCTCAACAGTGAAGATTGTTGGGTTGAAGAGAGTTTTGTGTGTGAGAAGAAAATTAAAAATGATGTATTGCTTAGCCAACTAGGAGTGGGGAAGGCTTTACCTGGTTTGGTGAGTTAACTCGAAATAACTGCTGCCTTTCTTACAAGCGTCTTATTGCCTTAGATTCCAAAAATATGGATGAAATGAGATGCATATATTCACAGAAGAGAAGGTGATTAAGCTCCTACTTTCTAGTTGGTGGAACAACAGTAGCCTTGTGGAAGACCTGTTTGTTCACCTTCCTGGCTGGGACTGTCCTGGGCTATGTACGTGTGCTTGTATATAGATGACTGAACCTTTTCCTTTGTGTATTCTTGTCTTTTTATTTTCTTTTTGCAGGTGGGTTTCCTGGAGGTATGCCAGGCATGGCAGGGATGCCTGGTCTCAATGAAATTCTCAGTGACCCAGAGGTTCTTGCAGCCATGCAGGTGAGGACTTGCAGTGATAAAACATAAACATGCAAAATTGAGGACACAACATATGTCCTCTTGTCACTTACAGGGGGAGGAGAAATCTTTTTCTTATCCAAGGAGTTGGTGAAACCCTCTCTGACAGTGTGGGTGGCATCACTCTTTGTGGGATGAACATATCGGTTATTTGTCTAGCTGGTTGTGGCTAATTAATACTCCTGACCTTCCACTGCCCCAAGGCATTCTAGACAAAACTAGAATTGTACAATACAGCATGCACTCTAGGTTTTTGGAGCAATTTTCTCACTCTCTTTTTGCATGGTTCTTTGGGACTCTCGTTACACTACAATTTCTAGATCTGATCCTACTGTGAATGGGAAGGCTTGTTGTCTCTTGAATGTGTATGGATAAATTTTGTTGTTCCTATTGGGCTCCAGGAAGTGAGCGGGCGGAAGCCCGCCCTCTACTAAAGGACCTCCCCCCAGCCTAAGGGGAGTATCCACATGTCTGGGATTCCAAGTGAGAACGGAGGACAACTAAAAATAAAACAGGGACAGGAGTGAGGTCATAGGGCTAATTGAAAGGCGGAACACTGGGCTGGATGAACTGATTTGGCAAATTCCATATCACCATATATGAAAGCCCATTTTTCCCATGCTAAGAATATTCCATACCCTGTTAAACCAGTTATGGAGTTGAAGTTCAGAGGAGAAGCATTCCACTAGCAGGCCCTAGGGCAAATCTGTTGGCAGTTGTTGAAGAAAAATTATGGGTGGGGCAGAAACAAAACTGAGAGACTCTGAAAAATCTACATGGGCAGCTATAAAGGTGTCTTATTGATCTTGTTTAAACAAGTAAATTGGACTTTAGTCCTGGATGGCTTTCAGATGTGAAATATTTAATACCCTGGGCACACTGACCTGCTGAAACAGCTTTTCATAGTTGTTTTGAAGCCTTCTATGCTAAGCAAAAGCATAGCAAGAAATCATTGTTTGGAATGTCTTAAGCTTGCAAAATGTGTACAATGCTTTTGGCCCATGCAGGCATCATTAATCTTAATGACAGCAATACATGGGAGCAAATCTTTACCTGAACTGGTGAGATCTGCCGTAATGGCTTCCAGGGCATGCATGAATAATACTGGAAGAAATTTTTTAGGTCAAAACTTCCTTTGCCAAAAAATTCAGCTTTGGGTCAACCAAAAAGTTTAATAAATTTGTCAAATTTGTAGTGTTCGAAAAAACAAAAATCTCCAAATATTAAAAATTAAAACATTTCATTTTGATATTTTGGAAATATGAAACATTTCAATTTTCTGATTCAAAACTACTTTGCTTAAAAACTTGTTTCATTGTCCTTTTAAAAAAAATTAAAAGAATCTTGAATAAAAATATTTGGTTTAGTTTGATCTGAAACAAAAAATTTCAACTTCTTGGCTTGCTGAGAAACTTTGTTTCAGGTCAACTCAAAAACATTTTTTTTTATTTCCTTTTTTTAATGGCCAGCAAACCAAAAAATCAGTGATTGACACAGCTTTGCATGAGAGACAAGAATTTCAGCTTCACTGGTTCATCTACTTGTCATAATTCACCCTGCCAACCAGTGCTTTAAAATCACACAGAAGCTCTGTTCTCAGCAGCTGTGCTGGTATTAATGATAGTGCATTTTAGAGCCTGGACACACTTGGTATAAGTTCTGAGATTCTGCCAGTGTTGATCTTTCTTCTAAACTATTGCAGAAATATGTCATGTGGACAGCATTCTTTTTTTATTGTAGACAGTAGTGGTGACACATCGGGGTGGAGGGAGGATTTACTTAGTGTTCCATTGATCATGAGGAGTCAAGGAGGGAGCATGGCTCAACCACGCTTAAGCAGTGGTCCTGTAATAAATCGGTATGGTTGCTGCCAGAGCAGTGTTCCGATTGTAATGCCACTGAAATTTGTCCCAGCCACCATTCATACAGATAATGTGACTGGGCCAAATCAGTGAGTGGCATAGTGACCTGATGCATGGGATTGTTGCAGGCACAGAGGGTGCCGGAGGCAAGCAACAGTGGTTCGTGCCCGGAGTGCTTAGCGCCAATAAACACACCAGGGTGGAGAAGCAAGCAAAGTTTATTCAAGATCTCAAAGCTGTGCTGGGAGACTTAGCATGCCTCAGATCCAGCACCCCTACACAAGCGGCTTTTCCCTTTTTATAAGTTTTTTTTTTTTTTCTTCTTTCTTCTCCCCCCCCTTCCTCCCCCTGTAGCAATTACGTAAGCGCAGGTGCATTAAGTAATCTTAGCCGCGGCAGCTCGTTAGTAAGTTTTCCTTCTGCAAGTTATCTTATCCTTCTGCTAAAGGTGCACAGGCCTCATTATTTCTGCTTTAGACCAGTTAGAACTGTTGCAACTGATAACGGCTGTTACACCTGGCCTTTTAGGTTTTTTTTTTTCTTCTTTCTTCTCCCCCCCCTTCCTCCCCCTGTAGCAATTACGTAAGCGCAGGTGCATTAAGTAATCTTAGCCGCGGCAGCTCGTTAGTAAGTTTTCCTTCTGCAAGTTATCTTATCCTTCTGCTAAAGGTGCACAGGCCTCATTATTTCTGCTTTAGACCAGTTAGAACTGTTGCAACTGATAACGGCTGTTACACCTGGCCTTTTAGGTCGATTAAAGTTCAGACACGGAGGGACTCTTGTCTGCTGAGGCCTAAAACCAGGAAGGCTCCATACCCTTGTGGCCTTCCACCCTCCCGAGTTACTTAGGGTTATGCTTAGTGACACCAACAGGATCACAGTGACACTCAAATTTGGCCCAGCTGCCCCTCCATCCAGATGGGGGTAGCTGGGCCAAATGGTGTTGCAACCTGGTGCGTAGGATTCTGTCTCTGTATGGCAGAACAATGGGGTAGTCCACAATTCCTGGCAGTACCGGCTGGTGCCCTATGGCATAAGAGAAATTGAAGACTTCCTGGCCAAGGGAGATCTGGGGTTCTTCCGAGTGGGAGATGAACAGGGCTGTTGCCTGGGATGCGGGGAGGGATTTGTGTCCCCCTCCCAGCAAGAAAATATCTGAATTGATACCACTTGGTAGACCGGCTTTACAGTGTGGAACTTTTGGACTTTTCCTTCTAGAGGAGTCTTAAACCTTTGTTCTTGCTAGAAAACGCTAACATGGTTTCAGATTTTTGTTAGTGCATTTTAAAGCCCTGACTATACTAGGGCTTTGTCTGAACTAGCCTTTTCCCTAAATTTCCACCTGTTGCTAATACCAGTGTAACTCCACTGGTAGTAACAGGGGAAGCTCTGGTTTAGACAGGGCACCAGTGGCCATGGGTGTGTTCCATAGTGGCTTAATTCTGCCCCAGGACAAGCATATAATAGTGGTTAAAATGCTAGTAGCAGTGATCAACTTAGCATTGGCACAACTCCAGTGTAATCGAAAATGGGGAAACTGTTGGAAGAGAAGACTGTTTGTTTTTAAAAAAAGTCCTAAGATTGGCTCAATCCTAGGAGTCTTTCACTCTGATAAAAGTGCCTTAACTGCCAGTGTGGACAGAATGAAACAGTTGTCAGTGCTGTAGATTATATTGCTGAAAATGGCTAAGTTCCTAATGTGCACTGCCTTTAATAGGGCAAAGCTTTTACCCTGATGTCCTTAGTTACTGGTGATGGTCATCTTTCACATGCTGATTTTTTTGAGGTCATTCTCTGCAAGTTAATGGGAAAAGAATCCTAGGCTTTTGAGTGGTACCACATAGCAGGCCTTTGGCTGCCTTTCCCTAATGTATAGGTGACTTGAAAAGTAGCTGGAATGACTAGCTCTGCAAATGGTAACACTTAATATTCACACCTAGATAGGAGTTTAGTCTATGTTTATAGAAGCTGTTTCTTAAATCATAAACTTTAATTGCCCCTAAAGTCCAACCCTGTTTAGGGTGGTCTCCGTTGAAGTTGTCCTCTTCTGAGTTTTGTAATGAGTGTTGATAGCCTTAATTACACACACACACACACACACACACTCTCTCAAAACCACAGACTTGTTACTGTGTTCATCTTTTCAAGACCTTTGTTAGCCTTCCTTTTGTCTGCTGTTACAACCCTTTGAAATATGTTTCTAATAAACTTTATTTTAGCCAACATCTGTTGCGCTTTTAGTCTCTGAAAGAATCAGCGGAGATGGATGTTGAGGGAAAGGGAGGAAAGTGGCTTGCCTAATGGTTGTTTTCTGAAGCTACATTTGAGTGACTATCGCATTATTATTTTCTTGTATTTATAACTGTCTTGGTCTGGGCATTGCCACTTCCTGCTTTTGAATTTAAGGCTGTGTGTTCCATAGTTCAATTAAGAACCGTTCAGTTGACTAGTGAGATATGGCTGAAGTGTAAGAGGTTTATCATGGACATGCCTTCCAACACATTAGCATGATGGCCACACAGACTGCAATATGTGCATGCCCAGTGCTCAGTAAGATCATTCAGAAGCACCACCATAGAGTTAGATGTGAAAGCTTCTTAACCAATAGTGCAAATGTCAGTGTTGCACCACACAGTAGAGAAAAATACACATATCTTAGTTATGACTCCTCCATGCTAAGCAGTGAAGCTAAAATGGTGTAGATAAAATCTTTGTTGTTCAGCAGAACAGACTAGTAAAATAGCAAAGTAGCTATAATAAAATTCCCTGGTGTTTTTCTTTTTTCCATAACTTTATCTCATTGTTCATGGGCTGAAACAATCTCTGCTCAATCTCAAGCCCAGAGGTGAAAGTCTGAGGGAAATCCCTGCAGTTGTAAGGGAAAAATCTAAGGCAGACTTTGAAATGTCACACTGAGCATGCAGGTAGCCCTCAGAACAGATTGGTCTAAAATCTGTTTAGCATATGAAAGTTCTTCTTCGAGTGATTGCTCATATCCATTCCAGTTAGGTGTACGCGCCGCGCGTGCACATTCGTCGGAAAACTTTTACCCTAGCAACTCAGTGGGCCGGCAGGTCGCCCCCTAGAGTGGCGCCACCATGGCGCTCCATATATACTCCTGCCGGCCCACCGATCCTAGTTCCTTCTTACCGCCCGTGTCGGTCGTTGGAACAGTGGAGCGCGGCTTTAGCTGACCTCCACTTCCCTAGCTACTCGTTTTTCTCGTATATAATTATGCAGTTATAACACTTTTATATATAATATGTGTATGGTTATACGTGTTTTCTTGCTAACATGGTTAGTTTAGTTAGCGGGGTTCAGGAAGTAGCCCCTTCCATGAGCCCAGTGCCGGAGCCATGCATGGCTCACTGGATTTTCAAAAGGGGCCCGGCTTACCAGAAGCCGCGGCCGAAGAGAGATCTACATGACTCCTGTTTGAAGAATCACACTTGACAGTTAAGTGCCCCATTTGCAAGGCTTTTAAGCCGAGAACAAAAAGGTGCGGGACTTTCACTTGCCCCTCCACCTTGGGCGCGGAGCGATGTTCAAGCGGCGGGCAGAAGCGCCTCCTCGGCACCGGACCCCGCCGGTACCACCAAGGCCTTCCGGCACCGACCGTCGCCGGCACCGATGTCGACTCGGCACCGTCCTTTCTTCCGAGGTCGAGAGAGTCTGCGATTCCTGCTGGTGCCTGGCGGCTCCCCGGCACGCGCCGTGGTTGAGCCCCCTGCTCCCGCTACTTCCGTGCCACCTGCATCGCAGCCAGAGAGCTCGCCTCAGTTGCGTTATCCGGCCTGCAGAGGCACCGATGACTTCGGCTCCGTCGATTCCAGTCCCCCAGGACCAGGGAATCCGGTGCCTGGCAGCTCCCCGGCTCGCGCCGTGGTAGAGCTTACTGCTCCTGCTGCTTCTGTGCCAGCTGCACCACAGCTAGACAAGCTCGTCTAAGATGGCTCGCCCGGCGCCGACGACGGCGGCACCGTCGATACCGGTCCCACGAGGGCCGTAGAATCCGGTGCCTGACGGCTCCCCCGGCACGCGCCGTGGTTGAGCGATTGCTCCTGCTGCTTCCCGTGCCAGCGGCACCGCAGCCAGAGAGCTCGTCTAGTCGGATCGCCCCGGCGCTGACACCTACTACGGCACCGATGACGTCGTCACCGTCGATCCCGGTCCCATAAGGGCCGTAGAATCCGGTGCCTGACGGCTCCCCGGCACGCGCCGTGGTTTGAGCGTATTGCTCCTGCTGCTTCCGTGCCAGCGGCACCGCAGCCAGAGGGCTCGTCTACGTCGGATCGCCCGGCACCCGACACCTGCTGCGGCACCGATGGCGTCGGCACCGTCGATCCCGGTCCCACATGGGCCGTGGAATCCGGTGCCTGACGGCTCCCGGCACGCGCCGTGGTTGAGCGTATTGTCTCCTGCTGCTTTCGTGCCAGCGGCACCGCAGCCAGAGGGCTCGTCTACGTCGGATCGCCCTGCACCGACACCTGCTGACGGTACCGATGGCGTCGGCACCGTCGATCCCGGTCCCACACGGCCGTAGAATACGGTGCCTGACGGCTCCCCGGCACGCGCCGGGTTGAGCGTTTTGCTCGGCTGCTTCCGTGCCAACGGCACCGCAGCCTGAGGGCTCGTCTACGTCGGATCGCCCGGCACCGACATCTGCTGCGGCACCGATGGCTGCGGCACCGTCGGATCCCCGGTCCACACCGGGCCGTAGAATCCGGTGCCTGACGGGCCTCCCCGGCACGCGCCGTGGTTGAGCGTATTGCTCGGCTGCTTCCGTGCCAACGGCCACCGCAGCCAGAGAGCTCGTCTACGTCGGATCGCCCTGCACCGACACCTGCTGCCGGCACGGATGACGCGGCACCGTCGATCCCGGTCCCGCAAGGGCCATAGTATCCGGTGCCTGACGGCTCCCCGGCACGCGCCGTGGTCGAGCTACTTCTCCGGCTGCTTCCGTGCCCACGGCACCGCGGCCAGAGGGATAGTCTAAGTCGGACGCCCGGCACCGACACCATGCTTCGGCACCGTCGATCCCGGTCCCGCAAGGGCCGTAGAATCCGGTGCCCGACGGCTCCCCGGCACGCGCCGTGGTTGAGCGTATTACTCCCGCTGCTTCAGTGCTGACGGCACCCCAGCCAGACGGCTTATCTAACTCGGTTCTCCCGGCACCGGCACCTACCGAAGCTCTGATGACCTCGGTACCATGGATCCCGGCCCCACGAGGGCCGTCGAATCCGGTGCCTGACAGCTCCCCAGTATGCACTGTGGTTGAGCCTGCTGTTCCCTGCGCGCCGGAGATGTTACCAACGGCGAGGGCTCTCAGGGCCATGACGGAGTCAGTGCTGCCTGACCCGGGCACCGCCGGTACGGGTAATACAGTCTCTTCAAGGGACTGTCCCCTGTCAGTACAGCAGAGCGGCACCGTCTATGATCACGGTCCCGCAGACACTCCAGGTCCTGTCGGCACGCCGGACACCACTGGCAGTCCCGGTACTGTTTTCCTCGGTACTGGTCACACTCACTGCACCGGTCGGTATCCCGTTCGCCGACCCGCTATCGGCACCGTTCCGACATCTGGCACCGGGGCAGGTACCTTGACTCCTGTAGCTCTTCTCCGAGCCTCGAGATCTCGGTCGACCTCCCGACACCGTTCTGGTTGCGGGTCTGGATCTCGTTCCAGGTACCAATACGCCTCCTGATGCCGGTCCCCGGTGCCGAATTGGGCAAGGTCCGAGTGAGTCAGGGACTCGGCCCGTGCCCTCTTTTAGTACCTCCATGGCCGTCCGGACACGCATCCGTGTCACCCCATATGCGCGGATTTTATGCTCAGGACCACGATCCTGATATCATGGCCAGCGGGCGCCAGCCCCGAAGCGGAAAGAGCCTTGGCGAATGCAAGGTGTACTCTGCAGGGGCCCGGCACCTCTGGGTAGCAAAGCAACAAGCCTTGCTTAGCTGCGATAATTATAGCACCTGGGTGGAGGAGTTTCTCCCTCGAACCTCCCACCTAGAGTTCGCTGCCGTCTTGGAGGGCGGGGGAAAGAATTTACCCTTTGTTGGTAAAGGCATCTTCGCGGCAGAGACAGCCCCAGACTGCGAAGCCTGCTGGACAATAGGGTCCTAATGCAGCATGTATACGCCTGCGACCAAACGCAGGCCTTTATGGCCCCAGCCGCCATACTCTGTGCCTAGCCAGAGGCAGATCTCTGGAAAACGGCAAGGCCAAGGTGGTCGCAGACAAACGTCAGGCCCCCTAAAAAGCCAAAGTCGAGGTCCCTCGCAATTACCACTGGGACCAAAGACGGACCTTCCAAGGTTCACCGGAGGGCGGTGTACCAGTCGCAGGACGGGATCCTGATCCCGCTTTCTCCTGGCATGGCCCCAGTTACTTTTAGGTCGCTGGGTCCTGCGCACGATGGAGCATAGGTACCACCTCAAAATTGCTCCAGCCCTGTCCCCCTTCAGCGGACGAAAGGGGCTAGGGGTTTTACTCCCGTTATGCCCTAGTCCCCCACTCGACCACAGGTCAGACCTTCCGGGTCCTGCATGGACTCAACCGGTTTGGGATAAGGTTGGGGTTCTGCATGGTATCCCTGGGGACCATTGTTCCGTCCTTGCCTCCGGGGGGCGACTATGCCGCCCTGGATAGGAAGGACGCGTACTTTTGCAATGCCATCTTCCCTCCGCATGGGAGATGCCTCCGCTTTATAGCCAGCGGTGAATACTCCCGGTTTACGGCCATAGTCGCCGCCTACCGTAGCTATGTCGGATATGCGTTTTTCCGTATTGGGACGATTCGCTTATCCGAGGAGACTCTGACACACAAACCACTCAGCCCGTGGGCATCGTCACGGTCTTATTCACAGATCAAGGCCTGATGATTACTAATAGAGCAATCCGCTCTGGTTCCCACGCAGAGGTTGGGCTTCCTAGGGGCTATCTTGGTCTCCTACCTAGCCGGAGCCTGCTTATCGCAACTGCGGTTTTTAGGCGATGGCATCAATCATCTGAGGTCTGAAGGCTTTCCCAACGACCTCAGCTCGTTCTTGTCTCAGTCTCCTGGGTCCATGGTTGCCCGCAAGTTTGTAACCAAACGCGCCAAGCTCCGCCTCCGTCCTCTCCAAGTCCGGCCCACCTCGGCGTACCGCTTGGACAGGGAGCCAATGGTCATGGTAGTCACCGTTCCCTCGAACGCCTTAGGCTCCCTAGAGTGGTGGCTAACTCCCTCCTTGGTGTGGACAGGATGCGGTTTCATCCGCCCCAGCCCTCACTGCCCCTGACGGCGGACGCATCATCTCTCTGCTCGAGTGCTCATGGTCACCTCCGAGCTTAAGGCCTTCGGTCTTCTAGGGAGCTGGCATTCCTCATTAATGCCCCAAGAATGAGAGTAGTCCGCCTGGCATGCCAGGGGTTCCATCGGCAGCTGCGAGGCCGTTGTATCTCGGTGTTTACAGCCAACACAATGGCCAGGTGCTTCATAAGCATTCAGGGGGGACATAGTCCTCCCCCCTTTTTTGTCAGGAGGCCATCCATTTCCGGGTCTTTTGCATGGCCCGCTCGATGGAGCTGGCGACGTCCTTTCTCCCAGGCGTTCGGAACGTCTTATCTCTTTGACTCAGCAGGTCTTTCCTGTCTTACGAGTCATCACTCTGCCCCATGTGAGGCGTCCCGCTTTCCGGAAATGGAAATGGTTCCTCGCACAGACCTGTTCGCTCACCGCGAGTGCAGGAAATGCCAGATGTTCTGCTCCTTCCAAGGTCTCTCCTCGGAATCGATCTTGGTCGCATTCCTGATGCCGTGGAACGGCCAACTGCATTATGCCTTCCCGCTGTTCCCACTGGTTCGTTATGTCCTGCTCAAATTCCGCAGGGGCGGAGCGTGCATCATCATCATGATCACTCCAGAGTGGTCCAGGCAGCACTGACATACCACGTTGCTCGGCCTGTCAGCCCAGACCTCATCACTCAGGGCAATGACAGGCTTCGTCACTTGGACCTGCAGCCTCTTCGCCTCACGTACCTGAGTCGGGGTGACAGGCAGCCTTCAGCCTGGTCAACGTACCGAGCCAGGTGGAAGCGTTTCCTTTACAGCTGCAGTACGCTCGATCTTGCTCCTGCTGAGGTCTCGATCCCCTCTATTTGGCCTGCCTCTGGCCTTCAGCGGCAGGATCTGGCGGTATCATCGCTGTGGATACTCTCAGCAGCCATCCCTACCTTCCAGCAGGCTAAGATGGACGTTCAGTGTCCCACTATGGGTTCGAGGTCCCTCAAGGGCTTGGAGCGCTTGCACCCTCGGGTGCGCCGCCCAGCCCCGCCCTGGGGCCTCAACCTAGTCTTGGCCAGACGGGTCTCTGAGATCAGAGCTCTTACGAAGGTTCCACAAAGACAAGGTGCAGTTATGACCGCACCCGGCTTTCCTCCCTAAGGTGTTTTGGCCTTTTATGTTACCCACAGCTCAACGCAATGGGCATAACCGTTGCACTCCTTGGGCATCTGTGGAGTGCTCGCATTATATTGACAGAATCATTTCCTAAGGTGCCCCAGCTCTGCCCCGGTAGCGGGCCAAAGGGAGGGCTTACTTGTTTTCCTCTCAGAGGATCTCATCTTGGGTGATGGCGGACATCCCCACTTGTTATGATTTGGCTCATATTTCCCTAAGCCACATCACTGTGCATTCTACCAGGGCTCAGGCTTCATCTGCCGCCTTGCTGGCTCGTGTTTCTACCCACGAGATCTGTCGCGAAGCTCCATTGGTCCTCGGTCCATACCTTGCTTCGCAGTATGCCCTGGTTCAGCAGTCAAGAGAGGCTGTAGCCTCTGGCTCAGCAGTTTTATTCTGCCATATTTCACTCCGACCCCACCGCCTTTGTAAGGCTTGGGATTCACCTAACTGGAATGGATATGAGCAATCACTCGAAGAAGAAAAGACGGTTACTCACCTTTGTAACTGTTGTTCTTCGAGATGTGTTGCTCATATCCATTCCGCACCCGCCCTCCTTCCCCACTGTCGGAGTGGCCGGCAAGAAGGAACTGAGGAGCGGGTGGGCCGGCAGGAGTATATATGGAGCGCCATGGTGGCGCCACTCTAGGGGGCGACCTGCCGGCCCACTGAGTTGCTAGGGTAAAAGTTTTCCGACGAATGTGCACGCGCGGCGCGTACACCTAACTGGAATGGATATGAGCAACACATCTCGAAGAACAACAGTTACAAAGGTGAGTAACCGTCTTTTCTGTAGAATCATTGCACTATGAAACATCCCATAAGTTTTAAATTGCACTTCCACATTGATGCCCTACCAGAGGGAAGTTGGGGGGAGAGATCGGGAGACGTGCCCTGGGAAAGTCTGCACACCTCTTGAATAGGCTGAGAAAGCAGAGCGACTTTGTCCAACTTTGCCATCTTCATATGGGTGTTTTAACTCCAAACTCCTTGGAATATGAAGACATTAGATTGCACATTTATTTCAAACTCCTTGTGCTCTGGGTTTTACACCCCAGAGTACCTGAGTCATTAGGACATTAAAATAGATGGCTTTCATTTCCTAGTCAAGGTTAAGGTCCAAAATCTCTGCTCCTGTGCTGGCTTCATTGAGGCCTCCAGTGTGATTCTTGTACTGCACTAGTGCCTTTATGAAGTACACCTTTACATAAACACAAGTGTGGTATTTGCAATCTTAATGTACATGGAAAGTTTTGCTTTTCCCATTTCTAAGAGTTTTATTTTGTCTAATAGCATACTTAAAGAACTTTTCAGCAAAGAAAGTGAGATATTCTGTGTACCTAAATAAAACTGCAGAGGGAACATTCAGTCAGACATAGTCACCAAAATTCAAATACTGTCAAACTTGACATCCTTACCCATGTCAAGTGACATGGTGTCAGTAATATCTTCAAGTCAGACTCCGTTTCCTCTCATCCAGAATGTAGTATTTCTTGCACATTGTTGTGGCATTAGCTCATTACTAACTCACATGCTACCTAATGAATTGCCAGCTTCACATCCTGTATCACCTGGATTTTTCTTTAGAGGTCTCTCATCCAAGACCCAACTAGGTAGACTTAAGGAGTGTCATCACCTTTGGCTTTAATCTCCAGAGCTGTCAGTCTAGTGCTAAATTTACTTGAAATGTTGTAAGGCTTTTTGTATTGAAATAAAGCTACAATAACATCTTTCCTCTGCTTTTTCAGGATCCGGAAGTTATGGTCGCATTCCAAGATGTTGCCCAGAACCCAGCAAACATGTCCAAGTACCAGAACAACCCCAAGGTCATGAACCTCATCAGCAAACTGTCAGCCAAATTTGGAAGTCAACCATAAATTCCCTTTTAATAAAATCATAAGTGTATGGAAAAAAGAATTGATTACTTAACAAATGCAGATGTTGCAATAACACAAACCATTGTACCTCTAATCTTCTCATGAAGAGAACTGGGGTGCTCTAAAGAGAGTCCACCTCTTGCCCCCATGCATCAAACTTTTTGCAAAGATTGATTTTGTTACTCAAATTATACTCAAAACATACTTTCAATCCTCCCTCTCTACCCCAGAGTTGCAACCATTTGTTACAAGTACAAGTAATGCTGTCTCCTTTGAATTAAGACTTGTAATAGATAGTAATCTTTCAATAGGTAGTCTGATTTAACAAAAAGCAGTTTTAAATCAAACTGTCATTCTGGCTTTCACTTCCCCAGCTAGTAAAGAAGCAGGAATTATAACACCAGGGTCCTGTATTATCCATCTGGGACAGGAAAATTGGTCTAATTGTAGGAGGGGGTATGGTGGGGACAATCATTTTAAAGTATTAACTGGATGAAGGAGGTGTCTGCAGGTACTGTTACACACCCTTTTATTTGCTTTATGTTTTGATGTGTGGCTGATTTTAGATGATGGTTAGAGCAAAACCAATAAGGGTCACCAATATTCTAACTACTTATACACTGGAACTTCTGGCAGTACTGCCCACAATGTTTAAAACTTAGGATTGCCCCCTGCTCTGTGGCTATCCTTTGCTTGTTCTGGCATGAAACACATTTTATTGCAGATAGCACTGAGGTTAGGTAGGTTACTTGCTATATTCTTGTCCTTCGTATTTATGTAATACTGTTATTCTCTGTCCAGGTGGATAAGGGAGAGCACTCTTATTGTCTGTAGCAGTGCACTCCTTTCCTTCCCTGATTGGCAGGTCTTTAACTAGTTGTACTCTTTCTGATGAGGCAACTCTTGCCAGGCTTCATCCATTTGAAAATTAGAAGGAAGGAAACTTATCCCTACCACCACTCTGTCCCCTTAAGTGGGCAAGCTATCCTGAACATAGGGTGTAAAATGCTATTACTATCAGTTAAAGGCAGAATAAACCCCACAATAGAGCAACTCTGGGTTTTGAGGGAGTCTGAGTCCTAATATGCTTACAGATGAAATCTCTTGGCCTAAGTCTTCAACTTTTGTCTTTTGTCCTCTTATCAGAGCAGTTGAGTCCTTTCCTACTATCACACACCCCAGTCTTCCATCTTTTAACTTTCTTTTTTAATATGATGCTGTCCCAGTGGTCAACACTTCAATTCAATCCATGGTTCTTGGAGTTTGGGATAAATATGAGAAGGTGGATTATTTGGCACAGATGGTGCATACTTTTTAACACTTTGTGAATTTACAGCATGGGTATCCTTGGAACAGTGTGTCTTTGCTGGTATGTTCTTGATGCTTCCATTTGTTTTTTGTCTTAAATAAACATTGCCTTCTGCTCATGTTGGAAAGTTTATCATAACTAGCTTTTGGTTACGTTTGGGTCTTCTGAAAGCTTTTCTGTTCAGTGATCTTGTAATTCTGTGTCTTAAGCCATAATGGATGTCACTGTTTTTAATTAAATCTGGACTTGTTTAGGAACTCAACAACAGATGCAAAAATCACACACACACCAAATGCTTTTTCTCATACTAATAACCCTGCAAAATGAAAAGATGTGAATTCTTTTTTTGCTTAAGAAATATAGTTCTGAAATACTTCTAGTTGCCTTTAAAAAAAAAAAATAAAGTATGGTTTTGAAAATAAGTTTCTTAGCTTGGCTTTGTAACTGAACACTTGTTCCTTAAGTGAAAACCCTAATGTAAGCACACAGTTTGATTAAACTGCATACAACCTGGACTAAATGCCTGACTAAGGGCTTGTCTTCCCTGCAAAGTTAACTCAAATTATCTCACAAGTGTTGCCCCTAACCCAGCTCCTGTCCATATACAAAAATTTCTGGCATGAGTGATGGTGCTTTAAATCAAGCAAGCTAGGGAGTATAGGTTGAGCTCAGGTGCTGTTGATGCTCAACCTACTATGCTGCGTGAATGCATATTGAGTCTACTTGAGTACAGTCTGCCTCCCTTTTTCCCCCCGTAGCTGTCTTCCCAAAAGTCCCCAGGGCCTTTGTCTACCTACTTACTCCCTAGTTTTGGACCGGAACTTACTTCCAGACAGTATAAATAGCCTGCTTTGGTGTTCAGACCCCACCTCAGCATGAAGTTTTCTGTACTAGTAATATTATATAGTACTATTGCCTTCCTGATCTGAACAAGTACAACTGGGCAGTGTGGATAAAAATTGACTTTAAAAATGTTTATTTAAACCTGACTAATTTTAAATTATATTTTGTTTTTAAGAGAAACCTCTTTAAAATTGAAATTATGACAACCTATGTTAAAGCCTGAATTATAATGTTTAAGTCAATATTAAGAGTACGTGTAGCTTCTGACCTTTCTTTGAAAGTCAAACTACTGAATTAGTGGAAGTCACTGTGCTAAGCACCTGGAACCAGAACTTGCTGAAGTGCTAAAACAACATTTGAGAGCAGTAGCCTCTTCTGCAGACAGAATATTTTCTTCATTTCAGTTTATTCAACTAATTTAGGTCAGTGACTAGCTCATTCCAGTTAAGAAACTAATTGGGAGTTGAAAAAACAGGAAAACTTTTTTTCTCTCAATTTGTGAATAAAAATAAAGGAGGATGAGATCTAGTTCCTAAAATCTGAAGGATAGGGGGACCAGAAACATTAATTGAACTAGCTAATCCCAGATGCTTGCTTTTTATTTAATAAGTTTTAAACCAACAATTTTTTAAAATGCTGTCTGTGAATTTTAATTTCAATTTCCATCCAGGTACAGCTTAATGCAAATTATGAGTGAAAAAACCTAGTAAATAAGAAATGCATCATTCTTCTTCGAGTGATTGCTCACATCCATTCCAGGTAGGTGTGCGCGCCGCGCGTGCACGTTCGTCGGAAACTTTTTTACCCTAGCAACTCCAGTGGGCCGGCAGGTCGCCCCCTAGAGTGGCGCCGCCATGGCGCTCTATATATACCCCTGCCGGCCCGCCCGCTCCTCAGTTCCTTCTTACCGCCGTGTCGGTCGTTGGAACTGTGGAGCGCGGCTTAGCTGTCCTCCACGTCCCTAGCTCTCCTAGTTCTCTATCGTTTATCTATCGTTTATCTCTAGTTCCATTAAATAGTTGTTAAGTAGTTCTTCGCCGGGGGCTTAGCCCTTCCCGGCACCCGGCGTCAGGCTCATGCCTGTTTCGCCGGGCTTCAAGCAGTGTGCGGCCTGCAAGAAGCCCATGCCTACCAGCGATCCCACGAAGCGTGCCTGAAGTGCCTCGGGGAATCGCACAGATCCGACAAGTGCCGCATCTGTAAGGCTTTTAAGCCGAGGACAAAGAAGGAGAGGGATCAGAGGCTCCGAACTCTCCTAATGGAGGCGGCACTTGACCCGTCGGCTTCGCAGGCCGTGGTATCGGCACCGGCACCGGATCGCTCCGCACCGAGAAGACTCCTCGGCACCGACCCTCTCCGGCACTGGAATCAGAGCCAAGGCCGTCGAAGTCTGATACTCCGGCCAGGCAGACCCGGCTTGAGCGCCCGGCCTCGACATCGGCCGCGGCGCGCCGGCACCGTCAGCACCGTTGACTCGGGCCCGGCGGGTCCGTTGAGTCCGGTGCCGCCGAGCTCCCCCATGAGATCTGGGGTTGAGGTAGTGGTCCCATCCACACCGGAGACCTTCGCCTCGGCTCGGGACCTTATTGCCCTGACTGAGCCCACTCGGCTGCCACCCCGGTACCTCCGGTGCGGGTTGTGTCCAGAGGCAAGCCCATGATGTCGGCGCCGCCCAGAGACAGTCGTTCGCCATCCAGGTCCCGACGTCTTGGGCGCTCCAGATCCCGACGCCGCTCGCAGTCCCGGCACCGCTCCCCTCAGCGGTACCGGTCGCACTCGCGGCACCGGTCGGCATCGAGGCGGTCGCGGTCAGGCTCCAGTCGGCGACACCGGCACCGCGACTCCAGGAGCAGGTCCCGACGCTACTCGCCGCACCGGTCGACCTCCCGGCACCGAGCTGGTGGCAGGTCCCGGTCTCGGTCGACCTCCCGGCGCCGAGCTGGTGGTAGGTCCCGGTCGACCTCCCAGCACCGAGCTGGTGGCAGGTCCCGGCACCGAAGCGGCGCCCGGTACCGATCAGGATCCCGGCACCGTGACAGATCCCGGTCCCGATCCCGGTCCCGGCACCGATATGACTCCCGGCACCGGTCCCCGGCACCGAGACGATCCTCCGTGCCGGCCCGCGCAGACCCTTACCATCCGGGGTCGGCCCCACCAGTGGCCCTCGAGACAGCCGTCCGTATCCTCCCAGACGGACAGCGGGTATGCGCTGGGCACCGACCGGCAGGCGGCGCTGTTCGGTGATCCGCCGCTGCAAGACCAAGGCCCACAACAGTGGGGATTCTGGACACCCTGGGCATACCATCAGGCCCAGGGCCCCCAGCAGCTCCCTGCTAGACCGGCGACTGCGGAACGTAGGGCCCCTGAAGCCTCCTTGTCTCGCCCCCCTCCCTCCCCGGAAGGGGAGGAAGGGTCCAAACAGCAGGACTCCGCTGCGGCTCCGGAGGCAGAGGCGAGGGCTGAGGAAGACCCTCAGTTAGACACTCTCGTGCCTGGGGTCTCATCATCCTCCTCCCCGGATGAGGCGGTGGCGGGTACCTCCTCCAACAGTCCCCCCCCGCTGGATCTCAGGGCGCACCAGGACCTCCTCAGGCGATTGGCTCAAAATCTGAGTCTGCAGGCAGAGGAGGTCTCGGAGATAGAGGATCCAATTGTCACCATCCTCTCTTCTGATGCTCCCACCAGGGTCGCCCTGCCCTTCATACGGACCATCCAGGCCAACGCCAATACTATCTGGCAGTCCCCGGCCTCCATCCCTCCGACAGCGAAAGGAGTCGAGAGAAAGTACATGGCCCCTTCTAGGGGATACGAATATCTACATGTTCACCCGACTCCCGGTTCACTGGTGGTGCAATCGGTGAATGATAGGGAGCGTCACGGCCAGGAGGCTCCGGCCCCCAAATCCAGAGAAGCCAGGCGGATGGACCTCCTTGGCCGTAAGGTGTATTCGGCTGGGGCGCTGCAGCTCAGGGTCTCTAACCAGCAGGCCCTGCTGAGCAGATACGCCTTTAACTCCTGGGTGGCAGTGGACAAATTTAAGGAGCTGCTGCCACAGGATGCTCGCCAAGAGTTTACGGCCATCTTGGACGAAGGCAAGAAGGTCGCACGCACGGCCTTACAAGCCTCCTTGGACGCTGCGGACTCGGCTGCCCGTACCCTCGCGTCAGGAGTTACGATGCGTCGCATCTCCTGGCTGCAGGTTTCCGGCCTTCCGCCGGAGCTCCAGCACACTATACAGGACCTTCCTTTCGAAGGCCAGGGCCTGTTTTCTGATAAGACAGACCCCAGACTCAAGAGTCTAAAAGACAACCGGGTCATTATGCGGTCCCTCGGGATGCACACCCCCGTGACGCAGCGTAGACCCTTTAGGTCGCAACAACAGCAACAACGTAGGCCGTTTTCCCAGTTCCGCCAGCGGCAGGACCTTTACAGGTGCCGCGGCAGGAACGGCAGGCGCAGGCAGTCTGGGAACCAAGGGGGGCAGAACCAAGGCTCCTCAAAACCCCCGCCTGGTCCTAAGCCTTCATTTTGAAGGTGCGCCCGAGGGCGCAGTAACAGTTTCCCCTATGGATCCTTCCCCCCCCGTTTTCCAACCGCCTTTCGTTTTCCTCCCGGCGTGGTCCCAAATAACATCGGACCGCTGGGTCTTAAGCATGGTGCAGACGGGATACCGCCTGCAGTTTGTTTCATTTCCTCCTTCCCGCCCTCCTTCCTCGTCCCTCTTCAGGGACCCCTCTCACGAGCAATTCCTTCGGCAGGAGGTGCAGACGCTCCTCAGCAAAGGAGCTATAGAGGCGGTTCCGGAAAACGAGAAAGGCAAGGGGTTTTATTCCCGCTACTTTCTGATCCCCAAGGCCAAGGGGGGCCTCAGGCCTATCCTCGACCTGCGAGAACTCAACAAATACCTCGTGAAGTTGAAGTTCCGCATGGTATCCCTGGGGACCATTATTCCATCCCTGGATCCGGGAGACTGGTACGCCGCCCTCGACATGCAGGACGCGTATTTCCACATTGCCATTTGGCCGCGCCACAGACGCTTTCTCCGCTTCGTTGTGGGGGCTCTTCATTATCAATTTGCAGTCCTCCCATTCGGCCTGTCCACGGCCCCGAGGGTGTTTACAAAATGCATGGCAGTTGTCGTGGCGCATCTTCGGCGCAACCGTGTCCACGTGTTCCTTATCTGGACGACTGGTTGATTCGGGGCACGTCGGAACAGCAGGTCAACAGCCATGTCCGCATGATCACCGCCATATTTGCAAGTCTGGGCCTCTTGATAAACACAGACAAGTCCACTCTGAGGCCCACGCAGAAGGTGGAATTATCGGGGCCGTCCTGGATGCCACTGTGGGCAGGGCCTCGCTGCCTCTGCAACGGTTCCAGACCATGGCGGCGATCGTTCAACGTTTGCGGTCAGCCCCATTGACGTCGGTGAGGACATGTCTAACCCTGTTAGGCCACATGGCGGCGTGCACTTTTGTGACCGACTACGCTCGGCTCCACATGAGGCCTCTCCAGCTGTGGCTTATCAGTCATTACAGGCCGGCAAGGCAACCTTTAGACATGTTAGTCACAATCCCCCAGAAGGTCTTAGATTCTCTCGGCTGGTGGTTAGACCAGTCCGTATTATGTGCGGGTCTTCCCTTTCACCCCTCTCAGCCCTCGGTATCCCTGACAACGGATGCCTCAGATCTAGGCTGGGGGGCCCACCTAGGGACCCTGCGGACACAGGGCCTGTGGTCCCAGGAGGAGGTGGGGCTCCACATCAACATGCGGGAGTTGAGAGCGGTCCGCCTTGCTTGTCAAGCGTTTTGTCATCAGCTTCAGGGTCGTTGTGTCGCCGTGTTCACGGACAACATGACGACCATGTACTATATCAACAAGCAGGGAGGCACCAGGTCCTCCTCCCTGTGCCACGAGGCGATACGACTCTGGGACTTTTGCGTAGCCCACTCCATTCACCTCAGGGCTTCCTTCCTCCCTGGAGTACGGAACACTCTGGCAGATCGATTGAGCAGATCCTTCCTGTCACACGAGTGGTCACTTCGCCCGGACGTCGCTCTCTCCATTTTCCGGAGGTGGGGTTATCCCCGGGTGGACCTCTTCGCGTCCAAAGGGAACAGGAAGTGCCAAGCGTTCTGCTCCTTTCAGGGCAGGGAGCCGGGGTCGATAGCGGATGCCTTCCTCATCCAGTGGTCAACCCACCTGTACTATGCATTTCCCCCGTTCCCCTCTGGTCCACAAGGTCCTCCTGAAGGTGCGCAGGGACAGGGCTCTCGTGATCATGGTGGCCCCGGCATGGCCCAGGCAGCACTGGTACACCATGCTGCTGGACTTGGCCATAGCCGACCCAGTTCCCCTGCCCCTTCATCCGGACCTGATTACCCAGGACCACGGGACCCTCTGTCACCCAGACCTGCAGTCGCTGCACCTAGCGGCGTGGCTCCTGCGTGGCTGACTGGTTCCGAGCTGCGCTGCTCCACGCCTGTGAGAGAGGTGCTCTTGAGCAGCAGGAAACCGTCCACAAGAGCCACATATTCGGCGAAATGGAAGCGCTTCTCCTGTTGGTGCGTAGAGAGAAATCTCCGCCCTATGGAAGTTTCGGTAACCGAAATCTTAGACTACGTTTGGTCCCTCAAAGGGGCAAGGTCTGGCCTTATCGTCGTTGCTAGTCCACCTAGCAGCTATCTCCACCTTTCACCCGGGTGCGGACGGTCGCTCCGTTTTTTCTCACCCGACGGTGTCGAGATTCCTTAAAGGGCTGGAACGTTTATTCCCTAACGTCCGTCCCCCTGCTCCACCTGGGATCTTAACCTGGTGTTGTCCCGGCTCATGGGGCCCCCCTTTGAGCCGTTAGCTACTTGCTCCCTGCTCTACCTCTCTTGGAAAACTGCCTTTCTAGTGGCTATCACCTCAGCTAGACGGGTGTCGGAGCTCCGAGCTCTTGTGGTAGACCCCCCATATACGGTCTTCCACAAGGACAAGGTGCAGCTGAGACCACACCCTGCTTTTCTGCCCAAGGTGGTCTCAGCCTTCCACGTCAACCAAGAGTTTTTCCTTCCGGTTTTTTTCCCAAAACCTCACTCCTCAGGCAGGGAGCAGCAGCTCCACTCGCTGGATGTCCGTAGGGCTCTCGCGTTCTGCATAGAGAGGACTAAGCCCTTCCGAAAATCCCCCCAGCTTTTCGTGGCGGTAGCAGATCGTATGAAAGGGCTTCCTATCTCCTCCCAGAGGGTATCCTCTTGGGTTACGTCCTGTATCAGGACCTGTTATGACTTGGCCCATGTCCCTACGGGCCGTGTGACTGCGCATTCTACCAGGGCGCAGGCGTCGTCGCTAGCTTTCCTCAGCCCGTGTGCCCATCAGGAAATCTGTCGGGCAGCGACCTGGTCATCGGTCCACACCTTTGCTTCCCACTACGCCCTGGTCCAGCAGTCGAGAGAGGGATGCGGCCTTCGGAACTGCAGTGCTCCGTGCCGCGACTTCTCACTCCGACCCCACCGCCTAGGTATGGCTTGGGAGTCACCTACCTGGAATGGATGTGAGCAATCACTCGAAGAAGAAAAGACGGTTACTCACCTTTGTAACTGTTGTTCTTCGAGATGTGTTGCTCACATCCATTCCACACCCGCCCTCCTTCCCCACTGTCGGAGTAGCCGGCAAGAAGGAACTGAGGAGCGGGCGGGCCGGCAGGGGTATATATAGAGCGCCATGGCGGCGCCACTCTAGGGGGCGACCTGCCGGCCCACTGGAGTTGCTAGGGTAAAAAAAGTTTCCGACGAACGTGCACGCGCGGCGCGCACACCTACCTTGGAATGGATGTGAGCAACACATCTCGAAGAACAACAGTTACAAAGGTGAGTAACCGTCTTTTCACCATTTTCTAATATACTAAATATAAATTAAAAATCTGGATAAATGCATGTTACATACATATTTAAGCAGTTATATAGTTTGGTGTTTCTTTTGATGACCTACACATAAAGTTAGTGTGAAGGCGATACTTAATGGCAAAAAAACATTTTAATAGATACCACCCAGTGAGAATCAACTTTTCTTAAGGGAAATAAGCACAAAGCAAACAAGATAAAAATCAAATATTTAAGTCAAGGTTCTGTTTGCTGATTTAAATAAATATTATAATCAGTGTTTTAAATGGGCTTGATTAAAATAATCTACCCTTGTATTCTGAGAGAGCATACTCCCAGTGGGTGACTAGCTGGCCTGAGGCAGACATCAAAGTTTTTGTGAGCCTGTGGTGTGAGGCCAGCAAGACCTAAGATTCTGGGTGTGGAGCCAGAAATAAGTTTCAATGATATCTCCAGGAAGCAAGCTGACAAAGGGATCCACCACATTAGACCTCTGCCAAGGAAAGATAAAATCTCTGAAGAGTCTGTACTACTGGGCAAAGGACTGCAACTCTTGTTCTGGTAACTCACCTAGAACACCACTGTTCTATGAGGAGTTGGACCAGGAGATTAACAGTACCTCAAGCAAGGAGCTCCTGAATACCCCTTGATATCTCAAGGGTCCTGAGCAATGTACATGGGTGATCAAGGGCTGAGTCAGAGGAACTGGGGGACAATCTCAGCTGAGGGTAGATTACCACTTCTAGGTATAGCCTGTCTGACCTCACCCAGCCCTCTTCAGGAAGGAGATAGAAGAACACGTGAAAGAATACAGCAGAGGAATCAGCATCAACTCAGCTGAGTAAAGTGACTCATCAGTGTTATGGATGGAGGAATATGAGAAAGGGGGCTGTCTTTACCTGTTTGGGACCACTCTTGCTGGACTGGGAGATGTTGCGTGCTGGAGACTGGGCTTTTTATGCATATTGTTGCTTCACTTTGAGGGCAAAAGAGTTGCCCCATTCTGTTCTTTTCCCCTCATGCACATGTTGTCCAATACAGATTCCAACCAGGGAAGAAAATGTTTTAAATGTGCAAGTGGTGACTTATAGTGGTGTATACTGCTGCATGTGTGCAAAATAGAGATTGTTACAATACTCCCAACCAAGCGCTGCAGGAGTGGGACAGCACAGTTGTGACTCGCATGTAACTGCTTTTCTCAAGCAAGATAGCATTTAGTGGCAGTCAGCACTTAAAGACTTGTTTAGAGAAACAAATCCACTGGATGGCATGTGTTTGATATTAAGTTCTGAGTGTATCTATAAAGTCTCCTGGAAATACAGGTCCAGCTGCTAGGGATAGAAGGGATTGGGGTTGCAAAGACACATCTGGGAGGTTCTATATGGCTGCATTCTAGTTCAGCATCCTGTTTATGGCAGCCTGAATTTTATTCCACTTCTGGATAATGATGCAAGAAAACTTCTCATGATATAGGAGCTTCAAACAGTCAGCAAGGTGTGTCAGCAGAGGAAACTTCTCATGTAGGGTTTGTCAACTTTCTAATTACAGAAAACTGAACACCCTTGCCCTGCCCTTTCTCCAAGGTCCTGCTCCTACTCACTCCATCCCCCCTTCTCTTGTCCTTTGCGGTCCCCTCACCCACCCTCACTCGCTCATTTCACTGGGCTGGGGCAGGAGGTTGGAGGTGGGAGGGAGGAAGGGTTCCAGTTGGGGGTGTAGGCTCTGGGGTGAGCCAGGATGAAGGGTTTGGGGTGCAGGAGGAGGGTCCTGGCTGGGAGGTGGGGCTGTGGGGCTTGGAGGAGGTGGTGTGGGGTATGGGCTCTGGGAGGGAGTTTATGTGTGGAAGGAGGTTCCAACCTGGGGCAGAGGGTTGGGGTGTTGGAGGGGCTCTGGTAGGGTGACCAGATGCCCCTATTTTATAGGGATAGTCCTGATTTTTGGGTCTTTTTCTTATATAGGCTCCTATTACCCTCCACCCTCTGTCCCAATTTTTCACACTTGCTGTTTGGTCACCCTAGGCTCTGGGCTGGGGATGCGGGCTCCAGGGTGGGGCCAGACATGAAGGGTTTGGGCGGGGTGTGGAGAGGGCTCCATGCTGGGGCAGGGATAGGGTGACCATATGTCCTGTTTTGGCAAGGACAGTCCCTTTTTTAAGCAGTGTTCTGGCTGTTCTGACTTTTTTGGCAAAAGTAGGCATTTGTCCTTGATCAGTTAGCAAGAACAAATAGGACAAATGCCCACTTTTGTCAAAAAAGTCAGGTGCGAGGGGTGAGCGGCAATGCCAGCCCCCTGCAGGGAGCAAAGGCAGGGCTTGGGTGGGGAGGCAGACAGCTTGAGTGAACAGTGATATCAGACCCAGTCTTGCACGTCAGGGGTATGCAGGGGTTGGACGAGCAGCGACCCCAGCTTCTCAGAGTGGGGGAAAAGAGGGCGGGCTCAGACAAGTGGACTTGGGCCAGCCCCGCATGGGGGGAAGGTGAGGGGGAGCGAGGGCTAGCCCCACACAGTGACCCATTTTCTCTTTGGAAAATATGGTCACCTTAGGCAGGGGATTGAGGTGCGAGAGGAGGTGAGGAGTGCAGGCTTTGGGCAGTGCTGACCTCAGGCAGCTCCCAGGAAGCGGCGACATGTTCCTCCAGCTCCCAGGCCGAGGAGAAACCAGGGGGCTCTGCACACTGTCCCCACCCGCAGGCACCATCCCCGCAACTTCCATTGTCTGTGATTCCCAGTCTTAGCCAACCTGCCTTAGCCCTGCTGTGCTGCCACCTGTACTTTTAATGGCCCAGTCAGTGGTGCTGACTGGAGCCACCAAGGTCACTTTTCAACTGGGTGTTCCTGTTGAAAACCGGATACCTGGCAACCCTAACTGTGGATAGGCTTCAATAGGAGAGATTGAGGGAGTCCTACATCAGAATATCCCTTAAATCAGGCCTTGTCTACACTACAAAGTTTTGTCAGCAAAAGTTATGTCACTTTATTAAAAGCACTTTAATTAAAACCGCTGTTGCATGTCCACACTAGCTCATGTCAGCAGAGTGCATCCACACTAGCAACTCTTGCATTGACACAGAGCAGTGCACTGTGAGGTAACTAGCCCACTGTGCTGCTGGCCACAGGGTGCTTTGGGAAGGTTTGCAATGCCTCATGGGGCAGGTACAGCATCACATGATGCAGGTTTCTTAATCTCTCATTCTAGGGGCATCCTAGTAGATTATCAGCTGCTTTTTCAACTGAGGAGGGGTGTGTGGGAGGGAGAGGTGAGTGGTGTATCTGGGGTGGGGGAGACAGCAGGCTGAGTGACCTATCCTGAAGCGGGGGGGGACACCCCCCCCCCGTGTCAGCCCCAAGCTCTGCTCGGCACAGCCGTCTCTCCCTAATCAGCCGGCTCAGCCTGTGGTACTGTGCTTCCTTCTGAGTTCCGGGAGCGGCATCCTGAGCAGGTCTGTGAGCTCTCTGTGCTGAGGAATGTCAAAGCAGCACAGCAGTCGTGTCTATCCCCTGTCCCTCAGCAAGCCACCCTGTTCCTAGAACAGGTCAGACAAGGAGCATTCCACGTTAATGATTTGCTCTTTGTTCCTGGAGCAGAGCAGCATGCTCAGCTGTCTCATACTTCTCAGAGCTTTGAAAGGGGAGTGGTGAAAACCTACAGGGCAGCGGAGATCAAAACAGTGAGCATCAGGGGCGGTACCAGCGGACCCTCCGCAGGCATGCTGCCCAAGGCAGCCTGACTGCTGCCCCTCGTGGCAACCGCAGAGCTCCCCCAGTGGCTTGCCGCCCCAAGCACGCGCCCCTGGTGAGCATAGTGGTCAAAACAGGGATTGTGGGATACTGGTGGAAGACAGTATGTTGACAAAACAGCAGTCATACTGATGCTTTGTTGCTTTAACTTTGCCACAAAAGCTTTATGCCTCTTGTTGAAATGGTTTTATTTTGTCAGCAAAACAGCAGAGTTTTGCTGCCAAAAGTAGCTTCATAGTGTGTACCCCTTCCCTGTTTGGTCGCAGATTTTGCTGACAAAACTTTTGTAGACAAAGCCTCAGTGATAGGTAGGTGAGCCCTGTTCACAGGGCCGGCTCCAGGCACCAGTGCAGCAAGCAGGTGCTTGGGGCGGCCAACTGAAAGGGGCGGCATGTCCCTCAGTCCCTCTTGGAGGGAAGGGCCTGCTGCCGAATTGCTATCAAAGAATGAAGCGGCAGCAGTAGAGCTGCCACCGATCACGGCTTCTTCTTTTTTCCCCGCTTGGAGTGGCAAAAACGCTGAAGCCGGCCTGGCCTGTTCATATCCTTTTGACTGGTCTGATAGAGAAGGGGAAATTCATCCTCTGTCTCCCCACATACCAGGCAAGTACTCTAACCACTAGGCTAAAAGTGTTAAGGTGGTCAAAAGCATCACCTCCTCTTCCCTCTGTTTTGTGTGGCATGAGGCAAGTTCCTAACCTATTCCCACAAAAAACAGCATAGGCATCTAAGCCTCCTGACTCCAAGAAGTGGGTTTCCATTGGTGGAATGCCAAGCTGAGCTATGTTTCCTGTCTGCAGTCTGGACTCAGGTGCCTATCTCTGAGAGAATGGTGGGGTTTAGCACATACCCCTCTCCTTAGCATCTCCCACTGGCTAGTTTAGGCAGCTCCCTGCCAAAAGTGCTTGCTTTTGTGGATCATATTCTTAGGCACCTATCTCTCTCCTTTCATATAGGAAGCTTAGGCCCCTAACTCAGCTTTGAGAACAACTGACATAAACAGATAGTTAAGAGTTAATAGAACAGAAGTACTTCATGTTTCTTTTGACTGTAAAGGGTTTACAAGTTCAGTGAGCCTGGCTGTCACCTGACCAGAGGACCAATCAGGGGACAGGATACTTTCAAATCTTGAGGGAGGGAAGTTTTTGTGTGTGCTGTTAGTTTTTGGTTGTTGTTCTCTCTGGGTTCTGAGAGTGACCAGAGGTGCAACTAGGTTTCTCTCCAATCTCTCTAATACAGGTTCATATAGATTCAAAATAGTAAGTACTAGGTGATAAGGCGAGTTAGGCTTGTGTTTGTTTTCTTTATTTGCAAATGTGTATTTGGCTGGAAGGAGTTCAAATTTGTATTTTGCTGAAAGGATTTTAATTTGTACTTGAATACTTAGGCTGGGAAGGTATTCCCAGTGTCTATAGCTGAAAGACCCTGTAACATATTCCATCTTAAATTTACAAAGATAATTTGTACTGTTTTTCCTTCTTTAATCAAAAGCTTTTCTTGTTTAAGAACCTGATTGTTTTTTTATTCTGGTGATACCCCAGGGGACTGGGTCTGGATTCACCAGGGAATTGGTGGGGAGAAAGGAGGGAAGGGAGAGAGAGAGGTTAATTTTCTCTCTGTGTTAGGATTACTTTCTCTCTCAGGGAAAGTCTGGGAGGGGGAGAGAGAAGGAGGGGGAAGGTGGATTTTCCTCTCTGTTTTAAGATTCAAGGAGTTTGAATCACAGTGATCTTCTAGGGTAACCCAGGGAGGGGAAGCCTGGGGGAGGCAAGGGTGATGGAAAGCCTTTACTTTCCTTGTGTTAAGATCCAGAGGGTCTGGGTCTTGGGGGTCCCTGGGCAAGGTTTTGGGGGGACCAGAGTGTACCAGGCACTGGAATTCCTGGTTGGTGGCAGCGCTACAGGTACTAAGCTGGTACCCCATCTTTTGGACGCTAAGGTTCAGAGTGGGGAATTATACCATGACAACTACAGTGTTGTTTCTGTGATTTTTCTAGGTTTCTAAAAGTTAGGTGTTGTAATGCCGATCATCATGATATCTAAGTCCTTTTGTGAAGCCCATTCTATCTATAACTTAACCCTAAGAGGATTTAAACCCCTTTACTGGGCTGAGAAAAGCCCTTCTTATTGGGACTGCCTGAGGAGTCAGACTTAAGAGGTTGGAGCGAACACTTGTGGTCTATTAGAGGTCTAGATGCTGGATCCAACAGCTGTACCTCATGAGTGAGGTTATAAAATGTTTAGGAGTGCAGTGGACTAGGAAAGAGTAGAGCTCCTTTCCAGTCAGGAATTATCATAGGCTGGGGACAGATTAGAGCTTTCTCTTTATTCCGCTAGACAAAGGAGGTTTGGGGTCACTCTGCCAAGAGGGGAAATCTTGGTTGACTGACTGATTAAACCACCTTGTCAAGTTGTCAGAAGGCAACTTGGTACAGGAAGTTGTTTTGTGAGTGTGTTTTGGTTTTCTTTTCTATTCTTGGTTAAAAGGTGACCCTGGACCCGGTTCTAAGTGATGAAGCAGCAGTGTTACGATGAGCCCTCAAGCAAGGGGAATTTTTGAGTTTTGGTTCAAGCATTAAGAAATATGGAGATGGAAAGAAAATGGAGTGGGTGAGGAAGAGTGTTATTCATGTGAGAGAATGAAAGTGGGAGATGGGAAGAGTGAAAATGGACTAAAAAGAAATGGGAAATAAAAATAGAAGCAATGTCATACAAAAATAAGGTAAGTAACTTTGATTAAAGTTCCTTAATGACATTTCCTTGGTAGAAGAGGGGAAAGACCGATTGTCCTGAGAAACTTCAAGTCAATTGTAGAATAGTGAGTGACCATGTAACCTGGAGGAGTGTTGGTGGTCATGAGATAATAGAAATGTACAACCAGTTTAGCTGATTCTACAAAAGGTAATTTGTCCTACTTTTTTATTTCCTCTCCCATTTTACAAGATTAGTTTACTGGAGGAAGCTGCTAGCTAGTGGAACAGATAAAGGCATGAAAGCCTCAAGGACCAGCTCCCAAATTGCCTGTTCAATACTGCAGTCCTGCTGCTATGTCTCCTCCAAGCCCTCCCTGTGAACCCTGCACTGCACAAGTCCTCAAGAAACTGATTCTCACCAAATAAGTATAGTCATGTCTTTGAAATAGTATTTGTTCTGTCTCCAGATGTTGCTGCAAATGGTAAATCTGTTTGTAATTTGTGTCTGTTGATCCAGCCTGGGCCAGTGGCTAAGCTTCTTTTTTCCATATCAGAGGTGAGTATTGGATCATGGCAGGGTAAGGAGGACAAAAAGGAGATTGTTGTTTTTCCACCCTGGAAAAGTAAGAGTGAGCAAGATAAGGAGGGAATGGAAAAGGGAGTAGGAGAGAAGAGGGGAGGAATAGACAAAAGAGAGAGTGTGAAAAATATAAATAGGAACATGAGACCAGACAGTACAGATAAAGGCGGAAGGCAACAAGAGGAGAGAACCAAAACTACAAGAGTAAGAAATATTTTAGGACTCAAAACTGTAAATATTTTTTTTAAATAAACAAGCTGGGCTTGCAAATACAGCCTAGAAAATATGAAAAAGTTGTTGGACAGGGACAAAGCACAAAAGGGAATACAGAAGCATAACTGTTTTAAATGGAGAAGGTGGTCATGGGCAAAAAGGAATATTGTCTGGCTTGAAAGTAAGGAGGACTAGGCACCCAGTTGTTATTGCCAACTAATTTATTGTTGCTTCTCTTAAAGCTCCAGCTCCTGGAGGCTTGTGATTAGATGAAACCTCAGCTTAATTTAAAAAAATCTAGTCTTCATGGTTGCAGAGAAAAGCTAGAAAATCTGAACCACATGCATCCTAAAGGTTTAAAAATCAGAAAGCAAAATAAGACACCCTATATCTACTGTTTTTAAATCTGTTTTGGGCCTGACTCATGACTTGAACACCTGGAGTTGGCACCCTTTTCCTCCTCTTTCTTCCCCATTTACTGATACCACAACTCTCTCCTATACAGGGATCCCCCAAACTGCTGCTCCCACCTGTCTCTCTAACAAGTGGACTGTTCTTTGTCGCTGTAAATCTGGTCAAGCTAATTTCTGATCTTGCAGGCAGGAGGGTTTTTTCATCATTGCCAACACTAAATGCTTAAAAATCACAAGTCTGCCCTTTCTCCCACAAGAATAGGCTTAAGCCCCTCTCCCCCCCCAACATTTTGTATTTAATACTCTTATTTGCCTTGTTTTTTGAGCTAGTGAGGCACACCTGCATCATCTTTTCAAGCTCTTCTCTGCAACCACAAGAATTAAAAGGAAAGCTTGAGATACCACCTAACTATAAGCTTCCAAGTTCAGGGCTTTTAAGAAGCACTTAATATTGCGGCGGTTCATAAAATTGAGAACTGGTAACTTTTTGGGGGGTGCAGTTCTGGGGCTGGTTGCACCTCGAGTTGGGGCACGCGTCGCTCAGAGGGCACAAACATTTGTTTTGAGCGTGGTTTGTGTACGTGGCTGCTGAGGGCAGCCCGTTCAGCGAGTGAACGAAGTCGGGGGAGCCTTGCCCTGGGGACAGTCAGGCGCTGAGCACAAGCGACTCACAGCAGTTGTGGGAGAGCCGGTCCCCCAGAACGGCTGCTGCGGGTACCGCAGTGAGAGGCGGGGCGATGTCCCTGATGGCCCCGTACAGTCGGGCCCATGGGGAAACTCCGCTGCCCCCACCCCCCGGGCTTTCCCTGCGCCCCCTCTGGCCGTTGAGCCCAACGGTTGCAACCCTGTTTGAAAGCCCGCGCGGCCCCCGGGGAGCCAACGAGCGGGAAGGCGAAGCCTTAACCGGCGCTTCAGCTGCTCCTCGCGCTCAGGGGCGCGGGAGTCCAAGGCTGGGAGCACAGCGAGCGCCGCCCGAGCAGGTGAGAGGCTGGGCGCGGCGATTGCAGTGGGCGGGGCTTGGGGGCGGCTGGAGGGGGAGGGTCGGAGATCACGTGCGCAGGAGGAAGCCATGGAGCGGGAGGCTGAGGCGCCGGGAGCGCGGTTTCCCTGCTCGCCTGCTGCTGCCTCTCGCCCCGCTCGGTCGCCGGCTGGCCCCGCAGGAGCAGCAGCCATGGCGGCGGTGTCCTCTTACGAGAGCTTGGTCCATGCCGTGGCCGGGGCTGTGGTGAGTGCGGCCCGGGGCGAGGCGCCCAGGGTCGGGGGGGGAGCGGGCTCCGGGTCCTGCGCAGCGGCCCGTCACGCCCCCTGTACTGAATGGGTCTCGCCGGGGGCGGACGTGGCGGGGGAGGGGTTCTGGCAGCCCAGCAGGACAGGGCTGGTGGCGGAGAGCGGCTCCGGCTTCCCAGGGCCACAAGAAGTTGCTCTGTGGGCCCGATCCTGAGGTCCTGAACGCCCCGGATTGGGCTCCACGTCTCTGGCTCCTGGCGCTGTGGGGCGGGGGCTTTCCCGGCGGAAACCCTGCAGGGGGCCCAGGTGCCAGACGCCGTCACTGCCTTGCGGGCCGCCGCTGCTCTGGCATCTCATCTAAAGAGGAGTCAGGGCTGCGTTTTTGCCCAACTGATGCACCTGTTGCAGGCACAGAGGGTGCCGGAGGCAAGCAACAGTGGTTCGTTGCCCAGAGTGCCTAGCACCAATAAACACACCAGGGTGGAGAAGCAAGCAAAGTTTATTTGAGATCTCAAAGCGGTGCTAGGAGACTTAGCATGCCTCAGATCCAGCACCCCTACACAAGCAGCTTCCTCCTTTTGTGTCCCCGTTGCTTTCTGAGAACTATTTCTTGGTGTCTAGCTGATCTCTCGCTCCCCCATTCTTTCCCATCCAGCTGCAGTATCTTTTCTCACTCAGTCTTTTGTCTTCCCCCTTCCTCCCCCCTCTCCGCTGCTGAGACATGTGTACTGTATCTAAAAGCGACCTTGAAACTTGCTTCAATTTAGCTCCAGTGTGTTATAGCAGGGAACTGGCTGTTACAATTAGAAAACTAACTGCTGACATTACATTTTACAGCTCTTAACATATTAGGTTACACAAAGTGTTTAACATGGAGGAACATTGGTTCATTGAGGCCTACAACGGGAGGGCTTCATTGACACTTGCGGTCTACCACCCTCCCGAGTTACCTAGGGTTATGCCTAGTGACACCAACACACCCACCGCCTGTGCCTTGCGGTTTCTTCCCCTTCCTGCCCTGTTGGAACAGCAAAACGTGGAGGGGGGTAAACACAAGGCGTCTCCTCTCTGCTGCCCTCCTCCCTGATTTGTCACCTTCACCTATGTGTGAGGAGAGTAACGCTGCCACAGCTGCACGTTGTGATGTCAGATTGAGCTTTACCTACTCTGAATTTGGTGAGAGCTGGCTGGTTATAAAGACAGCACTTGTAATATGGACACCAATGTCTCTGTGGTCTTAGCAGAGGTCTTGAAGCCAAGAACTCCAGACTCAGTTCTCAGAAGGGTAGCCTGTTAGTCTGTATCCACAAAAACAATTAGGAATCCGGTGGCACTTTAAAGGCTAACAGACTTATTTGGGCATAAGCTTTCCTGGGTAAAAAACTTCTTTTGAAGAACTTCTTCTGAAGTGGGATTTTTACCCACAAAAGCTCACGCTCAGATAAATGCTAGTCTTTAAGGTGCCACCAGACTCCTCATAGTTTCAATTGTATCACTCATTCCTTTTGAGCAAATCATTCATTTTCAAAATGCCCACTAATTTTGCTTGCCTCTCTTTTTGAGTGATCAACTTGAGATACTTAGGGGATGACTTCCAGGCTGAGCACCTGAAGCTCCCACCAGAGCCAGTGAGAGCTGCTGGTTCTCAGCACCTGTAAAATTTAGCCTCTACAGATTTGGGCATGATCTTGAGCTTATATTGCAGTGTACCCTATATGTCTTGATTTGAGCACCCAAAATTAGAAGAAATTTTGGGCCTTAAGTTGAGATGTATCTTAGATTCTGTAAATGGGGATCAGAATATTTACCTCCAAGTTATGCATTCAGAATTAGCCTTGTCGTATTTGTGAAAATGAAAGCGGAAAATATATCAAACAAGTGCACTGCAGCTAAATGAGGTTTGGAAGAAAATTGGTATAAACTTGTTGGAGCCTGCCCTGGGTGGAAGACAACTACTTTTTATAAGTAAGCAGCAGCATCTTGTTGCAACATCTTATCAGTTAATCCTCCCCATCAAGCAAACTGATGTTCCCCTTACGTTTCCTTGTAAGGTTGCTCAAGGTGTGGGAGTTGCCTGCCAGTCCCCAGGATCAAAAACAGACTCAAACATGTGTAATCCCTGTGTTAGTAACCTATACTGCTCTGACATTCTGGCAAAACTTTCTGGTCTAATTAATGAGTCCTCAGATAACTAATGCAATAAGCTTCCTCAGTCTTGTCTTACAGTTGAGACACTGATGCTTATTAAATGATACAGTTCCAGATCATCTGTCACAGAAACTATATCTGGAATAAATTTTTAAAGTCATCTTGTTCAACTTCATCATCCTTGACAAATATATGAGAGTTCTTTTCAATATTAAAGGGTTTGAGGAGTTCACAGCACTTTAAGCCACTGGTTCTCAACCTGCAGGCCACTTGTGGCTCAGTCAGCACACAGCTGTGGCCCATGTGACATCCTCAGGGCCATACAAGTAAAGTGTGTGTGTATAATATATAGTGTGCACATAGAGCTGCATGTGTGTCCCCCACAATGGTAAATAGGTTGAGAACCACTGCCTTAAGCAGTGGGGCTTCTCCCATTTACTTCATGTACAGAATAGTGTAGTCCAAACTCATTAAATGTGTCTTGTTAACTAACACTGATAAGACCCTCTAAGGCTAAGAACTTACTATATATGTATTAGTATATTCCCTGATAGACACTTGAGACTTTGGGAGTTAACTGCTTGGTTTGTATAATTTAGATGCCAAATTATCTCTGGCTACAGTAACAAGTGTTTGTTTTGAGACTCAGCGTAAACAAAGTTTTGAGTTCCAATGTTGAGCCAGCACAATGAAGTTTAAGGCTATTCTTGTACTCTTATTTTGCTAAGTAGCCTTGATGAGCTCCAGGGAGACTACCTTCCTTCCCCGATAGAAAGAGTTGGCTTAATGAAAGCAAAGAGGGGGAGAGTGGAGTGGCATGGCATTGAATTCTGTATTCCTCCTTTTACAGGAATACCTGTCTCCTGCTGGAGTATAGTTAACACTTTGAAAATTTGTGTTCTCTGACTTCTATGGAACTGCCCTATTTGCCTGAAGTCTTCCAACACAGAACTGCTGTTACATTCTACTGTACCACAAGGGTTCTGCTTGAGTTCTAGCAGTGTGCAGAATGAAGGCCCAGAGGAAGCAGGACATACTTAGCACCAGGAAATTAAATTGTAGTTTTTTACTTTGGCCTACAGTGTTAATATATATCTGAATGTCTCATTGCAGCCATAATTGGCAGTTTTCTCAACTTCCTTTGCTGAAATATTTGTAAATAGAAAAATCATAAACTTTGATGTGTACCTGTGTGTGTGTGTGTGTGTGTGTGTGTGTCTGTCTGTCTGTCTGTCTCTCAGGCTGTTCGGTTTGTTTGCTTGGGTACTGTCACTGGAAAATGAGGACGTGTGCAATAGGCACTAGGGGGTTGTTGGCATGAAAACAACTTATGAGAAGGGTGGCCAGACAGCAACTGTGAAAAATTGGGACTGGGGTGGGGGGGGGGGGTAATAAGAGAGACCTAAAAATGAAGACTGTCCTTATAAAATCGGGACATCAGGTCACCCTATGTGGGAGTAACCTCATTTATACTGGATTAAAATACTATCTAGTCATTTTAAGAAAGTGTTTTCTCTCTTGACTTTAAAAGTTGATCATCTAAGGGTGGGTCTAGGCTTTGAAAGCTGTTAGTGAGTTTTTTTTAACCTCACCTGATCTGGAACAATGAATTAGCATTTCATTTTTTGAGAGATCTGTTAGCATACTTTAAATAAACTGTGTGATAATTTAACAGTAAATTGATTTAATCCATTCAGCTTCATAGGTTAGAAATGTTCCTTAGTAGACTATTCAACAAAAGTATTCATAATAAGCCATTGCTGGGTAAAACCATAACCCTTGTAGGTTTGAAGCTTCCCATGGCAAAGATTCTCTCTTCTGTTATACAGCATCCACTACAATGCGGACCTTATCCCTCTTGGGCCTATGTGCACTACCATCCTATAAATATTTACTCATATGAAACTCACTAGCCTCCATATGTGTAATACAGCTGTTTAAAAAAAAAAAGTATAGTCAACAAAAGCCCAAAATTATGACACTGCATGGGAATGTGAAAGCTATAAAAATTCATCTTTTCCTTGTGCTTTTCAAGAACCTTATGTCATAGCCTATAACTCCACCAAAAATGGCCTACCCACTAGTTCTCAAGCATTCACAGCGGGTGTTTAACAACTGCCTCTCATATAATTTCAGTGACTGTAGAGTGCATAGAATTTTTAGTACTTGGGAAGAAATGAGAGGGTTTTTATAGATTAGAACAAATATCTTGAATTAATGCAGAAGCAACCGACAAAAGCCCCTTGCAGTTCATGTAATACAAGTTTAATGTGCTTACCCCAACACATCTCCATTCTGAAGTGCCTTCAACGGTAGCCTTCCCCTTCAATAGAGTGCATTGCAATAGTTCAGCAACAGAATAGATGAATAAGGCCTTGTCTCTGCTATGGGGAAAAAAGTGTTAACTTGAGTAAAGATAAAATTGTAGTGGAGACAAGGTAGTTTTGTCTTCACAGGAGTTACCAGATCAGGTTACATAACTGAAGCTTGCATCAGCCATCTTTGCTCTGCTATATTTGCATATAGTCTTCTGTTGCAATCTCTCAACAACAACCTGCCCTTGCCTTCTGGCAAAAAACTGATGATTAATTACCCACCACTGCATTTCTTGTCCTACATCTGCTTCCTGTTCCTGAAATGAGTTGTATTAATGCCAACAATTGGAACAGATCTTTCTTCTCAGTTGAATTCATGCCTTGCTGCTTGTTTAAATGAAGGCCATAGACCAAAAGCTAGTGTGCACCAAACTGCAAGTACCTTACTTACTAAGTTTGTAAGTTAAGGCCACTTCTGTGTAGGTATGCCAGAAGGACTGACAAGTTGTCTTAGTTAACACCGTCACAGAACTCAGAGGGGCTTAGCTTTGGTGCTGTGTAAGACCCATGGGATGCACTTGCAAATGTTGCAATGCTACACCTGGGTGAAGGCATCAGCAGTGTGGACACAGACCTGGAATTAGGGGTTGCAATGTGACAGCTTTTATATGGGCCAGGCCAATTCTAGTGGTTATACACAAGTACTGATCATATAAGTTAATTCTGCAGGGAAGATATACCCTTAAAGCCTAAAGTTCAAGACCAGGTATCAATTGATAAGATCATCGTCAAGTGTGTTTTCCTCTTAAGGAAGGCCTATTCATTAAAGGTCTCATTAATAATGACCTGAGACATTGCTCCTGGCTTTCATTAGTCATGAGGGATATGGATTCATTTCTCACAGCATATCTTGTTGCTTCCTCAGCAGACATAGGATCTTTGTACATGAAACCATGAAATACTTCTAGCTAAAATAAGATGTAACTCTCATTATTTCATTGATATTTATACTCATGCTGGAGAGGGAGGAAGAGAGAACATACTTCCTTGGCTCTTAGCATCCTTGACTAGTTGTTTACAAACAATTTTTATATGTAGACTCAATAATTGACCATGGAAGAACATTACTGTTGTAGCAACATAAATATAAAATAATACACACAACCTGTGTTAAAAGACTATTAAGGCATAAGGATGGTGTATGCAACCCTCAGCTGCATTGTGCATATGCATTATGATCTTTAATTATACACCTCTACCCCGATATAATGCTGTCCTCGGGAGCCAAAAAATCTTACCGTTTTATAGGTGAAACCACGTGTAGGGGTTTGTCTGGGGCTCTCCCTAGGGCAGCTGGGAAGCAGGCCGCCTCACTACTTAGGTCCAGTGAATCAGGGGAATTAGCCGGGCTGGGTGGCAAACAGTCACCAGCTCAGGACCTCAGGTAGGGGCTGGGTGTACAGTTTAATATTAGCAAGGCCCCAGCCTTGGATCAGGGCAGGTCAACAAACAGTCAGTGTTTCAGGCCCTCTGGCAGGGGCTGAGCAAACAGTTCAATAGTAGGCCCAGGTTCTAGCTCCGAAGGACCAGAGAGAGGGGGAGACTGCCACCCACACTTTGAGTGGCAGGGGGGGACGCAGGCCCTCCCATTCCACTACATCCCAGCCCGGGGCCCTAGCAGCATTAGATGACCCACTGCTGCATCAGTGGGGATCCGGACCACAACACACTGACATTGGCTTTGGGTATGCTGCAGCCAGACTAGGGTTGACTGCCCCTGGGCTACTTCCTACCTCCCCCTCCATAGGAACCTGCATCTGGACAGAGTCTTCCAATGAGTCAAGCACCTTGGTCTCCTCTGGGTACCCAGCGAGCGGTAAGCTTGGCAGCTCCTCTGGGTAACTTGCCAGCGGCAGGTTTACCAGCTTCTCCGGGGTCTGGTCGGCGTCGGGTCAGCCGCAAGCTGGAGGAGTCTCCCAAGGGGGAGCTAGGCCACAGGTGTCTGGCTTCTCTGGTGGCCGGGCCTCTGGTGAGCTCGGGTTGGGCTTTTGTACTTCCTGTCCTGTGCCTTGACCTCTGGGGGGCGGGCGCAAGCTCCACTGGCTCCACCCACTTTGGCATCCAGGGTGTCTGGGATCCAGGCTGCACTGTGTTATATTGAACTTGCTTTTATCCACCAGAGTGTGCAGCCCCCCCCCACCCCCCGCAGAGCGCTGCTTTACTGCGTTATATCTGAATTCTTGTCATGTTATATCGGGGTAGAAGTGTGTAATCCACATTCTCCTTCATTTTGTACACAAGATGGCTTGAATAAGTAGCTATTCCTATTTTTTTTCCTCCTCACTGAAAAATGTATGGTTTTAGAGCTTTACTGCATGCTGTTTAAATCCTGCTTTCAGTACAGAATTATCAACTTCTTAGTTTGTTTTTCTGTGGTACTCATCACTATAGTATGAGTTCTTCACAGACATCAACAGATTTATTTTCTGAACACACTGATGAGGTGGTATTATAACCATTTTAGAGATGGGGAACTGAGGCATAGAGAGAGAAGTCAAAAGTGTCGACTAATTTTTGGTGCCCAGCAGGGTGGATAAAAATAAATTAAAAAAAAAAAATCAGATTTTTTTTATTTTAAATCAATTTTTTTTGATAAAATGCTTTGAGGAAGAAACCTATCCAAAGATAGTTTTAATTAAGCTACATTATAGCTCAAAGATATCTCATCATGGAATAGAGATTGTAAATTCTAACTCTATAGTATGAGACAATATATTCATGTAATATTTAAGAAAACTTTTGTAAATGAGTACCAGTAGTTCATGGATTAGAGACCCAATCTTACTGGGTTCCAGGGGCTTCTGTATAGATTATTTAGGTTTATCTTTCTGTCTCCCCAATGGGACTATGGGCTTGGCTACACTCGAAACTTCGCAGCGCTTTGAAGTGTGAGTGTGGTCGCAGCGCCAGCACGTACTCCACCTCCCCATGGGGATTAGCTTGCAGCGCTGGGAGCCGTGCTCCCAGCGCTGCAGCACTGTTTACACTGGCGCTTTACAGCGCTATATCTTGCAGCGCTCAGGGGGGTGTTTTTTTCACACCCCTGAGCGAGAAAGTTGCAGCGCTGTAAAGCGCCAGTGTAGCCAAGGCCTCAGTGCTCAGTCTAGAAGATACCATCAGAAATGCTTAGTTTTGCAGTTCTCAAACTGTGGATTTGTGTCTCTAGAGATAACAGCAAAAAATGTTTTTAAATAAATAAATATATAGAGGTGAGAAATAACAGACCTCAACCCTATTGTCTCTCTGTAAATTTCTGTACTCAGTCAATCCCTTACCTCTCTCTAAAAGTGCAGAGTTTCAGAAAGTTCATTGAATAGAAGATTGTTGGGGGCGGAATAGATCTGGACAAGGAGAAGAAGTCTGGAGATAAACGTGAGATGGGAAAGACGGAGTAGAAACAAAAGTGAAACTGTTTGAGCACTATATTCCAGACATCTTGAGGTCTTTCTGAGTGTAGCCTTCATTGATTTGAGATCTACCATACCATTCTCTCACTAGAGGGGAAAGCCTATAATGGCAGCAGGCCATAAAAGAGACCAAGTTTGGGAATATTTTAATGAAGTTCCTCTACCTGTGGGTAAGACAGGCATGCATGCAAAATGCAAATGGTGCAACAAAGAAATGCAAGGCCTGATCGCCCAAATGAAACAACATTGTGTGAAGTGTTCCTTCTCAGGAGGAAGCTGCGTTGAAGATGGTGAAAGGAACAGGTCTGAATATGCAGGATCTTCAGGTTGGTAAACGTTTTTTTCATACTTCTTTCTTAAGGACTGCCTGCCTTCCTTCTGGACTATTCTTGAATTCTCATGTTTGAGCAAAAAATATAGTTGTTACTGTATGGTACTATTATTTTAGATGCAGTTGTGATAATAAATAGCTGAAATAGGCAGATCTTCCTTTTACAATTTCACCTTTAAAGTAGTACTGGGTATCAGTGAATGCAATGAGTAATGCTAAATGAGAGGTATGATAATAATTAATTAACTGCATTGATTTATTTTGTTTAGGAGAACCCATCCTCAATGTACAGGATTCTGAAGACTATCCTCCTTCAAGATCACCATCATTTTCTATAGTTTCAGAGTTATCTGCCAATGATAGTGTTTCAGTCACATCATGTATGCAGTATATCACCGGTAGCAAAAAGAAAGAAAAAATCTCCATCATCCAGAAACAACCATAGATAAGTTTGTGATAAGAACCAGCAGATTACAAAAAGAGGTAATTTATGAAAAAATTGCCCGGTTTGTTTATGAAACAAACTCTCCTTTCTGTATTATTGAGAACCCACACTTCATTAACATGGTTCAATGATTAAGACCAGGATACAGTCCACCCAACAGAGCAGATGTCACAGGCAAATTGCTGGATAAAGTGTGTGAAAGAGAAATTGAGCAGTGTGCAAAAAGTCTAGAGTGTAAAATTGTTAACCTGAGTCTCGATGGGTGGAGCAATGGCCCACAATGATCCTGTTGTATGTGCTTGTGTGACAACAGAAGAAGGGAATGTCTTCCTTACAGAAACAATTGATAATCAGGAAATGCGCACACACAGCAGAATACTTACAAGAAGTAGCAGTAAAAGCTATAACAGACTCTGAAAAAAAAAATTCAAATGTCTAGAATGCAGCTTGGTCACAGACAATTCTGCAAATGTATCCAAGATGAGAAGAAATTATTTAGAAGAGAGTAAAGAGGGTCCCAAGCTAATAACATACGGTTGCAGTGCTCATTTTATGCACCACCTAGCCGAAGACTTCGGTGTTCCAGAAATAAAGGCTAATGTTGAAATTGCAAAATACTTTCATAACAACCACTTTGCAGCAGTTGCTCTGAAAAAAGTGGGAGGAACCAAGGTCACTCTCCTACAGGATGTGCGGTGGAACTCAGTAGTAGACTGTTTTGAGCACTATATCAAGAACTGGGCTAATCTGATGAGTTTGTGAACAGAATCGTGAAAAAATAGATGGCACCGTCACAGTCAAAGTTCTCAACACTGGGCTTAAGGGAAATGTTGAACACATGCTGAGTACCCTGAAGCCTATTTCTGTAGCCTTGAACAAAATGCGGGGAAATAGCTGTTTTATTGCTGATGCTGTTGAAATTTGGAAGGAACTGAGTGAGATCTTAAAAAGAGCAATATGCAATGATAGTACTTGTCCCATTTGATTTTTTTAATGTTTGTAATTTAACTCTATCTCCAGCTCATTTTCTTGCAGATATTCTCAATTCTCTGTACCAGGGTCAAACCTTAACTGCTGAAGAAGAGGAGTTGGCTATGACATGGACACTAAGCAATCATCCCTCCATAATGCCAACTATAATAAACTTCAGCACTAAGGGTGAACCATTCAAGAAATATGTTTGTTGATGATGCTTTAAAGAAAGTCACACTAGTGAAGGAGTGGAAGTAACTTGGATTCAGAGACTGTTGACGTGTTAATCTCACTTTTAACAGCAGTAGCTTCTTCTTCTGGTGTAGAAAGAATATTTTCTTCCTTTTGGACTAATTAATTCCAAATTGCAAAATCATTTGGGACCTGAAAAAGCAGGAAAGCTTGTTTTTCTTTTCCAGATTATGAACAAACAGGAAAATGAAGATGAAGACAACTGAGTTAGCTGCAGAAGCCAATATTTTAAGTTTCTCATGTTCACCTGGCTGACAATCAATTTAATTTTTATTTAAAAAAAAATATGCTATGTAACTGTTTTAGTTAGACAATTTTAACTAAAACAAACCAGATTTTTTAAAAAGTGAATGTTTAAGTAAATTAAAAAATTCATATGCTTGTTTTGTTAAAATATTATGTTTGCTGTTGAAGAAAAAAATCCTTAATACATAATGTTGTTTTAGTTAAATAAAACAATTTAAATTTCTGTCTGGTGATGTTCTCCTCCTAATGCAGCATGGCAAGAAAATCCTCCAAATATTAATGGTTAACTTATTGAATTGGAGATTGGGAGGTGAACTATGATATAAATATCTGCTTCAATTACAGTTGGTAAATGAAATAACCAAACAATCATTCATTTTCTGATATAGCTGTAAAACTAATCTGAAAAGTTTTCAAAATAAATCACTTTAAAAATGTATAGTGTATACCTTCAAAAAATGAAACCTACATCTATAACAATCAGCAAGAATGCAATTTTATGTAGAAATCCATGATTAAATCAAGTTTTCCTGCCTAGTGATTTTAAATCAATTTGATCAAGTCCACCCTTGTCCAATATGAGATGTCTAGGACCTGATTTTTCACAGTACTTAGCTTTATATAACATTTTGCATGTTTTAAAGCAGGGCTTTTACTGATTCAGCTGCAGCTGTGATTGCTCAGCACTTCTGTAAAGCCAAGCCTGGAGTCTCAAGTTAGGCATCCAGAAAATGAACAACACACAATTAGTGACCATGTGTACAACATATCATTTGTGATTTGCCCAGCATCCCAGAGGCATGGATATTATCCAATTGTCCAGGGTAGCATTCAGCTGCCTTGATCATGAGACTTTCCTTTCTCTTTCTGCCATCCCCTGCCTCATTCCTACACACCTGGGATTAGGGGTGCAAAACTAGGTGGTAATAGGAGCAGAAGAGTGTGAGGCTCCAGTGAGGGTTGGGGGTCTTATGGTGAGGGGCCTAGGGGATAATTAGGAATGAGTGGTAGGAGAGAGGGTTTCGAGGGGCGGGGGGGGACTCAGGGAAGGGGCTAACATGGGGAAGGTTAAAGAATGAGGGGTAGCAGACAGCGTTTAGGGCTGGGAAGGCATATTGGTCCTGAATTTTCTCTTTTCACCTATGTGCTGGGATATAGGGGAGCCCTACCTTTCTGCAGGGTCTGAACCCCTCTCAGTACCTGCTGTGTGTATTTGATGTAATGGGTTTGACAGGTCTGATGTGAGAGCTGTTTACAAAGAGCAAGGGACTCTGCCAAGGGGTTTCTATGTCAGAAGGTAACAAATTGAAACAGCTGAAATCCAGAAAATGAATAGTTTAGATGCACATCACCCCTTTGGAGGGGCTAGCCAGAATGTGTGGAGGAACAGCCTGGTTTGGAGGAGAAGTGCCTGGGTGAACCTGAAGTTTGGCTATGGAAGCCTGGCTGAAGCAGGGGTAGGTGTCCCACCTGGAGGTAGGTAGTGGGAGTGAGGGCAATATGTATCTTGGGCTACATAACCAAAGTAGCATGCAGCCCATTGATAAGCTGCTGGCTGTGATTATATGTATGCAATTGCATAAGATAAGAGACAGCAAAGTGCAACTTCTTACATGTTAATAGCTTCTACAGTGCCAACTAATGGCTTGATCAGATGGGGGGGGGGCTGGAAATGGTGGGGGATGGAGCAGGGTGTGGAGAAGGAGAAAGTCACCATCTTTTCTCTCATGCCTAAAGTTACTGAAACAACCATGTGTTAAAACTGTCATGATTTTGGGACATAGACCATGGATGAGACTTCTCACTGGCCCTGTTAGCAACTTGCAAACTTTTCAAAGCACAATCATTATCCCCATTCCACTGTAACAAATTTTTGGGGTGGGCAGCGGGGAAGAGCATGGAGGATTGTGTATGGCCTAGTGGAAAGACCACTGGACTGGAATTATGCTTAGTTCTGCCATGGGTATGCTCAGTTCTTACTCAGGGTTTTCAGAACCCAAGGCAGTGGTAACTTAACTATTTCACTCCAGGTGGTGTAAGGAATAAATCCAATGAGAACACAGCAATTCTGTTTGATGAAAGATTAATACAAGTAATCATGGTCTTATCTAAAACTACAATTTATCAGACTTAAGCACACATGGACATAAGCAATAGGTTTAGAACATCCCAAATCATTACTTAGAAACTGGGAGGGTATTGAGTAATTTTCAGCAGTTCTGCAATGGCTGGTGTCTTCCCCATTGGGGGCTAAGATGGCAGGGGGGGGAGGGGAAACTCTCTTAGGATAGCATCAGAAGACTGTTCCAAAATACACTCTATTCTCCAGTCTTTTATAACTAACTTTTACAAAACACTGCTCATAGTCACCCCTATTGGGTCATTACTTCTACTAACTTCAATAATCTTATTAACAAATATTCCTAACAATCTTATTATGGTTAAGCTTCTATATCAAAGGTGCCCAAAACTCAAGGTTCCCATCCACTTGTTTTCTTTCAGTCTCAGATTGACTTTCTCCCCTCCTCCCATTCTGATTAGCAGAAATTGTGAGCCTGCAAGGGTTTGACCTTGCTTCCAGAAGCCCTGTTTGTTCAAATTAATTCTTAACTAGGTGGTGGTCTATTTTATTTATTTGTGGTGGCTGAAGGCACATAGCATGGTTGCAGTTAGCTTGATCAAAATCTGTGTTATACATACCTCTCAAATCCAGGGTAACAGTGACCTTGGGCAAGTCACTTCACCTCTCTGTGCCTCACTTTTGCATCTGTAAAATGGGAATAATGATATAATTTTAATAATAATATATGGAGATATACCTATCTCATAGAGCTGGAAGGGACCCTGAAAGGTCATCAAGTCCAGGCCCCTGCCTTCAGTAGTGGGACCAAGTACTGATTTTGCCCCAGATCCCTATGTAGCCCCCCTCAAAGATTGAACTCACAACTCTGGGTTTAGCAGGCCAACGCTCAAACCGCTGAGCTATTCCTCTCCTCCCCTCCCCTTGCTGAAAATCACTATATAAAAAACTTTGTCTTTTGATTATTACTTACCCACTGCAGCATATCAACTGCAAACTTGGATGAGAACTACAACTGCCTGAATGACCACTAACTCCTACCAACAAACATTTTTTCTCTTTAAAAAACTAGGAAATTAACTGGCAAAAAACTTAATTCATGCAAAGTTAAAGTGGTAACTTGTGCTCTTCCAGAACATCCAGTTCAGCAAAACTTAAAATTCTGAAAACCAAGTGTGATGGGTTAGACCCCCTATCCAAGATGCCACCTGATGTACTCAGGTTTCATGGAGCCTCACCTGTTCCACCAGCCTGGATTCCCTTTCCCCGTTTTGCTGAATTAAGCTTTCCGGCCTCTTGCAGCACACACAGACAGGTAGGGCCATACCCAGTTGCAGACACAGATTGAGGTCAGCTCTGTATGAGAGGACTCACCCAGCACTCAAGTGCACATACCTTTTTGGAGATAAGCCCAAAATAATACTGTCTTGCACTATATAGGAAGATCTGCACAGCACAAGCTCAAAAATTTGCCCTCTCTCTCTCAATGTGAGAGAGATGTGCATAGCTTCTTGACCCCCCCCCCCCGATATGAATTGTGCAAACTGGGTTGTGTTATAAACAAGAAATAAGCTTAACAAGTACAAAAGGTAAATTATAAGTGATAGCAAGCAGATTACCTTAGTAAATAAACAAAAATCACAAACTGAGCTTAACATACTAGATAGGTAAGGTATAAATTAGCAAATTCTCACCCTGCATGATAAACAGGCTGGCAAATTCTTAAGGCACAAGTTCCATTAAATAGTTTCGTGAGCATAAGTCATACACAAGCTTTTTTTTAAAATCAGGCTGTTAGAACCTGCAGGACTGGAACCGTGGGGTTTTGGGGCCACTGATGCCCCTGCATTACAGGAGGAGGCTTAGGCTGGGCTCCATGGGAGGACCCTGTGTGGCTAGGCTTGGTAGGAAGACCTGCCCTAGCAGGACCGGAGTGGTGGCCTTAGACAGTTCCCTGATTGTCCAGAACCAGTATGTAAACCAGGAAACTATGACGAGGTGCTGTGTGAGACACAGACTGCTCGTCTGTTTCTGGTCCATACCTACGCATGACCCTGCCTGCCTCCTGACACCTGACTCTTGGTTTCCCTTCTGGCCTATCCAGGACTGTGACCTCCTGATGCCTGACTCGGCCTGACTCCTGCTCTGACCACTAGGTCTGACCACCCACATCCTGATCATGACAGTTTGCTCAGATCCTCTTCGCCGCCCCCCCAAATGCATCTATCTCCTCCAGAGATGATAGAAGGGGATGCCATCCAACCATGGGTCCCTGAGGGCCCAGTGGCCTATCTGCAGGCGGAGACCCTTGCACTACAGTCCCATGCTACACAGTGTGCACTCAAAGCACAGGTCCTGCACAAGCAAGTAGGCCAATCACAGGCTCATGTGGTGCAGCTCACTGCCGAAGCAGAAACCCTACACAAGCAGCTCGCAAGGGAGAAGCAGTGACCCTATGTGCCCAGACAGACCATGCATTGCCTGAACCAGCTCCCGCAGTGCCATTGCCTGAATGGTTCAGTGAGGATCATTGGGAATTCTGGGGCTTCCTGAAGCAGTGCAGTCTGCTCATCCTGCTCTGCCTCCAAGTGTACCCCATAGACTAGACTGGACTAAGGTGGGGACAGTAGTCAGCCTACTCAACAGTGAAGCACTTAATTGGGTCTCCCCAGTGTTGGAGCAGAACAGCCTTGTGCTCTGTGACTGGGATGCCTACAAATCTTTGTGACTGTCTTTGAAGACCTGCTTCACATCCGTGCAGCAGGGACTGTCCTCCGGAAACTTCACCATGACAATGGCCAGCCACCTCATACCCTACCCATTTCCGATGACTTGTGGCCTATGTTGAATGGAATGAAGCAGCCCAATTTTATCAGTTCTGCTGGGGACTCAATGACAAGGTAAAAGATGAACTAACCTGCATCGAAAGCCCCACCTACCGAGGCACCTTTGTAGACCTTGCCCTGAAGATTGACTCTTGGCTGCATGAATGGAACGAGGCAAGGAAGGGTGTCCCAACAGTCCCCCCCACCCAGGGCTGGCTCTAGCCATTTCGCCGCCCCACCGTGGGGAGCGCTCTGCCGCTTGCCGGTCCTGCGGCTCCGGTGGACCTCCTGCAGGCGTGCCTGTGGACCTCTCGCAGGTGTGCCTGTGGATGCTCCACTGGAGCTGCGGGACCAGCGGACCCTCCGCAGGCATGCCTGCGGGAGGTCTATCGGAGCCGTCTGCCGCCCTCCCAGCAACCGGCAGAGCGCCCCCAGCGGCATGCCGCCCCAACCACACACTTGGCACGCTGGGGCCTGGAGCCGGCCCTGCCCCCACCTGCCCTCCATGCCAGGGCTTGTAGAATAGAGTCTTGAACCCATGCAGGTCAACCTGGGATGCCAACATCTGACCCTGAAGAGAGAGACAGAGTGTCATTGACAGTTGAACCTCTGTTTTTAGTGCAGGGGATCAGTCCATGACCTTGCCTCCTGCCCAGAATAGAACAACTTGGGAAATGGACCAGCCCAGGCCCAGTACAAGGGCACAGCCTGCGTAGCACCAGAGCTCCGTAACCACTACCCTCTCCTTACCCTACCCTCAAGTAGAACCCGACCTGAGAACCATGGCCCCTCCCCACACTTCCAGTTGCTACTGCAGTTGCAGGTCTTGGAGCAGGCACAGCAAATACCCCCATGTTAGCAATGATAGACTCTGGGGTCGCTGCCAACTTTATAGATGCTGAGGAAGCCCATACCCTCCAGACCCCCTTCTGGCTGAAACCCACACTGGAGCTTTTGGAGATGATTGTTTGGTTACCCCTATCATCGGGACCAGTAACTCAAGAGGCTGTCCCACTGGAGGCTGTAGTAGAGAAGCACCAAGAAACAGTATGCCTGGATGTGATTCAGACCCCATTCTTTGGCATTTCTTGGTTGGAGCAATATGACCCATGTATCTCCAGGTGGCAGGGGAAAATTAGCTTCCCTGAATACTTTCAGAAAGCGTGCTTCCAACAAAGCAACCAACCCTCAGCTGATCTGCACCAGGATGGAAGGAAACTCTTGGAAGCAGAACTCTTTACAGTGTGGGGTAGCCAGACAGGAGTGGCCCCGGGCAAGAACCTCAGCCTCCTTGACAAATACAGTAGAACCTCAGAGTTACGAACACCAGGGTTACGAACTGACCAGTCAACCACACATCTCATTTGGAATTGGAAGTATGCAATCAGGCAGCAGCAGAGAGAGAAAAAAAAAGCAAGTACAGTACTGTATTAAATGTAAACTACTAAAAAAAAGGAAAGCAGCATTTTTCTTCTGCATAGTAAAGTTTCAAAGCTGTATTTAGTCAATATTCAGTTGTAAACTTTTGAAAAAACAACCATAATGTTTTGTTCAGAGTTACAAACAACCTCCATTCCCTTTGTGACTTTGAAATTGTACTGTACCATGACTATCTCGGTGTGTTTGAAAAGAAAAATGCAGACTTGCTACCCCCATACAGAGACTATGACCATCCGATAGACCTACAGCTTGAGGCAAAGGTGCCCTACAGACAGATATATTCTATGTCTGAAAACCTTACAAAGAGCTTCATTTGGCAATCTACATTTACAGCAGGGGATACCAGTCCCCTTCCTGAAAGAGGATGGTTCACTAGGCCTCTGCATAGACTATCACACTCTGGACCAAGTAACTATTCATAACCTTTACCCCCATCCCTCTTTCTGGAATTGCTGGATTGCTTGAGGCCTGCCAGGATCTTCATGAAATTAGATCTTCCAGGGCCATACAATCTAGTGTGCATAAGGCCTGGGGATGAATAGAAGACTGCTTTTGGTACCCAATATGGGAACTTTGAATACTTGGTGATTGTTTGGCTTAACCACTGCCCCTGTAACATTTCAGCATTTTGTGAACAATATGTTTGGACCAGTATGTGATTATCTATCTTGACAATATACTGATATTCTCAGAGAACCCAGAGGAGCACTACCATCATGTCTGGTCTGTCCTGGGGACCTACAGAAGCATGGGTTCCAAACTGGAAAAGTGCATTTTTGACAGGGCCACCATTGAATTTTTGGGGTATATCGTTGCTCTGGAGGGAATCCAAATGGATCTGCAGAAGTTGGAAGCCATTCACAGCTGGACAGCAGCCAAGCCCTCTATGAGCTTTGTGAATTTTTATAGGAGACTCATTGCCAACATCTCTGAAATAATAACTCCCTTGACTTCACTTCTTTGCAAAGGTGTGACATTCGCTTGGTTGCCTGAAGCCCAGCTTGCTTTTGACCAGCTAAAGACTTCCTTCACCATGGCCCCAATCCTGGCACACCCTGACCTGACCTGCCCATATATAGTAGAAGCAGATGTGTCAAACATGACCGTAGGGGCTTTAGTGTTGCAATGATTTGGACCCCAGTCAGTTCTGCACCCTTTTGCATTCTATTCTTGGGATCTTACCCATGTCGAGGTGAACTATGCAATTCTGGACAAAGAGCTACGTGCCATAAAAATTGTATTTGAAGAATGCCATCACCATCTCAAGGGAGCTTGGCACCCACTATAGGTCTTCAGTGACCATAAGAGCTTCAGGTACCTCCGCAAGGCCCAAGTGTTGAACCGGAAGCAGTTAAGGTGGACCTTGTTCTTTTCTCTGTTTGAGTTTACTGTTATCTAGTTCCCAGGAAAGTGAAATGGGAAGGCTGGTGCTCTATAGCACTGGTTCTCAACTCATTTATCATTATGGGCTGCAGCTGTGTGCTAACTGGGCTGCATGTGGCCTGCTGGCTGAGAACCACTGCTCTATGGAAACAGAGATTACAACCAGGGAAGAAAAGAACCAATTTCCAAGCCCTCCACCTCCTCAGGCCTGGTAATTTTGCTAATGCCACAATTCAGCAAGACCTGCTTTCTTATCTGACCCGCCTAGAAAGAAGATCTAGTTGCCCAAGGGACATTGCCCATACCATTAGGGGCTAAGTTGCACCATTCTGTGTTGGATGGCGTAATGTACTTCTGCAAGCACATGTATATGCCCTCAGGGTGACTCTGGAGCTGCTACAATTGTACCATGATGTTCCAACGGTGAGTCACTTTGGCTACCAGAAGATCTCCTGCATGGTCACCCACTTTTTCTGGAGGTCCTGTATGCAGGCAAAGGTCCAAGCATATGTAGACTCCTGCAACTGCTTTGTACCAAGATACCCCAAACCAGGCCTCATGGCATCTTAGTACTCCTGGAGACTGACTAGGCTTTGGTCCACAGAACTCCCACCGTCTGATGACCACACCTTAGTCCTAACAGTTGTTGACTGCCTTTCCAAAATAGCCCGCTTCATCCCCTGTAACTGGCTGCCCTCTGCTGAGGCTACTGCACAATGTGATCCAGCTCCATGGACTCCCAGACCACATAGTTTTTGATTGAGGCTCATAGTTCACCTCTTGCTTCTCGTGTGAAGTTTTCAGATTACTGGAGGTCTGTATATCCACTTTTCCTGCATATCACTCCCAAACAGATGGACAAACTAAATGGGTGAACTAAGTCCATGTTCCTGCCATATGCAGTTGTCTTACAACAATGCTGACTATGCCTCTAAGGGTCAGAGTGCCTTCCTCTCTTAATTATATTATCCCCATTTCCATCTGGTGTTACCAGCAATCTCTCCGAATCCCACTGCCACTGATGGGGTCCAACAAATCCATTTCATTCAGGAAAAGCTTAAGAACCACCTTGAATAGGCGAAGGAGGTATACAAGCAGCATGCAGATTGTTGATGACAAGAAGCTCCAGTATTTATAGTAGACCAAAAGTTGTGGCTTGCCATCAAACACCTCCAGACCAGATGATTCTCTTGCAAATTGGACCACCAGTTCCTGGGACCCTTCCTGATATGCCATCAGATTAACCAATTTATCTTCAAAACTCCAGTTTCCCCAGTCTCTCAAAATACACCCAGTTTTCCATGTCTCCTTTCTAAAGTCCTATAATGAACACCCCCTCTCCAATCAAACCATACTGCTATCTCAACCACTCGAAATCCAGGGTCACGATGAATACGATAGTGCATGGCATCCTCAGATCCCGACAGATACATGGCTGCCTGTGCTATCCATTGGATTGGGAAGGCTACGACTCTGAAGAATGTGCTTGGGAGCCTGCCTCCCATGTCCATGCCCCTGACCTGATGCAGAAATTCCACAAAACTCACCCTGACAAGCCTGGACTGACATCACCTCGAAGGGGGGGCCTATAGGCAGGGATGATGTTACAATCTGCAAGGCTGGTATCTGTGGGGGTTCAGGGCTACTGATTACTCCACAATCACCACACTGTGCTCCTACTTGAGGACCCCGTGGGGCTCAGCTTGGCAGGAAGTTCCACCCAGCAGGACCAGAGTGGCGGTCTCAGACAACTCCTTGATTGGCCAATATCAATGTATAAAACAGGTAGCCCTGAAGGGGAGCTGTGTGAGCAATAATATAGACTTCCTGTCTACCTCTGCCCCAGACCCTGCTCTCAAGAGACACTATACTCTGGCTTCTGACCCTGCCTGCCTCCTGATACTTGATTCTCTTTGCCTTCTGGCCTGTAATGGACTCTGACTTCCCAGTACCTGACTCGGTCTGACTCCTGCTCTGACCGCACATGTCCTGGTCACTTGCCCTTCCCCAAGAGGGCTTTAAACAATCTCTAACAACAAAAGACTCTAGCCCAGTGCTCTCATGCTTTCAGTACCACAGAGCTACATTAGCTGGAATTTGAAGCGGAGAAGACAGGGCATTTCTTCCCTTTAATAACCTGCTCTGTTCCATGGAATTAGACAATTCCAATTGAATTTGTTCAGTTTTGTTTGCACAAATCAGAAAAAAAAAACTTCCTCACACCAGGAGGCACTCTACTCAGCAACTGACTGGAAGCAACTCAGATTGACCAAGCTGTCCATCTACAGAAACAGACTTGCTAGTCAAGATTTTGCAATTGCTGTGAAGGAAGATGTTGCAGCTGGCTTAGTGCCTCCTCTGTACAGTCACCAGTCTATTGTAAGTGGACCCAGCTGCCAGGTCCCATGTGCTTCTAAGCCAACTGGGTCTGGGTAGAGTCTAGTCACAGAGTCTAGCTTTGGGTTTCTAGGGTGCACTCCCAGGATCAGGCCTCTTGTCTGAATACTTCCTTGGGACTTGCAGTCTAGTTACTCTAAATCCCCAAATCGGTGTCCCAGACCTCTTAAGTGTCTCCCACCCCCAATGGCATATACACACAGACAGAATTCCACCCAGCTCTGGGAAACCCTAGCTTTTTGTTTAACCCCTTTTTGGACAATGTGTTATGAAAGCAAGGAACATAGACTTTTAGTTAAAGTAATCTCTTAACCATAGTCATTTTACTCTTAAGAAAGTGCAGAGTTACAGAAATTTACAGTATAACAAAAGTTCTGAGATTAACCCCCGTCCTAGTCTAATCTCACCCTATCGAGAAGTGAGGTCTGCTAGTGTTCAGGCTGGGCAGAGTCCCTCCTTCTCTCTCTCTCTGCCCCCCCCCCTCCTCTGCACCTCCAGCTTACATGTGACAGTGATACATGCCCCTGCTCAGAGAAGGAACCCCCTTAAAATACAGTCCCTTTCTACTTTTGCCATTGTGTCCAGAGTAAGCCCTGGCCTTCACCTTAAATGCAGGTCAACCTAGCTTCGTTGCTCAGGGCTGTGAAATACTTCTTCATGCAACATAGTTAGATTCATGTAACTCCCACTGTAGATGCAGCTAGGCTGACAGAAGAATTCTTCCATTGACATAGTTACCGTCTCTTGAGGGGATGGATTTACTACAGCAACAGAAAAATTCCTTCTGTTGCTGTATTATTGTCTACATTACCACAGCATAGCAGCAGCGCTGCAGCTGTGCTGCTGTAGCACCTGTAGTGTAGACATCTCCTGGAAAGCTGCAGGTCCACCAATCATGCTGATGATGTGGATAATCTGTTCTGCAGAGTTGGGCTAGCAGTTGAGAGAGAATTTAAAATTGATGACTCTATCTCTTGATAGTCCTTCAGCTAAGTGTCAAGCACCTTCCCTGAGCAGGATAGCTGACTGGAATACATAACTTTGCCATGGGCAAGGTTAGATATGAGTTCAGCACATAATACAAAATTGAGTGCACAGAATAACCCAGACATAACAACTCTCTTTCACACAGGCAAAAAACATTTTCTTGGCTTACCACAGAGCCACATTATAGAAATAAAATTAAAAAAAAAAAATCACCGTTGCTATCACTTGGATTCAAGTGGGAATTTCTGCTTTCTTCCTTGTTGCTTCATTGTTTACAGATCATCTGTGAGCTATGAGTCTGGAGCTGGAGAAGAAGATACTTACAGGCCACTTTATGAGTCTCGGTGTTACAATAGTGCCTGGAGGCTCAACCGAGTTGGGGCCCCGTTGTGCTAGGCACTGAACAGTAAAAGACTGCTCCATTCTAAAGAGCTTACAGTCTTAAAAGTAAGATTCAACAGGGTGATGAGGCAAATAGTGGAGGTTGTGGAGGGAGGAGACATATTTACACATTGCCATATTTACAAGCATGGATGAAAAATTAACAGAAAAATTAGCAGGTGCTTAGCACCCAGCAGCAGCCAAGCCTGCCTCTTCCCGCCCACCAGCTGCCCCCTGCCAATCAACTCCTCCCCTCCCTCCCAGGGCGGGGGTGGAGGCTTGGGGGAAGATGTGGAGTTAGGGGCAGGGTCTGGGCTGAGCTGGGGTTTAGCGCCCCTGTGGAAAATTAGAAACCGGCGCCTGTGTTTACAAGATCCAACGAATGTGCTGCACAAGAAGTAGAGAATATTGGCCAAGATTTCACCCTCTATATCTAATTAAAACTACATGGTGAACTTTATGGAAGCAGACTGTAATTTCCTAAATTGGAATTTGGCTAAGCACTGGGATTGACTTGCAAAAACTGCATCTGAATTTTTAATGAGCATGAGAACTGCTATTTTGTCTTATTTAGAAGGCAGCAACTCCCATAACACAATGGTCTCTTGTATCATGCTCTAGGGCACTGTTTTGATACTAATTTAGAGGGATGGATGCCACGTAATTTTAACATTCCTCCTTCATAAGCTTTTATCAGTCTTGTATAGGTAGGGCAGAGGTGAGAATGGAGAAACAAACTGGTGCTCTTTTATCTGCTTACTGACATCAGACTTCTAAAAACGTACGCTAAAGGAGAGTTTCGCAATCATTTCAATTTATTTATAATTTGTTTAATCACATTTGAAAGCCTTTTCTCTAACCCTGTGACCAAAAGTTTCCAGTAGTCATTGGTGTCTGTGGGGTTCATTTTCTTTTTCTGTTAAATTTTGATATGCATATTTACCTTTATTCAGCAAATTTCGATTTGGGGTGGGAACAGAATTTAGAGGGGTAAACAAAAGGTCATTGTTAAGCAGTTTTTAACAAAGAATATAGTTTAGTTCTTGATTATGTGGAGTAATTTTGCTGAGAAACTTGTAATGATTGTGTATGTAACTCATTAAAGACAGATATAAAAAAAATTGCTAATTAGCTGTTCTGTCATTTTTCAGGGCAGTGTGACTGCAATGACAGTATTTTTTCCTTTGGATACAGCTAGACTTAGACTTCAGGGTAAGTGTGTAAACACCGGTGTTTTTGTGGCTCTTGTCTTTGTTTCCATTTTCTTTTAGCCTTGGCACTTCTGGGAGTAGTTGCATGAGGATTGTGATGGGGTGCATTCACCTCTTGTGAGTGCCTCCTGTCACCTGGGTATGATCCTGCACTCTTTTTCTGCTCCTGGTGCCCTGTCAGCTGTTGCAGGGCAGGTCTTCAGTGCCTCAGCCCTCAGTTCATATCACAGTCTAAAATGGATGAACACTTTCTGGGGTATCAAGGGCATATCACAGTGCTCTTGTTAGTGTCTTTAGCCCTGCCTCTTTGCTGTGTACTCATCCCCCTTCTTGGCTGGCTTTAAGTTCATCCCTGCCCTGTTGTAGAGCATTGCCCCCAGGGCTTTCGCCCTCAAAACTTTGACTTTGTGTTCTTGCTGCCCTAGCTGTCCAGTCAGATCATCTCTTAAATTCAGTCCCCTTCAGGAGTAACAAAGTTTCACTAATGGTTGGCTCTGTCCAGGGTCTTCAGCCCTATCTCATAAGAACAGCTATGCCAGAGGTCCATCTAGCCCAGTATCCTGTCTTCTGATAGTCGCCAATGCTATGTGCCCCATAGGGAATGAACAAAGCAGGTAGTTATCAAGTGATTCGTTCCCAGCTTCTCTGAGCCCTTCTCAGGGCTTAGGCCATTTCCCCAGGGACCCAGGCCTGTCCACTACTCCAGGTCCCAAGCCAGGAACCCTATAAACAGCAGCCTTGTACTGCTTCCATTAATAGTTGCTGCTGCTGTATTCCCTGGGCTGCTTCCCACTGAGTCCCATCACCTTCGCCCATTACCTTAGGGTTACAGTCTTTGGGTTCTATCTGTCTTATCCCTGCTTGAGCAGGGTCTTTCCCAGGCCGCCTTCCTAGAGAGTCACTTTGTCTTCCAGTTCTTCCTCACCCTTCTGGTCCCTGCTAGCAACTGTCCTGCTCAGGCCCTGCAGCCTTTCTAGGCAGCCCAGGGGGACCCACTTTCACTGCTCCTTTCCTGAGGCAGGGTGTGTTAGGACTGCAAGACCTCCAGCAGGGAGCCTCAAAGGGCCTGTCACACCCCCATGATAGGGATCTCCTCAGTGTAAACAAGGATCTTTCCTTTTGTTCCTTCCTCACCACGAGCAACATTCTTCTAACTGAGGCTCATTCTCCCTTTAGGAACAGGACTGGCTGACTCTTTAATTAGCTGAAAAGTCATTGCTGTGTGATTTACGGCTCAGATTTGAATGTCTAAAGTCTGGTCTACATTACAGACCTATATTGGAATAATTTTGTTGCTCAGGAGTGTGAAAAATCCACACCCCTGAGTGACCTAGTTATAACGACCTAACCCTCCATGTAGCCAGCACTGCTTCTCTCACCGATGTAACTACCACCTCTCAGGGAAGTGGATTAACTACACCACTGGGAGAATAGTCTCTGCTGTCAGCTTAGAGCATCTTCATTAAAGTGGTATAGCAGCTGCGCTGATGCAGCATTTTAAGTGTAGACTTGTCCTAAGTACCTCTCTCTAGGAATATTCTCAGATTTAAAAGAGGTGATCAAAATTGAGAGTTAGAGTGAAACTGCTCAGGACTGCATTAGTTTTGTGCGACTGGTCTTGCCAGCCCATGGGAACAACAGTATTTGCAGGAGTAAAACCAATATGTTCTTGCCTAATTTAGGCATTGTGCTACAGGGGAATTTAAAAGCACAGAGTGAGAGCGTAATTGGGAGTACAAATATCTCATGTTTCCCAAAATTAAACTTTAAGCTTCTGAACAGCCCTGCGTAGTCAAGCTGGGTATTTCCTACTTATAAACTACAGAACCAGAATACATCTGATATTGTGGCTAAAGCTTTATTAAGAACTGGGATGAGATCATTTGACAAATCTTCAGGTATGTATGCTTGAATTAGCCCCATAATACTGTACAGCAATCCTCAGCTCTTAGAAAATGAGGCTTTTTCCCAATGCATGGTCACCTGTAAACTAGCTGTAAGAAGCAGGTTTATTAGGGTCTGGGGGTCAGGGAATGTTTATGACAATGAAACAGGGAAGTGAGCCCCATCTCTGATTCATGGTCCAATTATCAGATCAAGAATTAACAAAAGTTAAGGGGCAGCTGCCCAGGGGGCACATCTCAGGGCTTCTCTCCACTTACCGGGGGATCAACATGCAGTGATCAATCCGTGAGGGTTGATTTAGCGAGTCTAGTGAAGACCCGCTAAATCGACTGCTGATTGCTCTCCTGTTGATTCCGGTACTCCACCGGAACAAGAAGCCTAAGGTAAGTTGGCAGGAGCATTTCTCCCATCGACCCAATGCGAAGTAGACACTGCAAAAGGTCGACTTAAGCTATGTTGACTAGATCTGTGTTATTCACGTAACTGGAGTTACGTAACGTAGGTTGACTGAGCCCTGTAGTGTAGACCTGCCCTTAGTGTTGTTGGGGAGTGAACAAATATGGAGGCAGGAAACCTTAAATATCAAGTGGAAAGAGAGGGATGCTTTCAGGGGTGTCTAAGGAGCTGGGAGAAAACTGAGTTATTTGTGGGGAAGGCAAAATTGGCAGTTTTAGAGGAATAGAGGAATAAGAAGTTGATGATGAGTACTTTCACCTTTTAAAGTGCCAAAAATTAGATCTGTCTTTTGTCTTCCAGTTGATGAGAAACGCAAGTCCAAGACAACACACACAGTGCTACTGGAGATTATCAAAGAAGAAGGCCTGTAAGTACAGATGTTCACAATTATCTTGGTAAAAGTAAACCTTCAGAAGTGCTATGCATGTGCATCCAGTGAGCCTCCATATATCTGCATATATTAATTTCCATATATCAGTCTCTTCATTTGTCTGGATTCTCTGGGGCATCAGTTTCTAATCATACAGGTGCAGTGTCCTTTTAGATAACCTAGCCACCTTTAATAATAGGTTGTTTTGGGATACGCTTTCCAGTCAAAGGTTCATTCTTTCTTCTCCCCCACCACCTGGAGAACCCCACAAATGGCTGTTTGGACCCAGGATGGAGAATTAGGATCATGTGTAGCAGAAGTTAACCTTCATGACCTTGCACAGAGCTATGCTGTAGGAGTTGCATTCCTGACCGCAGAACCTTGTTGAAGAGTACTGACAAGTAGATGTGTATGTAACCCTCCCTTGGAGTGCTTACTCCAAGAATTCCTTGTATTTTACACTAGAGTAGAGTTGTCAATCCTAGCCAGGTTCCAGTTTGCCTAATAACATTTTGCCTTTTTCAGACTTTACCATGCAGTTACAATTGGTGAAACTAGGAATTTGTCTACACTTAAAACTCCCACTGACATAGGTAATCTACCTCCCCAAGAGGCAGTAGTTAGATTGACTGAAGAATTCTGTCAACCTAGCACTGTCTACACGGCTTATGGGTGTGGACTTTTCACATCTCTGGCAGACTTATTTTTCCAGTGTAGACCAGGCCTAGGTTAAACACTTTCCTTATCCCTTAGAAATAGAAGAGGAGTGAAAGAGGAATACACTGACATGGATGGCATGATTTTTGTGTCCTGAGAATCATGCAGGATCAACAATAAAATGTGTGTAAGGCTCTGGGAAAGCAAATGCCAAAAAGTAAGAGTGAGCATGGGGAGGAAAAAACACTTGTAAACCAGTTGATACCATCTTTGGCTCATAGTTCTGTATTTCCATTATCTACTCTGAGGAATTTATAGAACGTATAAACCGCTACAGAAATCAAGGAGTCCACAATAAGAGAGAGATTTGAGGATGTAATAGTTGGATTTGAAAGACTGTAAAAATGAGACTTTGTACACTTACAGCAAAATTGAAAATCCAAGTTCTTCGAATGCTTACACGTGTTCATTTCACTTCAAGTGTGTGTGTGTGCCAGTGCACCGAAGGCAGTAAATTTTTTCCCCATATTGATATCTGTCAGGATGGTGCATGTGCTCTCAGCAAGCTTCACTGTTAGCCTAAGGTACAAAGGGCAGGGCTGCCTCAATCCTCCTCAGTTCCTTCTCACCATGGTAATTGGAATGTGTGTGCTTATCACACCTTTCTCTTTCTCTTATGAGATAATGTTTTCTAAAAATTATTATTGTATATAGTTTTAGTTAGCGTACTTGCTTCTGGCAAATTTTTGTTTGTTTTTGTTGGAGCTTTTCAAGCTCTGTCCTGTGGCATGCCTAAGTCCCCAGGGTTTAAGTGCTTTTCTGGCTGTAACAAGTCTATGCTAGTCAGAAATCCTCGCTCTCATTGTTTAGGTTTTGAGGGGAGGACCTATTAGGTATAGGTACTCTTTCTGCAAGGGTTTGAGTCTTGTGAAGTGTGGTGAGGCAGTGTAGTTCCCTGCTGCCCTGGAGAGAGACGAGTTCCTCTGGTCACCAGAGTGGGCGGGGCCAGGGAACTCTGAGCCGCCCCCCAGAGAGTCAGGCATTGCCCCGGAAGTATAAAGGCCTGGCCTCAGGGCTCACCGAGAGAGCAGCTGCCGGGGATGCCAGATGCCTCTGTCCTAGTTCGTGATTGGGAAACCCCAGTGACCTGCAGTAAACCCAAGGACTGGCCTGCGCTGCCCTGCACAGCTACCTGGAGGAGTTGCCGAGCCTGCCCTGTGCCAGCTACCAGAAAGAGTTGCCGAGTCTACCCTTTGCCAGCTATTCCAAGGAGCCCATGGTGCTGGATGCCCCTGAGTACACCACCCTGACCCAGGTACCTCAAGAAGGGGAATCTAGAAGTAGCCCGGGGGCAGCCGACCCTGCTCTGGCTGCAGCACTGCCAGAACCCATGTCGGTGTGTTGCGGACAGGATCTCCACTAACACAGCAGCGGGTCTAGGGCTGGGATGCAGTGGAGTGTCAGGGCCTGTGTCCCCCCTGTCCCACAAGTTGGGTGGCAGTCTCCCCCTCTCACAGGCGCTTTGGAACCTAGGGCCTGTGCCTACTGTTGATATACTGTTGTTGCTCAGACTCTACCTGAGGGCCTGAGTACCTGACTCACCATTGCCCTGCCCTGACCTAGGACTTGGGCTTGCTATTGTATACTGTTATTGCTCAGCCTCTGCCTGAGGGCCTGAGCGCCTGACTTACCAGTGCCCCACCCTGACCTAGGGCCTGGGCTTACTGTGGCCGCAGAGGACAACTCCTGCAGCCGCACTAATTCCCCACAAGACCTATTACCCAATTTAATGAGGCTTTGTGGGTCCCCACCGCCCCAGAGAGAGATGAGCCCCGGCCCACCTCTCTACAGGAAGTAAGATTTAGACACCTCTTCATGGAAACTGCTTTATGCCTCCACTTGGAACCCAGCCACTCAGTACACAGGAGTTCAGACTTAATCCACCCAGGACTGCACTACTAGACTTGGCAGTATCACTTCACCAGAGAAAAGATGCCACTCTCCTTCTCTGGTACTGCACAAGTGGCAGGAAAAATCAGGCAGTTCACATTCTTCTAGCTAGAAAAGTCCTCTTCGTTCATGAGGGCTAGGACCGCAACGACATCACACAGGAAAAAGGTGGGTATTGAGGTTAGATCTCCAGGCCCAGCTAGGCAACTCCCTGGTATCACAGACTTGACTAGCAATGTAGAGTTGTTGTATCTGGCACCACCTTTGGTACCATGGAGACTGACTGAGTTGTTAGGATCTTCTGCAGCATTGACTTAATTTTCAGTGAATGCTTTGGGCATCTCTCCCTCTCGGTACAGATGACACCTGAGGGACCTCCTTTGCTTCTTGGTTCCATACTCACCGTTGCTGCAAGACATTGAGGTATGGCATTGCCCATTCATGCAGTGCAAGCTTTGGTACCTGTTTCATCTTTGGCACCATGAGGGGCTACGCAGTTTTTGGTACCATTGTGGTGGAACTGGGAGGTGGTGAGGGCTAGCACCTACATAATGGAAATATTACAAGGATTGATGTATGTTTCTGGCCCCCAATGTTTTCTGCCCCCATACTATCTTGTGAAGGCTGGAGTAGGATCTGGAAGAGGGGTCTGGAATGGTTGTATTGGTGCATGGTATCAGGTTTGCCACCAGGGAGCAGGTAGCAACAACTCTTCTCTCCTTTTCTTCTTTTACATTGGTTGGGGTTAGTGTGCAGGGACCACACAGGGCTGGCGGGGAGAGATGGTCACTCATATAGTCCCTTGTCCAGCCCAGTCTGACTGTCCAGCCATTGCTGATAGAGATACCCAGTTCAGGGAGGGCAGGTGTGTATTTGCCAGCCACTGAGGAACTGGCATAAGAATTGTTGGGATGCCCCTTCTCATCCTGGAGCTGGCTTCTTCCTCTCTCTGAGTCTTAGTAACTCCCTTTGCTTCCCCTCCTATCCCTCGCTGCTCCCCAATTCACAGCAAGCTTCTGCCTTCCAGTCGATACTGATGGTAGCCAAAAGCTGTGCTGTTTAGCAAGGAAGACAAATAGCACCATCATCAAGAAAGCTGCTCATGCTTCCCATGTTACCATCTACTTCTTGTGCTTTCTGGTCCCAATGTCCTGCTGTACTGCCTGATACTGCACCATCTTGGCTTTCTGATTATGCTTACTCCTCCCTGGAGTCGGAGGTGGGATCATACACACTCATTACAGGAGGTCTTAGATTTCCCTTTCTACTGGTTGAGGTCTTGGCACTGGCATTCTCACTGGACTAGGTCCAGGTATAGGATGCTTTGGGGTTGGTCTCTGATACCAAATCAGATCCAGTAATAGCTTTTTTGGAATCCTCAGGGTGTCCCTCCAGACACTAGGTCCTCATCTCCTGCACCTGCTACTACTAAGTCTCTGTCCAAGCGCTCTATCTAGTGCCAATCCCAGTACTCGTTAAGTGGTGGAACTTAAATATCCAGTGTCTGGCCCATGTGATAAGGAGGTTCAGCAGGCATCAGAACAGGTTGATACTGTGATGTCCTCACTGAACACTTCCTTACCTTCTCCTGATGAAGCCATTGTCTCTGACTTGTCCTCCCTGCTTCCTGACAATTAGTAGATGTATAAGGATCGTCCTTGGTTAACTCTCCAAGAAATGGACTGTTCCTTTAAATTCAAAACATGCTTTTAAATAGCAGAAAGCCATCCACCAAATGCACTTATCTCATGAATAGACCCTGAGAAAATCATGACTTTTTTTTTTAAATTCATGGTAGTGTAATGGTAAAATATGGAATTTGTGGACTATGCATGACTGTCAAGTCCCCTCCAAACTGCTGTGATTTTTCCAACAGCAGGGAGTTGGAAACGAGCATCCATGGGCACCAGTCTTGTGCTCTGTGTGGCTCCTAGCATATGGCAGCATCATCATGTCAGAACAATAGTTTGTGGGAGGGACTCAGGAGCTGGTTTATGTGACATACAGTAGCTAGTGCCGCTACTACCCAGAACACACTACAAGCCACACCAATCACAAGACTGGCTTGCATGAATGCCCACTTCTACCTCTCTGCTGTTGGAAAAATAGTGGTATTGGACTAATTTAGCATTTTCTGCACAGTTCATGAAATTGAATTTTCACAGGACCCTGCTCATGAAATGGAGAAGATTCTCTATGTTGTCCCAGCAGAATGCACCCCTCCCTTGCAGGCTTCCATATACACCTCTACCTTGATATAACGCTGTCCTTGGGAGCCAAAAAATCTTACCGCGTTATAGGTGAAACAGCGTTATATCGAAATTGCTTTGATCCACCAGAGTGCGCAGCTCCTCCCCCCGGAGCACTGCTTTCCAGCGTTATATCCAAATTCGTGTTATATCGGGTCGCGTTATATCAAGGTAGAGGTGTATTTTCTTCTGGATTATCTGCTTTTCACCTAACAGAAAAGAACTCTGTTGGTTCAGTGGCGTAGCTAGGTTCTAAGTGTAGGGGGAGCAAATATAAACCAGGTGCCCCCTGGCTCCTCCTCTGGCCACGCCCCCCTTGGCTTCTCCCATTTCCCCCCCGGATTAACTCCGGGGCCCAGCTCAGGACTCCTGCGGGCTTCCTGGGAGTGCAGATACCCCCATCCCCCTGTGGTCCCAGGAGAGTTTCTCCTGCCCAGCCTGTTCTGCAGGTGTCCCCCGCTGGGCTGCGCCGCCCAGCCCCACCTGCAGGGTCTCATCCCCCCCCACCCTGGACTCCAGGCTCCTGCGCCGCGCCAGGGCCCCCATCCAGACAATGTGGCCTGCGCCCCTGCCCTGTGGACCCGGCTCCAAGGAGCCCCTCGCCCAGACACCCCAGTGCAAGGCACTGGACCCCCACCGCTCACGTTCCGTCCTGCGCCGCCGCCTGATCCCGGTCCCACGCCGCGGGCGGATCCCAGCTCCGGCTCGTTAGTCGTTGGCCGAGCCTTGCTCCATGGCGCTGCTGGGCCAAGCTGGGCCCTGACCCTCCTGTCATTGTCAGGGGTAAACACCAGCCCAGATCCACAAGCTCACCCCGCTCCCGGTACTCAGTGCGCTCCACGTGGGGCTTGCCAGCCAGGCGACCTTAAAGGCTCAGGGGTCCTTTCGCCTCCCCCCGCCTGCTGTGATGGGATGCTGGGGCCGCGGAATATTTCACTGGGCTGTGAGCCCCTCGCTGGGAGATGCTGCTGCTGCCGCCGCATTAGCAAGGGGCGGGGAGTGCTTGGCTGCCAAGCCCTGAGCTGCCGCAAGAGGTGGCTGCAGCAATGTTGGGGCTGCGTTGAGTGTGGGGCGCGATGGCCGAGGAACTGGCCCTCTAGTTCGTCCGGCCGCACCTGCTGCCCCCCCCCCAAGGCTCGTCCAGCCATGCTGCCCCCAGCACCGGCCCAGCAGGCGCCGCTTTTGGAAAATGTGCTGAAGGGAAGCAGCTGCTTCCCCTGCAACCTGCTAGCTACGCTGCTGTGTTGGTTCCCTGAAAGTTCAGTTGGTGGCTGTTTCCATATTCCATTCTTCTATAGAAGGAAGATCTGTTTTTTCTAACCTTACTACTGTTAGATTTGGGCTTTTCCCATCTGTAAGAGATCCCACACCATCATAGGATCTAAAATTGATTTTGTCAGTTTTAATGGGATCTTCCCCCTTTTAAGCCTATGACCAGTTGCTCTTTTCTCATCTCTCAATTAAGGTAGTGTTCCTGGGGGCTATTACTTTGGATAGTAGCAAAAAAGAATTTCAGGCTTTAGTTGCTGATCCTCCATCTTCCATATGATGTTCTATAAAGGTAAGGTCTGCTTACATCCACACCCTACATTTCTAACTAAAGTGGTGTCAGATTTTCACTGAAATCAGTCTATATACTTACCAACCTTTTTTTCAAAGCCTCACTCTCATAAAGATGAGGAAAAACTCCATACTTTGGATGTCCACAGGGCATTAATTTGTTATCTGGACAGGACTAAGCAGTTTAGATGTCTTGTCAATTATTCATCTCCTTTGTAACCGATGATGGGTCAACTCATTTCTCCTCTTGAGAATTTCCTCCTGGTTTTCTTCCTGTATTCTGTTGTGCTATGATATCACTACGTTTTCTACACCTGAGAGTTTCATCACACTGCAAGCAGCATCAGCTGCTTTCTTAGCCATCAGTGACATTTGCAAGGTTGCAACTAGGTCATCTGTTCATATCTTCACTAGTCATTATGCTGTCTCCCAAGCCTCAAAAGATGAAGCTAGGTTTGTGAGAGTTGTGTTGCTGTCCTTGTTCAGCTAGACTCTGATAACCTCCTTGATCTCATGCTGTTTGTGAGTCACCTGGAATGGACACGTGTAAACACTTGAAGAAAAAAATTATATATTTGTTCTGTAACTTGTTCTTCAAGATAGATTGCATGTGTCCATTCCATGACGCATCCTCCTTCCCTCTTACATCGGAGTCAAAAATATGGCTGCTGGTGTGAAGGAATTTGGGGTGGGCTCCGCCCACTATACCCTTAGTTGGCACCACAAGCACAAGAGGGCACGTACATTGCCCTAATGGGTACTGCTGTGGGAGAAAAAAATCTCCGACTCTGGTATGCACCACCTGAAGTGGAATGGCTATATGCTTCACATGTTGAAGAACAACAGTTACCAAACAAGTACGTAACCATTTTTTTCCTGGCAATGGGAAACTGATTGATTTCCCTCAGGACACTTAAGAGCCCTAGATAAAGCAAACATAGTTTTGAAGAAATGGATGGGACAACTGGAAAAACAATAAAAGGTGCAAGATCCCAAACATACTGTGGGTGTCATTTGGCAATGGCTCCTTTCATGCTATACAAATAGCATGATAATGGAATTTATTTTTTAAAAATCAGTTTCGCTAACACAGGTTTTCTTCTTAGGCCCTTGTCTGCACCAGGAGAACAGTGTTCTTACTTGTCAAAAACTGTTTTATCCATTTCCTCTCATTCCCACCTTTCTTTCTTAAATGACGTTGAAGACAGTTTTCTGCTGGTGTGGTCTAATTCATCCTGCTGGTATGAACTAGATGAGACAAGTTCAACACCTGGATAAAATTCAGGACAGTCACTTGGACTTTACTCTTATCACTAGAACAGGTTTGGATTGAGGGTACTGGTACCTTGAGCCACTAAAATAAACTGATTTTTCTTATCTTCGATGTTTGCTGTTTTGCGCTTCTGGAGGTTTCTTCTGAAAAAATATTTGTAATCAGATTATCAGAAGCAGCTCTGATTTTTATGAAGACTTTGCGGGTTTCTTTTGTTTTTAAATAGAGTATATGGTTCATATAAGGCGTATGTATATTTTTCCTGAGATAGAAGGGACCAGAAACATGCAAGAGTTGTTTTTTCCTTCTCCATCTTTTTTTTCTCCTCACCAGTAACTGTACTACTGATAGTTTATCAAGGAAGCCTGTAACTTTTGGAACTTAATTCTTCATACTTTCCCAGCTAAGTGGAGGAATATTGATACGTACAATTTGAAGATACCCCAACTATACATTTCCTGAGTCTGTTTCTCTTTTCACTTATACCAGCCTTTGTAACTCTGCTTATTTCAGTGGTGTTACTCATGAGTGTTATCAGTATAAGCAAATAATTGAGATTTTTATTTTAACCAGTAATAGAGAAGATTTATATTGAGTCAGTGTGATTGTTACTGGTTGGAAATTGTCTCAATATAATGGTACTATATATAGTGCCAGGTGTGTGACTCCACACACACACACACACACACACACACACACACACACACACACACACACACACACACACACACACACAAAATGTTTAAAACTTTTGTGCTGTCCCTGGCAAAGAGGAGATGTTTTCTATCCCAAAGGTACAGTATTTCAGTAGCATATAAAAATTCCTCTATTGATGGATCTGCAAAGCACTTTGGGATCCCTGTGGATGAAAGACACTGTATAACTCTTTCTTGGGTCCACAACTCTGTTCTCTGCGAATCTGTTTAACCAATGGCTTCCAGAGCGTTTTTTCTCATTGGAGGCCTGATCCAAAGTCCATTGAAACCAATGGAAAAATTCACATTGACTTCAGTGAGATTTGGGTTAGATCCCAGATTCTTTCAATTTATAATGGTAGTTTTCTGACCCTTACTTTGCCTGTTGTTTTTTCTCCACAGCCTGGCACCATATCGAGGGTGGTTCCCTGTTATTTCCAGCCTCTGCTGCTCCAATTTTGTCTATTTTTATACGTTTAACAGTCTCAGAGCTCTCTGGGTCAAAGGCCAGCGTTCAACCACAGGAAAAGATTTGGTCCTGGGGTTTGTTGCAGGTAATGGAACCTTCAAGGCATGATGACGTAGTATGTCATAACATGAGATTCTGTGAAACTCAGATTTTTAACCAAATTACATAATGACCTCCTTGCTTTATGAAGCCCATTGGAGGTCATGCTGCCTGGGTGTTTTGTATTTTGTATCTTATAGAGAATCGCTTCATATTATGGCTCTCTTTATTTGTCATGCATATTTACTCTAGGTCTTCTACCACCCGACATTCTCTGTATGCGTGGGTTTGGGTGTATATATACTCACACACTTATAAAATTATTTCTGTTGAATGCTTGGACAAAAAGGGTATCCAATATTGAGCCATTATCTCTATGTAATGTATCCATTACCATGGTGCCTAGATGCCATTTTCTTCCAGGACTGATCAAAGTGGGAGTAGATTTCCTACTGATATTAGGGTTCTTTGTTAAAGAAGATTTTTGCAACTTTGCAATATTTTGAATAACTGATAGACTCATAGGTCAGAAGGGACCAATCTGATCATCCAGTCTGACCTCCTGCACAAGGCAGGCCACAGAACCCCACCTAAATCTTCTTTAACTTGGTGTGAATCAGTAGCTTTTACCACCACCATTGAATCATTTGGAGTAGAACTTCCAGCAGATATCTAATGGGTGAGAGGTCTGTTTCCCACCTATCCCACCTTCCTTTGCAGGCAACAAAACTAGATTGGAGGAGCTTTAACAAAACTTGTCAAAAATTCCCAAAGATGTAAAACAACATGACTTCTCTTATAACTGAGTCTAGCTGGATGGTGACTAGTAGATATGCTTTTCAACATGTTGGGCCAAATTAATCCCTGAAGTAACTCCATTGAAGACTGTCTTGGAATTTGCTTGACCTAAGGAACCTTTAATTAGTTGTTGAAAAACCCATTGTTTTGGCCTCTGTGGACTCATTGGGGAAACTACAGATATCATTTTAGTTAGAAGTTGTATAGTTAGCTTTGCTGTGTGTTGGTCTTTTTTTAAATTCCTGCTATGTAGTTTTCTGTACTATGTGAATTACTACTGAGTTAGTTTGTACATTGAAATTAAAGAAGGAAAAACCGTAGAAAGGCAGACCCATTTTTTCTGTTTTACTTTTGTTAAGATGTATTTTCTTCTCCTTGTGGGGTGCTTTTGTATTAGGTGTTGTGAACGTACTCTTGACCACTCCACTCTGGGTAGTGAACACACGACTGAAACTGCAAGGAGCAAAGTTTAGAAATGAAGATATTGTACCAACCAACTACAAGGGCATTGTGGGTAAGCACCTGGTGCAGTCATTTTTCTCAGTGAATTTCATGTTTGTGAAAAAGATTGGATTGATGGCTCTGAAGACCAAAGTCCCTTATCCACAGTAGCATAAGTCTCCCACCCTCCTTGTATGTGTGCACGGTGCCTATTGTTGATCCTGAAAAGGGCCCCACGTAAGGGAGGAGGGTTGTACAGTCTTCCTGACCCATTCAGTTCTTGAACTTTTTTGTTGAAACTGACAAGGAAGCCAACTTTTGCCAGTTCTGGTTGTAGCTGTTAGGGGTGTGGACACTTATTCTGCTAGGCCCACAAACTAATTTCATGTAGGTTATTGAATAGCCAATGAGGTAACAGTGGCTTCCAGTCATCACTGAATTGGACTAAAGTTTGAACTGTCAGTCTAGAAATAAGACTTTATTTACCATCATTACTCTCCTGAGCTATCCAGTCTTCTAAACTGTCTCCATTTTTTGAAATGTGCCTCATTGCTCTATTCCTGTGTAGCTCCTATATAGCAAATATTCTGTTAGTGGAGGTAGGATATACATCCCATGATTCCTAGGGGCGTGTCTTGCTGCCTGAGAACTCCAGAGAGTGACCTTATGAACATGAGTCAGTGCTGCTGACTGACTAGCAATGGTTTCTCCATGAAGATCTTGTATATTTATCTCATTGCCCTGATCCATGCTTTTGAGTGGGGGAAGAAGTCAAATATTTAAACTTTGTGGTAGCCAGCTTCTCTAAACACAATTCTTTATTACAGACATTTCAAACTTGAACCGTTTGAAACATAGGGAATTAATTTTGGTGCTGTGTACCTTGTTTTTGTAAGTGAAAAATGGCTCATGCTTAAAATGAAAACCAAAGGTGTTCAAGTTTCAATTCAGCCTCTTGATTTTAGTGTTAGCAGGTGGTGATTGGGAGATGACATTCTTAGGCAACTTCCAGTTAAATGGAACAGAGGGTTAACTTTGTGATCAGCTATGCTGCTTTTTGCTAAAATGAAACATAACTAAATAAAGCTCTGAAGAGAGCCATTTTAGCTAGAAGAATCTCAGGGTGACATTGGGCCTCTGGAAAAGAGGGGAACAGCTACACAAGGAGGTAAATATAAGCTTTCTGACAAGTGCCAGTTTGACCAAGAAATACCTCTGCCTCCGCTCTGTCCATCATAGTCCCTAAATTTGTTCATTAGTTTAAAAGGCAAAAGAAGAAGTGTATCACAGGGAGCAGTGGGTCTAGGCTGCTGAGATGACCCATACACAATGGAGGATGATATTCAAAATGTAGAATTAATCATAGCCTTTGCAATCAGAGTGTCACTCTGTATGTTAAGAATTCCTGTTGCTTTTCTCCACTTTCCACATCAGATGCCTTTCATCAGATAATACGGGATGAAGGAGTCTTGGCTTTGTGGAATGGCACTTTTCCCTCCTTGCTGCTGGTTTTCAATCCTGCCATACAGTTTATGTTCTATGAAGGGTTTAAACGAAAGCTTTTGAAGACACGACTGCAGGTGAGAGTAATAAATTTTTGAGATCAGAAGAAACTGTTATGATTATCTAGTGCAGCGGTTCTCCAACTGTTGGTCAGGATCGCAGGGTGGGTCACAACCCTGTTTTAATCGGGTTGCCAGTGCTGGCATTAGACTTGCTGGGTCTCAGGGCTGAAACCAAAATCTGAGCACCATCCCCAAGGGCTGAAGCCTCAAGCCTCGGCGCCCCCTAGGATGGCAGGGCTTGGGCTTTTGCTTTGGCCTCCCAACCTGGGGTTGTGGGGCTTAGGCTTCAGTCCCCCTTCCTGGGGTCATGTAGTAATTTTTGTTGTCAGAAGGGGGTCAGGGTGCAATGACGTTTGAGAAACCCTGATCTAGTGTGACCGCCTGTATATCGCAGACCATACAACCTCAACTAGTAGCTGATTGATGAAACCCATAACTTCTGTTGGAGTTATAGTTTATCTTTTAGAGAGAGCTTCATTCCTGATTTCAAATGATGGAGAATCAACTGCATCCCTAAAGAAATTGTTCCAGTGACTCATTCCCCTCAGTTTAAAAAAAAGTAATACTTATTTCTAGTCTGAATTTGTCTTGCTTTAGCTTCCAGCTATTGATCTTAGTATGCCTTTCTCTGCTAGATTTAAGTTCTGTTATCAGAAATCTTTTCCCTTTGTGGGTACTTGTAGACCATAATCAAGTCACCTCTTACTTTGCGTCAGAGGAATACTTTGTGTATTCCCCCTCTGTGGTCCATGAAGGGCACCCTCTATTAGGATCCTGGCTCCCCAGCCATCACCTCTCTTGGATGGAGACCCATGTCTCTCTCCCTCATGACCAGGTTTTTGCAGGTTGCACAATTCCTTGCCTACAGTTTGAGTTTCCCAGGAAGTCAGACTGCCTAAGCAAGCCTGCTTTGCTTTCTCACCTGAGGCTATAAGGAGCAGAATTGCCTATAGTCATAGTGTACTACACAGCTTGTCCTAAGCAAGCACATTTATTCTTAAGGTGAAAGCATTAGAGAGAAAACAAATTAAAAACAATAGAAAAACGTGCTTATGCTAATAAGCTTACCAGAGAGAACCTCAATTCCAACAGGGCTCTGGCAAGTGATCAGTCTTTCACATCTCACCAAGGGGTTTTCTGTGGTGACGTGTTCATAACAGCTGTTAGTTCAGAACAAGAATCCCCATGAATCTGTGAATCATTCCTTTATACAGTTTGGGCCTCTGATATTGTCCCCAAGTAACGGGTAATCAGCAGATGGTCCTTCCTCATGGTGAAACTTCAAAAGGATGAGTTCTTGCATAATCTGTGTCTGTATATGCAAACATAGCGTGTGTATGTATTGTGACAAAGTTCCTCCTCTATCTTGGTAGGTCCTGCGCTTACTGGCAGAGTTGTTTGCCTCAGAGAATCACCCATGTGGATCAGGGAACAGCTCAGACCTTCCCCCCTGGTAGAACCCACAGTTCAGGTCAATTCCTCCAGTGTCTGATCAGGAGTTGGGAGGTTTGGGGGGAACCTGGGTCCACCCTCTACTCCAGGTTCCAACCCAGGGCCCTGTGGACTGCAGCTGTCTAGAGTGCTTCCTGGTACAGTTGCACAACAGCTACAACTCCCTGGGCTACTTCCCCATGGCCTCCTCCCAACACCTTCTTTATCCTCACCATAGGACCTTTCTCCTGGTGTCTGATAATGCTTGTACTCTTCAATCCTCCAGCAATACACCTTCCCACTCTCAGTTCCTAGTGCCTCTTGCTCCCAGCTCCTCGCATGCACGCTACAAACTGAAGTGAGGTCCTTTTTAAACTCAGGTGCCTTGATTAGCCGGCCTGTCCCAATTAATTCTAGCAGTTTCTTCTTAACTGGCTTCAGGTATCCTAATTAGCCCACCTGTCTTAATTGGTTCCAGCAAGTTCCTGCTTGTTCTGGAACTGCCCCTGTTACCTTACACAGGGAAAAGGGATCTACTTAATTTGGGACTAATATATCTGCCTTCGAATACTCTCCTGTAGCCATCTGTCCTGACTCTGTCACAGTATATACATATATACACACACACACTATGTAAAACAGACTCTTAAGGCCGAAGTGACTGAACTTGAGGAGCTAAGAGAGACAGAGAGGTACATAGAGGAGACTTTCAGGGACACAATAGAGTGGTCTCACCCCAGTTTGACAGCATCTGTGCTGGATGATGGAGGATGAAAGTCTCAGATAAGGAGAGCTTCAGACTAGAGCGGAGGGAAACTGTCCTATAGTTGGGGACTTTCAGATGATGTGCTCAAGGAGCACTCAAGGAAGAGAAGGCCATTGTGGAGAAACTAAATGAATCTTTGCATAGGTCTTCACTGCAGAGGATGTGGGGGAGATCCACACACCTGAGCCATTCTTTTTAGATGACAGATCTGAGGAAACTGTCCCATATTGAGGTGTCAGTAGAGGTTTCAGAACAAATTGATAAACAGTAATATGTCACCAGGATCAGAGGTATTCACCTAAAAGCTCTGAAAGAACTCAGATATGAAATTGCAGAACTACTGACTCTGGTATGTACCTATTGCTAAATCAGCCTGTGTACCAGATGACTGGAAGGTAAGTAATGTAATACGTATTTTTAAGTATCAGAGGGGTAACCATGTTAGTCTGGATCTGTAAAAGCAGCAAAGAGTCCTGTGGCACCTTATAGACTAACAGACGTATTGGAGCATGAGCTTTCATGGATGAATACTCACTTTGTTGCATGCATCCGACCAAGTGGGTATTCACCCACGGAAGCTCATGCTCCAATACATCTGTTAGTCTATAAGATGCCACAGGACTCTTTGCTGCTTTTACCTATTTTTTAAAAAGGCTCAAGAGATTATCCTGGCAATTACAGGCCAGTAAGTATCTGGCAAATTGGTTGAAACTATTGTAAAAAACAAAATTGTCAAGACACACATGTGAACACGATATGTTGCGGAATAGTCAACATGGCTTTTGTAAAGGGAAAAATCATGTTTCACCAATCTCTGAATTCTTTGAAGGAGTCAGCAAGCATGTGGACAAAGGCGATCCAGTTGATATAGTGTGCTTGGACTTTCAGAAAGTCTTTGACAGGTCCCACACCAAAGGTTCTTAAGCAAAGTAAGCAGTCATGGTCTAAGAGGGAAGGTCATCTTATGGTTCAGTACTGGTTAAAAGATAGGAAACAAAGGGTAGGAAGAAATGGTCAGTTTTTACAACAGAGTGGGGTAAATAGCAGGGTCCCCATAGTGAGGTGGATTGGCTGCCCACAGACCCGGAGGGGGAGGGGCCCCTCTCTTTGAACCCTGGTGAGCGGAGCCACTCTATGCTCAGCCCCCCCACCAGATGTTCAGAGGGCGGGACAGGAAGTACAAAAGGCGGGCTGGAGAACTCAGTTGGGGCTCAGCGGCCGGAGGAGTCGGATGCCTCCTGCGAGTTCCCGAGCTGGGAGGCTGCCACAGCCCCCAAAGAAGCTGAGGACTAGCCAGGGCCATTTACAGACCTGAACACAGAGGAACTCCAAGCCCTGACAGAGGCCCTCTTCCTGGTTGACCCTCTACAGAGCCAAGTGCGCCCCGAGGGGGAGTTAGGAAGTGGCCCAGGGGTAGCTGACCCCTGTCTGGCTGCAACGCTGCCAGCAAGTGAGTCACTGTGTTGCAGTCAGGATCTCTGCTGACCCAGTAGCAGACCACTCTGCCACTGCTAGGGCCTTGGACCGGGATGCAGTGGAGTGGGTGGGCCTGCGTCCCCCCTGCCACCCCAGTCTGTAAGTGGCAGTCTCCCCCTCTCTTAGGCAAGAAGCCTGTGCTTGTCAGCCCTCCACTAGAGTTAGGAGGCCCGACTGTTTTGCGGCTCAGCCTGACTGCAGGCCTGAGCTCTCAGACTCCTTGTTGCCCTGCCCTGGCCAGGGGCCGGGCTCTGTAACCGTGTTTGTCGTTCAGCCCTGATCACAGACCCACGCTCACGTCTCCTGTTGCCCCGCTCATTCCCCACTCCAAGCGACCTCCCAGAGACATAGTGAGGCGAATTGGCCACCCACAGACCCAGAAGGGGAGGGGACATTCCCCCCAACAGTCTGCGGTCCCCAAAGGATCTGTACTGGGACCTTTGCTGTTCAGCATTCATAAATTATCTGGAAAAAGGGGTAAACAGTGAAGTGACAAAATTTACGGACTATGAAATTACTCAAGGTACTTAAGTCCAAAACTGACTGTGAATACTTACAAAGGGATCTCTCTTGACCAGATGACAAAATAGCAGATGAAATTCCGTGTTAAGTGCAAAGTGCAGTAACTCTTCACTTAACATTGTAGTTATGTTCCTGAAAAATGCGACTATAAGCAAAACAATGTTAAGCGAATCCAATTTCCCCATAAGAATTAATGTAAATGTGGGGGTTAGGTTCTGGGGAAATTTTTTTCACCAGACAAAAAACTACATAGATATACACACAGTATACGTTTTAAACAAACAATTCTGTTCACTGTTATGATGATTGTGAAGCTTGGTTGACATGGTGAGGTTAGAGGGTGGAAGAGGGAGGGATGTTTCTCAGGGAATGCCTTGCTGCTAAATCAGTGATTCTCAAACTTTTGTACTGGTGACCCTTTCACATAGCAAGCCTCTGAGTGTGATCCCCCATATAAATTAAAAATACTTTTTGTATATATTTAACACCATTATAAATGCTGGAGGCAAAGCGGGGTTTGGGGTGGAGGCTGACAGCTCGCGACCGCCCCATGTAATAACTTCTTGACCCCCGGACGGGTCCCGACCCCCAGTTTGAGAGCCCATGCTAAATGATGAACTAGCACTTGGCTGAGCCCTCAAGCATTAACACGTTGTTAATGTAGCCTGACACTCTACAAGGCAGCAGGAATGGAGAGGAGGGGAGATAGCATAACAGACAGAAACAGACACACACCTTGTGTGTGGGAGAGAGAGAAATACACACTGCCCCTTTAAGTAAGCTGACCCACTCTTAAGTGCATTGTCTTTAAGTGGATCAGGAAGTTGAGATAGCAGCTGCTGCTCCAGGCTCTCTCTGTCTCTCTTCCTCCTTGACCTCACCCTGCTGTATATGGAGGAGAAGGGGTAAGGGGTGTAGGAGCAGGGGGGAGGGGGACACTCTGACATTAACAGCCCCCCCCCCACACTTCGCACAGCAAGCAGGAGGCTCGGGGAGCAGCTCCAAGGCAGAGAGCAGGAGAAGCACATAGCAGTGGGGGTAGAGATAGCTGCAATTGCTAGCCTGCTGGCAGCTGCTGCACAGGGAACTTAGGGGAGCGGGGAGCTGATAGGGGGGCTGCTGGTCCACCCTGGTTCCAAGCTCACACCAGCTAGCTGCAACAGGCTGCTCTTCCTGCAAGCAGTGGACAAAGCAGGCGGTTGCCAAACAACATTAGAAAGGAGCATCACAATTTTAAACGAGCATGTTCCCTAATTGATCAGCAATGTAACAACGAAACAGTGTTAACTGGGATGACTTTAAGTGAGGAGTTACTGTAATGCACATTGGAAAACATAATCCAAACTATACCTAAAAAACTGATGGGGGCTGTATTACACTTCTACCTTGATATAACGCTGTCCTTGGGAGCCAAAAAATCTTATCGTGTTATAGGTGAAACCTCGTTATATTGAACTTGCTTTGATCCACTGGAGTGCGCAGCCCCACCCCCCCAGAGCACTGCTTTACCGAGTTATATCCGAATTCGTGTTATATCTGGTCACGTTATATCAAGGTAGCGGTGTAGCTGTTATCACTCGTGAAAGAAATCTCGGTGTCATTGTGAATAGTTCTCTGGAATCATTCACTCAATACGCAGCGGTGGTCAAAAAAAGCTAACAGAATGTTAAGAACCATTAGGAGAGGGATAAATAATAAAACAGAAAATATCATAATGCCACCGTACAAATCCATGGTACACCCACACTGAATATTGTGTGCAGTTTTCAGCCCATTTCAAAAAGGTATATTAGAATTGGAAAAAGTATAGAAATGGGCAACAAAAATGATTAGGGGTATGGAACAGCTTCCATATGAGGAGTGTGACTTTTCAGCTTGGAAAAGAGATCACTATGAGAGGACATGATAGAGGTCTATAAAATCATGAAGGGTGTAGAGAAAATGAGTAGGGAAGTGCTACCTACCTGTTCACATAACACAAGAACTTAGGGGGTCACCCAATTAATTAATAGCAGATTTAAAACAAACAAAAGGAAATACTGTACTTTTTCACACAAAGCACAGTCAATCTGTAGAATTCCTTGCCATCTGATGTTTTGAACACCAAAAATATAATTGGGTTCAAAAAAAGGATTAGTAAATTCATGGAGGATAGGTCCATCAATGGCTATTAGCCAAGATGATCAGGGATATAACCCCATGCTCCAGGTGTCCCTGAACCTCAAACTTGCCAGAAGCATCTGGCACTGGCCACTGAGAGAGACAAGCTACTGGAGTAGATGGATCATTAGTCTGACTTATGGTCATTCTTCTGTTCTTATGTATTTGCCTTCCCCAGAAATTTCCTGGGAAACCCACTTAATTTTAAAAGTTCACTTATCTGACTTTTGAAGCTCATAACAATTTCTAGGGTTTACATTAGTCATGTCTCTCCCTCTAGAGATGTTAATACAATTCCACATTACATAAACATTTGTATTTTTAATACAATGAACTCCTAAGATACTTAATTTAATAAGGTTTAGCTTTTTTCAGTATGGTTTGTCCAGGATATCACTGGAAATTGCCATATCTGTCATACCCTTCTCTTGGATAAATTAAATATATTGAGCTTCTTAAAGGCATATATAACATTACTATGAGGCATATATTCAAGACCTCAAATCATTCTTGTAGCTTTTTTCTGAATCCTTTTCAATTTTTCAACATCCTTTTTGAAGTGTGGACACCAGAAATGGACAGAGTATTCCAGGAATAGTCTCACCAATGCTGTGTATGATGTCACCTTTCTACTCCTACTTGATATTTCCCTTCTTATGCATCCAAGGATCGTATTTGCCCTCTTACTGACTACATTGCCCTGGGAGCTCATGTTCATTTGGTTATCTACAATTACAGCTAAGCCCTTTTCACTGTCACTGCATCCCAGGATACTGTCTCACATGTTGTAAGTGCAAACTACATTTGTTGTTCTTAGATATCTGTCCTTGCATTTTAGGAGCGACAAGGTGGATGAGATAATCTTTTATTGGACTAAGTTCTGTTGGTGAAAGAGACAAGTGTTTAAGCTTCCCAGAGCTCTTCTTCAGGTCTGAAATAGATAGCCAGGTCATAAATAAATACAAAATAGGACAGATGAAGTATAAGAGGTTAACACATGTTGCAAGAAACCACTTAAAACAAAGTGGGCAATTAACACCTCTGCAGTCATAGGACTGAGGAGAATTAGTAGATTACAAACTGTTGTAATGAACAATAAAACTAGTCTCTGCTGAAACCATGAGTTTTAGTGTCTAGCAGAGTTATACATTTAAATTCTTGTGCTTGTCTTTTGAAGCTGTTGTGCAGGTTTCCTTTGAGTATGAGGTCTGATAGGTTAGATACAGAGTGATTGCGTTGTGAAAAGTGTTCACCCATAGGTGATAGGGTTTTTTTTGGCTGTTATCATTTTTCTTTGTGAGTTCATTCAACAGCACAGTGATTATATGGTTTCACCAGTGTAGTTGTTCCTGGCACATCAAATGTGAAGCCCCAAAACTTGTCTGTTTCACCAACAGATTTTGGTCCAATAAAAGATAATTTATCTATTTCATATCTTGGCACCAGTATGGCTACAACATTGCAACCTTGCATTTTAATATAGCCAAATGCATGTTGTTCAAACCAGCCCAACTTACTAAGCAATCCAGACTCATCTGCATGACTCACCTATTTCCATAATTATTTACTACTCCCATCAATTTTGTGTCATCTGCAAATTTTACCAGCATTGATTTTATATTTCCTTCCAGATCGTTGACAAAGATATTGAATAGCTTTGAACCAAGAACAGATTCCACCAAGGCCCCACTAGAAATCCCCTGAGGAGGATGATTCCCCATTTGCAATTACTTTTTATGACTTATTTAATTAGTTTAATATAGGCTACAATGATTTTTGTATAGAGCTACTTTTTTATCAGAATGTCATCCAGTGAATCAGTGCCTTACAGAAGTTCAAGTATATTATGTCAGCACAATTATCTTTATCAACCAAACTTGTAAGTTCATCAACAAACAGTACCAAATTTGTTTGCCAAGACCTATTTTCCATAAAACCCTGTTGATTGGCATTCACTGTGCTTCCTTTTTTAAATTATCTACAGATCATATCCATATCAGCCTTCTCATGGTTTTGCCTGGGAGTGATGTCAGACTAACCAGCCTATACTTGGGTCATCACATTTACTCTTTTTAAAATATTGGCAGAACATTTCCTGTTTTCCCAGTTCTCTGGAGCTTCCCCAGTATTCCAAGATTTGTTAAAAATCAACATCAGTGGTTTAGAGTGCTCCTTGGTCCAATTCTTTCAATACCCCTGGATGCAAATTATCTGGTCCTTCCAGTTTTAAAATGCTTAACTTTAATAGTTACCCTTTAATATTTGCCATAAGTATTGATGGAACAGAAGGTATTTCCTTATATCTGTAAGATGCGAATACGTCAGCCTGCTTTATTCCAAATACAGAACAGAAATATTTATTGACTATTTCTGCCTTTTCTGTATGCTATTGACAATTTTACCATCCTTATCTACTATTGGATCTATACCATTGTTAGGATTTCATTTATTCCTGATATATTTAAAGAATTCTTTATTGTCCCTAATCCTACTGACCAGAGTTATTTTTTTTACTTTTTTTTATACCTTTATTTTCCTTTGTCAACTGTCTGCATTTCCTAACTGCTGATTTATACTCATTGCTATCCACTTGCCTACGTTTGCATTTGTTATATGTATTCTTTTTTCTTTTGATTGATACTTTCATTTCCTCTTTTAACTAGGATTTCTTTTCACACAAGAAGCCTTCTTATGTGTGTAATGGGATTCCCGGGATGCAGCCTGGAACTGTGGGACTGCTGTGCCCCCTTAATTCTCCAGCTTAGGCTGTCATTCACAATGTTTTACTAGTGCCTCCAGGCACCATTATCACTCAGCACAACCGCATGTGCAGCCCCACACCCAGCTAGTTTGCATGAGCGCTCCTAGAGTCACTCATGAATCACATAAAGAAAGGCACCAGCCAAATCTCCCCAGCTCCCAGCCTTATACCTCAGGAATATACTGTCTTGCACTGCTAAAGATGAGCAGTGCAAATTTATTAATTGGTTCACCACTTCATCAATGGAAAGTGGATATACACTAGCCTTTGCAAACCTGAGCAGATTTACCATACACTTCAGGGAAATTCACTGGTAAAGATAAACAGTTAAACAAATGTATTGACTGCAAAAGATAGATTTTAAGTGATATTAAGTGATCGGCAAAAAGTCAGAGTTAGTTACCAAAAGAAAAGAAAATATAAGCATGCAGTCTAAACTCTCAACCTTATTAGACTGTGCAGCATCTAGATTTAGCAGTTTTTCTGACCCTACTGGATATTGCAGTCCTTAATATATAGGTTTGTCCCTTAAACCTGGGCCAGTCTCCTCTGTTGGAGTCTGCAGTCTTCTGAGTGTCTTTGTTGCCTGCAGCATAGATGGGGGCAGGAGAAAGGCAAAGCAGGTGGCCACTGTGTTCTATTTTATACCCTTAGTTCATGTACTTGGAAAATACAAGTCCAGGCATGTCTGGTGGGCATTGCTGAGTCACAAGGTGAAGCAATACCCCTGGTGTGTCTCCTGTGAGTGAGTCATTAAATTGTAACTCCTCTGCTGGACAATGGGTGGTGATATCTGTTCAGCATCTGTTGGTTACCTCTTCCCTCATCATTGTCTCCTTTGAGCTAGTATCTGGGCACTTCCCAAACCCACAGCATATTTTAGTGAAAACCATATTACACAATTCTTATAATTTCATATGCATTGATGATATACATATTTAGATAGAACAGTGGCTTCCAGCAGATCATAACCTTTCCCTGATATCTTACATGGCAAGCTTTATATGCAAGATCACAATTATATATCAGTGAGGAATATGGGGGTTATAGGACTCTCCCAGAAAGCATAAAAGGTCACAATGTGATTGTAGATTTGTCGGTTTCCTGGGCATTTAAAAAAGCATTCTTAAATAACTCCTCATTATCACTTGTATTTTTATGTTTAAATGTTTCCTCCCACTCAATTTTTCTTATGTTTGTTTTTAGCACCAGGAATTTGTTCATTTTTAAAGCACCAAGTACATATATGTTACTGGTCAGGACTACATTCTGTTTGCACACAACGAATGAAATTAGTGTTTGATCCCATGCACCTGAGCAGCCATAAGTTTTTACGTCAATGATCAGTTCATCTTTATTGCTTAGACTGAGGTCTAATAGTGCAACCAACTGGGGTAATTCTGCATGTTTGCCGCACTGGTTTATTTTTTGAGCTAGAAAATTATCATCTATAAATTTTAGAACTCAAGGATGCTTTACTAATAGCAGCGTGAGATCTCTAACATACGTTTCTATGGTGGAAATAACCCTTGATAACTCAGTGTTTCTGGACATTAAGGCCTGGCTTGACAAAGCCTTGGCTGGGATGATTTAATTGGTGTTGGTCCTGCTTTGAGCAGGGGATTGGACTAGATGATCTCCTGAGGTCTCTTCCAAACCTAATCTTCCATGATTCCAGATAGATGTTTATGAATCAGCTCATCCTATTCCCTTATCTGCTTTAATGGCTTATATCAGATCTCCACCAGTACTTCATCTTGTGATTTATCAGAACATCGAACCATAAGCAGTTCAGATCCTGTTCCTCTCAATTGTCAATAATTTTAAAGTTTGTAATGGTATCTTTCATGTAGAGTGCCATCCCCCTCCCTTTCTACCTGCTCTTTTTATGCTAAATAAGGTGTATCCAGTGACTTTAAAACATTCCAGTCATGTGGCGCCTCCCACTGGATTTCAGTAATGGAGGTATGAGATATGCAAGAGGTGGTTGTAAATCCTCTCTCTAACTATGCGGGTTTATTTATAGTTTTGACCCTAAAAAGGGAGAAGTGTCAGAAATTCCATGCATCCGACGAAGTGGGTATTCACCCACAAAAGCTCATGCTCCAAAACGTCTGTTAGTTTATAAGGTGCCACAGGATTCTTTGCTGCTTTTAGAAATTCCATGAAGTCTGCTAGGGATTTTGCTATTGATTTTATGTGGAAAGCACTCAGACATTATGGTGATAGGTATAAAACTGTAACATCTGATCTGTTTCTTCATGCAAGTAATATTTTCCTTACACTATTGAACAGCTTACCTCTTTGGATGCATTCGTCATTGGTGCAGTAGCTAAGGCAGTTGCCACCACCGTCACCTACCCCATGCAGACAGTACAATCAATTTTGCGGGTGAGTATTAGTTACACTGAAAATAGGTCAATCTAACTCCAGACGAAGGCAGCTCTGCCTCTGGAGGCCACTGCTGTACAACCGAAGACCTGTCTATTCATGAGTCTTTGCTAGACGGACTTCTCTTATCTTGCTGATTATGTTGAAGGCCATTGTCAGGTCTCACCATTTGTAAGGGCCTAGACTTGGGCTTTTTTGTTCCTGTGCCAATGGAGCCTGCTGGAACTTCAGTAGGCATAGGGCAGTCTCATAAGCAGCTAATAGTAATTACAATATAAGGCATGTGTGTTGTGTCTTTCACAAAAACTCTTGAGGCACCGTACAATTTAAATGCTGCATAAAATGTGGATTTAAAGGCTGCATAAAATGTGGATAGTGAATATAAATAAAAAATAGGTTCTTCTTCGAGTGATTGCTCATATCCATTCCAGTTAGATGTGTGCGCGCCGCGTGCACGTTCGTCGGAGAAACTTTTACCCTAGCAACCCAGACGGGTCGGCTGGGTGCCCCCTGGAGTGGTGCCGCTATGGCGCCCAATATATATCCCAGCCGACCCGGCCACCCTTCAGTTCCTTCTTACCGCCCGTGTTGGTCATTGGAACTGTGGAGCGCGGCTTCGCTGACCTCCACACTCCCTAGCAGCTCATTTCGCCATCGTTGTATATAGTAGTCATAGTTAATTGTTGTGTGTGTATATATATATATATATATATATATATATAATTATTTAGTCCGTCAGTTAGTTAGTGTTATTAGTGTAGTTATTAGTTGCAGTTTGAGGGGATCGGGGGACACCCCCCCCTTCCCCGCACCGGGAGCTGGAGCTCATGCCCGGCTCATCGGGTTTCAAGCAGTGCTCGGCTTGTCACAAGCCTATGCCAGTTGGAGACCCCCATTACTCCTGCAAGGAACTGAAGGGTTGCCGGGTCGGCTGGGATATATATTGGGCGCCATAGCGACGCCACTCCAGTGGGCGCCCAGCTGACCCATCTGGGTTGCTAGGGTAAAAGTTTCTCTGACGAACGTGCACGCGGCGCGCACACACCTAACTGGAATGGATATGAGCAACACATCTCGAAGAACAACAGTTACAAGGGTGAGTAACCATCTTTTCCATAACCATGGAAAATACATTTTAAAGACTAAATACTAAAGAGCAAAAGATTGAAGGTAAACTAAAAAAGCAAATAATATACATAAGGTTTGCTTTACTTAGTCAGACCACTACTTGCTTTCAGCGGTGGCCAATATTTGATGCATCAGAGGAAAGTGAACTCATAAATAATGCACCTAGCCAGTTGCCCAGTGTTGTACACTAATTGGAGTGGTGAGGGAATCTCTCAGTCCTGATCCTTGGAAGCAGTCAGTACATCTTGCAGCATGTAATATGAATACATTTATTTTAGCTTGGGTAACTATACATGTTGACATTGGTGTAGTATTATAACAGAGATAAAAATTTTAGTAACTATTGAAAGTCATATCTACTTACTTTAATACTAAGTAGTTAGCACTGCAGAGCCAAGTGTGGTAGAATTAGCTGGATGTTTGCATGGATCATCAATATGCGCTGTGTTACAGAGGTCGCAGAAGTCACGGATTCTGTGACTTCCTCTGACCTCCATGACTTCTGCAGCGGCCGGTGTGGCTGACTCCAGGGTCGCCCAAGCAGCTGGACCTGGGGCCAGCTGCTCTGGCGGCCCTGGGGACAGCTATACTTGCCACTGATGAAGTGGCTTTGCAGCCAGCCCCTCAGGCAGGCTCACAGCCAACCATAACTGCTGCTCTGACGACCTGGGCAGCTGGCCCCAGGGACCACTCGAGCAGCGGCCAATGTGGCTGGCCCTGCGGACTGCCTGAGCAGCAGTTCCAGGGGCAGCGGGAGCAGCCGTTTCGATCCCAGGGTGGCCAGAGCAGTGGGGTTCCTTTCTTCCCTCCCTTCCCCCCCACTTGTGGCCGGAGCAGCAGTAAGGGCCCCCCAACCCCCCTCACGGCTGATACTGCAGGCTCTTCCCCCCCCCCGTGCTGCCCCCTCCCCCAAAAAAATTCAGTCAGAGGTATTTATGGTATAAATCATGGACAAGTCACGGGCCATGACTTTTTGTTTCTTGCCGGTGACCTGTCCATGACTTTTACTAAAAATACCCGTGATTAAATCTTAGCCTTAATCATCAATACAGTTGTAAATGAAGTTCCAGTGCCAGCACTAAATTCTGCCCGTGCTTACACCTGTGTAATTTCACTGAAGTTAACGGCTTTGCATAGACGGGAGGGCATTAGCTGCCCTGTTGAATCTTTAACTCAGTGATGCACAAGTCAGAAAGAACTGAGCTTGAATTTTGGATCCCAGATTGATTTTTGCAGGACTGGTAATTAGAAAAATAATCTTGAAAATGAGAATTGTTTTACAGGGAGTCAGTGAAACATAATAGCATTGTGTAGTTCCGTGTTTATGATTGGAATGGAACTGGAGTTTAAAATCAATAAGATTTCACTTGTAGCAAACAAAGATTTAATGCTGGAGGTATGATATCAGTTCAGTATAAACTCAGGGCAATAAAACTCAGGGCAGTAAAAGCTTTGGCTACACTCTTCTGCACTGATTGCAAACTATTGACAACAGCACAAGCTGGAATATGTGAAAATAGATATAGGATAATCAATCTTAGAAATTACCATAGAATTTAGTATCCTTTGCACATTTTACCTGTTCATTAGGGTTCTCGGTCTGGCAGTGAGGGGTATGGTTGGAAGGAAATAATCCCAATAAATTGTTAACGCTGTTTCTTTCCTTTCCCTTTCAGTTTGGACGTCACAGATTGAACCCCGAAAACCGGACACTAGGTAGTCTTAAGAATGTTCTCTATCTTCTTCGACAGAGAGTAAGGTGAGCTTTCTAGTTTCTGTCTTAATGACGCGTACAATCCCACAAAAGAATAGATTTTTAACATATTGGCAGTTAATATTGCTGGGCCTGACCATTATTTATTTTCACCCACTTGAACTAATAACCCAGTTCCACTTGTTGACTATTGCAAAACAGGGATAGGAGAGCAAGTAACTAGTTTCAAATTAAATATCTGTATGTTGTTCAGAGTGAGGTAATTCTGTAGATAGCAACTCAGTCAGCCTCTCCTCTGGAAAAGAGTTAAGTTTCCTGTAAAGAATGCTTACCCCTCTTTATTGAACCCATATGGTTCAAATCTAAGTAGCTGAGGAGAGTGGGAATAGGATAAGGAATCTTAATTCTGTGTCTGTAATTTAACTTCTAACATTAATTAGTAATAGGTCAGTAGTCACTGTAGGCCAGTGCTGTTCTAAGGCTGTTAGTTAGCTGGCCAATAAGTCTGCCAGGCAAGTGTCTGCATCCTAACTGGCTGCTTTGCTGACAATCTCTGCATAGAGGCCAAAAGTTGACTATGCCACAGAAACTGACTGACTCTCCTCAACAAAATACAAAGTATTTTGGTGGGGTAGAGTGTGTGAGAGGCTTGTTCAGTTTCCTATGCATTATCCCTCTTCTAGGGATAGCGGAAGAGCTTCAGCATGCAGAGCTATCAATGCAGCAGTTCTCATTAGTGCTATAGTTTGCTTAGAGAAAACTTCACATTTGTCAAACCTGTTTCTTCTTAGGCGTTTTGGATTGGTGGGACTCTACAAAGGCCTTGAAGCAAAGCTCCTGCAGACGGTCCTCACTGCCGCACTCATGTTCCTAGTCTATGAAAAACTGACTGCTGCTACCTTCACAGTCATGGGATTAAAGCATTCACAGAAGCACTGAGAAAGTGATCTCTGCAGCACAATGAGCATGGAAATAAACTAGGGATCTGGAGAGGGAGGTCCAATATCTGAGGACAGGCTGGGTAGCAAAGAATTCTCTCTCTAAGGTCACTTCCTTCTCCATTACTTTCCATTCTTATTGTCTCCGTCTCGGAAGCTGCATGAGGAGAAATTTAAAGTGAAGTCCAGTAGGATTTGCTGTCAGTCCTCTTTGTGGTGGCATGTTCACTGTGTTGACATTTCGCAACCCGATAGTGTTAAGAAATTAAATGGAAAAGATTATTTTAGCACCTAAAATTAAGATATGTTAATTACTGGAGTGGTTTGGTTGGCTCTTTTAGGGGGAGGGAGTACTTTTATTGCACTTAATTTTCCTTTCTTTTCAACTTGCTATCAGCCATTGTCCTCCCTGTACTGGCTGTCAGCAGCTCCCTGTCAGGTGTTCATCTCACCTGGTGTTCGTTCATTAAAATAATTCATGCAGAACTGGGTTTCTGGCATAGTTTCCGTTTAATTTCTGATTTTTTTTTCTGGTGGAGCATGACTGGATGTTATTCCAAATAACTGTCAGAAGGTGAGACTTGTGAGAAACTAGAAGCTCATTTCAGAGGGCTGAGTGTGCTGTCCCTTGGAACACCCTCTCCCCCACAGTGAAGTTGGAACCCAAACACTGATTCTGTATGAATGGCAATGCACTTGGCTTTCTCAAGCCACTAGGTTGGCCAGTAACTGAATATAGGGATTTCCATACTGTAGCAGGCATGTATTCTGTCTAGTCTGGTACTCCAGCTCCTTTCCTCTTGAAACTAATTATTGGTTCATCTAATCCAGTACTGTGCCTCAAACAGGAACCAATGCTAGGTACTTTGGAGAGGAGAGTAAATCATTCCTGTAGCACACCTAATTGTAAATGTTGTTTTTCTTCCTGGCCTCTGCAGGTGGTCAGTTTGTGCCATTAAGCATGAGATGAGGTAATTGTTGTCCCAGCTAGGGTAACTGCACATGCTCTTCTTACTTATTTGTATTGTTGTGTTGTCTTAGTTCATGAAATTCTTTTAAGTCCTATTATAACCTTTGCAATGCTTGCAGCAATAGTATTTTAATATGTGATCTCATAATCCAGGTAAAATCATGCTGTGTCAGCAGTTGAATAGCAAAGACCTCTGGGGAAAAGTCAGGTACTGCAGGAGGTAGCATTTAGTAAATGGCACACTCTTGAGGCAGTACTGATCCCATCCCTGGAGTGTTAGGGGAATGCTGATCTGCCATTTTATGGATGAGAGTGAAAATTGAGGCCTTGACTGCCTAGCACTCTTTGTGAGAGTAGTAGAGTAAATCCAGCCCAAATTCTGACATGGATAATTCGATTCTGCCTATTTAAATTCCCCCTTCAATTATAAGTGGATAATTTTTCAGTGGGACAACATCTTAATAAAGATTGTCTCATGAACTGCCTTCCTTCCATTCATGATTGCAGGGACCGCTTCCACTCCAGTTTGCATTTATAGTACATCCCTCTGACAATTACAGCAATTGCTTACATAGGCAGGTGATATTAGTGGGGTATTTACTTTTTTAAGCGTCTTTCAATACAATTTAGTTGCTGGAATCAAGGAGAAGAACCAGCACCCTGTGATCTGTTACTCCCTGTAGACCACGGACCACTAGTGATCCACAGGTTAGAGTTTGAGAACTGCTATTGTGACAGATTTCTGTTACCAATCTGCGTGAGGCATCAAGTGATGAGGCTGAGGCCACAGGATCGTTTGGGGAGGAGATGACAGAACACTCCAAGTGTCTGAGTTTTAAAGCTTTATTAATAAAATAATAAAATAACAGCAGAGAGTGCTGGGGGAGGGGTTCCCCGCATCACTCAGGGGAAGAAAGAAAGCATTAGTGCCCCAAGCCCTAACCCACTTTCATACTCACACCTGCAGTACCTGAGGCTGGCCAAGCCTGGGTTTAACTTAAGAAGAAGGGGCTGGGGGGAGTTCTTGTCCTGGGCCCAAGTCGTCTGGGGTCCACTGTGATCTCCAACGTGCTTTGGCTCTCAGGAGGGCTTTTAAGACCTGGGTTCTTTTGGGGGTGTTTTCGTTCAGGGCCTTCTGTCCCTGGTGCTCTTTGTACCAGTCCAAACCGACTTTCTGTGGCCTTCTCAGCTTTCCCCAAAACACACCGGCGGCTGTGAGATGGTAATTTTTCCCTCATTGACCTTGTTGTCTCACTCCTTTTCGCGGCCCCTGCAATTTATTCAACCACTTTCCTTTCCCATGGCTGGTCAGGGGAGGGGGTGGACTCCCCCCACTTCTTTCTTGGCAGGTAGCAGAGTGCGTGCAATGGCCTTGGGCTGGAGTCAGCTCCTTATCTTCTGGTGTAGCTGGAACATCAAGTTAACCTGTTCTTTTCTCCTTTCATCGCTCTCCAGCCTTTCGTCACCTGTAAAGAAACCTTTCGTTTCACACTTAAACCTTTAACACTTCCCAAAATGCCTTGCAACACTTGCAACAGCATTAGCAACATACAATGCTGATCTGCCTCCCCAGGGGACCCCGTGAGGGAGGCGGGCACTGGGTTGTGACACTATCTTCACTTCCTGCATTAAATGATGGTGTAGTATTGCTGTACATTGCTAAACAGTTGTCGAGGCACAACCCAGAACTGGCTGTACTTTAGTGGTATACAGAGACATTCATATATTCAGTATTTGTACAGTCAGTGAGTTTGTATAGTGCTTTGGAATTCACTTAGCTGAAAGCTGCAGGTAATAAAATTAAAACCAGATAGTGCTTTCCAGTCAATAACTCCAATAACATACCTAACAACAGGACACTGCTTTCATTTTCCTAACAGCTAAGTCAAGTAAACCAACTGAACTCTTCAGTCTTGTGCACATACTGCAAGGGAAAAGGAGCTAGGTTTACTTCAGCCTGCCCAATTGCAAAATGGCTTCCTCCATTTGAGGGCTGCTAGCATAGGAGTATGTCTCATTTCTTCCTTTTGAAGGCAACTGCAGTCAGTTGCTGATCCCACTCTACTTCCTTGCTGATTCCTGCAGTAAAGGCTAGCACCTCTGATCCATTTATAGTAAACCAGATGAACCTTTTTCATTGTATATTCACCCCAACACATGCGTCTGCAGATAAATGCTAAAAATAGCAATGTAGACCCTCGAGCTGGAGCCTGGACTCTGAGATCCACCCCTCTTCCTGGGTTTCTGAGCATGGTTCTTCAGCCCAAGCCCAAACATTTACACTGCTATTTTTAGCCCTGTAGCGTGAACCATGTGAGCCCAGGTTAGTTAACCCTGGCTCTGAGACTCACTGTCATGGGACTCGTTCTGCAGTGCAGACATTCCCGGAGAGATGCTTATGTTACTTATACATTTTGTGAATTCTTCTCTTCTTAATTTTTATTTTACAATAACTCCTCACTTAACATCCTCCTGGTTAATGTTGTTTCGCTATTAGGTCGCTGACCTATTAGAGAACATACTCCTTTCAAGTCCTGCAATGTTCCCTTATAATGTTGTTTGGTTCCAGCCACCTGCTGGGTACCGGGTCGGAGTACGGGGGCTTGCCCTGTTCTGCCCACCTGGCATCCCTGCACCCTGACCCTGCTCCCTGGGTGGAATGCCAGGTGGGCGGAGAGCCCCAGGCAGGCGGAACGGAGTGAGCTGTGCCCTGACCTCACTCCCCAGCAGGAACCTTGTGTGGGCAGAATGGGGCAAGCACCCGTGTCCCAAGCCCACTACACCCCTCAACCAAGCTTCACAATCATCATTGGTGAGTACAGTATTAAATTTTTTGTTTAAAATTATTGAAAACTTACACTGTATATGTATCGAATGTCTTTTGTCTGACAAAAAAAATTTCCCTAGAACCTAACCCCCCCATTTACATTAATTCTTATGGGGAAATTGGATTAACTTAACATCGTTTCGCTTAAAGTAGCATTTTTCAAGAACATAGCTAGGACATTAAGTGAGGAGTTACTGTACGATCATTCACAAACATTTTAATTGAAATAAGGTTTACTCTGAACAAGTGTCAGCACAGCAAGGGGAGTTCTATTTTGAACGTCACTCTCAGAATTGTTACAAGCCACTACATCACTTTCCTTTTTCTGCTAAAGGTTCCAGGTGGAGCAATATGGTTATGAGAAAAGAAACTATCAAGGATTATGAGTTAATCACGTGTTATTTAATGCACCCAATGGCTAGTGCAAAAATACTTCAGAGTTCTTTGAGTGATTGTTCATGTGCATTCCAAGCAGGTGTGTGCTCGCCACGTGCATGCCAGCTGGAAGATTTTCCCTTAGCAGCGTCCGTAGGGTCAGCCTTGGCGCCCCCTGGAGTGGCGCCTCCCTGGCACACTATATAGGGGCCTGCCGACCCTCCACCCCCTCAGTTCCTTCTTACCGCTGGTGACAGCTACCTGGAACTTTGCTCGCTCTTGCAGCAAGCCTAACAGTCTCTCGTCTAAGTGTATATAGTTGTTTCCTCTCATAGTTTAGAGTTAGTATTAGTTGTAGATAGTTAATAGCTGTTGGGGGGCATGCCCGGGTTCTCATGGTTTAAACTCTGCACGGACTGAGGGAAGTTTATGCCAAAGAGTGACCCGCATTCGTCCTGCTTGAGGTACCTCTGGGAGAGCCACCAAAGAGACCGGCGCAGTATCTGCAGAAGATTCCGTCCCAGGACTCTTAAGGACAGAGAGTAGATACTCAGAGTGCTCCTGATGGAGGCGGCTTTATGGCCACACTCGGACCCTGAGCCTGCTGATCTGGTGCCCAGTACCTCATCCTAGGTACGCAGTACTCCGGCACCACTAACAAGACAGGAGGCCCAGTCTAAGACCTCTAAATCCTGGCACCGGAGAGAATCAGGACATAGAAAATCAGCCTCCATGCAGCACCGATCACCATCACCAAGAGACCAGTGAAGGACCTTTCACCCCACCTTAAAAGGCCGGTGGGCAAACTGACTGTGGTGGGCACGCTGAGCCACATCCGCATCTTCCCAAGGTCCCATTGACTCCCACCCCTGTAGTGGTGCGGTCGAGTCTGGACCAGTCTAGATCCCCGGACCTCAGTGAGGGTGTGCATCTCCCATCAATGCCAGAGGCGTTCAAGGCAGCATCTGACTTATTAAGCCTCCCAGTGCCGGCCTCCCCGCGCCAGTGAAAAGAGCTGCCAGACACGGACGGACCCCCAATCCAATCAAGGGGCAAGCCGGACATAATGTCGCCCCAGTCCCTGCCCCGCTCCAGTAGATCCAGTAGTTCGAGGGGCAGGAGATCGGCTTCTCAGGCAAGCCAACGTCCTTACCCGGTGCAGTGGCAGCAACAGTGGCAACTGCCCTTCCAGTGGCCGTTCTGGACTCCCTGGGCCTACCATCAGTCCCTGGGACGCACGGCCCGCGCTCCAGGTCTCTGTTAGTCTCCTCAGAGTCGGTGGCTCCGGGGCAAATGCCTCCTGTCTGACAGAAGTGTGCTGCAACAGAACCCGGCACCACCTAGTCAGACACCAGCACTGAGAGGGACCATGTTTCCAACGCTGCAGGCAGTGCCTAGCATGCTTCATTATTCGGCATCGACGCCGGTACTAGCCGCAATGCTGCATCCTACATCCGCACCGGCCACTCAACCAGAGTACCATGTGCTGCAGAACCCTGCAGAGGCGGAGGGTTCAGAGGAAGATCCTTTGCAGGTGATTTCTTCTTCTTCGCCAGATGAGGCAGTTGTGGGAACTTCAGTGGCACCGGCCCTAGAGGACAACAGGGTGCTTCAGCAGCTACTTAAGCGTGCCATTCAGAGTCTGGTGATCCAAGTGGAGGAGATCGAGGTGGATGTAGATCTGGTAGTGGCCCCTTTGGGCCCATCTAGGGTTGGCCTACCGTCGATCAAAATGATAGCTAATACGTCCCGCACCTTGTTGGCCCGTATGGCCAAAAAGACAGAGAGGTGCTACTTTGTACCCTCCAAGGGCCATGAACACCTATATACCCACCCTCCCCCGGACTTGCTGGTTGTGGATGTGGCCAACCAAAGGGAGTTTCAGGGGTTCCAAGGGTCTACACCGAAGAACAGGGAGGCCAAGAAGTTGAACCTGTTTGGTAGACAGGTGTACTCAACGGGGGGTCTGCAACTACATATAGCCAACGAAGAGGCTATAGTGAGCCGGTATGACCATAATACGTGCTCAGCCATGTCCAGGTTCGCTGAACTCTTTCCCCAGGAATCGCAAACAGAATTTTCTGCTCTGGTGGAGCAGGGGAAGCTAATTTCCCAGACATCCCTCCAAGCGGCCCTGGATGTGGCAGATGCAGCCTCCCGCACGCTGGCAACTGGGCTGGTCATGAGGTGGGGAGCCTGGCTTCAGGTCTCGGGCCTTCCATATGAGGTCCAACAGACCATCCAGGCCCTCCCCTTTGATGCTCTTCTCTGAGAAGATGGACAAGAGGCTCAGTGGCCTAAAGGACTCAAGGGCTACCTTACGCTTGCTAGGCCTGCACGCCCCAGCCACCCAGTGCAGCCAAGTCAGGCCACAGCCAACTTCGCGGAAGTACCAGCCCCAGACCTGCCCGGAGCCCTTGCATAGGTGAAGCAGAAACGTCAGAAGGAGGCAACAACAGCCCTCCGGCCAATCGTCCAGCCAGCCGCGGCCTCCATCAGGACCTAGACCACAAATTTGAGGGTGCGGTCGAGGACGACCTACCAGTCAGGACTCCGGATCCTACCAACCCTACCTTTTCATCATGTCTGTCCTCCTTCTATCGTGCCTGGTCCCGAATCACATCGGACAGTTGGGTGCGCCGCACTGTAGAGAGGGGATATTCTATCCAATTCTCCTCCTTCCTGCCCCACCGGACCCCTCTCACGAGCAACTTCTAATTCAGGAAGTGCAGTCCCTCCTCATAGTAGGAGCAGTGGAGGAAGTTCCTCAGGAACTTAGGGGCAGGGGTTTTCACTCCAGGTATTTCCTAATACCAAAGGCGAAAGGGGGCCTCAGACCCATTCTGGATTTGCGGCATCTGAACAAGTTTGTAAAGAAAAGACGGTTACTCACCTTTGTAACTGTTGTTCTTCGAGATGTGTTGCTCACATCCATTCCAGTTAGGTGTGCGCGCTGCGCGTGCACGTTCGTCGGAAACTTTTTACCCTAGCAACTCCAGTGGGCCGGCAGGTCGCCCCCTGGAGTGGCGCCGCCATGGCGCCCAATATATATCCCTGCCGGCCCGCCCGCTCCTCAGTTCCTTCTTGCCGGCTACTCCGACAGTGGGGAAGGAGGGCGGGTGTGGAATGGATGTGAGCAACACATCTCGAAGAACAACAGTTACAAAGGTGAGTAACCGTCTTTTCTTCTTCAAGTGATTGCTCACATCCATTCCAGTTAGGTGACTCCCAAGCCATACCTAGGCGGTGGGGTCGGAGTGAGAAGTCGCGGCATGGAGCACTGCAGTTCCGAAGGCCGCATCCTCTCTCGACTGCTGTACCAGGGCGTAGTGGGAAGCAAAGGTGTGGACCGATGACCAGGTCGCTGCCCGACAGATTTCCTGGATGGGCACACGGGCAAGGAAAGCCAGCGACGACGCCTGCGCCCTGGTAGAATGCGCAGTCACACGGCCCGTAGGGACATGGGCCAAGTCATAACAGGTCCTGATACAGGACGTAACCCACGAGGATAACCTCTGGGAGGAGATAGGAAGCCCTTTCATACGGTCCGCTACCGCCACGAAAAGCTGGGGGGATTTGCGGAAGGGTTTGGTCCTCTCTATGTAGAACGCGAGAGCTCTACGGACATCCAGCGAGTGGAGCTGCTGCTCCCTGCCTGAGGAGTGAGGTTTTGGGAAAAAAACCGGGAGGAAAATCTCTTGGCTGACGTGGAAGGCTGAGACCACCTTGGGTAGAAAGGCAGGGTGCGGTCTAAGCTGCACCTTGTCTTTGTGGAAGACCGTGTATGGGGGGTCTACCACAAGGGCTCGGAGTTCCGACACCCGTCTAGCTGAGGTGATAGCTACTAGAAAGGCAGCCTTCCAAGAGAGGTAAAGCAGGGAGCAAGTAGCTAACGGCTCAAAGGGGGGCCCCATGAGCCGGGACAACACCAGGTTAAGATCCCAGGTTGGAGCAGGGGGACGGACGTTAGGGAATAACCGTTCCAGCCCTTTAAGGAATCTCGACACCGTCGGGTGAGAAAAAACGGAGCGACCGTCCGCACCCGGGTGAAAGGTGGAGATAGCTGCTAGATGGACTCGCAACGACGATAAGGCCAGACCTTGCTCTTTGAGGGACCAAACATAGTCTAAGATTTCGGTTACCGAAACTTCCATAGGGCGGAGATTTCTCTCTACGCACCAACAGGAGAAGCGTTTCCATTTCGCCGAATACATGGCTCTTGTGGACGGTTTCCTGCTGCTCAAGAGCACCTCTCTCACGGGCGTGGAGCAGCGCAGCTCGGAACCAGTTAGCCACGCAGGAGCCACGCCGCTAGGTGCAGCGACTGCAGGTCTGGGTGACAGAGAGACCCGTGGTCCTGGGTAATCAGGTCCGGATGAAGGGGCAGGGGAACTGGGTCGGCTACGGCCAAGTCCAGCAGCATGGTATACCAGTGCTGTCTGGGCCATGCCGGGGCCACCATGATCACACGAGCCCTGTCTCTGCGCACCTTCAGGAGGACCTTGTGAACCAGAGGGAACGGAGGAAACGCATAGTACAGGTGGGTCGACCACTGGATGAGGAAGGCATCCGCTATCGACCCCGGCTCCCTGCCCTGAAAGGAGCAGAACGCTTGGCACTTCCTGTTCCCCTTGGACGCAAAGAGGTCCACCCGGGGATAACCCCACCTCCGGAAAATGGAGAGAGCGATGTCCGGGCGAAGGGACCACTCGTGTGACAGGAAGGATCTGCTCAATCGATCCGCCAGCGTGTTCCGTACTCCGGGAAGGAAGGAAGCCCTGAGGTGAATGGAGTGGGCTACGCAAAAGTCCCAGAGTCGTATCGCCTCGAGGCACAGGGAGGAGGACCTGGTGCCGCCCTGCTTGTTGATATAATACATGGTCGTCGTGTTGTCCGTGAACACGGCTACACAACGACCCTGAAGCTGATGACAAAACGTTTGGCAAGCAAGGCGGACCGCTCTCAACTCCCTCATGTTGATGTGTAGCCCCACCTCCTCCTGAGACCACAGGCCCTGCGTCCGCAGGGTCCCTAGGTGGGCCCCCCAGCCTAGATCTGAGGCATCCGTTGTCAGGGATACCGAGGGCTGAGACGGGTGAAAGGGAAGACCCGCACACAATACGGACTGGTCCAACCACCAGCCGAGGGAATCTAAGACCTTCTGGGGGATTGTGAGTAACATGTCTAACGGTTGCCTTGCCGGCCTGTAATGACTGATAAGCCACAGCTGGAGAGGCCTCATGCGGAGCCGAGCGTAGTCGGTCACAAAGGTGCACGCCGCCATGTGGCCTAACAGGGTTAGACATGTCCTCACTGACGTCAACGGGGCTGACCGCAAGCGTTGAACGATCGCCGCCATGGTCTGGAACCACTGCAGAGGCAGCGAGGCCCTGCCCACAGTGGCGTCCAGGACGGCCCCGATAAATTCCACCTTCTGAGTGGGCCTCAGGGTGGACTTGTCTGTGTTTATCAACAGGCCCAGACTCGCAAACATGCCGGTGATCACGCGGACATGGCTGGTCACCTGCTGTTCCGACGTGCCCCGAATCAACCAATCGTCCAGATAAGGGAACACGTGGACACGGTTGCGCCGAAGATGCGTGTCATAAACAGATAGCTAAGGGTTAATGTCTCTTTCACCTGAAACACCTGACCAGAGAACCAATCAGGAAACCGGATTTTTTCAACTTTGGGTGGAGGGAAGTTTGTGTAAGAGGTCTTTTGTCTGTCTGCCTGTTTCCTCTGAGCTTTGGAGAAGTAGTTCTATTTTCTAGTCTTCTGTTTCTAAGTGTAAGGACAAAGAGATCAGATAGTAAGTTCTATGGTTTCTTTTCTTTGGTATTTGCATGAATATAAGTGCTGAAGTGCTTTGATTTGTATTCTTTTTGAATAAGGCTGTTTATTCAATATTCTTTTAAGCAATTGACCCTGTGTTGTATCATCTTAATACAGAGAGCGCATTTGTATGTATTTTTCTTTCTTTTTATATAAAGCTTTCTTTTAAGACCTGTTGGAGTTTTTCTTTACTTCAGGGAAATTGAGTCTGTACTCACCAGGGAATTGGTGGGAGGAAGAAATCAGGGGAGAGCTGTGTGTTGGATTGCTAGCCTGATTTTGCATTCCCTCTGGGGGGAATAGGAAAGTACTTTCTGTTTCCAGGATCGGGAACAGAGAGGGGGGAGTCTCGGTGTAGTTTCACAGAGCTTGTGTCTGTGTATCTCTCCAGGAGCACCTGGAGGGGGGAAGGGGAAAAGGATTATTTCCCTTTGTTGTGAGACTCAAGGGATTTGGGTCTTGGGGTCCCCAGGGAAGGTTTTTCAGGGGGACCAGAGTGCCCCAAAACACTCTAATTTTTTGGGTGGTGGCAGCAGGTACCAGGTCCAAGCTGGTGACTAAGCTTGGAGGTTTTCATGCTAACCCCCATATTTTGGACGCTAAGGTCCAAAATCTGGGAATAAGGTTATGATATGGTGTGCAGCGTTGTGGGAAAGATACAATCCAGAAGCCAGTAGGAATATTATATTTTTCTTTTCTCTGCTAGGGGCTTTTTAGCAGAGAGAAACAGTTTGGTTTTAAAAGGGAACCAGAGAGAATTTTTTTTTCTACTCTCTAGCAGTTTGTGGTTTGCATGTTAAGCGAGAAGCCATTACCAAACTGTTAAGGGTCTTTTGTCATGCAATAGCCCTCCCATTAGGTGGCAAGTACCAGCACTTATATGCATGCAAATAAAGTGGTTTTTCTGGTTTCCCTTCATTGAACATTAGCTAGAGAGAGAAAGGGAAAAAAAGTACTGTTGCTAGGCAGACTCCAGGAGGGAACAGAGCCTGCAGTTCAAAAGAGAAACACCGGAGGGCACCCCAACACAAGAAAACAGGAACCATGTCTACCAGGACAAAAATGGAGGCCGAAGACCAATTCAAAGAAGCTGAACACAGGCGAGAGATGGAAAAACACAAACAGGAACTAGAAATAAAACAAAAAGAGATGGAGATAAAAGAAAAGGAAGAAAGCCTCAAACTGGCAGCCTTCCAAAGAGAACAGGCAGCCCAAGAGGTAGCACACAAAAGAAAACTAGAAGAAGAAGAGGTGGCCCACCGCCGAGAAATGGAAAAACAACAAAAAGAAATGGAAAAACAACAAAAAGAGAATGAAGAGAAGGAAAAACAGAGAAAACATGAACTGGAGTTGGCAAAAGCTGGGCTGCATGTGCCAGCCAACCCTAACAACCCGGCGCCAATTATTGCTCCACAGCACAGGAAATTTCCCACCTACAAGGCAGGTGATGACACCGAGGCCTTCTTGGAAAATTTTGAAAGAGCCTGTCTTGTGTACAGCATCCCCGAAGACCAGTACATGGTAGAATTAAGGCCACAACTCAGTGGGCCTTTAGCAGAGGTGGCAGCTGAAATGCCCAAGCCGCAAATGAATGACTATAAACTTTTTCAAACCAAGGCCAGATACCGGATGGGGATAACCCCAGATCATGCCCGTCGGCGCTTCAGAACCCAAAAGTGGAAACCAGAGGTGTCATTTCCCAAACACGCCTACTACATTGCAAAAAACTATGAGGCCTGGTTAACAGGAAACAACATTCAAACCTTGGAAGAAGTGAACCTCCTCATACAAATGGAGCAGTTCTTGGATGGTGTTCCTGAAGACATCACACGGTACATACAAGATAGAAATCCCAAAACTATCGCTGAGGCGGGGGAGATTGGAGCCAAATGGATGGAACTGGCAGAAAGCAAAAAAGCTACTGTCAAGGGGAACGATTACCCCAGGGGGCACACAGACCATAAACCCTACAACCGAGGACAGCCAAAGACCCTACATACCACCCAAGTAAAGCCACAGATACCCTACTCTTCAACCTCACCAGTCTCCAGTAACTCACCTCGGCCCAGTGACCCATCAGATGGAAGATGCTTTAAGTGTAATGAACTGGGACATATCAAGGCCAACTGTCCCAAGAACACCATGCGAGTGCAATTCATTACACCACCATCACCCCAAAGATCCCCAGGCCCAGATGCCTCTCAAATACCCTTGGAGCGAAGGGAAAATTTGAGAGTGGGCGGAAAGAAGGTTACTGCGTGGAGAGACACGGGGGCACAAGTGTCAGCTATCCACCAATCCTTCGTTGACCCCAAATTCATCAACCCAAAGGCCAAAGTTACAATTTACCCCTTCATGTCACAAGCTGTAGACTTGCCTACTGCTCAACTGCCTGTCCAGTACAAAGGCTGGTCAGGAATGTGGACTTTTGCAGTCTATGACAATTATCCTATCCCCATGCTACTGGGGGAAGACTTGGCCAACCAGGTGAGGCGGGCCAAGAGAGTGGGAATGGTTACCCGTAGCCAAACCAGGCAAGCTTCCAGACCCATTCCTGTTCCTGAGCCGTCCACAGAGGCCCCGTCTGTGTTACCAGAGACCCAGACAGAGGTAGTGGACCCGGATTCCATGCCTACCACTGAAACAGCCACAGCATCTCCAGTCCCAGGCCCGGAACTGGAACAGCAACCAGCACCAGCAAGTGCAACCACATCTTCAAACTCAACGCCAGAGGGTGCCAGCGAGCCAAAACTGGCAGAAGCACACGACAGCCATACCCAAAAGGCTCAGCCAGAGCCTGAAATACCCTCAGGTGCACCAGCGGAGAGCGGTTCACCAGCAACGGAAACAACCCCATCACCTACATCGCTTCCAGAGGGACCAAGCCCAAGTCCACAGTCTGAGGAAGAACTGGTGACCCCAGCCTCAAGGGAACAGTTCCAGGCTGAGCAGGAAGCAGATGACAGCCTTCAGAAAGCGTGGGCGGCGGCACGGAGCACCCCACCGCCTCTCAGCTCTTCTAATCGATCCCGGTTTGTTATAGACCAAGGACTTTTATACAAGGAAATTCTTTCTGGTGGACACCGGGAGGAATGGCAGCCGCAAAAACAGTTGGTGGTTCCAACTAAGTACCGGGGGAAGCTCTTAAGCTTAGCCCATGATCATCCCAGTGGCCATGCTGGGGTGAACCGAACCAAGGACCGGTTGGGGAAGTCCTTCCACTGGGAGGGGATGGGCAAGGATGTTGCCAAGTATGTCCGGTCTTGTGAGGTATGCCAAAGAGTGGGTAAGCCTCAAGATCAGGTCAAGGCCCCTCTCCAGCCACTCCCCATAATTGAGGTCCCCTTTCAGCGAGTAGCTGTGGATATTCTGGGCCCTTTTCCAAAAAAGACGCCCAGAGGAAAACAGTACGTACTGACTTTAGTGGACTTTGCTACCCGATGGCCAGAAGCAGTAGCGCTAGGCAACACCAGGGCTAACACTGTGTGCCTGGCCCTAACAGACATCTTTGCCAGGGTAGGTTGGCCCTCCGACATCCTTACAGATTCAGGGTCTAATTTCCTGGCAGGGACCATGGAAAAACTGTGGGAAACTCATGGGGTGAATCACTTGGTTGCCACCCCGTACCACCATCAAACCAATGGCCTGGTGGAAAGGTTCAATGGAACTTTGGGGGCCATGATACGAAAATTCATCAACGAATTCTCCAATAATTGGGACCTAGTGTTGCAGCAGTTGCTGTTTGCCTACAGGGCTGTACCACATCCCAGTTTAGGGTTTTCACCATTTGAACTTGTGTATGGTCATGAGGTTAAGGGGCCATTACAGTTGGTGAAGCAGCAATGGGAGGGGTTTACGCCTTCTCCAGGAACTAACATTCTGGACTTTGTAAGCAACCTACAAAGCACCCTCCGACACTCTTTAGCCCTTGCTAGAGAGAACCTAAAGGATGCTCAAGAAGAGCAAAAGGCCTGGTATGACAGACATGCCAGAGAACGTTCCTTCAAGGTAGGAGACCAGGTTATGGTCTTGAAGGCGCAACAGGCCCATAAGATGGAAGCATCATGGGAAGGGCCATTCACGGTCCAAGAGCGCCTGGGAGCTGTAAACTACCTCATAGCATTTCCCAATTCCTCACTAAAGCCTAAAGTGTACCATGTTAATTCTCTCAAGCCTTTCTATTCCAGAGACTTACAGGTTTGTCAGTTTACAGTCCAGGGAGATGATGCTGAGTGGCCTGACGGTGTCTACTACGACGGAAAAAAAGACGGTGGCGTGGAAGAGGTGAACCTCTCAACCACCCTGGAACGTCTGCAGCGGCAACAAATCAAGGAGCTGTGCACTAGCTTTGCCCAATTGTTCTCAGCCACCCCAGGATGGACTGAACGGGCATACCACTCCATTGATACAGGTAATGCTCACCCAATCAGAACCCCACCCTACCGGGTGTCTCCTCATGCCCAAGCTGCTATAGAACGGGAGATCCAGAACATGCTACAGATGGGTATAATCCGCCCATCTACCAGTGCATGGGCATCTCCAGTGGTTCTGGTACCCAAACCAGATGGGGAAATACGCTTCTGCGTGGACTACCGTAAGCTAAATGCTGTAACTCGTCCGGACAACTATCCAATGCCACGTACTGATGAGCTATTGGAAAAGTTGGGACGTGCCCAGTTCATCTCTACCATAGACTTAACCAAGGGGTACTGGCAAGTACCGCTAGATGAACCTGCCAAGGAGAGGTCAGCATTCGTCACCTATACGGGGGTGTATGAATTCAATGTCCTTCCTTTCGGCCTTCGAAATGCACCCGCCACCTTCCAGAGGCTGGTAGACGGTCTACTAGCTGGACTGGGAGAATTTGCAGTTGCCTACCTCGATGATGTGGCCATTTTTTCAGACTCCTGGCCCGAACACCTACTCCACCTGGAAAAGGTCTTTGAGCGCATCAGGCAGACAGGACTAACTGTTAAGGCCAAAAAGTGTCAAATAGGCCAAAACAGAGTGACTTACCTGGGGCACCAGGTGGGTCGAGGAACCATAAACCCCCTACAGGCCAAGGTGGATGCTATCCAAAAGTGGCCTGTCCCAAGGTCAAAGAAACAGGTCCAATCCTTCTTAGGCTTGGCCGGATACTACAGGCGATTCGTACCACACTACAGCCAAATCGCTGCCCCATTGACCGACCTAACCAAAAAGACCCAGCCAAATGCCGTTAAGTGGACTAATGAGTGTCAAAAAGCCTTTACCCAGCTTAAGGCAACGCTCATGTCTGACCCTGTACTCAGGGCCCCGGATTTTGACAAACCATTCCTAGTAACCACAGATGCATCTGAGCGTGGTATAGGAGCAGTGCTCATGCAGGAAGCAACAGATCACAACTTCCATCCTGTCGTGTTTCTCAGCAAGAAACTGTCTGAGAGGGAAAGTCACTGGTCAGTCAGTGAAAAGGAATGCTATGCCATTGTGTACGCCCTGGAAAAGCTACGCCCATATGTTTGGGGACGGCGGTTCCAACTACAAACTGACCATGCTGCACTCAAGTGGCTTCATACTGCCAAGGGGAACAACAAGAAACTTCTTCGTTGGAGTTTAGCTCTCCAAGATTTTGATTTTGAAATTCAACACATCACAGGAGCTTCTAACAAAGTTGCTGATGCACTCTCCCGTGAGAGTTTCCCAGAATCCAGTAGTTAAAAAGTGTTCTTAAAATGTAAAAGTCTGTTAGTTATATACTTAGTAGTATATGTAAAGGTGCATGTGTTGTATTAATCTGTTTATTTTCAAGTTCTAGAAGGAAATTGCCGCCAGTGAGCTTCCCCACTGTCTGCAATTTGGGGGGCGTGTCATAAACAGATAGCTAAGGGTTAATGTCTCTTTCACCTGAAACACCTGACCAGAGAACCAATCAGGAAACCGGATTTTTTCAACTTTGGGTGGAGGGAAGTTTGTGTAAGAGGTCTTTTGTCTGTCTGCCTGTTTTCTCTGAGCTTTGGAGAAGTAGTTCTATTTTCTAGTCTTCTGTTTCTAAGTGTAAGGACAAAGAGATCAGATAGTAAGTTCTATGGTTTCTTTTCTTTGGTATTTGCATGAATATAAGTGCTGAAGTGCTTTGATTTGTATTCTTTTTGAATAAGGCTGTTTATTCAATATTCTTTTAAGCAATTGACCCTGTGTTGTATCATCTTAATACAGAGAGCGCATTTGTATGTATTTTTCTTTCTTTTTATATAAAGCTTTCTTTTAAGACCTGTTGGAGTTTTTCTTTACTTCAGGGAAATTGAGTCTGTACTCACCAGGGAATTGGTGGGAGGAAGAAATCAGGGGAGAGCTGTGTGTTGGATTGCTAGCCTGATTTTGCATTCCCTCTGGGGGGAATAGGAAAGTACTTTCTGTTTCCAGGATCGGGAACAGAGAGGGGGGAGTCTCGGTGTAGTTTCACAGAGCTTGTGTCTGTGTATCTCTCCAGGAGCACCTGGAGGGGGGAAGGGGAAAAGGATTATTTCCCTTTGTTGTGAGACTCAAGGGATTTGGGTCTTGGGGTCCCCAGGGAAGGTTTTTCAGGGGGACCAGAGTGCCCCAAAACACTCTAATTTTTTGGGTGGTGGCAGCAGGTACCAGGTCCAAGCTGGTGACTAAGCTTGGAGGTTTTCATGCTAACCCCCATATTTTGGACGCTAAGGTCCAAAATCTGGGAATAAGGTTATGATAATGCGCCACGACAACTGCCATGCATTTTGTAAACACCCTCGGGGCCGGGGACAGGCCGAACGGGAGGACTGCAAATTGATAATGAAGAGCCCCTACAACGAAGCGGAGAAAGCGTCTGTGGCGCGGCCAAATGGCAATGTGGAAATACGCGTCCTGCATGTCGAGGGCGGCGTACCAGTCTCCCGGATCCAGGGATGGAATAATGGTCCCCAGGGATACCATGCGGAACTTCAACTTCACGAGGTATTTGTTGAGCTCTCGCAGGTCGAGGATAGGCCTGAGGCCCCCCTTGGCCTTGGGGATCAGGAAGTAGCGGGAATAAAACCCCTTACCTTTCTCGTTTTCCGGAACCGCCTCTATAGCTCCTTTGCTGAGGAGCGTCTGCACCTCCTGCCGAAGGAATTGCTCGTGAGAGGGGTCCCTGAAGAGGGACGAGGAAGGAGGGCGGGAAGGAGGAAACGAAACAAACTGCAGGCGGTATCCCGTCTGCACCACGCTTAAGACCCAGCGGTCCGATGTTATTTGGGACCACGCCGGGAAGAAAAACGAAAGGCGGTTGGAAAACGGGGGGGAAGGATCCATAGGGGAAACTGTTACTGCGCCCTCGAGCGCACCTTCAAAATGAAGGCTTAGGACCAGGCGGGGGTTTTGAGGAGCCTTGGTTCTGCCCCCCTTGGTTCCCCGACTGCCTGCGTCTCCCGTTCCTGCCGCGGCGCCTGTAAAGGTCCTGCCGCTGGCGGAACTGGGAAAACGGCCTGCGTTGTTGTTGTTGTTGTTGCGGCCGGAAGGGTCTACGCTGCGTCACGGGAGTGTGCATCCCGAGGGACCGCATAACGACTCGGTTATCCTTCAGACTCTTGAGTCTGGGGTCTGTTTTGTCAGAAAATAGGCCCTGGCCTTCGAAAGGAAGGTCCTGTATAGTATGCTGGAGCTCCGGCGGAAGGCCGGAAACCTGCAGCCAGGAGATGCGACGCATCGTAACACCTGACGCAAGGGTACGGGCAGCCGAGTCCGCAGCGTCCAAGGAGGCTTGCAAGGCCGTGCGTGCGACCTTCTTGCCTTCGTCCAAGATGGCCGTAAACTCTTGGCGAGCATCCTGTGGCAGCAGCTCCTTAAATTTGTCCACTGCCACCCAGGAATCAAAGGCATATCTGCTCAGCAGGGCCTGCTGGTTGGAGACCCTGAGCTGCAGCGCCCCAGCCGAATACACCTTACGGCCAAGGAGGTCCATCCGCCTGGCCTCTCTTGATTTGGGGGCCGGAGCCTCCTGGCCATGACGCTCCCTATCGTTTACCGATTGAACCACCAGTGAACACGGGGTCGGGTGTACATGGAGATATTCGTATCCCCTGGAAGGGGCCATGTACTTCCTCTCGACGCCTTTTGCTGTCGGAGGGATGGAGGCCGGAGACTGCCAGATGGTGTTGGCGTTGGCCTGGATGGTTCGTATAAAGGGCAGGGCGACCCTGGTGGGAGCATCAGAGGAGATGATGGTTACAATTGGATCCTCTATCTCCGAGACCTCCTCCGCCTGCAGACTCAGATTTTGAGCCAATCGCCTGAGGAGGTCTTGGTGCGCCCTGAGATCCAGCGGGGGGGGACTGTTGGAGGAGGTACCCGCCACCGCCTCATCCGGGGAGGAGGATGATGAGACCCCCGGCACGAGAGTGACTAACTGAGGGTCTTCCTCAGCCCTCGCCTCTGCCTCCGGAGCCACAGCGGAGTCCTGCTGCTTGGACCCTTCCTCCCCTTCCGGGGAGGGAGGGGGGCGAGACAACGAGGCTTCCGGGGCCCTACGTTCCGCAGTCGCCGGCCTAGGAGGGAGCTGCTGGGGGCCCTGGGCCTGATGGTACGCCCAGGGTGTCCAGAATCCCCACTGTTGTGGGCCTTGGTCCTGCAGCGGCGGATCACCAAACAGCGCCGCCTGCCGGTCGGTGCCCAGCGCATAGCCGCTGTCCGTCTGGGAGGATACGGACGGCTGTCTCGAGGGCCACGGTGGGGCCGACCCTGGATGGTACGGGTCTGCGCGGGCCGGCACGGAGGATCGTCGCGGTGCCGGGGACCGGTACCGGGAGTCATACCGGTGCCGGGATCGGGACCGGGATCTGTCACGGTGCCGTGATCCTGATCGGTGCCGTGATCCTGATCGGTGCCGGGCGCCGCTTCGGTGCCGGGCGCCGCTTCGGTGCCGGGACCTGCTACCAGCTCGGTGCCGGGAGGTCGACCGGGACCTGCCACCAGCTCAGTGCCGGGAGGTCGAGCGAGACCGGGACCGGGACCGGGACCTGCCACCAGCTCGGTGCCGGGAGGTCGACCGGTGCGGCGAGTAGCGTCGGGACCTGCTCCTGGAGTCGCGGTGCCGGTGTCGACTGGAGCCTGACCGCGACCTTCTCGATGCCGACCGGTGCCGCGAGTGCGACCGGTACCGCTGAGGGGAGCGGTGCCGGGACTGCGAGCGGCGTCGGGATCTGGAGCGCCCAAGACGTCGGGACCTGGATCGGGAACGACTGTCTCTGGGCGGTGCCGACATCATGGGCTTGCCTCTGGACACGACCCGCACCGGAGGTACCGGGGGTGGCAGCCGAGTAGGCTCAGTCAGGGCAATAAGGTCCCGAGCCGAGGCGAAGGTCTCCGGTGTGGACGGGACCACTATCTCAACCCCAGATCTCATGGGGGAGCTCGGCGGCACCGGACTCAACGGACCCGCCGGGCCCGGAGTCAACGGTGCTGACGGTGCCGGCGGCGCCGCGGCCGATGTCGAGGCCGGGCGCTCTAGCCGGGTCTGCCTGGCCGGAGTATTAGACTTCGACGGCCTTGGCTCTGGCTCCAGTGCCGGAGAGGGTCGGTGCCGAGGAGTCTTCTCGGTGCCGGAGCGATCCGGTGCCGGTGCCGATACCACGGCCTGCGAAGCCGTCGGGTCAAGTGCCGCCTCCATTAGGAGAGTTCGGAGCCTTTGATCCCTCTCCTTCTTTGTCCTCGGCTTAAAGGCCTTACAGATGCGGCACTTGTCGGATCTGTGCGATTCCCCGAGGCACTTCAGGCACGCTTCGTGGGGATCGCTGGTAGGCATGGGCTTCTTGCAGGCCGCACACTGCTTGAAGCCCGGCGAACCAGGCATGAGCCCGGTGCCGGGGTGCCGGGAAGGGCTAAGCCCCCGGCGAAGAAGTACTTTACAACTAATTAACTTAACTATCAACTTAACAAACTAATTAACAACTATAATGAAACTAGAGATAACGATAGATAACGATAGATAACTAGGAGAGCTAGGGACGTGGAGGACAGCTATGCCGCGCTCCACAGTTCCAACGACCGACACGGCGGTAAGAAGGAACTGAGGAGCGGGCGGGCCGGCAGGGATATATATTGGGCGCCATGGCGGCGCCACTCCAGGGGGCGACCTGCCGGCCCACTGGAGTTGCTAGGGTAAAAAGTTTCCGACGAACGTGCACGCGCGGCGCGCACACCTAACTGGAATGGATGTGAGCAATCACTCGAAGAAGAAGCTCAAGTTCCATATGGTGTCCCTGTCCTCCATCATCCCCTCCATGGATCTAGGAGACTGGTACGCCGCCCTTGACTTGGGTCGCGTACTTCCGGGGTACTCCTCAAGATATGCAGGGATCATGCTCGCGTCTTACTGATTGCACTGGCGTGATTGCGCCAGCATTGGTACATGTCAATGCTGCACATGTCCATACAGGCACCCCTCACGTTGCCCCTGCTCCTGGACCTGATCACCAGGATTGGGGCCACCTCCGCCACCCAACCTGGAGTCGCTCCAGCTCACAGCCTGGATGCCCCCTGGAGTGGCGCCTCCCTGGCACACTATATAGGGGCCTGCTGACCCTCCACCCCCTCAGTTCCTTCTTACTGCTGGTGACAGCTACCTGGAACTTTGCTCGCTCTTGCAGCAAGCCTAACAGTCTCTCGTCTAAGTGTATATAGTTGTTTCCTCTCATAGTTTAGAGTTAGTATTAGTTGTAGATAGTTAATAGCTGTTGGGGGGCATGCCCGGGTTCTCATGGTTTAAACTCTGCACAGACTGAGGGAAGTTTATGCCAAAGAGTGACCCGCATTCGTCCTGCTTGAGGTACCTCTGGGAGAGCCACCAAAGAGACCGGCGCAGTATCTGCAGAAGATTCCGTCCCAGGACTCTTAAGGACAGAGAGTAGATACTCAGAGTGCTCCTGATGGAGGCGGCTTTATGGCCACACTCGGACCCTGAGCTCCATGGCTAAACCCGGTGGAAATGCAATGCTCACAGCAGGTCAGACAAGTCCTCCTCGGTAGCAGAAAACCCTCCACCAGGGCCACATACATGGCCAAGTGGAAACGTTTTTCCATCTGGGCTAAACAGCTGTCCACTGTAGGAGCAGTGGAGGAAGTTCCTCAGGAACTTAGGGGCAGGGGTTTTTACTCCAGGTATTTCCTAATACCAAAGGCGAAAGGGGGCCTCAGACCCATTCTGGACTTGCGGCGTCTGAACAAGTTTGTAAAGAAGCTCAAGTTCCATATGGTGTCCCTGTCCTCCATCATCCCCTCCATGGATCTAGGGGGCCTCAGACCCATTCTGGACTTGCGGCGTCTGAATAAGTTTGTAAAGAAGCTCAAGTTCCATATGGTGTCCCTGTCCTCCATCATCCCCTCCTACAGTGGACAGCTGAACAGCAATGGACAGGCTCCATTGCTTGCCCTGATCCCTCTCATTCTTGATTACCTACCCCAGTTGAGACAGCGGGGACTTTCCCTCTCTTCGGTTCCGGTCCACTTGGTGGCCATCTCCGCGTTCCAACCAAGAGCTGAGGTGGTTTAGTCTTTGCATACCCATTGGTTTGTCACTTCCTCAAGGGCCTGGATAGGCTGTTCCCGCATACTCAACAACCAGTCCCGGCTTGGGACCTTAATTTGGTCCTCTCTGCAATCACGGGGCCCCCCTTTGAGCCACTGGATATGTGCTCTTTGCAATATTTCTCCTATAAGGTCGCATTCCTCATGGCTATCACCTCAGCCAGGAGGGTATTGGAGCTCAGAGCTCCCTACACTGTCTTCCACAAAGACAAAGTCCAACTCAGGCCACACCTGGCATTCCTTCCTAAGGTGGTCTCCCAATTCCACATGGGGCAGGACATTTTTCTCCCTGTATTCTACCCTAAGCCAAACTCCAACACAGAACACAGGCTGCATTCCCTGGACATTCGCAGGGCCCTGGTATTCTATAGTGAACGAACTAAACCGTTCAGGAAATCAACCCAACTCTTTGTAGCTGTGGCCGACAGGATGAAGGGGCTCCCCGTCTCTTCACAGAGTATCTCCTCATGGATCACAGCTTGCATCTGCATATGCTACAGTCAGGCCAAGGTGCCTGCCCCACCAATCACAGCTCACTCCATAAGGGCACAGGCCTCCTCCACAGCGTTCCTGGCTCAGGTCCCGACTCAGGAGATATGCAGGGTTTCCACGTGGTCCTCAATCCACACATTTACGTCGCACTATGCCATCACGCACCAGGCCAGAAATGATGCAACCTTTGGCAGGGTGCTGCTCCAATCTGCAGTGAAGTCTGACCCCGCCACCTAAACTCAGGTTTGTGAGTCACCTGCTTGCAATGCAAATGAACAATCACTCGAAGAAGAAAAAACGTTTACTCACCTTTTTGTAACTGTTGTTCTTTGAGATGTGTTGTTCATGTCCATTCAAATACCCTCCCTCCTGCCCCTCTGTTGGAGTGCTCGCATGAAGGAACTGAGGGGATGGAGAGTCGGCAGGTCCCTATATAGGGCGCCATGGAGGTGCCACTCCAAGGAGCGCCAAGGCAGACCCTACGGACGCTGCCAAGGAAAAATCTTCTGGCTGGCCTGCACACAGTGCACACACTCCTGCTTGGAATGGACATGAACAACATATCTTGAAGAACAACAGTTGCCAAAAGGTAACTGTTTTTTCTTTCTCATGATGTAAGAAGTAACTATTTAATGACAATACATGATAAACCTAATGGTCTGAATTCTATAATCCGTTAAGGTCATTTTCCCCTCCATAAAGTGGTGCAGAATGACTTTAAAATAGACAAAGAATGTTGCTGGAAGACTCCCCTTGCTAAAGAGAACTCTGCAAGCAGAAAACTGGAAAAAACAGCTCTGCTGCATTCTGTATCAGCAAACTCGCTTCCAGTGTTAGGAGAAGGAGGGTAGGACTGGGCATTCTGGGGCAGCATATTAGTGCACAATTGCCTCAGACAAGGTTTTCATGATGCTGCTAAAACAGGTGAGCTTTGTCTAAACTTGTGTTTACAACATTGCTACCTCTAGTGCAGCTGCGCTATTGTGGACAATTATAATATGGGTAATATTTTTTCTAGTGTAGAAAAGACATGATGGCAGAGAGCACTTCCACAACTGTATAGTAAACTACCAACCCAGAGTAGTACTGACTGGTTTTAGAGGGAGCTTTATTCAGTCCACCTCAACTGAAGAGATAGTGGATGCAATGCTGAGATGGGTTGAGATGATGATAAAGAAGTGTATGACTATCTGATTGTGAAATCTAGTTTGTATCTGTTTTGAAATATTGGTAAAGAAGCTGTGCTAGTTTTAACTTGCCCAGGGGCAGCCTCTTATGCTGCATTCCAGACAGCCACCTTCTCTAGCCCTGCCCTGCCCTGGAAAGGCATTTGGCACCTTGTTGAAGGACCATCAATGAGAACCATCAAAACTGCAATTTGGGGCCATCAAATTTGAATGACTCAACTGTTGGCCACTGGCATAGAACTTTCAATTCACATGGTCCTGCAAGGATGTAGGGCAAGTATGACTTTAAACTAGGCCTGTGTCTACACTACCACTTAGGGGTGTGAATAAGGCCCACTGTGACAGGGGTGTACTGGCCCCGCACTGGAGCAGAAGGGGTTGAGGCATCACTCTTAGCAGCAGAAGCCATGCCCCTGACTGCTGAGCATGCTCCGACGGCTGCTGCAGTATAATAGGGAGCATCCTAGCTCAGTCTGGGCTGACTGCCAAGGAGGAAGGACACTTGGTAGAGGCTCCAGCCCTAGACTACGGGAGCTGAAAAGCCCAAGACCTGGACCGGAGGCCTATGGCCAGCAGAACCCCAAGGAGCGTACTGCACTGAGGAGCCTGGAGGGCCCTATGGATTGTTGCTAAAGGCAAGCAGGTAGGAAGCCACCCACGGAGGGTGGGTGAGTGGTACCTCCCACCCTCATGAGGTCAGCGTGTTTCCGTGGGATTCCCCACTGACCCAGCGGCGGACCACTCTGCCACTGTTAGGGCCCTGGGTCAGGGCCCAGTGGAGTTGGGTGGGTCCCGGTGTCCTTACCGGGGCTGCCACCTCCCTGGTGATGGCCCCCAAGTGCTGGCCACTAGGCCACACTACCCTGCATTGGAAGGTGATTATATTGACTCCCGCTGTGAGGCTGCACTACCCTGCATCTGAGGGTGGTCATATTGACTCTGGCCATTGGTCAAAGCAACTCTGAGACTGGGTGCAACCCCATTGGCTTCAAAAGGGGAAAAAGGAGGATAACACACCCTTGCCCCACCCCCAGGGTGATGGGGTGTACTGGCCCCATGACACCCCACACTGAGGAACATAAGTTATAATGACCTAAGCACTATGTCCTGCCAACATAGCTGATGGAATGGGGTTGGTTGTGTGGATGCAGTCATTTTTAAATCAACCTAACACAGCTAAATTTGACCTAAACCATAGTGTAGACCAGGCCTTAGTGTGACATTCAGTATTGAAATGCTACACAGCAGAACATTATACTATTCCTGACAAGCGATAGAGCTGTAGCACCAGTTGGAGCCAACATAATGTGGACCAACTTTGTCCAAACTCTCCAAATCCACAACTCTGCCAATGTACCTCGAGTGTGTCCTAAGGCATCTCTTGTTATCCCAGTCCAGAGTAAGCATCTCATAAACGTCTGCCACTTCTCTAATGCTAACAGGGGATCTTTAACTCTGGGGAGCAGTGGATAGTAAGGCTGCATGCAATAAGACCGCTTCAATAGCTATCAAAATAGCAGCCTGGAACAGGAACAATAGAACCCTTTGATTGAAGCAACTTAAATAGAGCTGGGGAATTGATAGTTAATCACACTGCTAAAATCAAGAGTTTGTTTTCAGAAGAGGAAGGATTGCCTTGTGGTTAAGGTACAGGACTGGGAGGCATGTGAATTTCTGGGTTCTGTTTTCAGCTCTGCCATGGATATCCAGTATGGCCTTGATCAAATCATTTAATCACTGCGGAGTGAATTCAGTGCTGATGTATAAGGAGTAGCCTGTGCATAATACCAGGTCTTAATTCGGTCCTCATGTCTGTTTCGTGATGTGTAAAATGGGGATAATGCTTATCCCCTAGGGATGTTATGAAACTTACTTAATTGTTCATAAAGTGCTTTGAGATCACTGGAACGTGCTGTATAGGTGTGAAGTATATTATTTTCAAATTGAAACTGTAGGATTGTGTTGACACTGACGTTTGGAGCAACGGTTAACCCTTTATAATGCCAACCATGCTTGAACATCATTTGACTCCTAGTGCAGACTTGGGCAAATTAGGTTCAGTACAAGTTACAGAAAGCGTTCTCAGCTTCTGACAGAGCCAGGGTTCAGCTACACTTTCCATAATGTGTGTTGACCATGTCTACACTTGTGGCTACTCTTGAGAAGATAAGAAGTGTAGCAATCTGCATAGAACTTGGTGTGAGGAGCACAGTTTGCAGGAGGGAAGAGTTTAGAGGAGGCACCAGGAAGTTAATCTGTATGGATATGGCTTGAATGCTAGCTGCACTTGCAACTCCTCTGTAAATACTTCTCTTAATAAAGAGACAGTTTGGTTTTAGAAATACGGAGTGTTCTCATGTTATTACTCAGCATCTAATACTAGAAGAGAATGATAGTTGACACACATTATTAACCCCTTCATCCAAATCCTAGATACATTTTAAAGGAGGGAGAAGCTGTAGTAGTGTCCCCATAATTCTCTCCCCCCCACCAAACATTTACTGTAACGCTGTGACTGAATGCATCTACTGTTTTTCTAATAGCACATAATGGTATTTAGGAAAGTCCTACACACCTGTGCTTTTTCCTCCAGGAAAAGTTTTTAATAATTCTTGGTGGCACTTAGGGGCATTTTTTTATTTTTTCAGCTAGAATGCCACTTCCATTTGGAGGAGTTTGACAAGTTTCGGAAATAACATATAAAATTATAATTCTGCCTAGCTTAGTAGTAACCAAAGTAGTTCCTCTCTGATGGCCATTTTAGTGACCTGTGTGAAATGATTGGCAGAAGCAATCAAGGTCCAAGCTACACAACTGTCCACATCACACAGACCATCATTACAATTGACATTAATTGCATCCTACCACCCACTGCTGGGAGTCTCAGTTCAGGGTCACAAATTAAATGGACTTTAGAAGTTGAATTTCCTCCTTCTCTCTTTGAGATTGTCCCTCCAAGAATGGCTGAAGCATATTGGTCCAACAGATTATGGTAAATTTGCAACCCAGGCTGTGCCTGCTGTGATAAATGGAGAATTTCAGTTTCTATTGGGCTATTAATCTGGCACCTAAAATAAAAGTAAAGACAAAAGGAAGGAAAAACTACTTTCCCTTTCTTGACGTATGGTTCACTTTGCACCATGATAGTTGATAGAAATTTTGAACTTTAAACCTTCATATGTAAAATAATTTTGATGTTCCTGTATTATTTTCTCTTATATTTTGCTAGAACTGGCACTTCTCAGGCTAGAAGAAAAAAAAAAGAATTTTTTTAAACTGCTTTACTACTTTTTGGTGTGTGGCTTGCTTTGTGTAGAACACAGGTTTTATTTTTCTCTTTCTTTTAATCTTGGATAGCATTTTCTTTCTTTCAGAAATGAAGGGAAAAAATTAATGGGTTGAATTAGGGTTCCTGCTGAAAGAAAAGTTCTCTGGGTAAGTTTTTCCCATGTTATTTTCTTGCAGAGAGTTGAGGAGGAAAGGGCTGCTAGTTGAAATACTACTTCCTGCCTTCCTTGAAGTTTTCCTAAATCTGACCTTCCAAACACTCTAAAATTCAGGAGGCCTAAAGTACTGCATATTGTCGTCTTGTGGTCAAACTGGGATGCACTAAGAATAGTTTTGGCCAAGACAGACCAACTATGGAGTATCTCCATATTATTTTAAGTATGCAAAGGGGAAAATGGCATATCTGTCAGCATGTGAAACAAAAAAAACCCTAAAACAATACATTCTCATTAACAAATTTACACAGATTTTCATAAATTTGCATAGGAATTTGTCACTGTCCTTTTCCCCCACTCTATAAATTCAACACTTACATTTCATACCCAATCGTTTTGCACACTTTCACTCCCCTCTGTCTTTCCACCCATTCCCCAGAAAGAAATCACTGCATTCCTATCCCAGTTGATTTTATATTTATTCACCCACTCATTTTGTATTTGTATGTAACCCTTCTGCCCCTCTGAGTTGGCAGCAACAAAGGCCGGGTTCAGTATCCAGGGGTTCCGTTTCAATAACCCAATGCCAAACCAGCTCGAGCCCCCACCCAGTGACCTGGGAAAATCTTACACACACCCCTAGGCGCCTCAAAGAGGCAATGCTTCCCCTCTCGCAAGCACAGAGTCTCGGTGTAGCAGAAAAGGTTTAATTACATGAGATAAACAACAAACACTAAATTGGGAAAACACCTTAACTAGAGTTCCTAGACCAAACCGTGAGCAAAGACCCACCCCAGGAAATTGGGCTGTGTCCGTTTTCCTGGGCTCTTGAGTCCAGCAACCCCCAAATCACCCACAGTCCCAAAAGTCCCACAATCCAGAAGTCTCTGTCCTGGGTCAGTGCAGCCCCAAAGTTCGAGAGTCTATCTGCAGAGGTCCCTTCCCCCAGCCTGGATAGAAAGGGGCACCTTATGTGGTCCGGGGCCAACTGCCCTGCCTCTCTGTGGGTTCTGCTTCCGCCTTCTCCACGAACTGCTCCACTTTACCAGCCGCTCCACTCTGCTCCTCCAGCTGTCCTCACAAACTGTTCTGCTCCACCAGCTGCTTTGCTCCACCAGTTGTCCCGTGAGCTGCTCCAGTTGTCCCTGCAAACTGCTCGGCTCCGCTCGCTCTGTGGGCCACTCCACCTGTCCCACAGCTACTCCACTCTGCCAGCCGCTCTGCTCCACCAGCTATCCCGTGATCCGCTCCAGCCGTCCCCACAAACTGCTCCACTCCGCCAGCTGCTCTGTTCCACGTATAGCTTCAGGCTCCCCCACTAGTTAGCACTGTACTCAGTGCTCTCAGCTCAGTAATTTCAGCTCTTTAGTGATTTCAGCTCATAGCAGGGGAGCCCCAGTGCTAGTGCACCATTAGCCCAAAGTGAGTTCAGCTCAGTAACCTGTATCTGGATTCTTAAGGGAATAAAAAAATCAACTCTGACATTCCACAGTGGAGAGGGGAGGGGGTGGAACTGGTGCTTCTGGCTCCACAAGGAGACTGCACCACCAGACACAGATACCTGTCCCCAGCCTCTCTCAATTCACTGGGTTTTGGAACCCATGTCCCTTGTCTAGCAAGTACCACCCAACTGAGGTTGAGTAATTTGTCACAAAGCAGTCCCACAGCTCGGCAGCCTGGGATGGGGTAGGCGTGCCTATGCAAATACACTCTCTGAAATTCTTTCCACCAGATGTCAGGGTAGAGCTTATCCTAACTCTGCTTACATGTATACATACCCATTCAGAATATATAAGCCACCCATTCTGCAGAATCAAATGCTAGGTCCACCTCTTCCCTAGGCACCTAAACCCACTCCTAGACCTGCAAACTGTTTTTCCTTTAGACTGTGGGTTTTCAGACCCAACTTCAGGTCAAAATCCCCACCAGATTGGCTGCTTTTCCCTCTACTTAAGGGGAAACACAGACTGATAAAGTCTGGTCTCTCAGCATGTGTATAAGGCAGAACTCCTGTCTCCCACCTGGAAGCAGTTACCTCAGAAGCAGCTCCTCACCCTTTAGGCCAGGGGTCGGCAACCTTTAAGAAGTGGTGTGTCAAGTCTTCATTTATTCACTCGAAGGTTTTGCGTGCCAGTAATACATTTTAACATTTTTAGAAGGTCTCTTTCTATAAGTTTATAATATATAACTAAATTATTGTTGTATGTAAAGTAAAGAAGGTTTTAAAAATGTTTAAGAAGCTTGAATTAAAATTAAATTAAAATGCAGAGACCCCCTCAGACCGGTGGCCAGGACCCAGGCAGTGTGAGTGCCACTGAAAATCAGCACGTGTGCCGTCTTTGGCACGCATACCATACGCTGCCTCCCCCTGCGTTATAAAGATTTGCTGAAGGACGACCTAAAAAAGTGTAATATTTACATTGACACTTGGGAGACACTTGCCCAGGATCGCTTAAAATGGAGTGAAGTCCTATGTGATGGTCCCCACTTGCTCACTGACAAGCTGAAGAGGACAAGAGGCGCAGGAGGAAGGAGAGACTGACTTCTAGTCATGGTCATCAGCCTCCTGCTGAGCCTGAAAACATCTGTCCTCATTGTAATAGAACTTGTGGTTCAAGGATTGGCCTTATTAGCCACCCGAGGACCCTTAAACCCAATGGAAGATGATCATACTCGGTAACAAGTGATTGCCCGTCATCACACTTGCAGATGTAGAGCACCGGGAGTTAAACCAGCCCTTGGAGACAGCAGCAGGGAAAGCGCTGCAATGTGTTCACACTGTCAACTGCATGCGCAGTGCTGTGGCCACATTTACGGCACTTGCAGCGGTATTAGGAGCAGTGCATTATGGGCAGCTATCCTACAGAGCACCTCTTCCCATTCTGGTGCTGAGGCTTGTGAGAACGGGAACGGGGGACGCGGGGCATCTTGGGTCCTGTCCCAATGCCCCGTGATGCATCACTTTGCATCCCAGCAATATCTGTGCTTCCGTCCACATTTGGCACCATCTTTCAACAATTTTTGTACTGCGCGCTCTATCTTCCTTTTCGGTCTGCAGGAATGGGTTCAGAACTGCTCAGGAATATGCTGATGGGTCTTGCCAGCACGTCAAAAATTGAAGTCTAATTACTCCAGCTACAAAGTGACAGTGAGGAGTCCAATGATGATGTCGACACGCATAATGCATACGACACAAGATTGCTTGTGGCATTCACAGAGGTGCTGACCACAGTGGAATGCTCCTTTTAGGCTCAGGAAACAAGCACTGAGTGGTGGGATCACATCGTCATGCAAGTCTGGGATGATGAGCAGTGGCTGCAGAACTTCCGGATGAGGAAAGACTTATGGGACTGTGTGCTGAGCTCACCCCCACCCTGCGGCGGAAGGACACGAGATTGAGAGCTGTCCTGCCAGTGGAGACGCGCGTGGCCATTGCAATCTGGAAGCTGGCTACTGCAGACAGCTACCGATCAGTCACTAAACAGTTTGGAGTGGGCAAGTTTACCATTGGAATCCTGTTGATGCAAATGTGCAGGACCATTAATTGCATCCTGCTCAGAAGAACCGTGACTATGGGCAACGTGCGTGACATTGTGGATGGCTTTGCACAAATGGATTTCCCTAACTGCAGAGGGGCGATAGATGGCACGCATATTCCAATTCAGGCACCAGACCACGTAGCCTCCAAGTACATAAATCGGAAGGGGTATATCTCGATGGTTCTCCAGGCGCTTGTGAATCACCATAGACATTTCACAGACATTAAAGCAGGCTGGTCAGGAAAGGTGCATGACGCACGCATCTTTTGGAACACAGGCCTGTTCAGGAAGCTGCAAGCCAGGACTTTCTTACCGGACCAGAAGATTACCATAGGGGAATTCGAAATGCTCATTGTGATCCTTGGAGATCCCGCCTACCCTTTAATGCTGTGGCTTATGAAACCATACACAGGGAGCCTTGACAGCAGCAAGGAGAGGTTCAACAACAGACTGAGTTGGTGCAGAATGACTTGTGTGCTTTTGGCCGTTTAAAGGGCTGCAGGCGCTATCTGTATGGGAAGCTGGACCTGGTTGATGACAACATCTCTACGGTTATAACAACATGCTGTACCCTCCATAACATTTGTGAAGGGAAGGGTGAAAGCTTCACTTAGGCGTGGGCCGCTGAGGTTGAATGCCTGGAGGCTGAATTTGAACAACCAGAGACCAGGGTTATTAGAGGGGTCCAGCGCAGGGCCGTAAGGATTAGGGATGCCTTGAGGGAGCAATTTGATGCTGAAAGCCGCCAGTAATGTTGGGTGCCCTGCATGGGAGTAAAATGCAGTGGTTCCAATTCTAGTAGGCATCTATGTTTGCTATGTATGATGCACTGACCGGCAGTCCCTGTTGCTTTACTGGGCTAGGCTATCTTTTACTTAATGTTTCCAAAAGCAAAAAATTCATTTATTGAAAAGAAACACAACAGCTGGAGAAACACACATGGCATGACACGTCTGTGCTGTGTGGGAGGAGGGAAGGGGGTGGAGTAGGGAACGGTTCAATCACAGATTTGCATATGTCCTATTATACTCAGCCTTCCTGTCTGCAGTGCCGTTCAATGAGTGCTGCACTTCAGGCTGGCTAAAATGCATGGTGATGGAGGCTGAGTGCAGTGGGTAAGGGTCATGGTTTGCAGGGCTGGGATGTGAAGCTAAAGGTGTTGGAGGCAATTGGGGGCGGTAAGAAACCGGATGTTGGGGAAAGTGGGTTGGCAGTGACATGGAGGCACAAGGGAAAGAGTTTTGGGACAAGGGCTGCGGGGGTGGGGGAGGTTAGGAGGGAAGGCACGGATTTGCTCTGTATGCAGTGCTATGAGTGCCTGCATCGAGTCTACTTGACACTCCATAATGTTTAGGAGCCGCTCTGTGGTTTGTTGCCGGCGATCAGCATTCTCCTGGCAGACCCTCCTTTCGGTCTCCCACCACTCCTGTGCTTTTTTATTTTCAGTAAGGGACTGCTGCATGACTTCATGCGGACGGTCCTCCTTGCTTCTTCATGGCCACTTCCTGAGTCTTTGCAGCCTTTCGGCCATTGATAACGAGGACAGTTGGGATCTCAAGGTTGCATCTGTAAAGCCAAAATGCGACATTTAACAGAGGCAGCATTGTTAATACTAGACAGAGCAATGATTCTGCCAAACTTATAGACAAGCACAGTGCACACAATAGCACGAACTGCCTGTCCCAAGGCGAGTGCACATAACCCACAAGAGCCCCGAAATGGTGAGTAACCACAGGGGCAGGGGGGACTGATTGTTCCAGGACCGTACTGTCCTCTGGGGTCCTGTGCCTTGGGGAGAACCAATAGCTGCAGGGGGCCTCTATACTCAACACTGTCCCCACATTTTCCACGGGATAGGTTCATCCTGAAAGATATCTTGGTGCTGAGGGTGACCTGGAAAGCAAGAGAGGGTCTTTTGCAATAATGCAGCTTCTGACCTGGCCCTTATGCAGCTTGCCTGTATGGAGTAATGGTCCCCTATTGGCGTGGATATGTTACCCTTACTGGGACAAGGAGCACAGTAGTTCTGCCAAGGAACCTGTGCAAGCGAATTGCCCAGCTTCTGCATGAGATCTTTGATGAGATCACTGAGGCTGATTACCATGATGTGAGAGAGCACATCAATGCCCTATTCCGCATCTAGGCATGCACACAGCCCTAATCCTTCTTTCTGCAATCCTCCTCACCTCAACAGCCTGCACCCAACAACTCCCTTTTCAAAATAAAAGCCACATACTGGGCACCTCATCTGCTGTTTGTTCTTCCCCAAGCACCATCCAGAGCGACTGGCTACCTTCCTCTTGGCTTGAAAACAGCTCCTGGCTGCATGCATCTAGGGATACCATGCTGTCCTCTGGCTTTGGGCCCCACTCCTCAGCACCCTTGCTCCCACTTTCCTCCTCCTGCCTTTTTGCTCTCTTGAGTGCCACGGCCTCTGAAGTGTCCATGGTGGTCTTCAGAGTAGAGATGGGATCACCCCCAAGTATCTCATCCAGTTCTTTGTAGAACCAGCAGGTCATGGGGGCGGCACCGGAGTGACTGTTTGCCTCCCACACTTTGTGGTAGGTGTTCCACAGCTCCTTCACTTTAACCCTGCACTGCAGTGCATCCCGGTCATGGCTCCTTTCTATCATGGCCTTGATATCTGCCCAAAGATATCGTAATTCCTATGGCTGGAGTACAGCTGAGACTGGACAGCTTCCTCCCCACAAACCCTGATGAGGTCCAGCACCTCGCCATTGCTCCATACTAGGGATTGCCTGGCGCGTGGAGGCATGGTCAACTGGAAAGAGGCGCTGAGAGCACTCCATGCCTAGCTGAGCAAACAGGAAGGGGACTTCCAAAATTCCCAGAGAATGTAAAGGGCGGGTCTGACAGTTGGTCACCTGAGGGCAGTGCAGTAGACTTCAAGGTGATGACCAGAGTGGCTAGAACAGGCATTGTGGGACACTTCCTGGAGGGCAGTCAGAGTGCATTAATAGACCAGGGCGTCCACACTAGCACTGCGGCGCTCCAGCTGGGGCGCAGCAAGTGTTATGCTTCTTATGGAGGTGGATTACCAGGAGCATTCCAGCCGCAGAGTCTGGGCTCTCTTCGTGCTCTGCCAGTGTGGACACCTCAGGAGTTAGGGTGCCCAAGGCTGATTTAATGCGCTCTAACTTGCAAGGGTAGCCAAGCCCTTAGTGGAGAATGAGAGAGAGGCCGTTTCCTCTACTTAAGTGCAGGATAGCAGGAATGCTGCCTGGAGGATGAGACTAGAGATGCAGGCATGTGGTAAGTTCTGTTCATGCATCTTATTTTTCCTTGGGGTTGGGCAGACACCTTCATTCTCAGAATAGCCTTTGGGCTTGCACATTTCAGCTTGATGTGAGGAAGGTTTTCCTACTGCAGGTCCCTTCTCTTTTACTCTTTCCCTTACAATGTGTTTTTTTGCACCTACTGGTCCTTGTTCTGTCAGTTTCTCCCTGTCTCCACTTCATACTGTTTGCTGCCACACTGCTACCACCTTTCCCTGGCAGCTACTAATTTGGTAAGGTACTGTCACAGCACCGGCATCAAGCAACTTTGTTTCATGCCTGATGCCATACAGAGTGGGGAAGGAGGTTATGGAATATAATGTGGATGGATGGCACACTGTGCTGTGCTCTCAATTTGGGGTTCTCCAAAGATAGCCTCTATTCAGGCACAAGGCAGAGAGATTGGATATAAACACAATCACACCAAATATACTTTGAGACTGCATCATCCAGTGCAACTGATGTTGTGTTACATGGCTAGAAAGGGTTAAACATCCTGCAAAATAAATAACCCTCAAAGCACATGTGGGGAGATAATGTTTGTTTTTTTATGTATTTACATATATGTGAGTAGGGTCCTGACAATGTAATCAACAGTCCCTGTCTATGCTGTATTCTCATAATTCAGAGGTGAAAAGAACAGCCTATCATTTAAATGAATTGTAAGCATAGGTTTTTCTTCGAGTGCTTGCTCATATCCATTCCAGTTAGGTGTGCGTGCACTGCATGGACGTTCATCGGAGATTTTTACCCTAGCAACACTCGGTGGGCCGGCAGGGCGCCCCCTGGAGTGGCGCTGCTATGGTGCCGGATATATACCCCTGCCGGCCCCTCCTCTCCTCAGTTCCTTCTTACCGCCCGTATCGGTCGTTGGAACAGTGGAGCGCAGCGTAGCTGATCTCCACCTCCCTAGCGATTCGCTCTTTTCTATTGTATTTGTGTATATAGTTCGATTTCTTCAAGTAGTTAGTGTTTAGTTATTCTGTAGTAGTTATTTTAGATAGTTAAGAGGGATCGGGGGTTACCCCCTTCCCCTCCCCCGGTACTGGGACCCATGCCCGGTTCACCGGGCTTCAAACCGTGCTCGGCCTGTCATAGGCTGTTGCCCACAGGAGACCCTCACGACTCCTGTCTTAAGTGCTTGGGTGAATCCCATCTGACGGACAAGTGCCGCATCTGTAAGGCGTTCAAGCCCCGGACTAAAAAAGAGCGGGACATTCGCCTAAAACAACTGCTGATGGAGGCAGCGTTGACTCCCCAGTCCTCGACACTGTCAGCGGCACCGGGAACAAGTGCCTCCTCGGCACCGGAGCGCATGCCAACAGTGAAGGCTCCTTGACATCAGCCATCACCGGCCCAAGCTTCCACCCGGCACTGTTCACTCTCACCACGGAGCAAGAAGCACAAGCCTCCTGCGGCTGCTATATCTGCACCGCAGTCTGAGCACTTAGCCAAATCGGACCACCCGGCACCGTCAACTGCTGCAGCACCAACGTCCTCTGCACTGTTGATTCTGGCCTTGCAAGAGCCGTCGAGTCCGGTGCTTACCAGCTCCCTGGCACGCACCGTGGTTGAGCTTATCGTGCCCTCCACTCCAGAGACGTTCTCCACGGCACGGGACTTGATTGCCTTGACGGAGCCTAAGCTGCCTCAACCCCCGGCGCCGCCAATGCGAGTTCCTCAGTCCATAGGCAAGCCGGCCCTCATGAGACCTTCTTTGCCCGGTACTACGGAATGTTGCCGGTCCCGATCCAGGTCCCACAGGCATTCCCGGTCCCGCCATCGATCCCGGTCCCGCAGCCACTCGCAGTCCCGGTACCGTTCCCCATCGGGGTACTGGTCGTACTCGCAGCACCGCTCAAGGTTCCGGTCGGCGTCCAGATACTACTGGCACCGCTCCAGATCTTGGCACCACTCGCGGCACCGTACTTCTCGCAGCCGATCTCGGCACGGCGATTCCAGGCACCGGTTGACCTCCTGGCACCACGCTGGTTGCAGGTCCTGGTCCCATTCCCGGCACCGTCACGACTCTCAGTACCGTTCTCCAGCACCGTGTAGGGACGGTTCGAGTGGACGCAGAGACCCACATCAAACAGTCTCCGCTGCCCTGTGGCCATCTCGTCATCCGTCGATCTCCCATGCAGACACTGCATCATATGGGGATTCGGATAACCACCAGGGACCTCATCAGTGGCCCTTTTGGACTCCTTGGGCCTACCACCAAACCCAAGGTGATCCGCATATACCATCGCACTCCGGCCCTTCTGAACATCGGGCGCCAGAGACCACAGTGAGCAGACCTCCCCCGGCTGGTACGGAGGAATCTCCAACCCACGTGCCAGACCCACAAGATCCCCCGCCTCAGGACATCCCTCAAGACCAAGAGTCGATCCAAGACCCGCTGGTCCCCGGGGTTTCATCCTCTTCTTCCCCGGATGAAGCGGTGGCGGAGACGTCTACATCTGGACCGCCCCCAGTCGACCTCAGGTCACACCAGGACTTCTGTGCCACGTTGCCCTCAATATCAACTTGTCCGTAGAGGAAGTTCCTGAGGTGGATGACCCGGTTGTCAGTATACTGTCGGCGGAGGCTCCAACCAGGGTGGCCCTCCCCTTCATCCGCTCGATCCAGGCTAGAGCGGATACCATCTGGCAATCACCGGCATCCATACCGCCCACAGCCAGAGGGGTTGAACATAAATACATGGTGCACTCCAAAGGGTACGAGTACCTGTATATACACCCTCCTCCTTGTTCATTGGTGGTACAGTCCGTCAATGAATGGGAGCGCCATGGCCAGCAAGCCCCTGCTCCTAAATCAAGGGAGGCCAGGCAAATGGATTTGTTGGGGAGAAAGATCTATTCCGCGGGAAGCCTCCAACTCAGGGTAACCAACCAGCAAGCCCTCCTGAGTAGGTACAGCTATAACACCTGGGAGGCAGTAGGGAAGTTTGTAGAGCTCGTCCTGCAGGACTCCCACCAGGAATTCACAGCTCTCCTGGAGGAAGGGAAAAAAGTTGTGCGGACCTCTCTCCAGGCCTCGCTGGATGCCGCCGATTCGGCAGCTAGAACCATCGCCTCTGGAATTGCCATGCAGCGTATATCATGGCTGCAAGTGTTAGGCCTGCCGCCTGAACTCCAGTACACTATACAGGACCTACTCTTTGATGGCTAGGGCCTCTTCTCCCAGAAGACGGACCCTCGGCTACAGAGTCTGAAGGACAATTGCGTAATTATGCATTCGCTGGGAATGCATATGCCCCAGACTCAGAGACGATCTTTCCGGTCACAACCTCAGCGCCCCTACCCCCCGCCTTGACCAAGGCAAGACTTCACCAGAAGGCGAGGTCATACCTCTCGCAGACCTCGATGACTGGCTTATTCGAGGGACCTCCAAGGCTCAGGTCACCGCTCATTTAAACGTCATCAAGGGCCTATTCACCCGTCTAGGCCTGATTATCAATCTGGACAAATCCATTCTGCTACCTACGCAGAGGATAGAATTCATAGGGGCCATGCTGGACTCCAATCTTGCAACGGCCAGCTTGCCCCCACAGCGGTTTCAGGCTATAGTCTCCCTTATACAGCGACTACAAAGCTTCCCAACAACCTCTGTCCGCACCTGCCTCGGCCTCCTCGGTCACATGGCTGCATGCACCTTCGTTACGAAGCATGCGAGACTGCACATGCATCCTCTTCAGACTTGGCTCGCCTCAGTCTATCGTCCACGCAGGTGCGCACACCTAACTGGAATGGATATGAGCAACACATCTCGAAGAACAACAGTTACAAAGGTGAGTAACCATCTTATATCTCTGTATTCATCTCTCTTTGAAATGTGTAGCAAATAATCTGTGAATGGCAGAGGAACAAACAAATTGCCTGATGTTAATTCTATAGCTAAGTACCGGTGATGGACCTCCTTCAAAATCATGCTAATTACCTTTTGAACTCCCAACTTTTCAAAAGACATGAAATTGTATAAAAGATCATTGGGTCCTGATTTTGTCACCTCAGATGTGCCTAGGCTTCATCAGGGAAGTTTGAGTCGCAAGACTGAGATCCCCGTTATGCTGGTACTCCCTGAATATGATATTTGGACATTGGATTGTAACCTATGAACTATTTCTAAAAGAACTCCTTGCAGCTACAAAGCTCACCATCTCTGCTATGAATCTGCACCTAAATGAATTAAACTCATGTCTGTACGTATATGATCTTTTAACCATTCTCTCTCTCTTTTTTTAAAATAAATTTTAGTTTAGTTAATAAGAATTGGCTGCAGTGTGTATTTGGGTAAGAACTGGATTATTCGATCATCTGGTGGGTAGTGTCCCCAATCCTTTGGGATTGGTAGAACCTTTTCTTTTATATGATGAAATAAGATTTTCAGCAGTTGTCATATTTGACTTAGGTACCTAGATGGAGGCCTGAGACTGGATCACTTTAAGGGAACTGTGTTTGGACTTCTGAGTAACCAGTAAGGTAATAAAGAAGCTGTTGTATGCTGGCTTGATAAATCTTAAGTATTGGAATATCCACCAGCTTTTTGAGGATTGCCCCCATTCTTTGCAGTTCACCCTAATTGAGTGATCACAGCTGGCTCCCCGCTAAGATCCCAGTCACAGATGTGTTAAAGCAGATAAAGCTGCTGGCACTTTACTGATATCGGAGGAGAGGAATGGATGCCCCACCCTCTGCCAAGTTTAACTCCTCCTGTAATAAAGCATAGATCTCAAGCAAGCACTACTTTGATCAAGAGGTGGATGTAGAACTAACAGTAAGACTCCATATTTCTCTCTCACCCTCCCTATGTACCATGAATTTAGAATCATGCGAGCTTGTCTTTAAAAACTGTGGCTCTTAAATTGCCAGCTTTGTTGCAATCTGCCTTTGAAGTATTTTGAATGTGCATTGATCTTGAAATGACTGTAACCTAAGGGAAGTGAACATTTGTTCAAAAAACAGACCAAAATCCCTGTTTCTCTTTGGCATTTTTTATAGTGTATGATAAGAAACCATGTATTTCTCCAAAGATGGTTTACAAGGTGTGTCCTGAGGGAATCCTTTGTGGATTCTGGAGTTCTGTCTTCAAAAAGCCCTCTACTCTCTATAGCCAGCTTGTGAGAATCCCTTACTCTTTACTTCTGGGACTTCTGGGTAGAGGGTGTTTGTCATAAACAGATTGTTAAGGGTTAATGTCTCTTGCACCTGTAAAGGGTTACAAGCAGGGAACGGGACACCTGACCAGAAGACCAATCAGAAGGCAAGATACTTTTAAATTTGGGCGGAGGGAAGCTTTTGTGTGTGTTCTTTGTCCGTTGTGTGTTCTTCTCTCGGAGGGTCTGAGAGAGACCAGACATTACTACAGGCTCTCTAAGTTTCTTTTTTAATAGTAAGTAAAAACAGGCGGTTTAGGTTTTTTGATTGTTTTACTCTATTTGCAATTGTGGATCTGGCTGGTTAACTTTTATATGTGTAGTTGCTGGGAATATTTTGATTTGTATTGGTACTGGGGGGAAAGTCTCTTTCTGGTGTCTGTAAGCTATAGGACCCTGTAATATTTACATCTTGAAGTTACAGAGATAATTCTTTACTTTTTCCTTTCTTTTATTAAAAGGTTTCTTTTTAGAGAACCTGATTGATTTTTTTTTCTTGTCTCCCTTGTTTTATTCCAGGGGATTGGGATAACTCACCAGGACGGGTTGGGGAGATGGGAGGGGGAGAGATAGAATCTCTCTTTGTTTTCCTTGAATCTGTTTGCCTCTTTGTGGAAGGGAAAAGAGATGCTTCTCTGTATGGTGATTTAGAGGTTGGATCAGTATCTCTCAGGATAGCCCAGGGAGGGAAATTCTGAGAGGGGGAAAGGTGGGGGGAATGGTTTAATTCTCCTTGTTTTAAGAACCCAAGGGATCTGGGTTCTTGGGGTCCCCAGGGAAAGTTGGGGAGGTCAGAGTGCCCCAAAAAACTATATTTTTGGGTGGTGGCAGTGCTATCAGATCTAAGCTGATAATTAAGCTTAGAGGATTCAAGTGCTAGTATCTCATTTTCTGAACTTTAAGGTTCAGATCTGAGAAAGAATGCTATGACAGTGTTGTAAATCCAAACAGTGTTTTGGATATTTAGGGTGACATTCCTCCTGTCTCAAACAATGAGATTGGAATCTTCCTTTTCCTATCTTTCTATTTTAAGCGTGAACTGGTGCCCTACCAAAGAATGACAGTTAATTTCTGTGAGTTGCATGTGTACTGCCACAAAAATTTCAGTCTCATTGTTTGATGTGCTGAGCATTGTCTCTCAAGATAGCCAAAGGTAATTCTCCTTTAGTAGTAGTGTTGGAGAAAAACTCAGTTCTCGCTTTTTGTTTGGGTGCAGCAAAACCAAATACTTTATTATTTCTCCAGCAATTGCAATAGAGGGAGGGAGTGCCCTAGGACACAGGGTCGCCCCAGTCCCGGACAGGTCTCTCAACAGGTAAACAATTACAGCAAGCATTTATACCTTTGTTACAGACAATAACAAGCAATAATACAGACAATAATAAGCAACAGCTGCATTTTGTTTATACATAGGCTATCCTGCTATCTTATTTTTCTTCTAGAAGATGCCAGTCTACATATTTGGTTATTAGTGCAAGGTCGTGACAACTTTTCACCCAGTTCTTTTCCACTCACCTCACACCATCCTCGCTTCTACAAGTCTCGCATCATTAGGGTTACAGCTGGCCTAACTCTTGTTAACTGCTAGCCTGACTCTTGCTAACAGACTGATATGCATTGAGATCTCCTACAAATCCTTGTCAATTCTTTCCCTACTTCCACACTCTCCCCTTTTGTACTTCTAGTACAACAGATATTTTCAAATCTCTATTTGCATTAAGCCATGGATTTCTGATTCTACATCAGATGTTTCAACCTTAGGGATTTTCATTGGATGTAATGACAATGCATGATTAGCATGGACATGAAAGGTATTAATATTATTATGTCTTTTACAACAACAATAACATAATCCTAAACTAACTAACAGCAATGCAAGCAATAATATCCCCATAGCAATAATATGATGAGGTTGTTGTACAGTTTTGGTTACAAAGCATAATATATCATACTTAGTACACAAAGTAGACACTCTATAAGCTGTATGAAAGTCATTCTTTTCAGCTTGATATATATTCTGAAGCATGTGAATTTGCCCTTGCAATTCAGAGATTCTTTGAACCTCTGGTAACAATGAAAGCAAATTTTGAAATTGATCAGGCACTACTTTAGTCCAAATTAAAAGATACCTGAAATCTAAGAGCTACTTGCAACATTCTATCTGCAGGCCAGTAAATGATATGATTGCCTGCAGCAGGGGTAAGATGAATGTGTATATCTTGCAATGTGGTGGCTTTGACATACACATAGCTGTCATTAGCTTGAAAAAGTAGGTGTCCAGTCAGGATAGTTTCCTGTTCTTTACCCTCCCAGCAAATGTTATCATGAACAGTGACAACTTCCCCTGGCTTCAGTTTATGGATACACTGAAGCTGTATGGGTTCTAACAGCCAAATGTCCATTGACTCCCTATTCCTATCCAAACTCTCAGGTGTTATTCTAGGGGCACTGACTATAAATCAATTAGGTATACCAGGTGGTCTAATTTCCTAGATGTCTCGGTGAATAATCCAGTCCCATATGCATCCTCCCCATGGACCCGTCAGGATTCAGTATGTGGGAGGCCACACCAACTCCAGCCTGTACTTGGGTTAGCTGAGCTTCAGAAAGAAGGCTAGTGACCTTTTCTAGTTGGCCTGATTTCTCATCATGTTCTTGGCTTTTAAAAATATTCCAAATGGCTGCTGCGCTATTGGCCCCATCCCATAGGGATCCGGTCAAGTCCCTCTTCTTTCAGAGGAAATAACCCAGGCCCTCTGTTGTGCTAATCTAATGGCAGCCCCTTGTGAGCAATTTGGGTATGCAGAGGTGATCTGGAAACTGGATAAGGGCAATGTAAATTTGACAGTCCCTGGTGATGTATTTATCACAGTCCATTGATATCCTAACACATATCTCTCTGGTGTAGTACTATATCACTTCTGTTGGTTGTATACCTTTAACTAGTCTCAGGTACTTTCAAGAAGCATTGACATTAATAGCATAGGAGGGGGTGTATTGCAATAAGGTACAGGTTACATTATTAATCACTGGAATGGCTTCAATACAAGTAACATTTCCAGTGGCAGAACAAACTCTTTGGGTATTCGTTTGATTATTTACTAATTGGGTAACCAAATAACAATAAGGGCTTCTTTCATGTAACACAGTACAAATTCCAGGAATAGTCAGCATATCTACTTCACTATAGAACCCATCAATTTCAATTGCAGATTCTTGTGGTTTATTTGTAGTGATATTGTAGATTTCTATTTCCACTGATCCATTTATTCTCCACTCAATTGTTCACTTATATGGGATATCCTGAACTTCTTATATATTTTTTTCTTTTTTTCCCCCAAACAATCTTTAAATAAATCACTAAAGTGTGAAGGCCTTGGCCATTGGTTTTATCAAATATATGGCAGTGTCTGTATTTGGATGTATTACATGGGTAATAGTGTAATGGAGGAGATGGCAGAGGCAGTGGCAACAAAGTGCCTTTGGTACTTGTCATTTAAAATCCAATTAGACAGAGTTATACATGCTGAAGGATTTATCCAAAACACAGGGCGCAGCCTGTAGAATAAACCCCAAAATCCAATCAATACCACATTCCCAAGCAGGGTCCCACAAATTTCTTCCTGCCAGTATATAATTCTTTGTTTCTTCACCAGGATCAGTTCTTAATGTCCTTTCTAGTCAGGAATTCCTGGACTTTGGCAATTTCAGTGGAATGAGTGTTCCTTCTTCTTTCCCGAAACAGTCTTGGTTCAGCATCCTACAGGGGAGAGGTTACCAGCACATCACCATGTAATGGTTTTGATTCTTCTAGAAAAATGCAAAGGCACAGTAGGTCTGTCAGTGGACAAGGGAGAGATTACGAGCACTTCACCTTGTCCTTTTTCCCTGCTGTCCAGAAGTCACAGAAGGAGAAATAGGCTAATCATCAGGAGGTGGAGAGGTCTTTTTGCAGTGAGAATCATGGATCCAAGCAGTCAGTCTTTGGTACTTCACAGCAGTGTTGGTAGTCAGCAGGACTTAATAAGGGCCTTTCCAGCATGGAGCCAAAGCAGTCTTTCATTGGTGGACGTTTACATAGATCCAGTCTCCTGGCTCCAACGAGTGGCAGGGCTGCTAGGGTCTTTGGGTAGCGCTTCTTTACCTGTGAGAAAAGAAATCTAACACATTTCATTAGTGCCTGGCAGTGTTTTGCAGATCTCTTAGCTGCTTTGGCACATTCAAGCCCCGCCCCCCCTTTTTCTTGGTTGTCAGCCAAGTCTTAGCTGTGAGCAGTGTCCTTGAATGGGGCCAGTGTCTTATCTTTAGACTGAACGTGCTAGCTATTTTTTTTCAGTTAATTCATTCTGTTCTTTTTTCTTCTTCCCTTCTTGTCTTCTTTTAACCTACAAAGGAAACTTCCACTCTTCACTCATACACCTTTTTCCCCAACCATGAACACATAAACATTGCCATTATACCGTACATTAGTCTTATTATTCAATGTATGCCACATATACCCTTCCATTAAAATAACTTTATTACAGACTTTGGAGCAACAAGCCAGGACAAGCACACCCACTTTGAGGAGTTCACTCAATACAGCCTCTGGTGTCCAATAGCTTCCCACCATCCCCAGCCCTCTGGCTAGAAATCTAAGGTAGCCAGAAGGATCCCATGTACAATATGGGGAGTGGGTTAACTTTTCATGTCCTTGCTTCCAAAGACTGTTTGTAGGCAAATTTTAACAACAATTTTTTTAATTAACAATCTGGCCAATGAAGTTTCTTTTTCTTACTTAAGCAAATGTGTTAGACTTTAGTATATCACATTTTCCTGATTTATCCAAACACTTTGTATTCCAAAGTTGAATAAAACAAGTATCTGCATTTACCCTTCTATTTGATTTTAACCAGACTATCCTATGAAAATATTAAACACAACAATTCCGGCCAGAAGACAAACACTACAAGACAGAACATAGAACACAACACATAATTCCTATTGTGCCAGTAAAAGCATGATACGTTGAATGCTGTTCAGCTGGCATCAGTTTTCTCTGATTATCTGAAAGACAAAAAAACAGAGATCTACCCCTTCTGGGCAGTCAATCATCACTTAAAATATACAAATACCCTTGTTGATTTCAGGCAAAACAGAGGAATTACGCCATATTTTTTTTTATTTGTTTCATAGGCAGCCCAGGTTTCAGTGGCTTCTACCTTATCAGTTAGATAATTTGCATTAATACAGATGCTTTCTGGCTTGCTTCTGGATCCAAAGCCATTCACAGCTTAAAGATTCTTACCTTAAAAGGGACATAATTAACTTTACCAGAATTTTGATGGCTTTTTACTACTAACTCCTGCTTTCAAACACTGAAAGAAAAGCACTTCTTATAGTGCCCCTTAGAGCCTAATAGGATTTCAATTACATAGCACTGTATCCATTCTTTAGCTAAGTCAACTAAATTGTTCATAGCCAAATAATTGCAAATAATTAATTTATTTACAAACATTTTAATGACACCAAGAACTTTCCTCTTTAGCATTTCTACAAAGTTCAACTGCTGTTCCCTCCAGCAGCTACAGAGTTAACTTCTCACTTCTTCCTTAAATCACTTGCTTGTCTCCCAACAGCCACTTTTATCAGCTCAAATCACCATTTCAAGTATTGTCCTGGGTATTTGAAATTCCCATGCTTATACTTACTTACTCCTTCCTTCCTCTATGCCCTCAGAATTTTCCAGCCTGTTTTCCAATCTCTCTGTCTGTTGCCTGCCCGCTTGGGCGCAATCCTGCTTTTCTTGCTGAACCGTCCCTTCCATGGGCACCGACTTGTTCCACTACCAGTTTAGCTTGGAGGGTGGGCTTCTCAACTAGCCCCCACCATTCCTGGTCTCTTCCCTTAAACATTCTTACTCAGAAGACTATCCGAGTCCTTCCTCGTGAGGCTTGCCATCTGGGCAGAAACGCATGGCCCATTGGCGTTTAACTATGCAATTTCCTCTTGTAGCAAACACACTGCTGTTATGGCGTATGCTGAGCAAATATGATTAAATTTTGACAAGTCCCTGAAGGACCGGTACTTGCTTAGCCAGGGCTTCCTTTTCTACCTGGAAGTCCTGTCTCAAGGCCTGCAACTTGCCCTGGGCGTAGGTTTGAGTTGCTGCCTGGTTCATGATCTATGCTCTTAATTGCTCAATTCTAGTTATCAAGTACACATCTCTTCCCTTTTCTCCAACTTCTCTATTGCCCAGTCCTGCTACAACTGGGGTAGATCCACCTGCCACCCTTCCCGGTCAACCAGGGTGGAGAGAGGAATGCTAAACCCCTCTCCAATTCTCAGACTTACTGAGGCTGAGAGTGGGCACTCCTTTAATCATGCAATCCTCAACATATAACATCAACAATACCAAGCAAAGCAAACATAAAAATAACAAGGGTAACACAAAGAGATGGTGTAAATTCTGCAGGGCTTTCCTCTTCTCAATTGCTCACCAAACTGTGACAAATTTCTGTTACCAATCTATCCCTCGTGTCAGGTGATCAGGCTGACACTGCAGGACGTTGGGGAAGATAAAGAAAACACACCATATGACTAAATTTTAAAGCTTCATTAATAAAATAATAAAACAACAATGGAGAGTGTTGGGAACGCTCCCACATCACTCAGGAAAAACATTAATGCCCCAAGCCCTAAGCCATTTTCATACTCACACATGTCCAGATTGGCCATGTTTGTGTATATCGTGCAGAGAAGGGAGAGAGGTGGATGGAAGATTATCCTGTATACAGCTTGTCCAGAATTTCCAACATGCTTTTGCTCTTGGGAAGGCTGTTCTTTTACACCTGGAATCTCCTGCGGTGTCTCTTTCAGATTCCAGTCCAGGTCGGCTGCCTGTGGCTTCTTTGGTGTCACCAAGCCACACCAGCTCCGGGGTCACAAAGGCACACTGTTGGATCTCACTGGACAGTTAAGCTTTGCAAATGTAATCTCAGTTCTGTAACTTGTAGTGCCTTTGGTTTGCCTCTCTCTATATTTTTTTTCACAACCAGCTGGGGCCGAAAGCAGTTTTTCTTTGTACTTAGCATAGTCTGTGTTAATTCTTGACCTTGAACACAGAGCAACTTTCTCTTTATCTCTGGGCCAAGCTGAATTTCAAATTAACCTGTTCCTTTCCTCAATAGACAAATTGCTCACACTGTCAGAGGCTTTTTGGTGATTAAAAGCTCCTCTTAGATGTATGATCTTATCTAGATTGAAGGTACCTTCTAGTGGGCATTGTTTAGATGGATTTTCACGTGTGTAAAGATTCCAATTCTCTAAATACCTGCAGGTTGTTGGACGATAATGTACGTACATGAAATAAGATGGAGTACCCTTAGGGGGTGAGCTGGAATGCTTAGACTGACCTCTACCCATTTTCCAATCTCACACACACACAGGGGGGGATGTCCTGTCCGTACTAGCGGCACATAAACTAAGGGTCTCTCCCTAGAGGGTACTCACACAGGAGAGGCTAACGAGAATGCTTGCTGTAATTGTTTACCTGTTGAGAGACCTGTCCGGGACTGGGGCGACCCAGTGTCCTAGGGCACTCCCTCCCTCTATTGCAATTGCTGGAGAAATAATAAAGTATTTGATTTTGCTGCACCCAAACAAAAAAGTGAGAACTGCGTTTTTCTCAGACAACCTTCCCACTGTTAGCTTGCAGTAAAAGATTTTTGGCAGTTGCTCATCTGACATTCTGGTGACGTGGCCTGCCCATCTCGCTATGAATTCATCAGAGTACGGATGCTTGGAATATCCGCCCGTATGAGAACCTCAGTACCTGGGACCTTGTCTTATAGACTCATAGACTCATAGGTCAGAAGGGACCAATCTGATCATCTAGTCTGACCTCCTGCACAAGGCAGGCCACAGAACCCCACCAATCCAATTTTATAACAACCCCTAACCCAGGACGGAGTTATTGAAATCCTCAAAATTGGTTTGAAGACCTCAAGCTGCAGAGAAACCACCAGCAAGCAACCCGTGCCCCACGCTGCAGGGGAAGGCGAAAAACCTCCAGGGCCCCTGCCAATCCGCCCTGGAGGAAAATTCCTTCCCGACCCCAAATATGGCGATCAGCTAAACCTTGAGCATGTGGGCAAGAGTCACCAGCCAGCACCCAAGAAGGAATTGTCTGCAGTAACTCAGTTCCCATTCCATCCAACATCTCCCCGCAGACCATTGAGCAGACCTATTGGGTGGTAATCCAAGCCAGGAAAGTCTTGCCCCCACTACTTCCCTCGGAAGGCTGTTCCAGAACTTCACTCCCCTAATGGTTAGAAACCTTCGTCTAATTTCAAGTCTAAACTTCCTAATATCCAGTTTATACCCATTCGTCACTCTGGCCCTGCAGCTCTTTTATACAAGCCTTATGGTAGCCTGATTGGCTGCATCCCACACAACCCTGCTAGGCAGCTTGGAGGATCTATCTCCACTGTTCTTTTTGGGATGGGGAGTGGTAGAGCTGTGAGGCCTCCTGCAGGGGGCCTCTGAGACTCATACACCCCATCACAAGGCCCTTCTACTTTACTTTTCAGTATTATAATGTAGGGTTTTTGGAGAGGGAGGTCACTGCAAGCAGAGGTGGGAATGTATGACCTCATTAATTCTGTCTTCTTGTCCTCCATTGTATTATTTTCTGTTTGTATTAATTTCAAGATACTAATACAAATATTTAATTATACACCAAGCAACAGCCAGTTACCCTTGAACTGAACTATAGTTGGTAAATGTTATCCAGTGAAGAGACAACATATACATGTAAAGGAGCAAGACTAGTTTTGATAGCTAGAATTTAATCATTCATTTTATATAAATATCCTGGGTTGGGGACAATATGTACCAGATCTTTACAAAAATTAAGTTGAATACTGTTTAGAAATCTGTACATATACTTAATAATGGCCATAGTGCATTTTAAATAGAGATATTTTGGCTAAAAGCAAAGGGAAATTTTATGGTAAAACAAACCTGAATATTATTGGATAGGTTGAAAGTGTTAATCTCATGAATGGTGTCTTGGTTCAGAAACCGGTATTACTAAAGAAAACCAATCATCTATGCTGCTGCCTAACTGCTGAGTCACATCTGCCACTCGTCCCAGTGTCTGACAATGGAAGAGATCACCACAAGAAAGAAAAGCCGGTTAATCCTGGCAGTTGGTATACGGAAAAGAATGATAGAAGTGTCCATGATTAAAGAATTAACCCAGAGAGAAGGCACATAGCTACTGTGGAAGTAGGGAAAGAATTGACAAGGATTTGTAGGGGATCTCAATGCATGTCAGTCTGTTAGCAAGGGTCAGGCTAGCAGTTAACAAGAGTTAGGCCAGCTGTAACCCTAATGATGCGAGACTTGTAGAAGCGAGGATGTTGTGAGGCGAGTGGAAAAGAATTGTGTGAAAAGTTGTCACAACCTTGCACTAATAACCAAATATGTAGATTGGCATCTTCTAGAAGTAAGAAAAATAAGATAGCAGGATAGCCTATGTATAAACAAAATGCAGCTGTTGCTTATTATTGTCTGTATTATTGCTTGTTGTTCTCTATAACAAAAGTATAAATGCTTGCTGTAATTGTTTAACTGTTGAGAGACCTGTCCGGGACTAGGCCAACTCTGTGTCCTAGGGCACTCCCTCCCTCTATTGCAATTGCTGGTCAAATAACCTGGTCACGAGCTTTCGCTTCATAGGGTACTCTTGGCGTCTTCCAGTAACAGTCACTCACACCAGTGTATATACACACACACACCAAGGCCTTTATTTCCGAATACCACGATGCATCTGTACCTTATGTACGGACCCAATACCATGAGGTGGTATGACAACCCCTCTTGAGGCGGTAAAAACCCCTCAGCACCGGTGCATATCTAATGCATTTCACTATGCATTACCTAATGCATTTATCTATGCATTACCTTTTTGGCCAACCCAGCAGTTTCCCAGTACTGCTATAAACTAACCTTATTGGGGCCTTTCCCCAATACCACTTTGCATCTGATCTTGCTGCACAGTCAATAAGTTCAGATGGCGTGAGCCCAACAGAGACAGAAGGCCCTACGGACAGTCCTCCAACGACACCCCAAAAGAGATTTCAAATGGTCTCATACCTCTCTTGTGGCGCCATAGGGTTTGAAGGGGAATGATCCGTAGCAGCTGCTTTGTCTCAGTAGGCGTTGCCATCCCGGACGAGCCCCCAAAATTGTCGGAGAAAAATGCAGTTCGCGCTTTTTTTGTTTGGGTGCAGCAAAATCAAATACTTTATTATTTCTCCAGCAATTGCAATAGAGGGAGGGAGTGCCCTAGGACACTGGGTCGCCCCAGTCCCGGACAGGTCTCTCAACAGGTAAACAATTACAGCAAGCATTTATACCTTTGTTACAGACAACAACAAGCAATAATACAGACAATGAGCAACAGCTGCATTTTGTTTATACATAGGCTATCCTGCTATCTTATTTTCCTCACTTCTGGGCACCAGTCTATGTATTTGATTATCAGTGCAAGGTCGTGATAACTTCTCACACAGTTCTTTCCTACTCGCCTCACACTATCGTCGCTTCTACAAATCTCACGTCATTAGGGTTACAGCTGGCCTAACTCTTGCTAACAGACTGACGTGCATTAAGATCCCCTACAAATCCTTGTCAATTCTTTCCCTTCTTCCACAAGGTGCTCTCAAGGAGGTCAGAAGAAATGTTTCAAGGAGTCTGTCCAGTTATACATGTGGCATTTCAACACTGACCCAGAGTTTTGGGAAGATCTCGCTCATGATCATTCTACCTGGAGCTACAGTCTATGAGCAGAGGAGAACTGCTGAGGCAGAGCAAAGCATTAGCACCGTAAATCTCATAACAGCAACATGTCTGCTGTTAATCAAATAACCCATAGCGGCATCTCTTGTTCTGTGTGCCACAGACCGTTCAAAGCTCAAATTGGCCTGATCAGTCACTCACATGTTCAGAAACCAAACCAACCAGTGATGTCATGGTCATCTTCAGACTCGACGGATGACCACCACCAATGTTTGTTTCTCCTAAATGTTTCTAGTGTTTTGAATTAAACAGTTGTACCAAAAGCAAACAAATTAGAAGAGTTTCAAGTGATCTGAATAAAAGTCAGTTCTCTTCTCCATCGGGTTTCACTTGTAGCTATCTGTGAGCCTACTATTTCTCCATTTGTCGGAAGAATCTTCCGAGAAAAACAAGCTTGACAAGGCCTGAACATCTGCTGTAAAAGGACATGCAAGAAAAAAAAATCCCATGGGCAGGGGAGAGGACCTTTTTCCGGTCATTTTTATTTATCATCAAGATGCAAAAATGGGCACCCAAGAAATCATCCCCTGGGCTGGGACCCCTTGGCCCTGCATTTAGGGTTGGATGAGTGCTAACCCCTGGGCCAAGGGGCCTCAGCCTGTTGATTGGCCCAGCCCACACCCAGGAGGCCTGAGCTATTGCATGTTTAGTTGCCGCTCTGCAAGCCAGGATGCCTGAGTGATAGATCCATGTAGATGCAGAGTCCCCAGTGCTGCCAAGAACAGATGAACTGGCCTGAAATCAATAAGGTTAACTTGAATAAAAACAAGTGTAAAGTAAGTACTTAGGACAAAAAATTAAATGCAAAAATAAAAAAAGGGGAATAACTAGCTAAGTAGCAGTACTGCAGAAAAGCATCTAGAGGTTATAGTGGATCACAAATTGAACAGGAATGAACAATATGACATTTGTGCAGAAGGCAAATGTTGTTCTGGAATGTATTCATGGGTAGGATTGCCAAGTGTCTGGTTTTTGACCAGAATGCCTGGTCAAAAAGGGACCCTGGTGGCTCTGGTCAGCACTGCTGACCAGGCCATTAAAAGTCTGGTTGGTACAGGGCTGGCAGGATCCCTACCTGGATCTGCACAGCTCCCAGGAAGTGACTGGTATGTCCCTCCAGCTCTTAGGTGTAGGGGCAGCCGTGGAGGCTCTATATGCTGCTCCTGTCCCACCTTGAGAGCCGGCTCTGCAGCTCCCATTGGCCACAGTTCCTGCTCAATGGGAGGTGGGAGAGTGATGCCTGTGGGCAGAGGCAGCATGCAGAGATGCCTAGCTATGCCTCCACCTAGGAGCCAAGGGACATGTCACTGCTTGCGGGGAGCTGCCCAAGGTGAGTATTGCCTGGAGCCCACTCCCTCCTGCACCTCAACCCCTTCCCCAGCCCTGAGTCCCCTCTCACACCACAAATCCCTCCTGGAGCCCACACCCCATTCCACGCCTAGGGTTACCAGTTGTGTGCATGGTTTGATGGGCAGAAGATGCTCAGAGAGAAGGGGAGGGATCCTGCCCTCTTGCTCTCTTAAGCCTGAAATATGTAATTCCTAGCTCTTAACAGCACATAGGAGTTTCAGAAATCCTGCAAGAATCGTAACAGAACCACATTATTATTTATTTAGTTATTTGTATAGAATAGTGCCTGGGAGCTGGACCAGGACCCCCGTTGTGCTAGGTACTGTACAAACAGAGAACAAAAATCTCAAAGCATCTTGCTAAGGAAGATAAGTATTCTATCTCTTTTAGATGCAGAAATTTGCCACACTATGGTAAGTGGCAGAGAGAAGACTAGAACTCAGCTCTCTCGTCCTAGTCTAGTGCCCTATCCACTGGAACCATACTATTGTGTTGCAAGACATAGTGGAAACCAAGGGTTAGATTTAACACGTTTATCAAGGCAGGCGATCTTTATATCAGCTGAAAAACTTCTCAAGCTGTGTGGGGGACATCAGTAACAGAATGGGACCATCCCTTTGCCCTCCCTATTGCCATTGGATAGAGAGAGCAGAATAAGAAGCCAAGAGACAACATTAGGGTATTGTACTAATGAGAAGGAAATATTTCCTGAAAGCCAGATGATATTAATTACAGCAGAACAAAAATCCTGTTTTCCTCAGTCTAGAAGTCACTAGGCCTTTGTTCAGGCATCAGGAAGCCCACTCAGCTGGAATATGAGTTTGGCTCTGTCTAGGGGCAGGAGTAAAATATTCACTAACCACAGTATTTCTTAAATTAATAGTTTGTATGTTTGTTTACTGGTAGTAAAAACTGTAGTTAGTAAGCCTATGCTGTACTTTCCAGATGAACCACGCTTTTTCAGGCACTCAGCTTTCTAAAACAAATTCGCTAGGCATGGTCTCTGCCCAAAGGTGTTTGTTTTTTTTTTAAGATTTGAGCTGAACTGATTTGAGCTGCTTGAGTTATGTCCATGTTAAAAGCAAGTGAACAAAACAACCCATTTTTCCTATTTGTATTGTAGTAGCATCCAGAAGCTTCAAGCTCAGGACCCTACTATGCTGTCCTCTGTTCAAACACACATGAAAACATGGTGCCTGCCCAGAAGAGCTTACATTAACTGAAACATTGGTGTTCACCTAACAGCTGAAGCCAAGAACTCCAAACTTGGTTTCAGCTCTAAAGTCCTCAGTGAACAAAGAAAACCAGTTGCCCCTTATGCTTGGAACATTCCTTTTTGAACTAATCCATTAGGCCACTACCCTCTCCTCCTCAAGACATACTTCTGCTTTGACTACAGGAAATCAGCCAGCTAATGATGCCTAGGTCAGAGGAAAAAGCTTTAACATAATTTGGAACTAAGATGTGTACATTAACCACCTCTCTTATCTCCTATAGTTTGGCCACAGTCACTTGTCATATCTCCTCACAAGTCAGACTGTACATTCATATATGCATATGCACCCTCCACCCCATATGATTTGTATGCATCATCTCTTCTGTGACGGGTTGGTTCACAGAAACCCCCTTGGGAACTGCCAACTGATGTGCCAAGACTACTTCTGCCCTTGCTTTCCCTGCCAGCTCGGGACACCAGCACCCTGTCTTGTTGAGCCAAACACACCAGTCTGCTCCAACACAGATCCAAGGGTTTGAACCAAATCCCTCAAAGCTGCAGACTTAACAAAGCAACTTACAGAAGTGTTACTGTTTTTAATACTCAGATGCCCAGTTCCCAATGGGGTCTAAACCCCAAATAAATCCATTCTACCCTGTATAAAGCTTAGTGTAAACTCCAATTGTTTGCCCTCTATAACACTGATAGAGATATGCACAGCTGTTTCTCCGTTTCCCTCCCCCCCCACACCCAGTATTAATATATACTCTCGGTTAATTAGTAAGTAAAATGTGATTTGATTAAATACAGAAAGTAGTAACAGACAAAACAAAGTGAATTACCAAGTAAAATAAAATAAAACATGCATATCTAAGCCTAATACAGTAGTAAAACTGAATACAGATAAAAATCTAACCCTCAGAGATGTTTCAATAAGTTTCTTTCATAGACTGGACACTTTCCTAGTCTGGACACAATCCTTTCCCCGGGTACAGCCCTTGTTCCAGCTCAGGTGGTAGCTAGGGGATTTCTCATGATGGCTCCTCCTTTTCTCTGTTCCACCCACTTATATATATCTTTTGCATAAGGTGGAAATCCTTTGTCCCTCTAGGTTCCCCCACCCCCTTCTCAATAGAAAAGCACCAGGTTAAAGATGGATTCCAGTTCAGATGACATGATCACATGTCACTGTAAGACTTTCTTACCCACTTGTCAGCACACACATATACAGTACGTTTCACAAGTAAAACGGAGCCATCTACAGACAATTGTCCTGGTTAATGGAAGCCATCGAGATTCCAAACCGCCATTAATGGCCCATACTTTGCATAATTACAAATAAGCCCTCAGAGTTATATTTCATATTTCTAGTTTCAGATACAAGAGTGATATATTTATACAAATAGGATGACCACACCCAGTAGATAAGCTTTGTAAGGATATTTTACAAGAGACCTTTTGCATGAAGCATATTCCAATTACATTATAGTCATACTCATCAGCATCCTTTCATAATAGAGTGCAACATCAGACCTTCCTCACTCTTGTTTGTATTACACCTAATGAAGACTAAGCTCCTCAGGGCAGGCACTTTCCCATGTGTATCTGTCAAGTGCCATGTATCTCTCTGGAAGTGTAGAAATGATAGTTAACATCAGCAGTGTGGTCAAATTAAAATTGCATCAGACACTAACCTTTGAATATCCTGACTTTTGTGTTCTTTATTTCTCAGGTTTAATGTTACTTTCACATCAGTTTTTGCATTTAATTTTTATTAATCGTGAAATAATGTATACTGTTATTCTTCTTCGAGTGATTACTCATATCCATTCCAGTTAGGTGTGTACGCGCCGCGTGCACGTTCGTCGGAGAAACTTTTACCCTAGCAACCCAGGCGGGTCGGCTGGGCGCCCCCTGGAGTGGCGCCGCTATGGCGCCCCATATATATCCCAGCCGACCCGGCCACCCTTCAGTTCCTTCTTACCGCCCGTGTCGGTCGTTGGAACTGTGGAGCGCAGCTTCGCTGACCTCCACACTCCCTAGCAACTCATTTTGCTTTGTTGTATATAGTAGTTATAGTTAATTGTTGTAAATATATATATAATTATTAGTCAGTTAGTTAGTTAGTGTTATTAGTGTAGTTATTAGTCGTAGTTTGAGGGGATCGGGGACCCCCCCCCTTCCCCGCACCGGGAGCCAGGGCTCATGCCCGGCTCATCGGGTTTCAAGCAGTGCTCGGCTTGTCACAAGCCGATGCCAGTTGGAGACCCCCATGACTCCTGCTTGAAGTGCCTCGGGGAGTCGCACTTATCAGCTAAGTGCTCGATCTGCAAGTCTTTCAAGCCGAGAACCAAGAAGGAGCGAGACATTAGATTAAGACAGCTCCTTATGGAAGTGGCCCTGACACCTCCACCCTCGGCACCGAGCACAAGTCAGCCGGTAAGCAAGGGCACCGCCACGGCACCAAGCGCTGCCAACAAGGACTCACGGCACCGGCCTCCGCCGGTACCGAAACCGGCTTCGAGCCGCTCCCTCTCCCCGAGGTCGAAGACGGCGAAGGTGCAAACCATCCCGATAGCAGCTGCCTCGCAGCCAGAGCCTGCGCCAAAGATGGACCGCCCGGCACCGATACCTGCCACGGCACCGTCTAAGCCGGTACCGTTGACTCCGACCCCACGAGGGCCGTCGAGTCCGGCACCTGGCGGCTCTCCGGTGCCCACCGCGGTAGAGCCTGCTTCACCATCTACCCCGGAAACGTTTGCCGCAGCGAGGGATCTGATCGCGATCATCGATGCACCACTGCCCTTACCCCTGGCACCGCCGGTGCGGGTACTACACTCAATGGGCAAACCGACCCTGACAGACCAGCTTCGGTCAGCGTAGCAGACCGGCACTGCTCCAGATCGCGGTCCCGCGGACGCTCTGCATTGAGGCATCGCTCATACTCTCGGCACCGATCACCTCGGCACCGTTCAGGCTCCCGGCACCGATCACCTCGGTACCACTCACGCTCCCGGCACCGGTCAGGCTCCAGGCACCGGTCAACGTCTCGAGCGTCAACTCGGTACTCGCGGTACTGCTCCAGCTCACGGCACCGCGGTGGGTGCCGCACCTCCAGGAGCAGATCGAGACAGAGGGACTCGAGATCTCGGTCGACCTCCCGGCACCGAGCCAGTCGCAGGTCCCGGTCTCGCTCCCGACATCGTCACCAATACCGGTCACCACAACCCAGAGGTGTAAGGTCTGTCAGTACCTCGGCGCCAACTTTTGCCACTCCACCTTGGCCGTCTAGAGGCACGTTGGCATCCTCCCAGGCGGGTAGCTACTACGAATGGGACCAGGATCCCGAAGTACCGCTGGGAGTTTTCCAGGACCCCCGCCCGCAGGGCATGGGTGCCCAACAGTGGGGTTTTTGGACACCCTGGGCATATCATCAGACCCAGGCTGGCCCCGTGCCCCAGACCCGTTCTACCGCCTCAGAACATCGGGTACCAGAGGCCACTGTCTCCTGCCCCTCCGTGGTTGAGTCAGATAAACAGCCGCCACCGGACTCCCTGGGCCAACTCGAGCAGGAACCAGTCCAGGAGCAGGAGACTGCACAGGATGCCCTCATCCCCAGAGTATCCTTCTCCTCCTCCTCGCCAGATGAGGCCGTGGCTGGGTTTTCGGCGTCAGGATCCCCGCCAATAGACCTCAGGGCCCACCAGGACCTCCTCCGTAGAGTGGCCCTTAACATCAACCTACCTGTGGAGGAAGTCCCAGAGGTTGAGGACCCGGTAGTGAGCATCCTCTCTGCGGATGCACCTACCCGAGTAGCCCTCCCATTCATAAAGACTATCCAGTCCACCACCGATAACCTGTGGCAGTCGCCAGCCTCCATCCCGCCGACAACTAAGGGAGTGGAAAGGAAGTACATGGTACCCTCTCGGGGGTACGAGTACCTATACATCCACCCTCCTCCCTAGTTGTCCAGTCTGTCAACGACAGGGAACAGCACGGCCAACAGGCACCGGCCCCCAAAGCCAAGGAAGCTAGGCGAATGGACATCATGGGTCGCAAGGTGTACTCAGCTGGGGCCTTGCAACTCCGTGTGGCCAACCAACAGGCCCTATTGGGCCTTTATAACTATAATATATGGGCGGAGGTGGGTAAGTTCTCTGATCTTCTACCCCAGGACTCACGCCCGGAATTTAACGCGTTCCTGGAGGAGGGTAAGAAGGTGGCCAGGACCTCTCTACAGGCCTCCCTTGACGCGGCCGACTCAGCAGCCAGAACCTTGGCCTTGGGAATCACCATGAGGCGCATTTCCTGGCTTCAGGCCTCCACCCTACCCCCGGAACTACAATATACCGTCCAGGACTTGCCCTTTGACGGGAAGGGTTTGTTCTCGGACAAAACGGACTCCAAATTGCAGAACCTTAAGGACAATAGAGTCATCATACGCTCGCTGGGGATGCATACACTTTCCACCCAGCGTAGACCCTTCAGGCCCCAAGCAAGACGCACATACTTCCCACCCCGCCAGAGGCAGGACTTCAGTAGAAGGCGTGGCCGGGGGGGGCCGCAGACGCCAATTCAGCTCCCAGGGAGGCCAAAACCAAGGGTTCTCCAAGGCACCACCGGGCCCCAAGTCTGGCTTTTGAAGGTGCGCCCGAGGACGGCGTACCAGACTCAAGACAGGATCCTTCCCCTACCTTCTCCAACTGCCTCTCCCACTTCCTCCCGGCGTGGTCCCGCTTAACTTCAGACCGCTGGGTGCTACGCACGGTGAAGCAAGGATACCACCTGCAATTTGCTTCCTCCCCCTCTTCCCGCCCCCCTTCCCAGTCCCTCTTCAGGGACCCCTCTCACGAGCAAACCCTCCTGCAGGAGGTTCGTTCTCTTCTTGCAGCAGAAGCTATAGAGGAGGTACCTCTAGATGAGAGAGGCAAGGGGTTCTACTCTCGATATTTTCTGATCCTCAAATCCAAGGGAGGTCTCAGACCCATCCTAGACCTGCGGGGCCACAACAAATGGATGCTCAAGCTGAAGTTCCGCATGATCTCCCTGGGAACCATTATCCCATCCCTGGATCCTGGAGACTGGTATGCCGCCCTCGACATGAAGGACGCGTACTTCCATATTGCCATCTTTCCACCCCACAGGAAGTACCTTCGCTTCACGGTCAAACATCAGCACTTACAATTCGCAGTCCTACCCTTCGGCCTCTCCATGGCCCCGAGGGTGTTTACCAAGTGCATGGCCGTTGTGGCCGCCCATCTCCGTCGGCAGAAAATCCACATGTTTCTGTACCTCGACGACTGGCTCCTAAAGGGGTCCTCCCAGTCACAGGTGCAGCAACATGTCAAGGTGGTTACGGACCTCTTCTCCCAGCTAGGCCTGCTTCTCAATGCCGAGAAGTCCAGCCTGGTCCCCACACAGAGGTTGGACTTCATAGGCGCGACCCTGGACTCTACTCAAGCCAGGGCTTACTTACCTCAGCCCCGCTTCCAGGCTATCGCCTTGCTCATAAGGAACTTGCAGGCCTCCACAGTCACCTCAGCCCACACCTGCCTCACACTACTGGGGCATATGGCTGCACGTACTTACGTAACGAAGTATGCCAGGCTCCGAATGAGGCCCTTCCAAACATGGCTTCATTCCGTATTCCGCCGGGCAGGGACCACCTAGATGTATTGGTGACGGTCCCCTCAGACCCTCTCCGCTCCCTCGACTGGTGGCTGACCCCATCCCTAGTGTGCGCGAGGATGCCGTTCCATCCAGAGCCACTGTCAATGACTCTAACAACCGATGCATCATCCCTGGAGTGGGGGGCCCACCTAGGGCACCTACGTACCCAGGGCCTCCGGTCGTCCCAAGAGCTGTCACTCCACATAAACGTCCAGGAGTTGAGGGCAGTCCGCCTCGCCTGCCAGGCGTTTCACCGACATCTGCACGGCCGTTGTGTTTCCGTACTCACGGACAACACAACGGCCATGTACTACATCAACAAACAGGGGGGAACCCGTTCGTCTCCCCTATGTCAGGAAGCCATTCGACTCTGGGACTTCTGCATAGCCCAGTCGATAGATCTGGTGGCATCCTTCCTCCCAGGAGTCAGGAACACACTGGCAGACAGACTCAGCTGATCCTTCATATGCCACGAATGGTCGATCAGACCGGATGTCATCCATTCCATCTTCCAGAAGTGAGGATTTCCCCGCATAGACCTCTTCATGACCAAGTCCAACAGGAAGTGCCAGGAGTTTTGCTCCTTTCAAGGTCTCTCTCCCGGGTCAATCACAGACGCATTCCTCCTGCCATGGACCCACCACCTATTGTATGCCTTCCCTCTGTTCCCTCTGATGCACAAGATCCTGTTGAAACTACACAGGGACAAGGCACATCTAATCCTGATCGCTCCTGCGTGGCCAAGACAGCACTGGTTCACTGCCTTGCTGGACCTGTCTGTGAACCCTCCAATCCCCCTCCCTCTCCACCCAGACCTGATCACTCAGGATCATGGCAGGCTCCGTCACCCGGACCTACAAGCCCTCCACCTCACGGCGTGGCTCCTGCATGGCTGAATGCGGCAGAGCTCAGCTGCTCCGCACCGGTCCAATATATCCTCCTTAACAGCAGGAAGCCGTCCACTCGCTCAACGTACAAGGCCAAGTGGAAACGCTTCTCTTGCTGGTGTGCTACTCAGGGGGTGAACCCTACGTAGGCCCCGATTCCCACTGTCCTAGTCTACCTCTGGTACCTTAAGCAGCAGGGCCTGGCGACATCCTCCTTAAAGGTGCACTTAGTGGCCATATCCACCTTTCGACCAGGAGAGGGTGGCCGCTCCGTATTCTCCCACCCCCTAGTCGCTAGATTTGTTAAAGGCCTGGAGCGTCTCTACCCCCCCCCGCACGCCACCCTGCTCCCACCTGGGACCTTAACTTGGTCCTAAACAGACTCACGCTTCCACCATTTGAGCCACTGGCGACTTGCTTGCTCACGTACCTGTCATGGAAGACGGCCTTCTTGGTGGCCATTACATTGGCCAGGCGGGTCTCCGAGCTGAGAGCTCTCACAGTGGACCCACCCTACACTGTCTTCCATAAGGACAAAGTACACCTGCGACCCCGCCTGGCGTTCCTCCCTAAGGTTGTGTCTGCCTTCCACACTAACCAGGACATCTTCCTCCCGGTCTTCTTCCCGAAGCCCCACTCCTCTCGGAGGGACCAGCAGCTACATTCCTTAGACGTACGCAGAGCGCTCGCTTTCTACATTGAGCGAACAAAGCCGTTCCGGTAGTCTCCTCAGCTCTTTGTGGCGGTCGCAGAACGGATGAGGGGCCTACCAATCTCCTCCCAGAGGATTTCCTCCTGGGTGACTGCATGCATTCGCGCATGCTACGATCTAGCTCGTGTCCCCTCTGGCCACCTCATGGCACATTCCACGAGAGCTCAAGCATTGTCGGTGGCCTTCCTGGCGCACGTGCCTATCCAGGAGATATGCCGTGCAGCGACCTGGTCATCGGTCCACACATTCACCGCACACTATGCACTAGTCCGTCAATCAAGAGATGATGTGGCCTTTGGCGTAGCAGTTTTAAATACCGCCACATCTCACTCCGACCCCTCCGCCTAGGTAAGGCTTGGGAATCACCTAACTGGAATGGATATGAGCAATCACTCGAAGAAGAAAAGACGGTTACTCACCTTTGTAACTGTTGTTCTTCGAGATGTGTTGCTCATATTCATTCCAAACCTACCCTCCTTCCCCACTGTCGGAGTAGCCGGCAAGAAGGAACTGAAGGGTGGCCGGGTCGGCTGGGATATATATGGGGCGCCATAGCAGCGCCACTCCAGGGGGCGCCCAGCCGACCCGCCTGGGTTGCTAGGGTAAAAGTTTCTCCGATGAACGTGCATGTGGCGCGTACACACCTAACTGGAATGGATATGAGCAACACATCTCGAAGAACAACAGTTACAAAGGTGAGTAACTGTCTTTTCACTGAGCAGCCCCAATATGCTTGATACTATATGAACATGTAAGAAAACAATCCCTGACAACAATATTTTATAGTCTGAATCAGACACAAATAATCCAGTACATATTAAAATGGTATACTCAAGTGAAAGGTCTAATCTTTAGATCAACAGTGCAGATCTTTGTATTTTATATATATGTGATATGCAAAAAAAAAACACCACAGTTTTGGAGGGGAAACCAGACCTGTCTAGATGGCTGTTTGTAGTAGTCAGTGGATATGTCTAGCAAGCATTTTGGAGCAAGCTTCTTAGCGGGGGATGACAGACTCCCGCTAGTGCTCCAAAAATAGCCATAGAGACCATGTTGAAGTTGCAGCTTGCCTAGCTCCAGCCCTTGCTGCAACTTCAATGTACTGTCTATACAACTATTTTTAGAGCACTCCCACAAGCCCTGCTAGCCCAAGTCTGTTATTCTGGGCTGGGAGGCTTGCTCCAAAATGATGTATAGACATACCCAATAAAGTTTCAATAGGAGGTAAACACCTTGATAATTTTGTGGATCTGGGTCTAATATATTTCTCCTCTGACCAGATGGACTCAAATCTGCCTTAAGCATTCTGAATTATTTGGTCTCGGCCTTCACCCTAGTGGTCACCGCTCCAGATCACAAAAACATCCAGATCATCTTCCCACAGATCAACATGGAGGAGTCCTTCATATGTGGCTCTATCCTTCTCCACATGGAAGGGGGCCTTGGGTGCCTGGGTCTGCCTGTCAGGAAGGAATGGAGTTATGGTAGACGAGGGCAAGGAGGACACACACACACATCATGCTCTCCTTCAGACCAATGCAATTTCACTAGAAAAGTCAAGTCAGTTCCAGAGACTAAATTCTTTTTGAGGACCTGTCCCCTAAGGAAGCCACTGCCAAGGGAGCAGAGCCTCAGTAGAAGTAGTATAGAGGCTCTGAGGGGATGGCTTTGACTTCCTGCAGTACATTTGTAATTCACCAGTTTTGGAGCCTGTTCTCCAGATGGAATGATGCATGTGTATCCCAATGCAGGACTCCTCATCACTATCCTCCATTAAAACTTCTTCTGGTTCAACAGATTTTACCAGAAAGTGGGATGACTGGGGCCACAATGAGATATAATTAGCCATCTCTGCCCAGTAAAGGCTCACAGCTTGAATAACAGGGATGTTGTATCTCAATAACTGAGCGAAGTGGTAGAACTATGTTGTTTTCATTTTATACAATATGTTCATCCAGTGCTCTGGCAGCATACATAAACTTTAAAAAAAAACTTTACTGTCCCAAGTCACCCATAAAGTAATTTTCCCATCTTACTATCATGAGCAAAGGTCAAAAACAAAGGTAAAAATCCCCTTCTCTTCAACACTCAAAGAGTGCTTGTTCCTGTAAACAAGGAATAGTAAGCCTAAGGGACAGGACACTGGACTGGGAATTAGAAGACCTGGCTTTAGTTCCATCTCTGCCACTGATGTGCTGCATGATCTTGGGAGGGTCAGTTTGCCTTTCCTTGTCCTCATCTATAAAATGGATACAATATTTAGTCTCCTTTGCAAATTGCTTTGAGACCTACTGGTGAAATGTTAAAAACCCTGGTGATTTGTAGATTCCAAGACTAGAAGGGACAAATATGATAATCTAGTCTGACTTCCTGTATAACCAGGCCAGAGAACTTACCCAAAATCATTCCCAGAGCAGATCTTTTAGAGAAACTTCCAATCTTGATTTACAATGTCAGTCAAGGAGACTTCACCACAACCCTTGGTTAGTGGTTCCAATGGTTAATTGCTCTCACCATTAAAATTTGATGCTTTATTTCAAGTCTGAATTTGTCTAGCTTCATCTTCTAGTCATTAGATCACATTATACCTTTCTCTGCAAGACAGAAAAGCCCATTGTTAATTCTTTGTTCCTCATGTAGATACATCTCTTTGTTAAGCTAAATAGATTGAGACTATCATTATATAAGGGATGTTTTCTAATCTTTTAATAATTCTTGTGACTCTTCTCTGAAACTGCTACAGTTTATTAACATCCTTCTTGAATTGTTAACACTAGAACTGGACACAGTATTCTATCAGCAGTTGAAACAGCACCAAATATACAGGAAAATAACCTCTCTACTCTTACCTGAGTTTCCTCTATTTATTCTTCCCAGGATCTTATTAGTTGTTTTGGACACAACATCACACTTAGAGCTCATGTTCATCTGATGATCTGCTATGACCCTGTAGCCGGCCTGGCACCACACCACCACTTTGGGGTGGCAAGAATGGGGTGTCAGAACCTCACCACTCCCAAGTTCACATGCTTACTTCTCTGTGGGCAGTCTGATGCAGCCTAATAGCCTCCCTTCACATAATCACCCCTTGGTCAGGGTAGTGGGTCCTAACAGCCAGAGTCCATATAAGTCACTCCCAGCATCAGAGCAGTGCAGCCCAATGGCCAGAGTCCATACAATCCCCCTCACAAGCAGGGTAGTTCAGCCTAGCAGCCAGAGTCCAGGTAACTCACCACAAATACCCAGGAAGTGTGACCAGAGTCTAGACAATTCCCATGTCAGCAGTAGGGGGACCCAGGCCCACCTTCTCCACCAGGTCCTGACCCAGGGCCCTGGTAGTGGCAAGTTCCCCTCACCACCAGCTTGGCAGGGATCCACCCAAAACACACCACACTTCTGGGCAGCTTTTACACCTTTTTCCTCTAAAGTTCCCCTGGGTCACTTCCTAACTCAACCTCTGGGTCCTCTATTTCAGGGGGTCCTCTGGTCTGTTCCCCTTCTGTGACATACTCCATCTGGGTATCAGGGCACATCCCAGCTTGTCTGGCCTCCAGATCCTGGAGTACAGGCTGTCCCTCCTCAGGAGATAGCAGCATTCCTCCTTTCCCTCCAGCAGTTAGCCCAGACTGAGCAGCTCTGCAGGCTCTTGTACCTGTTCTCCAGCTGGCGCATGCCTAGCAGAGCCCCAGGGGCATGGCTTCCTCTGCTAGGAAGGAAGGGTTAACCCCTGCGCTACCAGTGAGGGGCCACTGTGCTCTGTCACAGACTCCAAAATCTTTTTTTAGAGATACTGCTTCCCAGGATAGAATCGCGCCTCCTGTAAATATGGCCTACATTCATTGTTCATATTATTGTTTGCTTTGTCCATTTTCTACATGATCCAGATCTCTCTGAATCAGTGACCTGTCCTCTCCACTATTTATTACTCTCCCAATTTTTCTCATCTGCAAGTTTCATCAGTGATTTTTTTTTCCAGGTCATTGACAAAAATGGTTAATAGCATGGGGTCAAGAATTGATCCCTGTGGGATACATTTCACGTGTGCCATGTTAATTTTATATTGTTCTAGTTTTGTAATCAAAATGTGTGGTATCAAGTCAAATGCCTTAAAGATACTTAAGTATATTATGTCAACACTACTACAATTTTGGTTGATAAAAGTAAATTAACCAAAAAAAATAAACAAGTTAGTTTGAGATCTATTGATTTGCATTAATTACCTAGCTTCCTTTAATTCTTCATTAATTGAGTCCCGTATCAGCTGCTCCATTATTTTGCCCAGGATCTATGTCAGGCTGACAGGACTATAATTACCTGGTCATCCCATTTACTATTTTTAAAAATTGGCACAACATAATTTTCTTCCAGTCTTCTGGAACTTTCCCAGTGCTTCAAGACTTATTGAAAATCAGCATTAATGATCCAGTGAGCTCTTCAGTGAGCTGTTTTAAGACTGTTAGATTCAAGTTATTGGGAATTGCTGATTTTAAAATATCTAATTTTAGTAGCATCTGTTTAACATCCCCCAGAGATACTAGTGGAACAGGAAGAGTATTATCACTATATGATGAGATGAAGGAAAACAGGACATCATCACCTTCCCTCCTCTTGGAAACTCTGCTCTGAGTGCCCCAGTGTGATTTTTAGAATAGATGGGAAGACAGGAAAATACGTATTATTCCTAAATTGTCATTAAACCTTAAACTCCCTAAGAATATTTTCATCCTTGGTTATATTTCAATGCACTAAACTTTTCTCTTTTCACTAACTAACCTTGTTACAGGATCTACAACCTATCCTGAAGGACAATCCCTCACTCTCACAGATCTTGGGAGACAGGCTTACAGACAGCTCCCCAACCTGAAGCAAATACTTACCAGCAACCACGCAACAAAAGCTCTAATCTAGGAACCAATCCTTGCAACAAAGCTTATGCTCAGAAAAATTTGTTAGTCTCTAAGGTGCCATAAGTACTCCTCGTTCTTTTTTCTTGGTAGCTGTATTTGCATCTGAGACAGTTGTAAATTTTAACCACTAGAGGTCATAGACTGTCTGCAATACATATGGTTAGGTTTGGAAAGATTCCATTTTTATTGGTAAATGTCGATTTCTCCAAACACACAACAAATAATGAAACAGTATTTCCACATATGATGATTGTAATTTACTAATAGGCAAAGAAGAAAAACATAGCTTGTGAACTTAGCAGAGTTTGATTTAAGGCTACAGACACTCACTGACTTACACAAGTGTTTCATTCTGGAATGCCTTGCGGAACTCGAATTTTGCATAAGTTGGGAATATATACCTGACCATTACGCAAATAAATAAATAAATAAATAAATAAATAAAAATCTAGTTTATGGTATGTATGGAACTTTTTCCGAAAGTGCGGATTTGCTTAAGTAGGGTTTGCGTAACCCTGAGAGTATCTGTATTTATTTTGTAAATTTTGACATGATATTGACAACTTGTATGTTAGGTTATAAAGCTTTTGCTTTTTAAATATAAATTTCTACTGTAATTAAATAATTATTGTCTGACCCCCCATAAATTCCTGCAACTGTGAAAATTTAAATGGATAAAACTAAAAAAGATTAAAAATAAAATTGATATTTGAAATAGAAATTATTAAAAATAATTTGAATTTTTCCAAGTCTAAACTTGACAGCTGAAAAATGCTTTCTACAGAATGGTGGAAAGATGGAACCTCACCCTGCCCTGCAGTCCCAGGCTCCCCATGCAGATTTAGGGGACCTCAGGTGATCATCTAGTCTAACCCCCTGCTCAAAGCAGGACCAATCCCCAGATTTTTACTCCAGGTCCCCAAATAGCCCCCTCAAGGATTGAGGTCACAACCTTGGATTTAGCAGGCCAATGCTCAAACCACTGAGCTATCCCTCCCCCTCTGTTCAGGTGCTGACCCATTATTTTGGGATGTCTCTTTTTTGGTTCTGCAGTGTGGGGGTACGGCAGTGTCGGTGAAACGAGATTTCCATTGCCGCACTCATCGTGCCTCCCTCCCTTTGGTAAGGCCGCCCACGGACGGTGCCCTGCAGCCCATGCACACACGGAGGGAGTGCGAGGGAAGTTTGAGGCCCACTGGGTACTATCCCTTTAAGAGTCCAGACGCCTCTCTTCCCCGGAGGGCTAGACAGTTTAACCTCGCCTACTGCCGAGGTCATGAATTCTATCTTCTAATTGGCTGCTTTGTAAGCCAGTCACAAGTAATTTCGTCCCATCCCCTCTTGCCCTTCCCATTCATGTCCGTTAGCTTCCCAGGCCGCTCGACAGCCGCTGGTTGGCTTTAGTGACACTCAACTGCCTCTGCGCATGCCGATTGGCAACACGAGCCGTCAATCATCTAGCCTAGGGGCGGGCCGGGCGGGCCGGTTTCCGTGGCTGAGGAGCCGGCCGCGGCGGCGAGGGAGGGTTGCCACCAGTTCGGGGAAGTTTATTCTCGGGGGGCGGCGGCGGCTCCGGCAGGGGACGAGGCGATGCTGAGGCCAGGATGGAGTCGTGACCAGGTGAGCGTAAGCTCCGGCCTCTGAGAGAATCGAGGCCCCCCCCCCCCCCCGCTGCAGGGTCCCTCCATGTAGTGGGGAGGGATCCGCCCCTCCTCGGAGACACTGGGGCCCGCTCCCCGCCTGTTAGCGCCGCGGATGGTTCTGCCCCGTCCCCCGAGGCCGGTCCCTGCTCGCTGTCTGCGGCGCCTTTCCCTCCGCACTCACTGCCTCAGGGAGACCCCCCCAGCGCAGGGAGACACCCCCGAGCTCCCCGGGGAGACCCCCCCCCATCCCCCAGCGCAGGGAGACACCCCCGAGCTCCCCGGGGAGACCCCCCTATCCCCCAGCGCACGGAGACACCCCCGAGCTCCCCAGGGAGACCCCCCCGTCCCCCAGCGCAGGGAGACCCCCCTATCCCCCAGCGCAGGGAGACACCCCCGAGCTCCCCGGGGAGACCCCCCCATCCCCCAGTGCAGGGAGACCCCCCCTATCCCCCAGCGCAGGGAGACACCCCCGAGCTCCCCGGGGAGACCCCCCCTATCCCCCAGCGCAGGGAGACACCCCCGAGCTCCCCGGGGAGACCCCCCCTATCTCCCAGCATAGGGAGACACCCCCGAGCTCCCCGGGGAGACCCCCCCATCCCCCAGCGCACGGAGACACCTCCAAGCTCCCCAGGGAGACCCCCCCATCCTCCAGCGCAGGGAGACCCCCCCATCCTCCAGCGCAGGGAGACCCCCCCGAGCTCCCCAGGGAGACCCCCCCGTCCCCCAGCGCAGGGAGACCCCCCCATCCCCCAGCGCAGGGAGACACCCCCGAGCTCCCCAGGGAGACCCCCCCCATCCCCCAGTGCACGGAGACACCCCCGAGCTCCCCGGGGAGACCCCCTTATCCCCCAGTGCACGGAGACACCCCCGAGCTCCCCGGGGAGACCCCCTTATCCCCCAGTGCAGGGAGACACCCCCGAGCTCCCCAGGGAGACCCCCCTATCCCCCAGCGCAGGGAGACACCCCCGAGCTCCCCGGGGAGACCCCCCCATCCCCCAGCGCAGGGAGACCCCCCCATCCCCCAGCGCAGGGAGACACCCCCGAGCTCCCCAGGGAGACCCCCCCCATCCCCCAGCGCACGGAGACACCCCCGAGCTCCCCGGGGAGACCCCCTTATCCCCCAGTGCAGGGAGACACCCCCGAGCTCCCCAGGGAGACCCCCCTATCCCCCAGCGCAGGGAGACCCCCCTATCCCCCAGCGCAGGGAGACCCCCCTATCCCCCAGCGCAGGGAGACCCCCCTATCCCCCAGCGCAGGGAGACACCCCCGAGCTCCCCGGGGAGACCCCCCCTATCCCCCAGCGCAGGGAGACCCCCCTATCCCCCAGCGCAGGGAGACACCCCCGAGCTCCCCGGGGAGACCCCCCCTATCCCCCAGCGCAGGGAGACCCCCCCGAGCTCCCCGGGGAGACCCCCCCTATCCCCCAGCGCAGGGAGACCCCCCCGAGCTCCCCGGGGAGACCCCCCCTATCCCCCAGCGCAGGGAGACCCCCCCGAGCTCCCCGGGGAGACCCCCCCTATCCCCCAGCGCAGGGAGACCCCCCCGAGCTCCCCGGGGAGACCCCCCCTATCCCCCAGCGCAGGGAGACCCCCCCGAGCTCCCCGGGGAGACCCCCCCTATCCCCCAGCGCAGGGAGACACCCCCGAGCTCCCCGGGGAGACCCCCCCTATCCCCCAGCGCAGGGAGACACCCCCGAGCTCCCCGGGGAGACCCCCCCTATCCCCCAGCGCAGGGAGACACCCCCGAGCTCCCCGGGGAGACCCCCCCTATCCCCCAGCGCAGGGAGACACCCCCGAGCGCCCCGGGGAGACCCCCCCTATCCCGCAGCGCAGGGAGACCCCCCTATCTCCCAGCATAGGGAGACACCCCCGAGCTCCCCGGGGAGACCACCATATCCCCCAGCATAGGGAGACACCCCCGATCTCCCCAGGGAGACCCCCATATCCCCCAGCGTAGGGAGACACCCCTGAGCTCCCCAGGGAGACCTCCCTATTCCCCAGCACAGGGAGACCCTCATACCCCCAGCGTAGGGAGACACCTCTGAGCTCCCTGGGGAGACCCCCATATTCTCCAGCGTAGGGTGACACCCCCGAGCTCCCCAGGGAGACATCCCATATCCCCCAGCATAGGGAGACACCCCCAAGCTCCCTGGGGAGACCCCCCTATCCCCCAGCGCAGGGAAACACCCCCGAGCTCCCTGGGGAGACGCCCCTATCCCCCAGCGCAGGGAGACTCCCATATCCCCCAGCGTAGGGAGACACCCCCGAGCTCCCTGGGGAGACCTCCATATCCCCCAGTGTAGGGAGACACCCCCGAGCTCCCTGGGGAGACCTCCATATCCCCCAGTGTAGGGAGACACCCCCGAGCTCCCTGGGGAGACATCCCATATCCCTCAGCGCAGGGAGAGGCCCCTTCATGAGCCCCCTAGTGAGATGCTTTGTTGCTGCCCCCCAGCTTGTTGAGACCCCTCGTTTTCCCCTCCTTAGTCACGGCCCCAGTGAGACCCCTCATTCCCTTATGAGCCCCCCCAGAGAGATGCCTCTTCTGACCCCCAGTAACATCTGATCTCTCACTACCTCATCCTCGTGAGCCCCCCTCCCCCCAAAGTTGAGACACCTCATTTCCTCCTCCTGCCTCTCCGCTCTAACAAAACACCTCATCATCCTATGAGTCTACCCGTCAAATATGTCACTCCGGATGAGCCCTCTTCCAGTGTGCTGCAGAATTCCCTCCCTGAGACACCTGAAGTACTGAATTCCCCCACTGCTCATAACCCCTCCTGTAATGACCTGCTGTATCTTTTCCTTTTTCTCCTATGTACTCCCACTTAATATTTAGCAGCTGTTTTTCTCATATTATTTAGAGTCTTGGGGGCTGTTTTTATATCATATAAAATATATATATATGGTGTGTGCATCAGAAAGTCTCCATGCTGTCTGCACCTGCGTTGGGTTAGTTTTCTCAGGGCCTAGGATTTTTGCTATGTGGGTAATGCATATTTAAAATAACTCGAACACCATGGTGGATCAGAAGCTACCTAGAAGACTCCAGTTCTTCACCTGGGTAACCCTAGAACCTTGCATGAGAAATACTTGTATGTCCTGATGTAGGCAGAGTGAACACATGTGAAAACTGATTTTTTTATTAGTGTATACTGGTGGTGCAACAAGTATTGCAAATCATGTTTGTGAGCAAAACCTATAGCAAAGACCTTTGTACATTACATCTGTGCATGTGTTCCCTACTGCACCATGCCAAGTTTTAGCTGATATGGTCACAGAATCATAGGCCAAACAGGACAGTCTCTATGTAAAAGAATAAATGGACACAAATCAGATGTAAGAATTATAACATTCAAAAACCAGTCAGAGAACACTTCAGGTCACTCAATTACAGACCCAAAAGTCGCAATATTACAAAAAAAACTTCAAAAACAGATTCCAACAAGAGAATGCAGGATTGGAATTATTTTACAAACTGGACACCATTAAATTGGGCTTGAATAAAGACTGGGAGTGGATGGGTCATTACACAAAGTAAAATTATTTCCCCATGTTTATTCTTCTCTCCCCCCCCCCCCGTTTCTCTCACATTCTTGTCCACTGCTGCAAATGGACCATTTTGGTTACCACTACAAAAAGTTTTTCTCTCTCCTGCTGGTAATAGCTCACCTTAACTGATCACTCTCATTAGTGTGTGTATGGTAACACTCATTGTTTCGTGGTGTGTGTGTGTGTTCCTACTGTATTTTCCACTGCTTGCATCCGATGAAGTGGCCTGTAGCCCATGAAAGCTTATGCTCAAATAAATGTTAGTCTCTAAGGTGCCACAGTACTGTTCTTTTTACAGAAAGAAATGGTATTCAGAAAGTGTGTGTGGGTGAATGTTGTCTGAAAGTATCATGATAACAGAGATATGGCAGCTTCTCCCCTTAAATATGAAGTAACAGGAGATCCTTGGATTCAAAGTTTGGTACTTTCTTTTGATTGTAAAGCAGGGGGATGCTTTGGCTCTTAGTGCATTTTGCTTGTGTTCATTCCATAAAAATCTGTATTTTGCACAGACCCTTGTATCCCTAAATCCTAACAGGAATGTTGCATCTTCCACCAGTTAAGAGTATCCTTGCTTTGCAAAGAAAATATGACTTCTTGATTTCTCTTACCATTGATCTCTGATCATATTGCAGATTATCCTCAATTGCAGGGATAATAGCTGTACAGGAAAACCGAAGCAGACTACAGTCAGTTATGGAGATTAGAGTTATGGGAGCTGTAAGCAACAAAAGGTGACTGGCCCCAATAAAAGTGAAGTCCTACATCCAGATAGAGGAAATAAGGAGCACAAATATTGATTGGGGGGTGGGAAATGTAACTCAGAAACTGTTCCCATTCATTAAAAAGAGTTTTTCCATCCCATCTCATTAATACTATACTAACATTGTTTTCATTACATAAGTCTCTAAATTTTACAGGGACGGTTTGAATTGGGTGGCTGGGAGAGAAGGTGTGCAACAGAGGGGCTCTATCCTAATAAGTAGTCTACACTATGAAAATATTTGAGAATTGTTTTATAGTAACACCTATACAAGAGACTATTCGATCAAGAGACTACCCCAGAATATTCACTGATACCCTGAATACAACTCTTCTACACCTATAATAGAAAATTACCTTCAATAAGTTAAGGATTTGTCAGTTCCTTGAGTGATTGATTCAGACAAGTTTCACTATATTAAACAAATACCTAAAATGTTTTCAGAAATACAGTGGAACCTGCTTAAAATTAAATTGTATCTAATAAATCTATAGTGATGCAAAACTGGTTGAAATTCTAGGGCCTGTGTTGTGCGAGATGTCAGAGTAGACAGTCCTAATAGTCCTGTCTGGCCTTAAAGTATGTGAATATAGGAAAACAAAATTTCCACATTGTTCAGTGTTTTGAAAAATTATATAAGTTGCAGTTTGAGTTGCAGTGACCCTTCACCAGGGCTGGCTTTAAGCATCAGCAAAGCCCTGTAACTTACGGGTGAGTATTCATTCTCTCCTGGCCAGGGCCACCAGAATGAGAGGCAGCGCATAGCCTGGATGTCCACTCTGCTGCCCCCTTTCTTTCTGGAGAGGAATTCAATGCTCCTTAAATTGAAATTCTGGGCTGAGAGAGAGAAGGGGAGAAATTGCTTCACTATAAGAAGGTTTCATTATACCTGTTTAAAATGTATCTCTACTTTACTTCAGTGAATCTGATGTGTATGAAGTGGTTTCATATAGGCTTTCTACCCAAATATACTCAAATACAAGGTATAACAACTTTGAGTCTTCTGCCTCTCATGCTGTCAAGCTGCTCCATTCCTAATAATTCACTATTATGTGTAAGATGCCTTATGAAACATACTGATTTACTTGGGCCACTTTGATTACATTGGCCTTATTAGCACTATAAAAGTAATTTTCCCTCCCTTGGTGTTCACCCCTTCTTGTCAACTATTGAGAATAGGCTGCTTCCACCTTAAGCAAATGGGCTCATTAGCACTGACTTCCCACTTGGTAAGGGAACTCCCATCTTTTCATGTTCTGGAATATATATTCTGCTTACTGTAATTTTCACTCCATGCATCTGATGAACTGGGTTTTAGCCCATGAAAGCTTGTGCCCAAATGCATGTTAGTTTCTAAGGAGCCACAAGGACTCCTCATTGTTTTTGGTGATTTTACTTGTAACTAGATCTAGTGTTTAGTAAGTCTCTTTAAAGGAAGCATACCATGTAATACATAGGATTCTTTTTTAGCAAAGTTGGGGTGATGGTCAGCTCTTTTCCTGGGACATTGAAGAAGAGGTAGTGTTACATGATAGGAAAATTAATCTGTTCATCAGTCTGGAACTACCAAATCCTTGCTCCAGGCAAGTGAAATGTAATTGTTTCATGCTGAACTCACTGCTGAGGTGCATTGATGAGTGTATCTGATCTGAAACTGTAAACTAAAACTGGCATATGAAATGAATGATTGTCTGCTCAGCCAGCCACTTTGGTTAATTTTCTTTTCTGGCTACCTTCAGCTAGTACCATTCTGCACTTCAGGAAGAGAACATGTGGTTAATTACATATGTACATTTCCTGTCCCCCTTCCCTCCTCCCCCATCCACTTTGGAGTGCAGCTCCTTTAGGGAAAATGAATGGGAGTGGGATGAGAACAGTTTTAATTTTCGGCCTCCTGTCTGAGGTGCTGGTCTGTTGATGCTCCTGAGATGTTTAAGTGCAGGTTGGATTAGTAGTGTGTCCTTGAAGGATATAAATGACATGCATTCTTTATATGGGAGCCTTCCTTCTGCCATGATGTCATGTTTTTGGCAGTGAGAAACAATGGCAGTAACAGTAGTTCATCCTCTTCAGCCCCATTATTGATTCATATCAATTTATGTTTTGAGACAAACTTATGTTTTTTTGATCACTTAGTTTGTCTTTGGAAATTTTATCTTAAATTTGGTTATCTTCTATTTTGTATCCTAGAGTCAGTTTTATATTTAAGAAATCAAAAGTAATTGATATAATCTGTATAATGCTCTTTTCTGTTGGGCTCTGTTCTGTGCTTCATACTAGCATTATACCACCTCTGTAGTTTCAGGCATGGTTAGATTAATTAGTTAATTTAATTTTTAAAAAATTTATACAAAAATTTAAGAATGGAATTAATTTATTAAAAATTAACATGCTCTTTAAAGCTTAGACACTGAATTATGAGTTGCTTATTGGGGGTTTCCTTTTGGTCTGTTTGTAAAGTACTGTTATGTGCTGCCTCTCAGGTGGAATTCTAGTCCTGTTTCATTTAGTTTTGTTCGGAGGCAAGCCTTCTCTTTCAGTTTGGTCCTCCTTTCGTAATAGGAAAGGCATGTAGATTCCTGTCCCATAGCATTCAAATAATTGTGGTACATGAAAACCCTTTTGTCAGGAGACCTCAGGTGCACAATTAATTAATCAGAGGGAGGAAACAAAACATACAAGCGGATTGTTTTGAACTGCATATAGAAGTCACATGCGTTTGGCTTCTCTTCTTGGGCAGGCAAAGAGCAGGATAAGGAATGTATCACTTTGTAACCTGGATGTGTAGCATGGATTTGGTAGCCCAAAGTCAGCTCTGTTGTCAAACCACACTTAAGTAAACCACCAATGTGGTGATTTTTTGAATTTTTGATACGGTGAATTTTTAGGTGTGTATTGAACATTGGACTGGGAGCCAGGTGCTCCAGATTTCTGGTCCTGGCTCTGTCACTAGCAACCTTTATGGAACTGGGAAAATTATTTAACCTCTAATTCTCAGTTTCCTTAAATGGAGAGTTCTTTCCCTCCTATTGTCTGTTAAAGATGAATGCTTTTAAAGTGCCTGAAAGATAAAAATCACTATGAGAGTAGTAATATTTTATTATTATGGACCGAGACCTAATACCAGTGTGGTTTTGGCCACCGAATAAACAGTTCACTCTTTTTCTTATTGACAAAAAGTATTCCTTTTCTGTCATGACTCTTGGTCTCCCGTATTTTCTTCCTCTGCTGTGCACAATCCAAAGGGGAGTCAATTTTCTGTCACATATTAGGAACAGTTCCTAATCTGTTACGAATAAATAAATTCCAGGGATGTAGTATTAGTGGAGAGATTTCCCACAGCAGGAGCCAGTGTGAGCGTGAGTATAACAAACTATTTGTCTTGTGCCCTATTAGTGCATTGACCCAAAGATAGTCTGTGTATATTATGTATGTTAGAATATGACCGAGAATAGTAGCCGTATAAGAGGATGAAGACTCTAATTCTGGTAGTCTGCCAGAATTAAGGTTGGTTTAGTTGCACCATTTGCTGACTTGCTTGGGACTGTTAGCCTTAATTTTCCTAACCCACTTTATATAAATGCAAACCAGGAGGGTTTGTTTTCTTTAGAAATGTTGGGATAAAATCTCATTCCTACACAGATGTGTAACAGATTGTAATCTCTTCAGTGGCACCGTTTTTAAAATCTTGCAATCTCCAGCAGCTCCATTTTCCAGTTTAGTTTATAAAAGCAGCAAGTAAGGATTAGATTTGCATCTGAGAGCAATGGGAAAGAATTTATCAAGTGGCTAAGCTTACTGCAGGTACATGGAACCCTGGGCTATGCCCCCAGAAGTCTGTTCCACATACATCAGTGCCTGTGTGAGCACAGCAGCTTGAGTGTTGTTTTGAGGTGTCTGCTCTCACTTGAGGTGGACTAATTCAAGAGGAGTAACTTGAGTTTAGATAACTCAAGTAAACTCTGCAGTGAAAACATACCTAAATTGGGGTTCCTGCATTTTTGTGGCTGGAAGTAGAGGAGGAGGAGTATGTACTGAGTCCTTGTACTCTACCTTTTCAGGGGAGAAATAGAGAAACTGTTTTATGACTGGAAAAGCAGCAAAGAGTCCTGTGGCACCTTATAGACTAACAGATGTTTTGGAGCATGAGCTTTCGTAGGTGAATACCCACTTCGTCAGATGTTTTATGACTGTCCATCTGGTACTGATCACCAGTACAATTCACTTAAAGGCTTTTTAAAAAATATAGGTTCAGTCTGAAAGGCAGTTTGGCTGCAGGAACAATTGGGTACAGAACCTCAGTTGCCACATTCAGATCAGAGACTTGTACCAGTTGGTAAATTTCCATGCTGTTCAGCCACTCCCAAGTTCCAAGTCACCAGCGAAGGCAAATAACCCATTGCAATCACTGGAATAGCAGCAGTTTTGGCCTGAACATGTAAACAGTGATGTATAAACATTTCCATTGGATGGAGAAGTTTATTAGCAAGATGAGACTTCTGCATTTCTTAGCGATGATGACACTACTTTTTTCTTCAGGAAAACTTAGGTGGTAGAATTTTGCCTGCAGTGATTTCTTATAGTTAAAGGCAAAAAGGAGTAGAAAAGTACTTACTTTTTGATCATGTCCTGGTAGAGACAGGCAATAAAGCAATGTAATTTAAAATATTTTCCATCAATAACACTGCTCTACAGCCAAAATGCTTCTGAAATAAGTGTAGTCCAACTTTACTAATTCTGGGTCACTGAGAACAAAAATGATGCTTAAAATTGTTGATTGGCTCTAGTTTTCCAGATATGCTATTGGGTCAGTATATACGACCCTTAACTTGGGAATGGCGGAGGATAAGTGAGTTATAAAGGGAAGGGATCTCAATTTAAACCAGAAATGACTAAAATACATCTTTGACTGGATCTATGAATAAATCTATGACTGGGTTTGGACAGTACTTGCTTTTTAGGCAAAACAATGAATGATGCAATCTGAAGCTGATATTGCGTCATACATGATATGAATTGCATCATGTTATTCCTAGAAGTCATGGATGATGCAATCATAACGAAGCTTACGAGCCAACAGATCATACCAGCAATTGTTACATCTGCATGGTGCCTCCAGTTGGGAAAGGTGTGTCCAAGTTGTTTTGAGTCTTCAGGAATAAATTTTTTAGCCTTGCCTAGCCTAGGAAAATTAGGATTTGTTCGTCAGTGTAGCCTCACCAGTGCTAGCGATGGTGGAGGTGCAGTGTGGATGTGAGACAAGCATGTACATCCCCCACCTCCTTTGTCGGGTAGTAAGTATAATCCCATGAATTCGGCAAAATCTTTTCTGAAAAGATGTTTTGACTTCTGAGTGTCCATTTTCATAAGCAGGCATTTTATGTTGAATTTTAAATGGTCAGAACTAGGTCTAAAAGTTAATAACTCACTGAGCTGAATTTAGTAAGGAGTGGGGGCCATCTTGGTTGATTTGGCTGGAGACTGGCAAGGCTGGACAGTGCTGCAGCATACTGAGTTCATGTGAAGAAGGATAGAAATATGTTTTTCACAATGACAGTTCAAATTCTGTCGGAAGATCTTAAAATGGCAAGATCTTCAAGTTTAATATTTGCATCAGTTTAGATTAGTGTGGTAATAGTTTAACCATCTTGCAGTGTGCTGCCTCCAGAACAATGGTTGCCCAGGTAGAAGTGGAATTCTTTCTAACAAATTTATATTTTTGCAGTTGCCTTGGATGTGTCTTTCCTTTCTCAGGTTTTAGGAAGTGGAGTGTGTGTTTTGTTTTTTGTGGTTTTTTTTTAAAGTTTGTGCCTGTTTCGTAACTGTCCAAGCACCTAAGTGTGGGTCACGTGTTTCTTCAGTCCTCTTGACCCTATCCTCCCTTCTGATGCTCATAATATTTTCTGTTGCACATCCCCAACGTTTTTCAGCCTTGCTTTGTTACTTCATAATGTCTCCAGGACTGTCAGGGCTGAAGCCTATACAGTGGGAAGCAGAGGCTGTTTTTTCCCAGAGATGATGTGATAATCTGCCACTGACTGCACTGATTTATTTCCTCCACCTCTTTAGAGAGGTTCTGATGATGGTTTTTGTAGCCCTTAATATAAACAGAAATGTATTTTGGAGTAGAAAGCAGAATAAAGTTTTGTATCTGAGGCTATGTCTGCACTACTGCGTACAAGCGACCTATGGTACGCAACTCTAGCAACGTGAATAATGTAACTGGAGTTGACTTACTTTAGCTCAAGTTACCATGGGGTCTATGTGAGAAACTCTCCCGTTGACTTACCTTACCCTTTTCGTTGGGAGGTAGAGTACAAGGGTCGACTGGAGAGCAATCTTCTGTCGATTTGGTGGGTCTTCAATAGACGTGCTAAATTGACTGCTGGTGGATCAATCTCAGAGCGTCGATCCTGGCTGTAGTATAGATGTAGCCTGAGTCCTTCGTATGGCTACTCATCATTTTATCAGAAGTTATCTGTATGGAGGATAGATGTAAGTGAGGAGAGCCCACAGTTAGTGGTTGGAAACCTGTGTCCATCCTTGCTGTCTTCTCATTAAGATAGCAGGCTTTAAGGAGGATCTGAAATAATGACTAACTTTAGTTTCTGGTCCACCTTAGTTAGTGCTTCTGGCGTATGTTCATATTCAGGCTATGGCACCAAGCAAAAATAGGGGTTTTTAATGCTACATGTTTAACTCAACATTTCACGTAAGGTTTCAAGAAAAAGTCTGCAGAAATCTAAGATTCCTGCTGCAACCTTGACAAAGCCATGGGATGTATGCTGCCTTTTCTTGTCCGCTCTTCTGTTTGGATGGGTAACATAAGAAATAAACTAGTCATAATGTTCTCCCAGATTCCTCATTTTGTGTTTAGGGCTGGGCTGGTTGGGAGAGGGGCAGTTTATGTACTGAATATTGTTGGCACTCGAGGTCTCAAGACAGTGTGTTCCTTTTGGAACTGAAAGATCAACAACACTGAACTAGAAGGCCTACCTTGGCAGTGCTAAGGGTGCAGCTGCCAAAATGGTAGCTGGTATTTACCTGTTGCAGTCCTACTTTTGTCATTGTGTGTACCAAAATACTTAAAGCTAGTGACAAAAAACTCTCTGGGAGGAACTCTGTCTCATGCTGAAACAGAATGTGGGCTGTTTTGTGTATGAAGAGCCTTGAATTTGTTTTTTTCCCCCCTTTTCAGTGATCAGAAGGAGCTGCTGGCATGGAACCAAACTCTGTGTGTTTGTGGGAACTGTAAGCAAGGTATGTATAAATGTATTTCCCCTTTGGAGAGGGCAGTCTCATACCTTTGTTTTCAAACCTGTTTGCTCTTTTGTACTGTATCTTTAAATTTACCGTTGCCTTGTTGGCACTATCTGTGATGGTCACTGTCATTGCCATACTCCACTGAAGATGGAATTTTGGAAACCCCTATAGAGAACTGACAGCTTCCCAGAAGAGAGAAAAACACAGGACACATCTATACTAGTACCATTGCAAGTGTAAACAGATGTTGACATGCTGTTGTAGTTATATCCAACACTGAGTGCATCCATGTAGCAGCATTTTCTAGTCATAAGAAAGTCAGAGCTGGCTTGTATCTTGCTGAAGAGCCCAGTTTGTATTATTTTGTAGAAACAACCTTGTTTCTACTCATACTGCCTCAGCTGCTGGTCTCAGTACAGAGAAGTGTGTTAAATACAGTATGTTCATATGGGATGTTTTCCTGTACTGAGACTGTTCTATATAAGTTCTTATACCATGCTTGTATCTGAACGCTTTTATGGTAGGTAGGCTGGCTCACTCAGGTATACGCAAACAGGCGATTCTGTCTACAGAGAAGAATTATTGCCATATTAGAACTCAATTGTGGCCTGGCAATTGTGATGTAAACCTGCCCAAAAGAAGGGATGATACAGGGTAGACCTCAGGATCAGGAGCCATGTGTTAAACAATCGTTTTTGGCCATAGGCTAAACGTAGTCACCTGTATCTGTTACAGCCTGGTTACTAACTTGGTAAAAATTTACTGTAATGGAGTCCAAAGAGACAGAAAAGCATTAGTTCAATTCTAGTAGCACTGACAAAAAGGCTGTAAAGCCAGGCTTAAGGTTTGTTTTAGATTTCTCCAATGTACTGGTTCTGTTCAATATTACTTCTTTATTTTGGAGGGGGGAAAAGAGCCGGCCTATTTGACCATAATGGAGGCTGAATCCTTTACCACAGTACTGGTAAAGCATGGGCAACACCAGTGCAAGCTTTTCCCACATTATTTATTACCCATTTATTCTCCACCAGTGTGCCTTAGGTCTCAAGTGATAGGGCCACATTTAGGGATGAAAAGAATAAATTTCTCTACCTATTCTGTCCTTAATACCTTTGGCTAACAAACCAATCATCTTGGGTGGAATGTTAATATGTTCTAAAGCAGTGGTGGGCAGCCCGTGGGACGCATGTGGCCCATCCGGGTAACCAGCTGGCAGGCTGCGAGACAGCTTGTTTACATTGTCTGTCCGCAGGCACGTCCGCCCGCAGCTCCCAGTGGCCGTGGTTTGCCATTCCTGGCCAATGGAAGCTGCAGGAAGTGGTGGCCTGCACGTCCCTGCGGGCCGCTCTGCTTCCTGCAGCTCCTGTTGGCCGGAAACAGCAGAGCGGCCCGCAGGGACGTGCAGGCCGCCGCTTCCTGCAGCTTCCATTGTCCAGGAATGGCAAACCACGGCCACTGGGAGCTGCGGGCGGACGTGCCTGCGGACAGACAATGTAAACAAGCTGTCTCGCAGCCTGCCAGCGGATTACCCTAACGGGCCGCAGGTTGCCCACCACTGTTTTAAAGTATACCAGGATCATTGCTGCAGATGAAACTGCCTAGATCTTTGCAACAGCTGGAAATCCATAGGTTGATGTAGGCAGGTGTCACAATGAAAAAAAGGGAGTAAAAGATCTTGGATAATTTGGAATTCTCTGCTGGCCTTGACATTGAAATGGATGTCATGTTAGTATTCAGAGAGCTGAAAACCACATTGAAGAAGCTGGGATTCCAAATTGGGGACCATTGAGGGGGAAGGTAGGGAAGTTGAATTCAGATTGGTGTAACTCTTGGGGTTCAGAGCATGTGAGATACTCATGACTGGAGAGGGTGAATGGGCCTAGAAAACTTCTGGCAGTCTCTGCTCATGACCACACAGATGGGTTAGTCTGATAAGATGGGGGGAGGGGGAGAGAAACACTTCAGGGAATATACCTCTTCAGTACCTGTAAACTAGTTTTCCTCCAAACCCTCTGTTTTCTGCAATAAAGGTCTTGTATTAATAACTCTAATGGCTTTTGAACTACTGGATCAACTTCACTAGTCTATGTGAATAAAATAAAACCAACCCTTTGCTCTGCTCTTGGATGGTAGTGGTTGCTCTAGAGTGCCAGAGGAAATTACTTTATACTGTGTGTGAAACCTTTAAAGGAATATTGCACAAAGTGGACAGTAAATTGTACACAAACAATATTTGGGGAGAGTATAAATGGGGTTAGATGCTCATTTGGTGACTTTTACCAGTTCAAGGCTTAATAGGTTGCAGCTCTTGAAATTGAAAGGAATTCTTCCCCTCACACCCACTGCAGGGCTTTAGTACAGACTTTGATGGGAAAAGGGGGTTATTTTCATGTTTTTGAGCAGGATTAATTTAGTAAATACCACATCATGAGTTTCCTAAAACTGTGACGAGTGACACTTCTGATACCCCAGTCCTTTGTATTTTTTGTTTTTATGCACACCCAGACTTCTGTTGCCATATTCAAAAAGTTGGAAAACCACAGAACGCCTGTTATAAGCATTGGATTATGAAATGTATTTGAAAATATGTAGGATTCTGGTCTGTATTTCTGAACCTGCTATTCATGTATTCAAGAAATGAAGGTAATTTGATAATGATTTTTATGAGCTTTTGTTTAAACCTTTATCACTGCTGGACTGAGTAAAATGAATTAATTTTTTTTTTAGGAAAATTTCTGTAGAGCATTAGAAATATGGTTCTAGATGAGTGGATTTTTTAAGGCTAATGGGGGAATTGCCTTTATCTACATGGATTTATCAGCCATTGTACAGATGATGCTGTTTTTGATGTAATTACACAGACATGCTCATTCTTGCTGCTCCTTCTAAGCCCTAACAAACAGCTGTTCAGACCCTTTAGTCTGATAAAATTTCTTGCTATTTCCTTGCTGGCCCCAACATGTTTTGTTTTGGATCTTATATTGGCAGATTTGCTCAAGGCAACAGTGAAACGATTTCAGGTGATCTTCAAAGATGGCCTGTCCCCTACTCGTTAAGGTAATTGGGGCAGGATACAGTCGTGCCACCACACCCATCTGTCCCTTTAACTTTTCTGTTTTCTGTCTGCATGTGTTGCAAGAATGTTCTTTTTTTATTTTTAAATGAAGGCCTGGAGGATGGTGACTCAAGGAATCGGGGATGGCATAAACACAACCTTTCACCTTGGAGTCACTGGTTCTAATCCAGCCTTGGTTGATAGTAACTGAAAATGGTTCATTTGCTTTTGTGAAATGAGTTGATCACAGTTCAGTTCCCAGAGGACCAGTGTCTGAATTTTATATTTACATATAATAATAAAAAAATTGTGCTAATTAATGGATCATGTCATGGGCATTCTCAGCAGGAGCAGCTGAACTCATTTACCTTAAGGTGATTTCCCCCAGGTTAGAACTGATGTACACTGTCAAGATGCGGAGTTTGTGAGGAGCTTGCACTACTGCTTCCTGTGCTATAGTATAGACAGCTGTGGTGTCAGTCTTCAGGCCAAACAGCCAGGATCTAAATTTACTGGAAAAATAGTCCTGCCTCCATGTGTTTCCTACTTGCAACCTAAGTGGGAGTATACTGAATACCTTTCTTAATATATCCCTTGTGGAGGTAACTTCTTTGATATCCAAAGATAAAAGGAAAGACTGAGAATTGCTTCATTCCTGGAGAACCTCTTATAGGGCAAGCCATGGATTGACATGGGTGTTGACTTGGTATGGCTAGTATGAAGTGAAGTGGAAGGAGGCGTATTGAAAGAAGTGAGTGAGCTAGCAAATTAACATTATCCAATCCCTCTATGATAGTCTTGTATCTGATTTGTTTAAGGTTGTGGTCTCCAACCTTTTTACATCCAAGATCACTTTTTGAATTTAAGAGCAACCCAGGATCTACCCCACCCCTTCCCCAAAGGCCTGCCCCACTCACTCCATCCCCGCCCTTCTCAGTCACTTGCTCTCCCGCACACTCACTCACTTTCACCTAGCTGGAGTTGGGGTTTGGGAGGGGGTGCAGGCTCCTCATATTGCCCTTCTCTGTAAGCACTGCACCCACAACTCCTATTGGCCAATGGGAGCTGCGGGGGCAGTGCTTGAGGGCAGGAGCAGCGCATGGAGGGTTACCCTTGTCCCCTCTGCCGCAGGGTGCACTGGCCACTTCTGGGAGCGGTGTGGGGCCGGAGCAGGCAGGGAGCCTGTCTTGGTGGCAATCCTGCTGCGCCGCTGGAGATCGCGATCGACTGGGAGGTCCTTTAGGATCGACCAGTTGATTGCAATCGAACAGTTAGTGACCACTGGTTTAAGGGATGCTGTCTCTGAGTTTGAAATTCAGAATTTGTTGTCCGCCACAAAAAGTCCCGTCAGGATTTTCTTGGAGACAATTTGTATATTTAATTATTTAATGATCTGAAGGAGAAAGCAGTGTTTTGGGGCTAACAAATCTTGGAAACCAGAATTTGGTTTCACTCAAATGAATATGCATATATCTGTCTTCAAGCAGCTTCAGAGCAAGGGAGGGTATTTTTTCCAAGAAGCAGTCAGGAACTGGGACAGTTAGCTCTGAAAGATACCACAGTATGTCTTTAGAAAAACTCTCCACTAAAGGCATTTGTGTATAGTACACATTGGGGAGGCAAGTGGGAACAAAAATGTTGCTTCCCACCCAACTTAACCAAAGAGGATTTCCTTACTTCTCTGTCTCTCTCATTTTTGGAGTTGAGGAACTGATTGTGTTAAATTCCTATAATATACTCTTGCTCTGTGTTTTTGTGTAAACATCATGTTCTTCTGTGGCTGGGATTCCAGTGGTGTCTGAACAAGCCTGTGCTTCCTTATAGAGTGCACACATAATCTTTGCAGGGCCGGCTTTAGGCCTATTCGCCCAATTCCCTGGAGTTGGGCCCTGTGCTGGCGCCTTTTTAATTTTTACTCACCCACTGGTGCTCCGGGTCTTCGGCGGCATTTAGGCAGCAAGCCCTTGAGTGCCGCCGAAGACCGGGAGCAAGTGAAGGACCCGCTGCCAGAGAGCTGCCGAAGACCCAGAGCGCTGCTGAGTGAGTACGAATCGGGCCCCGCACTTGCTGAAGCCGGCCCTGGATCTTTGTTTTATAACTGCTTCCTGGCGTTTTACTTTGTAACTATGATTATCCGAAGTCCTGAACAATCTGGCACAAGACTGTGTAGTTAGAGAAATCTAAGTGATCAGATATTCAATGGCAGTTGCTTATGGAATTTGTATAATCTTTCCAAAACCTTCTAGACTCTGTGGCTCAGTCCACCCCTCCCTTTGCCGCAGCAGCCTTCAGCTTCACCAGTTTCTTTGCTCCTTTGTGGCTTTGACAGCCATTAGCCAGTTAATTACCAATGTAAGTACAATTTTTTTAATGGGGAAGGGGACACGGACATTTCAGAACTCAGTAGCGCAGCAGCTGAGTAACCATAGACCAGTAAATTTACTATGATTAGACACTGATATTTGTGGATAATAAGCAGAACACACACGAGATTGTATTTAGCAGCATCTCAATTTAACATATTGCTGATGCTGCCATCTGCTTCAGATTTCCCTTCTCCTGGATTATTCTGCTGAGTTGTGATGACCTGGAGGCACTGATGCCTCTGGGCACAACATGACTCTGTCTCTTCCTTCTCTGTTCATTCATCTCAAAGCCTGATCCACTGAAAGCCACTCTGATCCAAGATTACCTCTTCTTCTGGCTGGCTGATCACAGCTGGCACAATCATTTAACAAAAGGGTGTTCTTAAGTTGTTGTTTTTTTTTCTTTTAGAAAGTGACTTCTTCTTCCTAAAATAGCCTAGCTGAGCATGCATGTTGTTGCTGTTAGCTGCTCCAGGTTGCTTAGCAATTCTTAAATTGGTTGAAATTGCTATTACTCTGGCAACACTGCAAATGCAAACAGATTTCAAGGAGAGAAGAATGGGAAATGCTGTTCATAGCAGTGTTGTCACTTGACTGGGAAAACGTGGTTTTTTCCTCTTTCTTTCTCTTTTCCCCTCCCCTCATTTTTAAATCTGTTTTGTCCTGGAGGGTTTCTGTTAGTATTTACTTGCATTTCATATTGAGGAAGCTATTGCTGTTTTTTTTATTTAATTTAAAATATTCAGTGTTAAGGGCTGAATTCCTTCCCTACTATGTGAAACTCTCACTGAAGCCCGTGGGAGGTACATGCATTGAGCATCTACAGCACTGGGACTCTAATGAATGTGTGTGTATATTTTACTAGAGAGACTGTAGGAACACTTGATCTCTCTCCCACTTCCCTGGTAAGTAGTTGACTTCTCTCTGGCAGTATGTTAGTCTCCAGCAAATTTATCAAAAAATATTATTGATATCTATGTAACGATCCTAAATCTTGAAATTTGTTTGTGCAGCCTATAGTAGAGGCTAAGTCTCTCTTGAATTTAGAGTGGTCTGATGCATTCAAAACCCAGGAGAAAATGGGGCATAATTAATGCCTGGGGGAAGAGGAGTGTCTTATTTCTCAGGTTTTAGAGTAGCAGCCGTCTTAGGGCTTGGCTACACTCAAAACTTCAAAGAGGTGCTGCGGGAGCGCTCCCGCGGCAGCGCTTTGAAGTGCGAGTGTGTCGTGGCGCCAACGCTGGGAGAGAGCTCTCCCAGCGCTGCAGGTACTCCACCTCCTTGTGGGGATTAGCTTACAGCGCTGAGGCACTGTTTACACTGGCACTTTGCAGCGCTGTAACTTGCTGTGCTCCGGTGTTTTTTTCACACCCCTGAGCGAGAAAGTTGCAGCGCTGTAAAGCCCCAGTGTAGCCAAGGCCTCTGTCTGTATCTGCAAAAAGAACAAGAGTACTTGTGGCACCTTAGAGACTAACACATTTATTTAAGCATAAGATTTCATGGACTAAAACCCACTTCATCAGATGCATGCAGTGGAAAATACAGTAGGAAGATGTATATACACACAGAAAACATGAAACAATGGGTGTTACCATACACATTATAATGAGAGTGATCAGTTAAGGTGAGCTATTACTAGCAGGAGAGAGAAACTTTTTTGACTACTGGAAATGGGCTATTGTGATTATCACTACAAACATTTTTTTTCTCTCCTGCTGGTAATAGCTCACCTTAACTGATCACTCCCGTTATAGTGTGTATGGTAACTCCCATTTTTTCATTTTCTCTGTGTATAGATATATCTTCCTCATGATACAGTATATTTGTTTGTGCAAAATACTCATTTTTTAAAAAAGTGTGACAGCACAACAAACAGTTTAAATATTTAATTATCTTCTAAATAATAATGTGTGTAACTTACAGCTCCCTGTAAAATGTCATTCTTGTGCATGTGGCATGATGGATTGCAATATTGGAAGCCTACTGAAAAGATCAAGCTTCTGACTACAGAAGTCAAGATTCAGCATCTTTCGCATACAGCATTTGAAGCACCATACCAAATTCTGTCAAACAAAACTAAATTTTAACAAAACACCACACCTGCTTCTTCCCTAGGTGATGGTTGAATCTCAGCAGTCTTTGCATCCTAGTATTCACAAAATATCTGAGACTTGTAGGGACAGAATGACTGTTTGGGGCACTCATGATGCATTGAGCCAGGGTTGCTGCATTTGTGTCAGACTGCTATTTTTCCTTTGCAGTTACCATTTGTAAAGTGGTCCACAATGTGGAACAGAACCCCTCCAAAAGGGAGACACCCTATATAAGAATTAAATACAATGCAGACAAATTTAGAGTAACACATTTGCCCTCATTGCTCATATCCGTTTGAAAGTAACACTTCTGTTTCTGTTAGAGGAAATGTACTTAGGAAGGCGTAGGCATATTCTGACTAAAGTGTGATGTAAAACCAAATACTTCATATTGCAGCAGACTTGTTTCATTTCACTAGAGTCTTGTCAGAGCAAGTACTGATTTCCTTTGACTTCTTTGTAGTTTTTTCTTCTTCCACCTCCTTCCCCTTGCTTGTCTTGATTAGACCATGAGCTGGGATCCTAGGGATGAATATATGACAACATATCTGAAATAACTCAGTATGCAGCGTGCCACCAGTTCTCAATATTTGTTAGTGCATGTGCTGTATTTGCAGTGTTGTAGCCATGTTGGTCCAAAGATAGGAGAGACACAAGGTGGACAAGTTACTGAGCATTCTTCGGAGAAAAAGTTACTATCACTTAGCTCTTCGGTGTTAGTTTTCAAAGTGCTCTGCAAACATTAAGCATCTCTGAGATGGGGAAAGAAAGGGAAATGGAAGCAAAGTAATTGAAGCCTTGCCTACAAAAGGGGAATGGGAAAACAGTTTGAACCAATTTCAAACTGATTCAGGTTAACAGTTTATGTGCTGGCCATTTGGCTCAATATACATGCCAAGAGTGGAGGAAGGCTGTGGAAATCTTCAACTAAAAAAGTTACTGTTCAGTCAAGAAAAAAAAAGTTCTGCACCAGATTTAGGCTTTTACTCTTATTTGGAGGGTTTTCTGGACTAGATAAAATCATCAGGAAATCCTTACCTTTTCTTCATAGCTAGCTCACAACTCTTTAAAATGGAAGTTTAGCATCTGAAAAGCCTTCAGATTGAAGCACAGCCATCCCTATCAACTGAATGTGAATGGTCCAGCGTAATTGCAATTACCATGTAAATATCGATGTTGGTAACCATTTTACTGATGATTCTCATATGGAAGCCATCCAGTCATCCAGTGTGCTCTAGTCTGTGGAGCTGGATATACTACTGCTTGGGTCTTGGATGCTCTAGTCATTTGAAAGGGAGTTGCATGAAAGTACAGCTGTGAGTTTTAAATATTCACATTCAATCTGATTCTGTTAATTATTTGGATAATTGAGGCTCTTAATCTTGTTGTTTACATTGCTATTGCTCAGAGATTAAAGAGCAACTACTCGGTGTAGTTGACAACACTTGAAGATTTTCTCCGTAGTAAACTTTTCACTGTTTTACATGGATTTTTTGCATAATGGGGGAAGATGGCAACTTTTTAGGTGTGAAAATGTGTGTGTAAAAGAAGGCAGGTGAACACATGCATGTAGTCCCTGAAATTACTTTACTCATTTTAAGAAACTGACTAGATTTCAAGTTGATAATTAACCTTTTAAGACAATATATTGCTATAAAACAAGGAGATCCCTTAAAAAATTAGCAGGGAAGCTGAGTAAATGTGACTAACTGGGAGATTAGAAAAGGTAAGCAGAATCCAACTTGTGAAGTATGGGAATTTGAATTACCAGTAGGTTGAGGATGCTGACCTTGTAGATCGGTAGAGAGCAAGAGGAGAGTGACCATGCTCAATAGCATGGCTAGCAAGCAGACTCAGCATTGATTGTGAGTTTTTAATCCAGTGGGTATACTGGGTTTAAGTGACTAGTGTTGGGTTTGAATTGAACTCAGTTGAAAATGAATTCTAACAAGTATCTAGAAATAACATTGGTTTTAAATGTAGAGATACCATCTTCAGCAAGGGAGGTGGGATAGTTCACTGTATAATAAGTACCAAACTTGTGTTCTCTGTCCCTTCAGCAGGTTACCATCACGAAAGCCAAAGTGGATTTCTCCGGTGTGGTGTGCCTGCCCCCTTCCGCCATTGCTGGAAATGGGCTGGACGGAGGAGGGGCTGGCGAAAATGATGAGGAACCGGTGTTGGTGTCGCTTTCTGCGGCGCCAAGTCCCCAGAGCGAAGCTGTTGCCAATGAGCTGCAGGAGCTCTCCCTGCAGCCCGAGTTGACCCTGAATCTTCACCGTGGCCGAAACCCCAATCTCCCTCCACTAAGTGAGAGGAAGAATGGTAAGTGGCACAGTTCTGTGATGTCCTTGTTCCTGGTAACCAAGCTTCAGCAGATACAGCAAGTTGACATGGCACATGCTTTGAATACAGTGCCACTTACATTTATAATACATAATTAATATGAACAGTTTGTAATCCAGCGCAAGTATAGCTGTGGGAAACTGATGCAGAGCAGAAGAAGATTGACTTCTGAGGAGAAGGGTTGGTGACTCGTGTTGGCTTTTGAAGTCTCAGAGGACTAACAATGAATGCTTGTGGGTTATTGGCCTGTGTAATTGGCAGAATAACCATCATATGCTGTGTGGTGATTAAGAGTTGTGCAAAACCAAAAGATAAAAGCAAAGGAAGTGTCATCTCATCTTCAGGCTATCCTCTTGGAGCTGGTGACTCTTCTATGAGTCGTGTTTGCCTATGTTCAGTCAGTTAGAAATCTTTCTTGCCATGACTGGCTAAAATGGCCAGTTAGGTTTATTAAAGTTGCGAAGGATCCTGAATTCAGAAAGAGCAGGTGAGCTAAGCCTGATTTTATGTGAGGACAGACATCACCTACAGCATGATCCTGCAAGGTACAGTTGATGCCAGTGAGGGTTGAGCATTTGGCACCTCATGTTTATAATTGCAACCCAACAAATCTCAAATTGGGAAACTTGAAATGGCTGTGGAGGCCATTGCTCGGTATTTGGGGAAAATGACTAATAATTAACTGTGACGGCTTAATTTGGGGCAGGGAGACTTTTTCATCAGGATGGATAAAAAAATTGATTTAAGAAAAAATTGGATTTTTTGGTTTAAATTAAATACAGGGTTTATTTAAAAACATATTTAAGATTACATAGGTTTTCAACCTTATATTTAAATATCTAAGGTGCTTATCTATTAAAATTTAATTTAAATACAAAAAATAATACGATTTGCTTCAAAGTTTTAAAGAACTTACTGGCTAAGCACATGGAGCCAGTTTGTTGAATTGCTAAATCAACTTTTGAGAGCAGTAGTCTTTTTTGCCAGTGCCAAGAGAGTATTTTCGTTATTTCAGTTTATTGGACTAGTTCAATTCAATGACTGGTTCATCCAAAGTTACGAAACTGATTGGACGTTGAACAGTAGGAAGGCTTGTTTTCTTCTTCCAATCTATAAATTAAAAATCTAAATGTGAAGATGAGATCACTAGTTTTAAAATCTTCAAGGATCTTAAACCAGAAACAGTTTACAATTCTCTAACTATAAATACTTCCTTTGTTGAATAAATCACTTTGTTTTAATACAAAATGTTTTAATAAACTTTTTGATAAACATTTTTATGTATCTATCACATTTAAAGTTGTTTTATTTAATACAAATATTTAGATGATGTTTTTATGCATTTTTAAATTGAATTCTAACTTAGTGTGAGTAGAATTTGGCCCAAATCACAAGTTATAAATTAATCATCAAGTAAGAGAGAAAATGTGCATCACTCACCATTTTCTAAGGTAATAAAAATGTAAAATTTAAGAATCTGAATAAATGTAAATTAAGCTATGTAATATCTTAAATAAATTTGTATAGATACACTAGATCTGCCTGGTTAGCAAAAAGAACCACCAACTTTAGTGTAAAGGTTTTATTTAGTTGCAAATCAACATGTTTTAATGGATACCAACCAGTTATAATCAGTCTTTCTTTAGAAAAACAACTAAAATCTACAAATGCAGAACGTGATTAAAACCAATTATTTAAATAATGATTAAAATTGATGATTTAAGTCAATGTACTCTGCTTTTTGGGCTTATCCATTTTTGTGACTCAGGAAAGCTGGGAATGCCTTTCCCTGGAGGCTAACCCAATTACTTGTATCACCTAGAGGGGTTTTCCCTGGTAACAAAAGTAAATCTTTTAGATGGGACAGGAAGGAAGGCAATGGGAATTATTCTTCTCAGCCCTTTCCCCTTATGCTGTGGTTACAATGTCCACAGCTGAATATATTCTTATGGAGGTTATGTTCTATTTCAGGGGTCGGCAACCTTTCGGAAGTGCTGTGCCGAGTCTTCATTTATTCACTCTAATTTAAGGTTTTGCGTGCCTGTAACACATTTTAATGTTTTTAGAAGGTCTCTTTCTATAAGTCTATAACTAAACTATCGTTGTATGTAAAGTAAAGAAGGTTTTTAAAATGTTGAAGAAACTTCATTTAAAATTAAAATGCAGAGCCTCCTGGGCTGGTGGCCAGGACCCGGGTGTGTGAGTGCCAATGAAAATCAGCTTGTGTGCCGCCTTCGGCACGTGTGCCATAGGTTGCCTACCCCTGTTCTATTTCTTGAGACACATCTCCTTGAGTTACAGTAGTGCTTAAGGATTTAATCTGTAGCCATACCACTGTGGGCTGTCATGTACTTAGCACGAACAAGTTAAACAGGGTTGGGTCTGGAAAGTACTTGTGGGTGGAAAAGTGCTCCCATTCATCTTTCCTCAAGGGGAAGCTAAGGGTACTGCAGGAAATGGGGTTAGTGATCGATTATGTGGTTCTATGTAGGGTTGATACTGAAACAATATCCAGCATGATAGGGGGAATTATTTTGCCGGAGGGTGCTATCTTTCAGACAAGATAAAATCCAGTGTCCATAGATGGTCATGGTCACTAAAGATAACTTGTAATATTTTCCAAAGAACTACAAATATTAGTCCTGGTGACAGGTCAGATTCCCAAGTTGGGTAGCCTAAATACTTAAATTCCCCTCATAATTTCAAATGTATAGAGTATTCTTCACTCCTAAAGCTGTGGTTTGTTGCTGTGTGCTTCTGAACAGCTGCTGTGTTTTATTTGTGGGCAAAGTAATTTGGGTGTGTATTTAACACTAATGTATACACACACCCATTCTTGTCTATAAGATACCGTAGGATGAAAGCTGTTACGTAAATACAACTATCTACAAACTGTTTCAATGTAAAAGGACACCCTGTTTAATGGTTCATGAGTCTCTGCAATGAATGATTTTGTTTGTGACATAATATATTAATGCATCTTAGATCAATAAATTTGTTCTTTAAAAATTTCTTTATAGAAGATATTTAAAATGGAGTTCTTAGTGACATTGATGAGGACAGAAGTTGGGTAACTTAACAGATATTGACCACTGTAGTTAGTTGTTTGTTATGTAGGTGTGATTATATTTCCAGTTATCTTTTATTTTAAACACTGATCCAAAAATCTCAGCTGTTATGCCAGTTGGGTTGACATTTGATTGCCTGAACATTCTTTAGCTTTATCAAATTGACTAGGGAAAAATGCCTTGTCCAATGGAACTGCTTCTGTGACAGCTGACCAAACCCAAGATATTGAGCAGTGGGTAGAGTGTGGAGGAGAGACCTTAACATGACAGAGCAAGATTGGAGGTACCTGTGTGTGTTAAAGGGTATTCCATTTGCAGTTGCAGACAGGCACTGCTGACTCAGAGCTGAGCTAGAGTACTGCACAGTTTAAATGCATAATGGAACTTCACACTTTTCACTGAAGCATTTGGCATTCTCTGTTCTTGGAACAGAGAATCCTGGACTAAATGCATGATCAGTCTGTTCTAGTGTGGCAGATTCTATGTTCTTACTGCTGCAGAACTGAAATGCAAGAGACTATCAGTTTGTGTCCACTTTTTCTAAACCAGGGGTTCCTCTCTAGATTTCCCTGGACTTTATTACAATTACAAATGATATTTGTGAATCTCACAGTGAGATGATCCTGAATGTCTTTGCACCCATAATCATGGTATCTGAGTGCCTTTTCCAACCCTAAAGGCAAGAGATCAGATTTAAGAATTTCATGCAAGTCGGTCACTTTAAGTGAACTCCCTGTTTAGCTTTTAATTTCAGTCACATGAGGAGGATTACCTCACCCTATCCTTGGGCTCTACCCATTGACCAGTCTTGTCACTAGAAAGTCATCTCTCTGTCCTGGGGCCATGTAAAGTGTTCTGATAAGTCTGAGGCTGTCTTGGTTTCTTCTCTCATTGTTTGAATAGCTTTGCATTCAGTTTTGTCATTCAGAAGAACACTGGCGTTACAGGTTCGGACAGAATTTGCAGCTGCTTGTCATATTTTTAGTTTGAGTTTGGGTTGCTTACACTCTACAGAATGCCTGGGGCATCTTGGGGGAAAGACTCTACTGGTTGGAATGTGTGGAGTTTCAGTGTGGTCACTACAATTCTTGTAACAGGCATTTGCCTCAGGTATCTGAGAGCTTTCACTGTGCAGTATAGTGAATAGTTTACAGAACGTGGAATTAAATTTTTGCCACACTGGCTAATGCAGACTGGACTCTCTCAGGCATTGCAGCACAAGCACTCTAAATGGTTTTAAGGAACTCATAACACATTTTTTCCTACACTTACACAGTTTTTAAATTACAGGTGTTAATATCTTAGATGTCACGCATAGCGTTCAACTTCATTTAAGGAATGGTGCTGGTGGATGTTCCTGTATTAACATTCTCCCTACCCCCAATCAGAGCAATATTTGTTACAAACAGATTCAGAAATGGTTGTCAAGCATAGTTTGCAAACACCTTGTTAAGCTTTGCAACCTACTTTTAGCTAGCACAGATTTAGTATGCAACATGGATATTATTTTCTTCAGGACAATCATGCTATAAACTGTCCCCTTTAACAAGTTTGCATGTGGCTTGTGAACATATTTAAGAAGGTGGAGTTTGTGTATGCCAACAGCAATTGGGATTAACACTGAAAACTATCATGATATTACAGGGGACATGGTCTTTGTAAAACAGTCTCTCCACGTTTATTTGTTCCAGGGTCGATAGTGCTTTGGGGGTTGCCCTCAATCCCTGCATTTGGTCATCAGGCAATATTTGTTGCCTTATTTTGTACTTAAATGTGGAAAGTACACTGAAGATGTTGTAACATTCACACACAAAAGGCAGGAAGTTCATAGCTCTGTCTGATTTGTCCTTCACACACATTCCAAGTGGACTTATAGTTCCCTCACAGTTGTGTGAGTAAAAGGAATGGTATGTTGATATAAGAACAACCAGTCTGCCTTGGATAGATTTAACAGAGGAATTGTCAGTTACATGTCCTAAAAGATTATGCCTCGCCCAAAGATTTCTCATGCTGCTTTGAGGCCCAGATCTTGCTGGAAAAGTTGGAGTAGTATTGATGGGGATTACCATACAGCACAGAAATTAGTCTTTTGTAATAAATCAAGGTTAAAAAATACTGTCTAATAGTGATAAGGGAAAGTAAATAAGTAGTTAAAGTTAGTTATGTGAAGGCTGTCTTTACCATGTGCTGTCTTCTTTATCAAGCTTACTCTCAACATCAGGTTTTGTTTGTTTCTACTGAAGACAGCATGATTTTTTTGTACCCTCCACACTCCCCACGTTTGTTATTTCTCTCTACTTTTTCCGAGGTATCAAGGTGACACTGTATATAACCCTGTGGTTATTTAAAACAGTCCTTGTTAATACATGGAAATGGCTTTCTGAATAAGTTAGGCCTAGAGCTGGTAATTGGTTGTTTTGGGCATTTCTTCGTCATAGTCATCATGTTAATCATGGATTTATAATTGCTTGTCTAAATGTGTATAGACGTAGTTTATTTCCCTAGTTACAATACACTTAAGAGTTTCTTTTTGCTAAAGGCTATATTAAGTGCTAATAAAATTTTTCAGTGGTTACCAACGAATGAGTGTCAGCCTTTCCTTAGTAGAATAAAAATTACAAATGCGAAACATAATTAAAATCAACAATTTAAATCTGAGTTTCCTGCTTACTTATTTTAAATCTTGATTGAAATTAGTGATTTAAATCGCTTTGATTTTAAATCGGTCCACCCTGCAACTACTTATTTGTGTTAGTATGGTGTGGGTATGTGAACACCAGTAATGGCGCCTGAGTGTGGAGTCACTTCTAGGGTGAAAAATAATGCTTTTCCTAGATATTGGAGGGCAGGACTTTCTGAAGGGGGAAAGGGAACTGTTTCTCTCATTCTACCCTCGTTTTTCTCAAAAAAGAAGGGGAAACAGAGCATTTTTGTTGACAAACTAGGTGTCTCTCCCTTTGCTTGTTGTGGATTGTGACAAAGCTTCATGTCTGTATTGGTGGGTCCCGTGCGTCCTGGTGGATTCAGTGGTCTCAGAAGCTCACTAAAGCCCTCAATATGACCTCCCTTTCCCAGTATGGCGGCAAAGGTTACAGTTTATTGAGCTATTTTCATCACAGGCCAGTACGGGAGGTGGGAAGGTGGAACACCCACAGTCTCTGTCGCTCCTTAGAGCTCCATCGGCACCATTTGGTCTCCTGCCTGGACCAAAGTCTGTTTCCTCTCTCGAATGGATCTCTGTAGATCATGCAGGGAGGAAGAGGGGAACCCGAGCCTGCCCTCTACTCCAGGTTCCAGCCAAGGGACTCTAATGATAGCAGCTTTTAGCAGCTTCCCTCTTCCACTGACGCTGCTTTGATTCCTTGGGCCACTTCCCCATGCTCCCCTTTAACATAAGAACGGCCATATCGGGTCAGACCAAAGGTCCATCTAGCTCAGTATTTGTCTACCGACGGTGACCAATGCCAGGTGCCCCAGAGGGAGTGAACCTAACAGGCAATGATCAAGTGATTTCTGTCCTGTCATCCATCTCCATCCTCTGACGAACAGAGGCTAGGGACACTATTCTTTACCCATCCTGGCTAATAGCCATTTCTGGACTTAACCATCATGAATTTATCCAGTTCTCTTTTAAACACTGTTATAGTCCCAGCCTTCACAACCTCCTCAGGCAAGGAGTTCCACAAGCTGACTGTGCACTGTGTGAAGAACTTCCTTTTATCTGTTTTACACTTGCTGCCTATTAATTTCATTTGGTGACCCCTAGTTCTTGTATTATGGGAATAAGTAAATAACTTTTCCTTATCCACTTTCTCAACATCATTCATGATTTTATATACCTCTATCATATCCCCCGTTAGTCTCCTCTTTTCCAAGCTGAAGAGGCCTAGCCTCTTTCATCTTTCCTCATATGGGACCCTCTCCAAACCCCTAATCATTTTAGTTGCCCTTTTCTGAACCTTTTCTAGTGCTAGAATATCTTGTTTTTGAGGTGAGGAGACCACATCTGTACACAGTATTCGAGATGTGGGCGTACCATGGATTTATATAAGGGCAATAATATATTCTCAGTCTTATTCCCTATCCCCTTTTTAATGATTCCTAACATCCTGTTTGCTCTTTGACCGCCTCTGCACACTGCGTGGACATCTTTAGAGAATTATCCACGATGACTCCAAGATCTTTTTCCTGACTCGTTGTAGCTAAATTAGCCCCCCTCATATTGTATGTATAGTTGGGGTTATTTTTTCCAATGTGCATTACTTTACATTTATCCACAAGAGAAATGGCAAGGAGAGCTTTTAAAGCAGTATAGGTGGGACTTTAATTGGTTCCAGCTGTTTCCATTAGCCTAACAGCCTTTACTGACCCTTTGTCAGTTAATTGAGGTCAGGTGCCGACATTAGCCTTAACTGGTTAAATTGGCCTCAGGTGTCTTGACTGGCCTGGAGTAGCCCTTGTTTGGCTATCCAGGGAAGAGGGACCTGCTCATTCTGAGGCTTATATACCTGCCTTCCACTACCCTCTTATATCCGTCTGGCCTGAGTCCGTCACAGGGTGCTCAAGTTTAAGATGTTCTTCTAGGAGTGGGCCCTGGACAGATTGTCAGAGTTCAGTTCCATACTTCAGCTCCTCACTATGTATGCTTATTATGTAAAATCCTAGCCTTAAGGCCTGCATTGTTATTTATGGACTGGTAGCACTGCCTATTAAGGTTGCTCAGTGCTTCCCATTATAAGACACTGTTTTCAGTTGCTGTAACTTTGCCAAATTTGAACCAGGCTGAAATTTTCCATGCTAGGTGTCTTCCACAGGCTGACTTTGGAATGTTCACCATTTTCTGTCAATGAGGCTAGAGAAAAATGTTTGTTTTTTCAAAGTTTTAAAAAAAATTCTTGGTTACCTTTCCTTTGGGAAGCTGTAGTGCTCCCATGCTTTGGATCAGGGACTTGAAATTTGGCAAAGTGCGGCTTGTGTGTTAAGTGTGTGCCTTTTTGCCATTTCCATGAAAATCTGCCCTAATATGACTAAATTATAAGCCTTTGAAAAATTACAATTTTCATGTGCTCAGTAAAGGTTTGCTGGAGTTTAACAGCTAATATACTCCTCACTGAGCATGTTTGAGCCTCTCTCACAGCTTCTGTGTGTGATGAGACTATACATACACCAGTCCCTCCGGGTGACTATGCTACCACTTATGGCAGCAAAACTGATGTCGCTCAGAGATGTGAAAAAAACACACCTCTGAGCCATAAAGCTGGTACTTGAGTGATCTTATAGCGACAAGGGTTCTGGGATCAGCAACTTGAGTGGAGACTGGGACTGAATAGATGAGTCAATGATGGGGTACAGATAGGACAGGCTCAGGTTGGTAGGGATGTGGCAAAGAGGTCAAGCTTGGGGGATGGGCAGAAGAGTTTGGCCAACTAGAGAACTCTGCTCTAAAAAGACTGGAATCAAATCCAAAATCCTTGAGTGTCTTTTTTTACTCTGCTGTCAGCAAATATCTGTGGAACCCATTGGCAGTGTCCATCCTCTGTAGTGCTGAGCCACATGGAGGATAGCCTACTACTGCTAGCAGTTACTCCATTAGCTCAAGTGGCAGAGATTTGCATGGTGTATATAAATGTTTCAACCTTGCAAGTCAGTCATGTACATGTGTAAAATGACATGTTTTTTCAGTTTGCTCTTATAAAAATATAGGAAGTTACACACAAAGCTGTTAAAAGAACATTAATAAGATTGCAAAGTCAAACACTCAAAGGCTAGAAAATGAGGCAGTCTTAATCCTGAACCCATGTCCACATGCATTATGATACAGTATTTAATTGCAGAATTACATACAGTGTTTTCCACTGGACCCTGCCTCCGTCAGGGCTCAGAATGGATGCTCATTAAATTAGAAGCTGTTCAATATTTTGTTCTCCTCATTGGTTAATGTGTAGTCCAAGGCTGCCTTACTGTACACTGTTCAAACCTTGTTTTGAAGACAGAATTATTAATTTCCTCATAGCTTTTCTGTGATTCTTATCATGACAGTAAATGAGTGCTTCACATACATTAATGAATTTATTTTCACAACCCCTGTGCGATGAGGGGGTGGTATTATCTCAGTTTTATACGTGGAGAACTGAGGCATAGAGAAATTAAGATCAAGTGTCCACTGACTTTGGGTGCCCAGTTTGAAATGCCTGTGAACTGATTTTGCGTAGTAGCTGGCTTCATATAGCATTTCATATATTCAAAGCACAGCTCCTATTGAATTTGATTGCAGCTCTGACTGCGCAGTACTTCAGCAAATTGGACCCCAGAGTCTCAAGTCAGGCACCTGGAAAATGAGGAACATCTGTGAAAAATGTGGTTTGTGACTTGCCTGGCATCATACAGGAACTCTGTGGCAAGGTCAGAACCCAGTTTCCCAGAGCAGCATTCAACTGCCATAACTGTGAGATTGTCCTTTCTCTTCCTGTGATGTTCTACCTTGTTCACTACTTTCCTTCAAACTTCTGCAACACACAAGATAAGGTCTTACAGACAACTTCTTCTTTCAGTACCTAACCCGGATTCATTCCCAGAGCATTGTCCATTCTGTGTACTGAATAAGACAGGATCCTCTGGAAATAATAGTGTGAGATCATGTAACAAAGGACTGCATAAGCATTATCATACACCAGGAGGCTAAATTAAGTTTGCATAGGCAAACTTCATTTTGGTATTTCCTAACTTTTGAATGCTTGACTTTGCAACCTTAATGGTCTTTTAAGGGTGTGCATGTGAGAGAGAATATAAGTCTTGAAGCTAGGACTGCATAGATGGTATTTAGGTGAGCATGATGCCTTGAAGTCAAAAGGCCCAAATTATATGTTGTGATTTGGTCTGTTTGACACTCTCTTGGTGTAAGAAGGACGGAAAACCAACAGAAACAGCCCTGCTGGAATGTCACCTGCAGAAAGGTATTCCCTGGATAGTTTTAATCTGTCATAATGAGACTCTGTTGAGTCCTTCAGAGACACAGAAGTGTTGGGGGGGTGGGGGGAGGAGAGGAGATGTTGCTACAACCTTCTGCACTTGGCTCTTCTAAGATGTTGTCATGACTTCGTAATGGCTGCACATGCGAGTAAGAGCAGCTTTGAGGTCAGTTTAGGCATGTCTACACTGCCCTGCAGTTCAGTTTATAGAGGTGGGGGTGAATAGCAGTGGGTACCAAAGTGCTGTGCTGTACCTCCCCCATGTGGATTTTGGGGGCACCAACTACAAGGATCCTACTTTGCATTAATATAGTCCTGTTTGAAGGGGACTACGTTAATGTGCGAGCCTTTTAGTTTGTACCCACATGTCCACATGGAGGAGTTACAGCACATCACTGTGGTGTGTATTAGTATTAGGTCAAAATGCAGGGCAAAGTAGACTTGCAGTTCAACAGGTATAAGAGGCCAAAATGTAGGAGGTGCAAAGGCACCTTTGCAAATCCAGGTATTCCTCTGCTGAAAAAAACTCTGCCAGAATAGACACTCTGGCCTAACCCAAAGAACTTGAAGTCTAAAGGTGAGACCATGCCATTGTCTATGTGGTGTCTAACATGTTTTTGATCCTGGTATAAAAAATAAATATAATTACTTACTGGCAGATGACCTAATGAGAAACGCCACAAGCTATGGAGGAATAATGAAGATGGGAAGCAAGGGAGAGCTGTTTTGGGGACAGAAGAGTTGGAGTTGGTTGATTAAGATAATTTAATTAGCAATCTATCAAGTTACTCGTGACAATGTTCAGGAATCAAATTTGAAGTTCACTTCTGGTTGGGAGCCAGAGTTGCCCACTGAGTGAGAATTATCCAATCTACTGTCCTAATTATCAGGAAATATTCAACTATAAAAGCCCTAACCCTCCCCTCCCCCTGACCATTTATAATGCGTCATCTGAGCATGGGAAACATGGTTTAATTTTCTACTTCTTCAGCGGAAATGAGAGTTGAAGGGAGGCCATAGTCTGGAATGGAAAATATTGGAGGTGGGGGGAAGAAAGAGCACATTTTAAAAAATTGACTTTAAAATCTATTTTAAAAAGTTCTAACCCTGTTGTTTTAGTGCCTTGGGCATAGCAGCCAGCAAGGTGGAGTGGGGGGGGGAACATTGCCAACTTCCTTCATTGATTTGTCTTCCTATTTGTAGTATCACCAGACATAATGTGGCAGACTTGGGCAGCCTATTGTATTATTTTTAGCTTTGCTGTTTCCAAGTTAAGAATGTCTGTGTTTATGTTAATACAGGGTCTCCTTGTTCTTGGAACGAAACTGCTTCATCATCACAGCCCTTTAGGGGATTCAAAGTTCATATAAAATCTCAACTTCTTTTCTCCCCCCATCCCTCAAACTGCAGCATAGGGTGGAGCTTATTGTTGCAAACCACACATCTTAAGTTCCAGCTTGAGTATTCATTTTCCTCTTAGCAGTTAATTGATTTTGGGCTGTCCCAACTTGTCTGTAGAGTGAATAAGCCAAGAACTGCTCAGGGAAAGGATTGAGTTCTCAGTCACCAGAGCTGACAGCATTCAAGGGTGCTTTGTAGAACCTTTGGACAAGCCTGACATCAAGATTCCTCTGTCTATTTTTTTAATTTATATTTTTAATCCATTGTTGCTGTTGAGAAGGGGACCAACATGACTCTGCTAGAACCAGAAAAGCTGATGATGGCAGTCCAATCGGGTAACACTCCAAACATATCTCATTTGTTAAACATTGCTAGTGTGCTGGGCAGTCAGTTAGGGAGTATGAAGAGCGTGCATGATGCTGCATGAAAAACAGACCTAGAGATAGAATTGGGATGACTTTGTGTTGTTGAAGATAGTGCAAATGGAATGTTACGTTTTGATCAGTTCAAGATTTTAATATGAAGAAACTGATATCTTTCCTTCCTCTTCCCCCACTTCGTATTTGAATAAATTAAGCTCTTTGGCTCTTGAGAATCAGCAAATGCCTGACAAGCCTAGGACTCTGTAGTAAAGAGACTCCATTTGAGGTAAGCCCACCCACTCTGTTTAGCTGTTAGCTGATAGTTATTTCAGTCACTTTTTACTTGGTTTTAATGACAAATATAGAAAGTTCTGTTGATAATCTTGGGAAACTTTGAATCACATTGTTTTGGAAAAACTCTGGTTGTGTCTTGCACTGCTCCTTGCCTTTCTTTAATAGTTTACAGGATCTCTAGTTTCCTTAAGAGTTAATGGGTTCTTGTAGCATTTTCTCCAAGTTGATATCTTCCTTTTGTGATATCACAGTTGGCTGCTAGAAATCCTTCAGATGTTGTACAGAACTGTGACTCCAGGGATGAGGATTAGTCATCAAGATAGATGAGATTTGATACCTATCTATAATAATATGGTGCACTTCTGCACCTTTTTTTGAGGATCTCAAAACACTTTGCAAATCTGAAGTCTCGCAGAACACCTGTCAGGTAAATTTCCTTCACTTTAGAGTTGGAGAAACTGACATGGAGATGATGACCTTTGGCAGGTCATATACTGAATCAGTGGCAGTTAAGAACAGTCTAGAAGTCTTGATTCACAGTCATTTTTAGGCAGTGCCCCTAATAAAGGAGGGAAGAGATAATTTTAAAAAAATAAGTCACACACAGAATGGTCTCTTCTAAATATGTTTTGTAAAACTTAGTCCTTTTCCACTCTCTGGTCTGGCAGTGGCTCTAAATATATCTTTTGGTTATTTATTTAGCTTGTGCATAGTCGTCTAGCCAAGCGATGTCATCTTCAGTGGTGTGGTTCAGTTCTTTTAGGCCACTGCTGAACACTGTCAGCAGGTATTCATCGACAACGTGCGTCATTGTCTGTGTTGAGCTGCAGCTGGGACTTGACAAGGGACTGTCATGAAGGCCCCAGTGAAAGTGGTTGGCTGCACAGACACCTTGCCCAGTCTGGAACCTGTTCAACAGGGACCATTGGCAACAGGGCAGATCAAAACCAAGTGGACAAATTGTGGGATCTGCAATGAGGGACTGGTGTTGGGGATTATAACACATTCCATTCCTCTCGCCAGAGTGTTTCCACCCTAACATCCTGGCGTGGCGGATGAGACCATAATGGGCGATGTGATGGTAGACATGCAGCTGGTGTTTAAAAAGATCATTGTGCAATGACAGGCTTGAGCTGGTACACATTTTCTGCAGTAATCTGCCAGTGGCAACCTCTTGCCTGATAGGAGGAGGAGCAATATTGCTCAGAACTGGAAGCCATGGGAGTGGAGTCGGATGTAGGCTGCCAGGGATGATAACGCATGGTGGCATGTAACTGTGTATCCACCAGTTTGGTGTGTGACGGTTGACTGCAAACAGGTACTCTGCCACCGAATACAAGGTTGCAAGAATGATGTCCACAAAGTTAGAGCACGAGCACCCCATGACAAACCTGCCAGTTTGCTAAGAAGATTGTTGCCCGTCTTAACTTGAGCTGTTGTCGTCTTCTGGTGGGCATGGTAACTTAGAGTGCAATCTAAGGTCACACCTAGATGGATCGGTTTTACTTCATGCTTTTTTTGGTTAAACACTTTAGAAAACAAACATACAAAGCAATTTCTGAAATAGCTCATGTTGCTTTAGTTTTCTATCATAGTTTGTGCTCTTCCTGTTTTTTAGAGCTTCTCTAAAGAGTAAGTGGTATTGAGTGATCTTCCTTAATCTGATGGCCTTCCTCCCAAAGCAGGAAGAATTTTTCAGTTCTGGCACTTCAGCAAGGGGATTTGATTCTACAGCACTGTCCTTGGGAGATGGAGAGACAGCAGGAGCCCTCTGGGTTGGTGGAATTATGAGAGCTGCCTTAAGGGAGATAGTTGGTACTATTCTTATTCTTAAATGTACAAAAGTGGCTTTAGGCCCTATACTTGTTTGGCCGTTCTCTAGTGATATACTTGTAATTTGCCATTCTTAGAATCGGTATTTAAGCCCTAATATAACATGCTTGGTTCTATACAGGATACACATAGCAAGACAGTTCTGGCACTGCAAAAAAATGAGCGTTTACATCAAGCAAGCTAACTCGATGTAAAATCCTAGTGGAGACAAGACACTCAGCTTGTTACACTGAAGTAAATACTCTGTGCCTTTTTTCCACTAGGATTTTACATTCTTTTTTGTAGTTAAGACAAAGGGCTATGATAATTTACAATCGAAAAGCCTATCTAACTGGATCTGTGCACGGCATCAGCATTGTAGGGAAATCCACAGAATAAAGCAAAGCTTCCTAAAATGAGGAAAGTCCCCTGTGTGCAGATGAAATGATCCCTTTTTCTAAAACTTTAACGATGGCTCTTCTTCCTATTGTTCCAAATGATGAGAATCTTCTGGGATATTTTGTTCTTTCTCAGTTCCTATGATGATTCTTCCTTCATCTAAAGAGTGCTTGGATGTGGCATAAGCCAGAGTCTACTACTGATGCCCCTGGGACACCCGAAAGAATCATGCAGTGATGAGGCAATTCCTTGGTGTTCTTTAACCCATGGAATGAGGGAAACACACTGATCACCACTCTATTTGAAATTGCAGTTCTTGCTTTGGCTAAGTCAACCAACCACTGCTTAAAAATGATAAGCAGGAAATAGGGAAGTGGGGTGAGTTCATACAAACAAGGGTCGTGGAAGTGAGCCAGATAAATGACAAAAGGATGAAGGGTTCAGATGGGTAGAGTATAGATAAACTTCAGTGCTTACTGTAGTGTAGCCCTTGCTAAAGCCTAGGCCTAAGATAAGGTGCAGAAGAGAAACTACCACTATGCATAAAAGCCACTGATAGAAATGAAATGTCTGAGAGGGGACAATGTGAGTAAAATCTGGAGGGATATGAAGACTAAGGCCTTGTCTACACTGCCAAATTTTTTCTCCAAAAGGCAGCTTTTGGTGACAAAACAGTGGGAGGTATACTTGCTGCAATGCTACTTTCAGTGACAAAACTCCTCAATTTCATCAACAAAATGAAACCACCTTGACGAGAGTCATAAGGCTTTTTATGCAAAAGTTTTGTTTTCACAGTGCCAGTTTAGACACCATGCTTGATTATTATCACTGTAATTGGCCTCTGGAAGGTGTCCCAGAATGCCCCTCATGACCACTCTGGTCAGCAGTTACAACTCCGTTGCCCTGCAGCCAGGTAACCAACTGTCCGCCCCTCCTCCTTTTAAAGCGCTGTGAATTTTTGAAAATCTACTTCCTGTTTGCTCCTGGAGAGCTTACATTGCATCTTCCCACTTGACCATGGCGGCTCCATGCTGCAAATGCTTTCCTGCTTGGACCACTCTGGGTCTGCTCAGTATTTGGAGAGAGGAGACTGTGCAGTCCCAGCTGCGCTCCAGTGTAGGAATTTCAATACCTATGGGCAGATATCGCAAAGCTTGCATGAAAAGGGCTATGACTGGGGCATGCTACAGTGCAGAGCAAAGATCAAGGGGCTGAGGCATGCATACCAGAAGGCAAGGGAAGCAAACCATCACTCTGGTGCTGTGTCCCAGACCCGCTGTTTTTATAAGGAGTTGGACACTGTCCTTTGCTGCGACCACACCTTCACTGCCAAGAGTCCCCTGGATATTTTGGTGGGACTGGAGCCAGTGGAAAGTGGGCCTAGCCCTGAGGACAAATTCATTGGCGAAGAGGTGAAAACAGACGACGTTATACGGCCCACAGCAGGATCGCCCAGTGATTTGTCCACTCAGGAGCTGTTCTGCGCTCCGGAGATGACTTGACAGTTGCAGTCCGGCGAGCAAGAAGCAGGAGAACAGATCCCTGGTAAGTGGTTTTGCTTTGTGAAGTGTGGAGGTGGGTTAAGGGCATAGACATGTACAAGGCTGGCTATGTTTCTGTGTGCTCAACATTTCCCTGTGCAGCTAAGCAGTACAAGGAACAGGGTGTTGATGCACACAGAGACTTCACAGGAATCTTTCAGAAAGACTTTGAAACTTTCCTGCAAATACTTGGCAATCCTCTGCTTGAAGGTTCCTTGGCGGAGCTGCTTTGTTCCTTCCCCCATTGAAAGGAAACTTTCCTGTGCCTTTCTGCAGTCACTTCTGCAGGGACCAAGGCAGCACATAGGTGAGCAACATAGGGACCAGTGTGGAAGCTGCAAGAATGTAGTAGATGCACTGTTGCTTCCCTGCTTACCCTCAAGAATGAGAGATCAGGCAGAATGATACTCACCTGTGGAAAAGGGTTGGAAAATTTAGAATATTATCCCTAGTCAACTGCACCACGACTCTTTTTCATATTGATTCTCTCCCCATGTACAATGCTCCCCACCCCAGGGTAAACTCACCATGTATGGGGTGTTTGCCATCGTGTGCTTGTCAAGGGTCAGTGAGAAAGTGATTGGTATGTTACTAGAGGTGTATTTTACTGCACTGTTTCAGTGCTGTGTGTGTGCTTATGTGTATTGTTCCTTGTGTTTCTGCAGATGTGGCCCTGAGAGGCACCCCCCACACTGGTGGAACACCTCTGCCAGATAAGAAAGCGCCCGTGACGGAGCAAGGAAGACGTGTTCCAGGAGGTGATGCAGTGCTCAGATATCGAAAACAGAGAACACAAGCACTGAAGGGAAATCAAAAGGCAAGACGGACAAGAAAATCAGACCTATGCTAGGCATGCAATGGAGAGGATGATTAAAGTTATGGAGAAGCAAGTTGAAATGCGACAGTCCCACATAATGCTCCAGATTGAGTAGAGGCATGCTCACTCTCCCCTTCAGCACATTCAGAATTCTTTCCCATGCCCTCCCCCAACTCCACCCGCGAGTTCCTTCACGCTATGTGGAACTTCTTGCTATTCCGTTCACTCCACCCCCATGGACACCTTTTCAGATGATAGTTGGACTTAAGCACAACTTTGAAAGTCAGTCCTCCCCTCGTACCCGCCCCCAAAAGAAAAGGGGTGTGTGTGTGTGTGGTGCTGTATTTTTTTGTGTGCAATAGAAGCAAAGTTTTTGGAATTATAAGTTATTTGTCTCCTGCAAATTGTGATAGCAGATAGCAGCAACAAATACACCATCAGTTAAATCATTTGCTTACATTGAATCCTAGGTCATAAAAAACACATATGCTTCCTTGCAAAACTTGATTTCATTAAGCATTGTAGTCCAGAGCATAGCAACGTACACTATTGGTTCTCATCTTCAAAGTGTCTCAAAGCCTCCTTGATTCAAATAGCCCCCTGTTGTGGCCGTCTAATAGCCCTGGTAGCTAGCTGCTAAAAATCAGCTACCAGACATTCTGCCTGAGCAGTCCAGCCCTGAGCAAACTTTTCACCCTTACCTTCACAAATATTGTGCAACATGCAACACATGGCCATGGGAATATTATCCTCAGTGAGGTCTAATCTGCCATAAAGACATCGCCAGTGCACCTTTAATCTGCCAAAGGCACATTCCACGATCATCCTGCATCTACTTAACCTGTTGTTGAACCTCTCCTTACTACTATCCAGGTTTCCTGTGTAAGGCTTTATAAGTACTGGTAGGCTGAGTCTCCCAGGATCACTATGGGCATTTCAACATCCCCTGCTCTTGGTCTGGAACATCTTCTGGTCTGAAAAGAAAGCCCCCGCTTTCAGCTTTCTGTACAGGCCGGTGTTCCTGAAGATACATATGTCATGCACCTTTCTGGACCACCCTGCCTTGGTGTCAGTGAAACGCCCATGGTGATCCAAAAGCGCCTGCAACACCATGGAGAAATACCCCTTCCTATTGATGTACTCCGTCACAAGGTGGTCTGGCCTAAATTGGAATATGTGCACCATCTATCGCTCCTCTGCTGTTAGGGATCCCCATTTCTGCAAAGCCACTATTTCACGCACATTGCCAAGAGTCACGGTCCTTCACAGCAGGATGCGATTAATGGCCTTGCACACTTGCGTTAACCCAGTTCCAAAGTTTAACTTTCCCAACTCCAAACTGATTTGCGACTGACTGGTAGCAGTCCGGAGTTGCCAGGTTCCACACTGTGATTGCCATGCACTTCTCCAGTGAGAGGGCAGCTCTCATTTGGGTATCCTTGTGCTGCAGGGCTGGGGCGAGCTCAGCACACAGTTCCAGGAAGGTGACTTTCTTCATCCAAAAGTTCTGCAGCCACTGCTCATCATCCCAGATGTGCAGAATGATGTGATCCCACCACTCACTGCCAGATTCCCGAGCCCAAAAGCGATAGTCCACCGTGTGCAGCTGTTTTGTGAAAGGCAAAAGTAATCGAATGTTGATCCTATCCATGTTGGATAGCACATCAGGCAATTGTGAATCCCGTTGAGTTCAGAACTTCAAGATTAATTGCACTACCATTCGAGATGTGATACTGATAGCTCGCAGAGCACTGGAGAGCAGTGTGGGATCCATTCTTTCAGACAGAGGATGGGGCAAGCAGAAAAGGAGATGTTGCAAATCGAATTTGGAAGCACATGGAATGCTGGGACGGAAAGCAATGCATCATGGGACATTGATCCCAGACCCATGATGCACTGCGATCCACTCCACCTTCCCTCAAGACCTATCGGCAGAAGGTGGAGAGCTGAACTGTGATAGCTTCCCACAATGCATTGCTCTCACTGTTCATGCAACTGCCCCAAGTGTGGGTGTGCTATGCTGACGAAGACAGTGTGAACAAGCAACTACGATTTTCT